>NC_083228.1:34182140-34810640 GCF_032191835.1 Heteronotia binoei
GGATATTGCAGGGTATTTTTATTTTAAAAGATATTAATAGAACAGTAGGCTTTTGGGTATCACATATCTGGATAAAATCAGATCAAAAATCTGACTCAGGATAAGACCGCCTGCTGCATTTTAGCTGTATTGTTCAATGGCCTGTGAAAAGTGCAGAGTTGAGGCAAAAACCGTTTCTTCTCCACATGGCCAGGAGATAAAATCTTAAACTCTGCATGGTAACAATTAAAGGAATGGATTGCCTTTCTAGTCAGGGGCATTACGAGACAATATTTTAAGTTTCACAAATTATAATTCCACCCTCTTTCCAGTTTGACTAAATAAAATAGTATTTTCTCAGTACTTGTTTTTCAATCACCACTGTTTAAAAAAAAAAAAAAAAACATGTACAGAGTTTGATCATGAATCACAAAGAGGGAGCACTCACAGAGAGGGATCATCTCTGCCTTTCACTTCTGGCATCTCAGTCTCAAGCCCTCCGTGGTCCCTGAAAAGCTGGTTCTGGGGGAGCCTTGTGGACAAAATGCTACATAGCATAAGATGCTGCAGTGGAAAGAGGAAATCAAGCAAAATTGTCTCTCTTTCTCTTTCATGAATGATACATCTGAATATAAAGTTGACAGATTTCCCCCTCTTCATTGCAGTGCCTGCCCTGTTAAGGTTGCCTAGACACCCTGGTGGAGGCAGGGATTCCCCACTGCCAGGCCCCATGACCTCATTGCCAGTGTGTGTGTGTGTGGGGGGGGGCTTACCCTGAAAAAGAGGGCAATCCATCCAACGATTAGCGATGCATCTGCATCACTGACCATGTGACCTGGAAGTGATACCATCACACCTGGGTCATTGGAGTAACACTCTGGTATTTGGGCAACTCTATGGAAGAAGCTAAAATTACTATAGTTTTTGCCCAAATTCCAGAGAGCCACTCCAACATCTCAGAAATGATGTCACTTCTGGATCACGTGGGCAGTGGGATCGCATGGGCAGTGGGATGTGTCAGTGATGGAATCTATCTTAACACAGTTTGACAGCTCTGTTATGACAGCAGGTGATCTAGCTGGCATGCTAGGTCACAGTGACCTTATCTACAGGCCGGTTTGAGCCGGCTGAAGACAAGTGGAAAGGACCTGCTGAGTCAGCATGACTGTGGACTGCTAGGATTGGCTGACAGAACTATAAATGGACTGTGCTTGCAATGCACAGGTCTCTCTTCGAGAGTACACTTGTACTGCTGCCAGGTACTGATAACAATGCTGGAGTCCTGCCAAGGGTAATTAAGCAGGAACAACAATCTCCCGGCCGAGAGCTGGCAAGCAGACAGGCAGAAGGAGGTGAGCCCAAAGTTGGCACAGAGCCTCAGGTGCAAAGTCAGGAAGTGGAACTTCCAAGTCAGGAGGTGCAACCTCTGAGTCAGGAGGAGGAACCAGCCCAGGAGGTGGCATGCAGTGAGCTTGAAGGAGTCGAGCCCGGTGCGAGTGCAGGACCCCGGGTATCTGCTAGAGCCACAAAGGGTATCCCTCCTGCTAGGTACAAGGTGCCTTATGTTACACTGGTAGTTAAACCAGACCCACCAGGGTTCCAAGAAACGCTCAGGAAAAAGGCTGAGGCGTGGAAGGTCTGGGTGGCAGAGTGTGAGGCACGCAACAGGGAGGCTGAAGCCAAATGCCAGAAGGAACTGGCTGACCAGGATGATGATGAGTTCCTGGATTGGAAACTGTAAACCTGTGAATGTGATAAGTATGTAATACTGCTGTCAAGGAAACAATGTGAAAGCATGTGAGTGTAACATGGCATAACATTGTGTGTGATATACAGTTATCAAATATGTATGTAAACTGTGTCCAATGTTGAGATTCACTGTGTTTAGGTTTACTGTGTATGATAGATTAGGAGGTGTGTCAGTGATGGAATCTATCTTAACACAGTTTGACAGCTCTGTTATGACAGCAGGTGATCTAGCTGGCATGCTAGGTCACAGTGACCTTATCTACAGGCCGGTTTGAGCCGGCTGAAGACAGGTGGAAAGGACCTGCTGAGTCAGCATGACTGTGGACTGCCAGGATTGGCTGACAGAACTATAAATGGACTGTGCTTGCAATGCACAGGTCTCTCTTCGAGAGTACACTTGCTGGCGGAGCACTTTGGTCCTGTGTTTAATGTATTTGACTGCACTAGTGAGCACGAGTTGTATATATTGTAAATACACTATTTTAGCACTAGCTGCAGGTGTCTGGCTCACTTCTTTCCTGGGGTTCACCGTTGAGCACATCACACAGCTCTCTCTGCTAACACCCGCATCGACAGGATGATGTGGGCAGTTGCATATCAGATGGGTTTCTCTGCTGCTTCCATAAGTCCGCCCATCCCCCATTGGTTGCCAGGAGGGACCTGGTAGCCCTATGCCCTGTGCTTCATGGCATTTTGTTTACAAGCTTCAGGGTCATAGGGGGCTTCTGTGAGAAGGGACTGAGATGTTGGATTCACATCTACAAGGACCTTCTCCTCATGGTTTATAAAATTCAGCCCTATTTTTATGTTTCTTTGGCTCAACTCAGACCTCTCATGAAATCATGGTTTAATTAAACTAATTATGGTTAATTTGATTGATTTAATGCAGCCTAACTCTGGTTAGTTAGGATACGTTAAGGCAGTTTGAAGTTGGTTTGTTATCCACTGTCATTTATTTATTGTTTTGCATGACATACAAACACAGAGCTCTGGTTTAATCCTGATATATACCCTGATACCACTCTAGCCACAATGCAACGTAGGATACCTATCAGGCCACTGCAGACGAGACAAGATAAAAACTTAAATTTATTCAGACAGGAAAGAATTCGGAAGTTCATCCATGTGTCACTCTAATAATCATTATTCAAATAAAACATGGTTTTGTTCTATGTCTAGAGTGCATTTAATGGATGCTAGGCATGAGTCCTCCATTGTGCAGAGGCCTCAAACATGATACTAAAATGCACATGATGTGCAGTGTATAATAGACTTGAAACGACAAAGTTGAATTAAAAGAAATTATTTTGTTTCTCTTGCTGTTAGGCCTATCTTCAATGTAGATATTTGCCTTTCAGACAGGCTTGTGTGCTTCTATAGTGGGATAATTCCCACCCTAGCCCCCACTGCTACTGCTGCTGCTTGGTGGAGCTGCAAGAGCAAAATGGAGGGGGAAGGATTGGCAATGTGTTAACACCATAACATTACTTCTGGCATGAAGCCAGAAGGTAACATCACTGCTTTGGCATGATGCTCTAGAATTCACCCCAAACTCTTCTTACGTAGAATTTTGAGTGTATCCCAGAACATCACTCTGACATGGCAATGCCAGCTTAGTACCAGAAGTGATGTCACAGCTTGGTGTGATGCCGTTCGTCGCAATTCTGTCTCCCCACTCCCATGGATTACCAGCACTAGTGCTGTCAACCCTCCCCAAGCACCCCCTCCCAAATCACTACAATTCTGTCCTGTTTCACGCTGATTCTTCCTTGTTTTATTATTTACCTCCTTTATTGCATTTTTGTTTATCTTTACTGCCCAGGAGAGAAGCTAAAACCTCTCTCATCATCCCTTCTGTATAATAATCTTAAGTCATTCAAGTCTCTGACATTGAGAATCATACCTGATTTTTAATACTCCATTTGCCTTTTTCTCCTTCCCCTGTTTTCCGGATAAATAGGAGGGAAATTATTTTCTTTATTTCCATTGCATCTGAAGAAGTGAGCTCTGAATCACAAAAGCTCATGCTGAAATTAATGTTTGAACAAAGTTTAAGTCCAGTGGCACCTTTAAGACCAACAAAGTTTAATTCTGGGTATAAGCTTTTGTGTGCCTACACACTTCCTCAGATATAGAGAAACAGATTCCCTTAAGCCTTACATATGTTAGGGGTGGGGTTAGTTGCCAGGCAGGGCTAGTTAGTCAAGATGCATAAGTAAATGTTGTCAGTCTTTGAACTGTCATTGGACTTTGGTTTTGTTTTGCCTCAGTCATGACAGACTTCACAGCACCTACGAGGAGCCTTTACGTTAGTAGTGCTGTAACCTGGGTACGTGCTCTGACACTATCCTCATATGAAAAATTTGTCATTTGATTTTCTATCGCAGCTCACTGCCATGGATGCGGATGAAGGACCAAATGGGCAAATCATATATGAAATCCTGGCTGGGGATCAGGGCGACTTCATAATCAATGAACGGACAGGCCTTATCACCATTGCGTCCGGAGTTGTGTTGTCAGTAGGACATTCTTATGCCCTCACTGTCAAAGCATCTGACAATACTCCACTTGCACAGAGAAGGTAATAAACATAATTAATTTTATTTTACCTTGCTTGTAGCTGATAAAGTAACCTTTCCGCAGCATAATTCATAAAAGGTGTAAAGGAACATAATTATCATCAAAAGAACCTGACTCCACTGGTTTGGTTTCCTTAGAAAGAGGCACATGAACTGTTCCTTTGCTAAATGTATAATCCTTTTAAGGACATTGACTGCAAGTTTCCCATTCAAAATCATGCATAGTAGTGGTGCTACTGTGGCTTGCTAATGCAAATAAAAACATAGCTGAGCATGTAGTTATTTGTATATATTCAGCTCAGAATAGTTTTGTTTATTTTCTGAAGTAAATAGTTATGCTAAACTTCCTATGTCCATATTTATAAATTTATTTAAAAGTGAAAGGAAAACTAAGCAATGAGCACAAAATTGTTTGTTTTGTAAATTGACTACCAACATGCAATGCTAATATCTCCAAATATCCTGGAATTGAAAGGATTGCTGAACTGGAGATAACCTTTTATCCTGAAGATACAATCTTGTAGTGTGCCTTAGCTCAATTTGGAGCACAAATTACAAGCTGTGCAAACACAGGACAAGCGATGAAATGCACTCCATGGAAACTTACATTTTCACTAGCAAAGTCATTCAGTTTCTCATCTCAACTCGTTATATCTGGGTGCTGCAGAATAGGAAGAGATGAACTATTTTCTCATGGCTCTTTGACAGAAATGCAAACAAATGAATTGTTTCCTAGCATACTTTTAACATGACAGGTTAGCATGGATTATTTAGATGTGATTTACATGTTTTATTCCAAATATAAGAGTTGCATAAAAGTGGGTTAGGCATAACACGTGTAATCATAAAATGCAGATTTAAGATCCAATTTATCCCAGAACTGACTCGAATGCACAAATACAAGTGTCTGTAAGATTATTAAGCACATGACACTTTTATGCATATGTAAAATGTACAAGTGACTTCTTTCTGTAAATAGATAATATAATAATTTATGTTTACACAACAAAGATGCAGAAAAGTCAAACTGGAGAAATGTGTAAGTATGTAGAGCCTAACCTAAAAGCATTTACACTTTCAAAGTAAAAATTCGGAGTTGAATATTCCTGGTAAGTGTAAAGCAACATATATCAAGGAAACAACAAAGTTGTGCAGATCCAGCTTGGAGCTATTTGGTGATAATTCTCACACTTCACTTCTGTATGTTTTGTCCTGGATTGGTGGAGACAGGCAAGTCTAAATCTACCCCCAGACAAGAGAGTTGGAAAGTTATTATCCAAACAGCCCACACCTCAAAATCCTAACCTTTGTCTCTGTGGAACACTTCTAGAGTACTTGTATTTTATAAGCATAAAAGATATTTATGTTCAAGAATTATAATCATTGTATAGGAAAGAGAGAGGCAGCTCTTGGCTAGGGTTGCCAATCCCCAGGTGGGGGCAGGGGATCCCCTGGTTTGGAGACCCTCCCCCCGTTTCAGGGTCATCAGAAAGCGGGGGGAGGGGAGGGAAATGTCTTCTGGGAACTCTATTATTCCCTATGGAGATTTATTCCCATAGAAAATCATGGAAAATTGATCCGCGGGTATCTGGGGCTCTGGAGGGGCTGTTTTTTGGGGTAGGGGCACCAAATTTTCAGCATAGCGTCTAGTTCCTCTCCCCAAAATACCCTCCAAGTTTCAAGAAGATTGGACCAGGGGGTCCAATTCTATGAGCCCCAAAACAGGTGCCCCTATCCTTCATTATTTCCTGTGGAAGGAAGGAATTGAAAAGGTGTGCTGTTCCTTTAAATGTGTTGGCCAGAACTCCTTTTGGAGTTCAATGATGCTTGCCACAGCCTTGATCTTGGCTCCACCCCAATGCCTCCTGGCTCCACCCCCCAAAGTCTCCTGGCTCCACCCCCAAAGTCCCCAGATATTTCTTGAATTGGACTTGGCAACCCTACTCTTGGCACGTGTGAACAGTGGCATGCCAGACCATTTGCTTTGCATACAGCACTGATTCTCTGCCAAGCAACTGAAACAAGCCGCTGTGGCATGGGCAGCAGGGAGATGTTGACAGGCATGGCTTATGCCCTTCATCACTTCATCCCAGAGCTGTTAGCCAGGACAGAGACAAGCCTTTGAGGTGCTGGCTGGGCCTCAAGGGCTCAGCTTCCCCAGTGTTGTCTGGCTAAGTATTCCAGCAGCTTCAGATAGACATTGCATTTTTTTTTTCAGCACTAGTAGGGTTGACCAGGTCTGGGTTAGGAAATACATGGGTATTTGGGCGGTGGAGCCTCAGGAGGGTGGGATTTGGGGAGGCGGGACTTCTAAGGGGTATAATAATGTAAAGTCTACCTTCCCAAGTGGCCATTTTCTCCAGGCGAACTGATCTCTGTTACCTGGAAATCAGTTGTAATAAGATTTTGCTGATATTGTTTAAGAGGCAAATATCAATATCCAGCACCCTCACTTAAAGCATTCTTCTTGCGCATTCGTCTTGCTTTATTTTTGTGACCTAAGAAATGCACCTGAATTTGAAAACAGGTTTATAATTACATCTCCACTATTTTAGTATAATAAGAAATATTTTCTAATCATTACTTCTCAGTTTGTGCAACAAAATTGAACAGCAACTCACTTTCTGAACCGGGGTTAATTTTAGAAATTGCACGGGGTCATTAACAGGCTGCACTTGGATCAACACTGATTCTGTTGAGTGTATACCATATACATGTCTCATCCTTGCTTACCTTCTAGTAGAATACACTTTTGCTACTGTTATTTTTATTGACTTATATATTTTAGTAATACCGATGCCACTGACAATGGTTATTAAACCAATGGTTTAATTATGAATAGTTTTTAATTTCTTGTCAGTGTTTCTCCAATAATCCATGTGGATTAATTGCAAAACTGCAATGCAAGAGATATACCTTTTACCATTCAAAAATTAATGTAAATAAAATGTAACTGTGACACACTTAGGAGACCTTTCATAAGAACATAAGAGAAGCCATGTTGGATCAGGCCAATGGCCCATCCAGTCCAACACTCTATCACACAGTGGCCAAAAAAACCCAGCTGCAATCAGGAGGTCCATCAGTGGGGCCAGGACACTAGAAGCCCTCCCACAAGCACCAATGTTTTTCCCTTTCCTTACCATGGCACTTCAGGAATCACTGGTAAATTGGATGGCTGTCTGTCTACTCCAGGTTTAGTTCTGAGGCTAAATCACACTGTAACACACTGAGGCTAAAACACACTGTAACACACTGAGGCTAAAACACACTGTAAACCATTAGCATCCTTTAGTGATCAACAGAAACTTATAATACCAATAGTGAGTGTTTTTATCACTTTACAGAGTGCTCTGTCTTAATTATAATACTGTGGCAGCCCAAAATCATGTGTAAAACCTGCCAGAGGTCAGAAGAAGGATCTGGTGGTGGATACAACAAGTGGCCAGAAACAAACTAGACTTTCCAGATTCCACCGTGTTAATTATAACTCCACCAGCAATCAGTCTTTAGGCAGTATACTGTTCCCTCCCCATTATGGGGGTTAGCATGCATGGACACTGCCCAAACCATACTGCTACAATTCCGGCTGTGTTTTGGGTTGCTGTGGCAGGCCAAAATGGTGCGCAAAATCTGACAGAGGCCAGGAGGTGGATCTGGTGGTGGAGGCAGCAAATGGCCAAAAGCAAACTTGAGATGGTGATGTGGTAGTACAAGTTTGTGTGTTCTCTCTCTCTCCCTCCCCCTCTCTTTCTTTGAATGGACAGAGGACATGAGGTCCAACAATTAGAAATTAGTATTATTAGCACAAGCAAAGCTCAATGAAAGTCATTAAAAACTAGTTATTGTTTGATGACATAATATACCGTACTTTACTTTTGATGACATAATATGCTAGAAATTCAGATTTCTGCATGTCATAGAGGTGCAGCAGTTGCTAGTTCCGTGATTCAAGCACCTTTGCTCTATTCTTAAAATAATGCTGAACCAAGAAATTTGCTCCAGGGCACAGTGTGATACAAGATAATATGAGAAAATAAGACAACATGCTAGAAAAACTGAGATGGTTTCCCCATATGGTAGGGCAAGGAGGCTTATTCTAGCAGTTGAATAAATAACAATTGTCTTGGATTAAGGGGAGGGGGGAGAGAAAAACTGTTTTATTACTGTTTGTGATGTTAGAAACTTGACAGTAACCTACTTTCCTTAAAACAGAAATAACACTGACCTACAAGCATAGATTTAACAAAAACTATTTTATTTGGAATTGATTGCATTTGACTTACTTTGTGTAATTCACTTTGAGTCTCACTGGCTATGGTGGACTATAAGTAACATAAATTTTAAAATTAAAGTAAAAAAAAATAATCCTAGTAATATAGAACTGGGGACATGTGAAATACTTTTCCAGTAGGGTGAAATTTAAATAATACCTATAAAATATTACTTAATACATGAAATACTTTATTTATTTAGTACATATTTTATCCCCTTTTCCTTAAGGAGCTCAGGTTTCTGTACGTTGTTCTCTGTTCACAGTTGTCCTTTGAGGTAGGCTGGACTGAGAGAATGGCCCAAAGTTTCCCAGCAAACTTTTAAGACAGAGAGGGGGATTTGAACCCATGTCTCCCAGATCCTAGTGCAAAACGAACCATGGCACAACATATTGAACCATGCAGTAGACTTTGTGAAATCAGCATGAACAAGGGATTTCTGTTCCCTTCAATGTCAGTTCACACAGAGTGGTTTGCACCATTAGAGTGAATAGATAAGAGTCAGTGGAGGAGGACCGTTATTGTTGCTGAACTAAAATTCTTGCTTATCACAAGGTCAGAATGGTTATTTGATTGAAGAATGGGTAATGTGGCATAGTTTAGTGAGCAAAAGTCATGTCTTAAATGGTGTTTGACTGGGTTTTGTTCTTTCGTGTCATTGCAGGAGCTCCATCACTACTGTTTACATTGAGGTCCTTCCTCCAAACAATCAAAGCCCACCTCGCTTCCCCCAGCAGATGTACAGTCTTGAAATCAGTGAGGCTATGAGAATTGGTGCCATTTTGCTAAATTTGCAGGTACAGAATGCTTCAATGTAAGCATTTACAGAACTCTTTCTGCTTATGGATGCTTAAGACCCCTTCCATATTCCTTTGTCTGTAGAACTCCTTGCATGTTGCCACCAAACCTGTGCATCACAGAGGATTGTGAGGAGCCTTATAGGGTATACTTTAAGTACACATCAAATGTCAACTGGGTTTCTGGAACCTCATCATTGAGACAGCCAATCAAACACTGCACCTTAGAATACTGCCAACATTATCTGGTTACATGTTGCAGAGGACAGTAGTGATGGACGAGCTGTCTTTCAGGGAAGTTCACCCACCATTATATATCTTCTCACTTAGGCCCCACAATAAGCTTCTGATGAAACACAGAGTTCTGCATGCAATACAGTGTGAAAACCATTGCCACGCCAATCTTTTTCAGTCATTAGGTTTTTGATGTTACTACCTTGTGTAGCAATAAAACATACTAGCTGTGATCCTCGCATTACGCACAATCCACATTTTGTATGAATAGGGCAACCTTTAAATTGTCAAGCTTTGACATGGACGAGTGTGTGCTCACAACAAATCTAGAAAATAGTCCATTTCACTGTTCACACTGAGAAGATGGCATACAGGATGCTTTGCCAGTAAACAATGTGAGAGCATCAAAAATGTAATGACTGAATATGGCTACAGTGTTTTATGTGAAATATGTTTATTCGTTAAGCATAGCAGATTAAGCATAGCAGATTTTCAATCAAGATGTTTTAGATCATCATGCGCAGCTGTGTTAAAGCAGCGAGAAAGGAATTTAGAATAATAGATGGTCTTGGGCATTTCTGCGTGGAGGCCTATAGATTTGAGATAAGAGTACAGTTATTATGCTGTTAAAGTATCTATCACATTGTTTTATCTCACCCTCTAAGAAGTTCTGGGTAGTGTACATGTTTCTCCCTTCTACTATAATTTTATTTGCTTAAACCATTTTTATTCCACCTTTCCACTCAGCTGAAGTTCCCAATGCCATGGACAGTCAAAACATTACAATAACTTTAAATGTATTATTTATTATTAAATTGCATAGTCTTCACCTGCTGGTGGAATACCATGATAGAAGGAGACAAACAGTTCCCCCTGGGAAGCAAAGTCTATGATTTTGGTACCACAAATGAGAAGGCCTGTTCTTGGCCTAAGCTCAGATGATAGGGGCACCCAAATCAGGGCCTCTGATTACTGAATAGGTCCATACAGGTATAAATTATTTTTAGAATGTTTATAAAGGTTTGAATTGAGCATTGGAAGGCAGTGTTAAGCAGAACAGGACTGGAGTGATATAGTCTGTGTAACCCTAACCTTAACCCACCCTAGGCAGTATTCTGGCTGCAGCATTTTGTACCAGTTGTATCTTCTGAACACTCTGGTGACAGCCCCATGTAAAGTGCATTACAATAGTTTATTCTAGATGTTGCATCTAGGGCATGCATCCAGGGCATGTTGCGTCCAGGGCATGCATCACTGAGGCAAGATTTTTTTTTTTTTTTTGCTAGGAAAGCCTGAGGCTGGCTCACCAAAACTGATAAGTTCTTCTGGCCACCATCTGCTTATCTAATAGAAGCCCTAGGTCCAGCAGCACCCCCAAACTAAGGACCTTGTCCTTTTGTGGAAGTATAACCCCATTCAGAACAGGAGCCACCTCAGTTCCTGAGCCATCCTTACCCCCATCAGTAGCAACTCCATTTTATCCAATTAAGTTCACTTGTTAGACCATATGCATCTCCAGATTTCCTGTGGACACTGGTTCATAGTTTCCACAGCCTCTCAGGGACTCCCAGGAACAGAGCTGAACATTATTTGCATATTGGTGACAACCTAGCCCATATCTCCAGTTATTCTCTGGTTATTCTCACAACTGTGTGAGGCTGGCTTGAGAGAGTGATAAGCCAAAGGTCACCAACTAGCTTCATAGCAAAATGGATTTACATCTTGGTCTCTTCAGTCCTGGTATGACAGTCTAGCCCACTACATCATGCTGGCTTTAACTTTCAATACCAACACTATATTACATATGCATAGCATACATTGAGTTGCTAGTCTCACTATTAGAGAAACCAGGATTTCTTTAAGAGATAAGTCTTTTGTTCTACTTCTTAGCTGTAACTTTCAAAAGGGATTCCCATATAATAGTTATTACAGTGTTGCTCTTGCCAGTTTGGTATAGTGGTAAAGTGTGCAGGCTCTAATCTGGTAGAAACCAGGTTTGATTTCCCACTTTTCCACATGCACCTCCTGAGTGACCTGGGGTCAATCACAGTTCCTGAAAGAGCTGCTCTCTTGAGCAGTTCTGGAAAGAGTTCTCTCAGCCCCACCTACCTCACAGGATGTCTGTTGTGGGGAGAAGAAGGGAAAGGAGATTGCAAGCTGCTCTGGGACTCTGAGTGAAAGGCAGAGTATAAATCCAATCTCCTCCTCCTCCTCTTCTTGTTTCAGGACTTAGAAGAACATAAGAGAAGCCATGTTAGATCAGGCCAATGGCCCATCCAGTCCAACACTCTGTGTCACACAGTGGCAAAAAATTTTTATATATATATACACACACACACACTGTGGCTAATAGCCACTGATGGACCTCTGCTCCATATTTTTATCTAAACCCTTCTTGAAGGTGGCTATGCTTGTGGCCGCCACCACCTCCTGTGGCAGTGAATTCCACATGTTAATCACCCTTTGGGTGAAGAAGTACTTCCTTTTATCCATTTTAACCTGACTGCTCAGCAATTTCATTGAATGCCCACGAGTTCTTGTATTGTGAGAAAGGGAGAAAAGTACTTCTTTCTCCACTTGCTTCTTCAGTTGTACTTAGAATTGCAGAGCAAATGTATAGGATGCTTTTAGGTCTACTAGTCACTATCACTGACTGGGATCAGCACAGAGATTAAAGATGCCAGAAGTGTCTCAGCAAACCAGTTTGGCAGACAAATTTACTTTGTTCAACTGTGAGCTGGTGAGGGATATTTTTGGATTGCATTGAGCAACTTGACCAGTTGCTGAACACTAAGTTTACAGCTGTCTGTTGATACAAAATTGACTCCAAGCTGATAGAGGATCCCATCTTACCCAGCAAAATAGATGGACAGTTCTGTGGCAAAAATGAACTCTGCCATCCCCTCCACACTAAGTGCTGAACTAGCAGGTGTTGACACATTGCAAAAGGGGTATAAAGAGCTTGTTGCTATTCCCCTGCCCCAACATGGGTGGAGACAGATGCAGTGTTTATAATCTCTGCATTAGGAAGAGGTAAAACAGCTTGTTTCTCAATTTTCATTGCAGCCTAAGCTGACTGCTTGGGATGTGAAGAAGAGGAGGGAAATCAGCTGAGCTTCTCATCACACACTCACTTGCCCTAAATTCATTGCAACTCAGGAAATATAGGAAGCAGAAAAGGTCCCAGTGTGAAATCAAAAGAACCTGACATGACCAATTGGAAATTGGCTCCTGATAGCCCCCTAAAAAAAAAAAAAATCTTTACTGTGTACAGACCAAAATTTTCCCATCAGGAGATGGGAAGCCAGCTCCCATTCCTTGCAAGTCAGCTTCTGATGGCCATAAGTTGCCTGTTCCTGCAATGCACACAAACAGGTGGAGAACAGCTGAGCAGTCCATCATTTAGTTGATTGCCTAATGAGTTGAACTGGCAGGTGTTCAGTCATCCCAGTTAGGGTCACTACCCACTTCTCGGCAGGCAAATGTTAAAAGAGTGGTGGTTATCCCTATCATGGTGGCGCCAGGATATGTTGAACTTGTTGACTTTTTGTATTTAAAAGACACTGAATCTCAGCCTCAGTGGCAACTCCAGCCAGCATGAGACTATCAATGACGGTACAGTTCACATAAGTGACACAGAGTGTTCAAGATACTCCAAGAAAAATGGTATTTGTGGCACTTGGGGACAGGAAAACTTATTCACTGACCTATAATTACACCTTGTTAAAAACAGAAGCTAGTAATCTTGTCCAGTAATAGAATATCTAAAGATGCCATGGAAAGCAGATTATTTGCAGCCAATGCATTTTGGCCCACTTTTCTTTCTCAAAGATGCTAAAAGGATAATCTTGATATCACATTATAACCTTATCCATTACTGTATCTCTGAATTCACCACATGGGAAGTCGCTGCTTGGACAAGCCTTAGATTATTAGACTGATCCAAATGGCTTGCTGTTTCACCATACCTGTATTGAATGTTCTCTGATATTTGTAGACTGTCCCACCCAAGCAGTGATTTATAGTCCACATAATCCATATTATCTATATCAGGAAGAAAAAGTAGAAGTAAGATGCAAAATTAGCTAGCAAGCAGCAAACATGAATGGTAGTGTTCAGTTCTAGCGCAGGTGTGCAGTTCTGAGTTACAGACAGGATGCGCTAAGTTCCAATACCATAGATAGAAGTCAGCATGTCTTGTTGTCTGGTTACTGCAACCTGTCGGTCACATTAACGTACTTAAACCCCTGAGTCTGATACATTCATAATTTTGTAAAATAATCTGATACCTGTCAATGTAGAAGTTTTAGGAAGGCAGTAACCTTATTTAATGATTTATTAATGGTTGAATTGAGATCATCATGTTTGAACCACACTGAAAACTACCAGGAACACAAAGTTAAGCATTTTCATTTTTTGTTATTCCAGTGGGAAAGTTATAAGCACATGTTTAATGCTCCCATCAAAATCAGTGGGACTTAAACATACTTAAATTTGACTGGATTGTTCCCTATGTTTTAAAAGCATATAATTTTTTCCCCCAAATGTTTCCAGGTAGTACATCCCATTTAATCAATTACGTTTTCCTGTAACCTCTTCATGCTTTTTAGGATTATTATTATTATTATCCAATATTATTTTTTTACACATATGCAGGGTACAGCAACCAATATGAGTTCAAGATTTAAACACTGTTATAGTGCTTATTTTAAGATAGACCATTATAAATAATGTCTACTGATCGAGTTTGAAAATAAGCTGGAGAATTAATTGCTTGCCAAAAGACTCTTTATTACCTCATGTTCTGTCAGTCAGTGTTAATTAAAGCTTAAGTATGCAAATATTCTAATTTCCCGAAATTCCGATAAGCAATTATCATGCTCATGAGAGCACGCTCTCCATTGCAGCCAAAATACAGCCATTCTCTGGAGGGGACAAAACATATACTATCAACTGATCTAGAGTCAAAGCTGTCACATCCTTAATTGTTATGAATGAGCTGATTAGCATTTAAAATGTGCTGTCCATCACAATTGATCCCCCCCCCCCACACACACACACACCATCCTGATAATAAAAAGAGAGGCTGTAACAGTCTAGAGCATGACACCGGTTTGTATTATTCTTCTGAAGGCAACTGATCGAGAGGGTGACCCTATAACGTATGTCATCCAGAATGGAGATCCCCAGCAAGTATTTAACCTTTCCCAAACGTAAGTAGTACAATGCATATGACTGTATTTCTGACTTTCAATTGAATATGCAGATTGTGTGCAAATAAGGCAGCTTCTAATCAGAGGTGTTCCGCTGTTTGTAGTGGAGCTTTCAGACACTAATGGGACCACTGCGGATGGTACTGAACTTTGAAATTGCACACCTAAGACCATTTATTTATTTTAAATGTTTGACTAGGTAAAGCCCACTGAGATGGAAACATCCATTATAAGAGTGACCTGGGATTAATTAGAAGCCTTTAGGCTCTCCAGCTTCCTGCTAATGACAGTAACATTTTCAAACTTACAATTCCTTGTCCTGAAAATAAAATGTGTTTTCCTTTTCATTAAAGGGGGATCTTTTAGGGTCATTGTTTGAATTCACCACCAGACATTCCAGACATTACTGACCATGAAAGCTTTTAGCTGTTTCCTAAATTGATACCACGTTAATTAATATAAAGAAAAGTCACAGAACATTGAAAGCACATGTCCCAGAAATAGTGGAAACCTTCTTTCTTTTAAGAAGCTGACATTTGCAAAGCTATTATTTGCCTGAATATTAATTATAGTAAAGAGGAAAGTAAGGATAAGTCGAGGACTTTTCTTTTTAAAGGAATTGGGGAAAGTACAGCAAGGCTTATCATTATGTTCTCATACCTCAAGAGCAGTTAAGCAAAAATTTGCATTTATTTGTCACTGTGAAAACTGGTATAAGAGACCAGATATTATAAACCAAGAATGACAGAGTAATCTATCATGTTTAATTTTCAAAACAGACGTTATAGTTCTCCCAGTTCAGACAATTATTCTCAATTCACTTTCTGTCCCATTCTATCCCATTTCCTAGTTTCTAGTTTCTATTGGAAAGGGAAAATGTTAGCAGCTGACTCTTGCACAAGTCAGTTCAGGAGTTCCTGAAGCATACACACAGCTACCCAATGGGACAAATAACTCCCTCTGGGCAGTTTTATGCCAGGAAACAGTATAGGGCAGGAGACTGAAACTTCTCCTGTTGTACTATGGTCCATGTTCTAATTGGGGCTATGGTAGAATGGTCCTGCTCCAGCCTGCAGGCCCTGTTGCATCCTACCCTCCAAGGTTTTCTGAACATCTGAAGACTCTTTTCCCTCACTCTAGTAACCAGCCACCACCACCTGCCCCCTGTAGGAATTGCCCACTGGGAGGGTGAGGACTCTCAGCTTCCTTTCCAAGGACTGAGGCCTTGCTTCTGTGTCTCCTGCTGCCATGTGTCTGGTTACCATGGGAACAGTTTACTGCCTTGTGTGCCCCTGGAGGAATAGCTGCTTGCCAACTGACTACCTTCCCTCTGGCACTCCTTTTAAAATAGCATGTCCAAGACAGTGGAGGTCTGTGTGGTACAGAGAACCACTACCAGCCTCAAAAGTTCTAAAGTATTTTTTAAAAAATGTTCACAAGCATACTTTTAGCACAGCACCTGAGTGAGTGAGGGGTTTAAAAAGAAATGGGTAAAATGCAATGTCTCTGTCCCACTCTCTATACATGCCCTATGAGATGTTTAATATAAGACAGGGTCCTTAGCTTAGAAAGTTATAGATTTCTACATAGATCCTTTTCCTTGCAGCTTCCTTCAGCTGTCTACATGGCAATGGCTGCCTTCTCCATTCCTCAGTTAAGATTTCTGCCTGCTCTGATGGACTCAGCACAAAAGAGAGCTTGCTCCTTGCTTCCAAGAGTTTATCTTCCACTTTTTCCTTTCACTGATCTGGTCAGGCCAAGTCAAGGAAGCTTTTCCTGAAGTCTGCTGAACTGGGGAGGAGGCCTTCAAACCAGGGGATCCCCTGCCCCGAACTAGAGATTGGCAAACCTAATTTATTAGCCATCCTTCTACCTTGGGGGACTCAAGAAGGTTAACAATGTAAATAAAACAATTATTAAAAATATATAAAAGAACACTGTTTAAAATCACAATTAGAATTGCCAATAAATGAAAAACTAAAATAAAAAGGTAGTCCCCTGTGCAAGCACCAGTCGTTTCCAACTCTGGGGTGACATTGCTTTCACAATGTTTTCACGGCAGACTTTTTTACGGGGTGGTTTGCCATTGCCTTCCCCAGTCATCTACACTTTCCCCCCAGCAAGGTGGGTACTCATTTTACTGACCTTGGAAGGACGGAAGGCTGAGTCAACCTAAGCTGGCTACCGCTGGGATCGAACTCAGGTCATGAACAGAGAGTTCAGACTGCAGTACTGCAGCTTTACCACTCTGCACCACGGAGCTCTTTAACCTAAAAACTAAAATAGATACATCCAAATGTACATCTCTAGTTTATATTAATAACGAGCTATAGTACAATGTTCTGCAATTTGGCATGGCTTCTTGTAGAGACAACCTTCCACTAGTAAAAGGTATGTGGAGTCTTGGTGGTATCTCAGAAGCTGAATGGGAGCAGTGATCATTAAAAGGGCTGATCTCCCATATCCTTGATTACCTGCTGCTTCAGCTCATATTTTTTCCACCAATAGCTATCAGACAGCCAATAAATCAAAGGCTGTTTGCATTCTGCTTATGTCTATTCACATTAATTGCAGCCAACTCCTAGCTGATGAAGGATCATTTGGGATCTGGCTTCTGATCTCCTGCTGGGGAAATGTTGCTGTGTACCCAACAAAGTACTGTAGGGGGCAGAACTGGGAGTTTAATGCAGTAATCAGCGTAAAGTTAGGTTCTTCTGGTTTCCCAGTCTGGAAAGTCTGCTGCATCCCAGCCATGTTGAGATGCATCAAATGGAAGGTGTGTGTGTGTGTGTGTGGGGGGGGGGGATCAGTGGTTGATCCCTCTTCTCTTCTTTTCACCCCTAATTGTTAGCTAAAGCTGTAGGATTCATATAGGGAGAAATGAAGGATCGTTCCTTTCTCTGCGCCTGAAACTGACTGCTTGTCTAAGGAAAATAGCAGGGATGTGTTCCTATCATCTGCAACCCAGATCCACAGCTTTGGCAGTGGGGATAGAAGCAACCCACTTCTACCTCAGCTATGGAGAGTCTGGGCTGAGAATAGACGGGATCCCCATCTTCCAACCTGACAGCTTGCATTGCAGAACAGGGGAAATCTGCTTCCATGCAGCTCAAGTTATCGATTTATGGGGTAGGGAGAAGATCAGTTCTCGGTTTGGGATGAGGGTGGGAGAAACAGACTGCTTCTTCACCCCACCAACTTCAAGCTGTTATCTTGGACTGCAGAGAATAGAACAGATTGTGCTTGTTCTGTTTTAGCCCAATTGCTAAACCCATTTTATTTATTTCTTGATTTGTTTGCAAAATTTACATTACTGCTTCCTAACTTCACATTGGCTTTCTGACTTCACATTTAAACAATTTAAAACATACATGATAAAATCACATTTTAAAACCATTAAAATCACACATGCCTCAAAAGCACGCATAATTAAAAAAAAAATATACATAGAAAATGGATTCAATGGACTGCAAAGAATAGGAGCAATCAACACCTAATCTTTGAAGCCGAAAGGACCAGTTCGGGGAAAAATAAACCGTTTGGTTGCAGAGAACAAGAGCAGACCATTCCTTTTCTTATGAAACCATAACTGACAGTTCTGGGGGGAGAGAAGCTGATCATTCCTGTTCTCTTCTTCCCAACCTTCTCCCCATGTTTCAGCCTGGCTAGAAATGAGAGAAGCTGGGTGGTGGGGATGAAGAATTGACAGAAAGTTCACTTGATATTGGATTTTGATCTCTCCCTCTAAGCTTCCTATTAGGTCCCTGCCAGGGGGAGGGACTCAGCAAAAAGTTTATGAGGATGTTTCTATAAATTGTTAATTGGGAGATGAACAATTAGGTAATAAACTCACCTCTGTTCATGGCAGGAAAACACAGTGTGTTGAACTATCAAAACACATTCCCCATGAAATTCACAACATCCCTAATCATGTTGTGGGGAGGTGAAAAGTACCCAGCTTCTGAATCTAAGGCCAATTCTGGCACAATCCTCCAATTTCAGATTAGTTATTTAGGAAGCTGATATGCCCCGTCTCCTGAGTCCTGTATAAAAACATATAAAAATGAAATTATGGCCATTTTTAATGTTAAATAAAAAAGCAGACATTAAAACAATATTCAGCAGCCTAAAATAGTATTCATCAAGCAGCTCTCTGGTGATCTGGACAGTAGAAGTCAAATGCGTCCTTCCTGTATGCCAGCCCCAAGCCCCTTAGGACCTTAAAGGTAAGAATCAACATTTTGAGTTGTGCTCAGAAACAAATAGGCACCCATTACAGGTCTTTCTGCACAAATGGATCTAGAAGAACCAGTTACAGTTTCTCACTTTATTCCACAACTTCCCATAACTTCAGCAGACAGGTCTGAGTGTGAAAATTGATGTATTAGAATAGGAAAATAGTACACACAGCTCCTCAGGGAAATGTCTGCTAGTCAGCCATACAATTGCTGACTATTTAATATACCAAAAAAGGAAATCTTTCATTTAGTGTGTGTATTCAGCCCATTTCCTGAATATTTTGTCATGAATTTTGATTGCCGGTGTGCCTGTTCTGTGCAAATTGGTATCCTCCTTACATTACTTACAGAGCCAAATTAGGAAAGCTGTAAAGAAAGTGCAGTTTCCTCACAGTGGTATAATAAAGATGTCCCTGCATTGACAATTCTAAGCTTCCTCATCAGCAGAAGTTAATGAAGAAATCACACTTGCCTTGTAATTCTTTTTCTGTGGAAGTTGGTTATTCTTAGTACTAAGTACTATTTTAAAAAAAAAAAACACGCAAACCTAAAAGCTACAAACAAAATACGAAGTACTTGTCCAGATTTCCAACACAATAAAAGCTGGCATGCTTCTTTTGGGATTTTTTTTTTAATCTATCACCTTTTGCTTTACTCTCCTCTTTGGTAATACAACTGTTAGCCTATTTATGAATTTTTGAATGGACTTTATCTAATGAGGCACAAGAGGGTGGTGTCAATGCTGTCAATGGTGGTCATTCATTCGTAAGGGAAGTCTCAGGTTGGTTGCAAAGCAGCTCTTTAATAGGGCACTCCCACTTGCACAAGGGGGAGATTGCAGTTACTGCAGATTTCCCCTTGAGTTTCAGTTCCAACCCATACTGCATTTCACACCAATGTTAAGGTAATGCATGGGGGAACTGTAGGTGACATGGGGAGACAAACAAGGTCTGTTCCATTATTCTTTTGATCCACCCAATAGTGTATAATATACTTATGAGTGAAAAAAAAATCTCTTGAAGTATACATCATGCCTAAATATATCAGACACAATATAAAAATGTTAGGTCTAAGGGACAATTCACATGTTTGCCTCAGTTAAAACATTTGACCAGATGTGTACTGGAAGTTAACTGCTGGCATTTAATTCCCAGACACAGTCATGCCTAATCCAGATTAGGACCATGGAATTTGGGGAGGTGAGTCTTAAATTTACTCCTTGTGCTGTTTTCTGAACCTGAAAAGGCCCTTAGGAGCTTCTGTTTGCCCTGTGGGAGATATGTACATATAACTACCGTACAGTTAAGTTTTCCCTAAGAGTCAAAAAGCAGACACCTGGGAAGTCAGGAAAATGGCAAGGCAAAGGCTGAAGTCCTTTCTTCTTGTGCACAGGTAGGAACCAGGTCCACACATGTCTGGAACAAGTTTCCAGTGGGAAACTCCCAGAACACATCTGTTGAAAGTCCCCAAGGAGGACACACACAGATTATGTAATGTGTGAATCAGTTATAACTCATGCTGGGATCAATAGGTAGAAGTCTATGGCTGAACATCTAAGTGTTTTCTATATAATTACTACATCTACACGTACACAACCCAGTTTATAAAACTCCATCACATCCTAATGTGACAGGGCTATGCATATAGGGGCTGACCTGGCATGCTTCTCAATAGCTCCCACTTGAACTTCTTGGAAAAAAAGGGAACAGGCTGCTTTATGGACCATAATTTATACAGCGAAAAGTTGTTCCTGTCAGCTGATCCTGGGATCACTCGAGGCAAGCATAGTCCCCCTCCCAACTGTGTCTCTGAGTGACTTGTCATTCATCCCTGAGGGGAATACTGAAGTGCTGCATTTGGTGGAATGGTTATGGTGGGAGAGTGAGAAAAGGAAGGAACTTCCTACTGGTCAAACTAGATGGTTGCAAGGAGGTAGTCATGTTGGCCTGTTGTAGCAACAGAAAACAAAAGTCCAGTGGCACCTTAAATGTTAACAGTGTTTGTTTCAATATGAGCTTTCATGAGAAAGTTTGTTTGACCCCACAGACAGAAGGAAGAGATGGACACGAGGGTTTGAGTAAACTAAGGGCCACTTTTTTTATTTGGTGATACAATAACAAGGGCTATAAACATAACAGGCAGCATGGTAGGGCCAGGGGCGAACACGCCCCTTCCCTGCCACATGACGAGCGAGCCACGCTTCCACTAGGTATAGTCAAATGAATGGTTTGTACCCGGCCGGCATAGCAAAGGTTCCGCCGCACGGCAAAAGGGAGGATCAATCCAGGCAAACCCAAGGCAGTCCGCTTCACCACTTAACTGGTCCGCACGGCCCAGGAATGATTTAGCTAGACCCCATGCCCCAAAACTGGGGTGCTAATGCATGAAGTTTGCTGTAAGGAATCCAGTTCCACCCCCAGGAACATCAATTGTTGGGTAGGGCTCTCTGTCTTTTTATGGGCTAGGGAAACGCCCAGCTCCTCAGACTGCTCTGCAAAGGCCGTCATCAAGTGGGCACACTGGCTGGAGCCAAAGGGGCCCACAAACAGAAAGTCATCAAGGTAATGCACCACATTGCCCAAATGAGCCCTGCGGCACACCGCCCATTCTAAAAAAGAGCTAAAACGCTCAAAGGCAGCATAAGAAACGGAGCACCCCATGGACAGAGCCCTGTCCATATAAAACTGTCCCTCAAATTGGAAACCCAGCAAATTAAAATCCGAAGGGTGAACTGGGAGAAGGTGAAAGGCTGAGATTATGTCTGCACCTACCCCGCAACGCTTTACCATCTGCACCGTTTGGTCAAAAGATGTCTATCACATGGTACACCGATTTTCTGGTATGGCGTTGTTTACCAGTTCACCATGAGGGTAAGATAAATGATGGATGAACCTGAATTCCCCCGGGGCCTTTTTAGGCACAATGCCCAAAGAAGAGACCCGCAAAGTACTCACGGTGGGTGCGGGAAATGGACCAATCATCCTACCCTCAGCTAATCCCTTCCCAATCTTTTGATGAACTATGTGCTCCATCCCGATAACTGACTTCAGGTTACTGGCCATAAATGGCTTTCTGGGGCCTGGAAAAGAATTCTGAAACCAAACGTAAAACCATTTAACAAATAAAACCTATCTTCCTCCTTGGGATAATTATGGAGCCATGCCTCAAGTACTATCACCCTTTTTGGGTTGGGGCCCTTTTCCAAATGGTTTATCTGCGCCGCCCAGGCCCTGCTTGCGCAGTCCCCTCCTGGGTTTACCACTGGAGCAATTCGTGAAGGAATGAGACACCCCACAGAGAGGGCACTCATGCTTGTATGGGCAGTTCTTCTTACCACACACCCCCGGGACCCGAACTCCCAGCAGAGCAGGCAGGGTTGAACCGCCTGCCCTGCACTGCTGCAGGTACTGGAAGCAGTGGCTGTGCACTGTACCACATGGCCACTATCCGACCTGTCCCCCAGATTAGGTCATGCAGGAGACATGACCTGTAGCCACAGCTGTGGCTGAATCTGATCCCATTGAAGGGCAGGGTTCAAAGCTGCCTTCATCCTAAACTCCTCATCATACTGAAGTCAGGCGGGGTTGGTAAAGCTGGTGTAGCTTTTGTATATAATGTCAAAATACTGAAAAAGGGAAGTGGCCCTCCATGGTTGTGTCCTGGAAATAATTTCGGCATAAATAATGAACCCGGGCACCCAATTTGCCCACGTCCTATCAACTTTCCACAAATTGATTTTCTCCTTTTTTCCTACCATCCAAGTCATCTTTATCCTTTTTCTCCAGCTCCCTGTAGAGCAGAGAAAATAGGTCCACAAATTCCCCTTTCAGTATTTTATCCTTGGTGGCCAGCAACCAATGATCCCCAAGGCCAGGTCACCAAAAGTAAGGCCAGGTCACCAAAAGGTAAAGTCTTAGCTGGCATGGCAGAGTATGACAGGCCCCAAGGATAAGAAAAACCCCAGCCACCATAGGGAGCCGAGGACGCTCCTGGGAACTGGCCGGGCAGGCCTCCCCAAGGTCCCATAGGGCTAGCCAGGTTAAATCCCCAAGCCCAAAGCTGAGGATTATTGAAGGTTGCAGACTGGCTATTGGCAACCGGCCTGAATACTGTTGGCTGCCCCCATGGCTCCCTTGGCCATGCTGTGGAAGTGTTCTGTGCAAGCTCACACTTACCCAACTGCAAGCCTTGTGAAGCGTCCACATTGGGAACCTCTGCTGGAAGAGGCGATACTCCAGCCATCTCATCAGCAGAAGACCTGCTTTCGAGGGAAGGTAAGCGATTAAGGATCTTTTCCTGGAACCGCTTCTTGGCAGCATGCTTGTCTGCCTTGGAAGCCATCCCCTTTTTTTCTCTCCCAGAGATGAGACAGGATGCCTGCTACCAGAACCCCCCCAAAGCGGCTAATCTAGCAAAAACAGATTGCTCAAAAGTGCCGTCCTCAGATGATGAAGGCTGGGGCCCCGGGCGCTTAGGTACAGGCCGCTGGGCTTTAGGTGCAGGGCCCTTGCCCTTTGATTTACCCTGTCCTTTAGGCATGGCTTGCCTTTGGCAATCACCCAAATGACTGCCACCGACTCAGTGAACAAATGAATGAGCATCAAATGCCTCCCTCAAAATGAGCCCCCTGGGCAATAGCCACAAAATGGCTGCTGACCTTGCCCGGCAACAAGGAGATAAGAAGTCCTGTAAAATGGTTGCAACACCAAAATGGCCACTAGCTTGCCTCAAGAAGGGAGTCCACAGACCCACTAAATCATCTCACCCACCACTAAGATGGCTGAGAGACAACGCTGCGGCCTGAAAAGGAGGAATATAAAAATTCCCCAGGCAAAGGAAGGTCTAAACCTAATAAGGCTGGGCCTTAACGCTAGGAGTTGGGGGGGGGGGGGTCACACACGCAGGCTGTGTGAAGCAATGCAGCTAACAGCCACCCTCCCCGACCAAATCAGCCCAGCAAGGCAGGAGGAGAAGGTGGGGGAAGGAATATGCTTCAAACGCTGGCCATGCGATAGCACAGCAGCTGGCAACAAACCCCCGCATCCCAAGACGCAACCGCTGGACCTCCAGTGCTCCACTGAAAATGCCTCACCAGCAGCCTCCAAATGAGATGCGAAGGCCAATGGGGGGGGGTGCCAAATGCTGGCTGCTCTACAAGCCACGGCTGGCTGCAAACCGCTGTGTCAGGAGATGCACTGACGCTCCCTCGCCGCTCTTCCGACCACTGCTTCTGCAGACACTCGCCCCCCCCCCCGCCACTACACACCACTGTCAAGCGCTGGTCGTGCAAAAGCGCCACGGCCAGGAGGGAACCACTATGTCAAACGATGCCTCACCACGCTCCTCCGGCCCGACGAGGCCTATCTTTTGCCCACATACTGTCACAGGACCTTATAACATGGGCTATATCATCCTGGGCTCACTCACTTGCATATCATCCAATTTAATATATGTCATCATGAGCTGACAATGTCCTTCTGCTGCCTACATTGGACAAATATATCAGTCTCTCTGTAGAATAATCAATTAACACAAAACAGACAAAAAATAACACAGAGAAACCAGTGGGAGATGTTTTAATCTCCCTGGGTGTACTGTAACAGACCTGGTAGTTACTGTTCTACAAAAAGGACTTTAAAGACTGTATATAACATTAAAGTGCTAAATTAGAACTCATAAAGGAATTAAATACTATATGTCATCCTGCATTAAACAGAGACTTTGATTCTACATACTATAATCTCTAATAGCTCTACAGAACCCACTTATTAGAAATTTTAATTGGCCATTCTTAACAGGTTTTATCAGAATATAACCTTGTATCAGTTAATTTTCACTTAAACTATTCTTCTTCATAAATTTGTTAATCTGCTTGGGTTTCTGACTTCTCTCACCATCTGTGATGTGTAACTGTCAATTCTCTTGATTTTTGACAGTATTCACATCTAACCCTTTTACCTCAGCTCCCCCTTTCCCCTCTTACATTAAGAATGTACATTTGAAAGATTCATAGAATTCATACTAAGCCTCAGCTTCTCTCTCCCTCTCCTCCCTCCCTGGAAATCCCCACAAGAAGAATGTCAAGCAGTGTTCCCTCTAAGCTTGATAATATGAACTAACTCAGAGGTTTTTTACTCTCTGGCTCACACATTTTTGTCTTAGCTCAGGAAAAATTACCCCAGAGCAAACTAAGTTATGCAGTAACTATGCCAGTTGCTCACAAAGTAGAATTTTTGCTCACAAGACTCTACAGATTTGAGGGAGCAATGATCTCAACTATTATTTTCCCTTCACATATCTGAAAATGTGACTCAAAAAAGCATGTATAAAACAAATTAGGTGGGCCTTTGAGTAGCTATCAATAACTATCAGAATATTATATACATAAAGGGCAACTTTAAATATAAAACTTTTTTTCTCTATAATTATTGAGTCTCCTGGTTTATTGTAGCCATTGAAACCACTCCATTCAGGGAGATGCATTCAGTGATCTTGGTGTGATTTAAGGCAGCTTCATTTTCTGTTTAAGTGAATGACAGACTTATGTCATGCTGGGACCACATGTCACATGATCCTGCAATATGAAAATCTCCCAAATATTCCCTATACTTAAGCATATGAACATATGAAGCTGCCTTCTACTGAATCAGACCCTTGGTCCATCAAAGTCATTACTGTCTACTCAGACTGGCAGCGGCTCTCCAGGGTCTCAAGCAGAGGTTTTTCATGCCTACTTGCCTGGACCCTTTTTCGTTGGAGATGCCAGGGATTGAACCTGGGACCTTCTGCTTCCGAAGCAGATGCTGTACCACTGAGCAATGGTCCCTCCCCTCTGAAGCACAGACTGTAAAAAAAAATTACACATATTTTCTCAATTGAAAAAGAAAAATTGGAGGTAAATTTTAAACACAAAAAAAGACGTGTGTTAAAAAGAGAAATGTGTTAGAATTTGTAGAAATGAAATTCTACAAACAGCAATAAGTGGCACAAATGCCCTGTTGATTTTTAGTAGCTATGTTTTGATGTAACATACTTTTTTTGTTTTATTGCTAGATCGGGGCTGCTAGCCTTAGGAAAGCCTTTAGACAGAGAAAGCACTGATCGCTACATTTTGATTGTTACAGCCTCAGATGGCCGACCAGATGGGGTAAGTTTCTTGTGAAAATGTAAGAACGTGTTCGGGGAGGGGGTTAGGCCCAACTAATCGGGAGCTTAAGAGCAGTGCAGCCATCTCACATTTGATGTTAGACTTTTGTTAACACTTATGTAACTTACATCAGTTCCCCTTTATGTCAGAAAACCTTCGTGCCGATGGTCCCACTGTGCTACTTTGGAAGTACAGGACATATGCTCCAAGTGAAATGATTTGTGTCACATCCCCTGACCTCTCATTGTTTTATTATGGATAGAACACACACGGCACACTGTGAGTGGTTTCCCATGGGGTGTATCTTATGACCGTTCCAACTCATTGAGATGAGCTCTTTGCTTAGTATCTCACACATCGTTTTTGAACATTCTACTCACACTGTGTGAAGCCATCTCCTGAAATGTTTCTTTGCCCTGGGAAATCATTTTGTTGTTGTTTTCTTTTGTTTACTGAATCTCTTTTGAGAAACTTCACATGGCCAGACATGATGCTGGTTCAATTTCGGGGGGGGGGGGGGGGGGGACAACAGCAGGGAAATCATTTTTTTAAAAAAATATTTGGTGACCTATCACAAGGAAATTTAGATGAAATATTTCCTTCCACTTGCATGAAAAACATAAATTGGGTTAGTTCCAAGAATCTTAGGAGATTTTGTTTTGTTGATACAATATGTTTATAAAATACTCTGGTAGTGACAGGAAAGTGATCTTGGCTAGTATTTTCTAGTAATCTTTCATTTATTGCCTAATGTTATGTTCCCCATAAAAGTCATTAGCTTGTTCTGTGTCTTCTTGCCTATGACACTTTTTTGGATCATGGTCTATCATTTCTGACCCAGTCTAAAATAATTCAAATATTGATGAGATGTTGCTTATTATATCAGGTTTGAGTAGCCTTTATTCTGCTAAAATTAAATGACCAGAACAAAAGCAATTGAGAACAGTGAGTTGCAAATGTTGCTGCTGTCACACGTCCAAACAAGTACAAAGCTCAGGATGACTAATAGTAGATTCTTTTTACTAAAGCTTTTGGTGATCTTTTTGAAATGTTCTGTTCTCCATTGACTTCATGCTACAGAGTGAGGACCTAAACCCACTTCCATTGATGTTCTGCACTCTTCTGTTACATAGCTCATATGTGATTCTGAAATAACATTTTTACTTTATGGAAGAATGCTCAGGAGGAGGGGTTATCAGTTATAAATAAAAGCCCAATCATGGTGGCAATTCTGAGGATTTTCATTCATTGGTTGTAACCTGCACAGGATTGGCTCACACTGTCTCTGTCATGCCATTGGCTTATTCTGCTCTCCCCCACCCACTGCTGGCCCCATCAGGCAAAAAATCCAGCAGAAGGCCACTGACCTTCGAGGGAGACAGTTCTCTGCTGACAGGGAGCTTACTGATCAGTACTGTTTCTCCTGTTGTAGAAAGTCCGGGGTGGGGGCGGGGGGAGTGAATGCCTTCACTTGAGTGGGTGAGATGACAGCAAGGCTGGGGGGCACTCACCCAGAGACCTTTAGTTATATCTTTCCATGTTGATTGGAAATTCCTAAGGTATCACTACAGGCCTCTGAGGGAGGCCTTTCCTCCTGGGGAACCACTGTTGCCAATCTCCAGGTGAGGGCTGTAGAAGCTGACTGGATGATTTCAGACCAGCCTAACCTGCATCATGGGGTTGTTCTTGTTCAGATCAAAGGGTGGAAAGGAGAGTAGAATGATGTAAGCTGATGTAATGACTGACAACTCCTCCCTATTAAACAGTCTGTCAGAGATAGACTGTTGGTCTGAAAGGTCTCACTACAGGCCTCTGAGGCAGAACTGGTGTGAGAGCCAGTTTGGTGTAGTGGTTCAGTGCTTGGACTCTTATCTGGGAGAACCGGGTTTGATTCCCCCACTCCTCCACATGCAGGTGCTGGAATGGCCTTGGATCAACCATAACTATCAAAGAGGTTGTCCTTGAAAGGGAAGCTTCGGGAGAGCTCTCTCAGCCCCTCACAGGGTGTTTGTTGTTGGGGAGAAAGATAAAGAAGATTGTGAGCCACTCTGAGTGGAGGGCAGACTATAAATCCAATGTCGTCTTCTTCTTCTTCGCCACTCCTGACTACAGCTGCCAGTTCCAGGTTGGGGAGAAATTCCTGGAGATTCTATGGAGTTTGAGGAGGGCACAGGAGTTAGGGCTTCAGAGTGGGGTCTGTCGGACCCAGGTCCTTGCTGTGGAACCTGACTGAGTGATTTTGGACCTGTCACAGACTTTCAGCCTAACCCACCTCACAGGGTTGTGAGAGGAGAATGATGCAAGCTGCTTTGGTCCCCCCCGTTCCCCACTGTGGAGAAAGACAGCCTATGAAGAAGGAGGGGGAAGGAGATGGAAAGCTGAAGTCAGAGGGGCAGATAAAGGGAAGGAGATAGGGTTGCCAACTCCCAGTTAGAAAATTTCTGGATATTTAAGGGGTGGGACCTCAGACAGGTAAAATGCAATTTCCTCCTAGGGAACCAATGGAGATCACTCAGATTTACAACTGCTCTCTAGATATCAAAGATAAACTCCCCTTGAGGTGGGGGGAAGTTAATTCCTTCACTTGGGTGGGTGGGAAGACAGCAAGGTTGGTGGGCACTTGCCCAGAGCCTCTTTCTAGAACCCATTGTATTTTTTCTTTACAACAGGCCTTCCTCCTAGTAGTCTATAAAAGTACTGTGGGAAACATACTTCATTTAGAAAACCATAAAGATTAAACTAGATCACATACTGCTTTGCAAAGTTTGTGCAGACTTTGCATCTTGATTCTTCTGTAAAGAAAAAGAAGAATCAGTCTGAAGATTGACATATATAATACATGTTTATTCTATTTAGAGCTTTTCCGTGCCTTTCCTGTCTGGTTCGCAATGAGTCTTTCTCTAACAGACATTATTTGCTCAGGAAGAAAAATCTGCCTAATATGCAACCTTCCATATATTTATCCCTTAAGTCCCTTATCTTTATTACCTATTACAACAGAATGTTTGGTGAATAGAAAAGTAACATGATAATATATGACAACCAGATGCACTTATAGGTGCCTCAGCAAGATTGTAATGAGCTGCAGAATAGGAACTCCTGCTTCACTTGCTTCCAACTGGCTAGTTAACTCTCACTGTGGGTGCACCTCTTCACTGGAAAGGTCACATTTGCATCTTAGTTTCTAATTACCACACTCTATTTTCAGCATCCTCATCCAGTAACTAGGTAAAAAAAAAGAGTTTAGTTTTCCATTAGTAAGGTACCAGATCAGAGTGTGTTATTGCACAAGCCATCTTCCAATCCTAAGATACCACCATTTTAGGCATCTAATGCAGGGGTGTCAAACTCATTTGTTATGAGGGCTGGATCTGATATAAATGAGCTCTTGTTGGGCTGGGCCATGTGTGCACCTATTTAAGATAAGGTAGCAGAGATATAAACTTTTTAAAGGACACAGACAAACACAATTAAAGATTTTTAAAAAAAATCTTAAAACATTGTTGATCTTAAAGGTGCTTTCTTTGTCTTTCTCCCATGGAATCCAGGGAACTGGGCAAAGGAAGCTCTGGCTCTTTCCATCCCTCCCGAGGGGACCAGGAGGCTGAGGAGTCTCAACCAATGGAGAAAATAGAGGTTTTGCTCTGTGGCTCCTGTGTGGTTGAGCTAGCCTTGCAAAGCAAGTTGAGATGCAGAAGGAAGCAAGAGAGAGGGAGAAGGAAGCAGACAAGAACCAGTTGCTCTGGGGCCTGGTAGAAGCCCTCTGGGGGCCTGATCTGGCCTCCGGGCTGCATGTTTGACACCCCTGATCTAATGTATGCCTTGTCATCTCCATTAACTTGCTGAATGGTGTGGGTATGATTGGGCAATAGTTAAGAGGGCTGTTTTTAAAGTACAGTGGAACTGCTGTAGCTCTGGTCATGGGACTAATAGCTCTGGAAGGAAATGTGCATCGCCAGTAGGGATGATGATGATGATGATGATGATGATGATGATGATGATGATGATGATGATGATGATGATGATGATAATAATAATATTTTTATTTATATCCCGCCCTCCCCGCCGAAGCGGGCTCAGGGCGGCTAACAACATATTCATATAGTTATACAAAGGTTTAAAATCACATTAGTTTTAAAACATTCCAATTTAACCAAATACAATACAAAAAATTTCAGGTGCTAATTCTATTCATAAGTTAATGGTGACAAAAGTCACCCAACATCAGTTGCTCAGCCGGCAAAGGCCATCCTGAAAAGGGTGGTCTTGCAGGCCCTGCGGAACTGGTCAAGGCTCCACAGGGCTCGCACTTCTTCCGGGAGCTGGTTCCATAGGTGTGGAGCTGCGATGGAGAAGGCCCGTGTATGAGTATTTTGTAGTTTGGCCTCCTTTGGTCCGGGGATAGTCAGCTGGTTCTTCCCTGATGACCTCAGTGCTCTCTGGGGTTCATATGGGGAAAGACGGTCCCTCAGGTAGGCAGGTCCTCAGCAATATAGGGCTTTAAAGGTAATAACCAGCACTTTATAACGAACCCGGTAAGTAACTGGCAACCAGTGCAGTCCGCGTAGCCCCGGCTGTATGTGCTCCCACTTCGGGAGCCCCAATAACAGCCTAGCCGCCACGTTCTGCACCAGCTGCAACCTCCGGGTTCGGCACAGAGGCAGCCCCATGTAGAGGGCATTACAGTAATCCAATCCTGAGGTGACCGTTGCATGGATCACTGTTGCTAGGTCCCGGTGCTCCAGGAAGGGAGCCAACTGCCTTGCCCGCCTCAGGTGGAAGAACGCTGACTTGGCAGTGGCTGCTATCTGGGCCTCCATTGATAATGAAGGCTCCAGTAAGACTCCCAAGCTCTTGACCCGGTGTGCCGCTTTCAGTGGCACACCGTCAAAAACTGATGCCACGAATTACATTGTTTGGCAAACAAACTTACCTTGGCAAACAAACTTACCTTGTGCAGCACTCACAATCAGACTTTGAGCCAATCAAAGATATGTTTGGATTGTATCAAGCAACTTGAATAGTAACAAGTTTTACAACTGCCTGTTGGTCAAAAGCCAACTCACGGCAGATTGAAGAATCAGCTGGGAGTTGGTTCTTATCCAACCCACTCCTCGGCAGCATAGCTACACCATTGCATTGCATACGGGAGCTCTTCCCATATGTGGAAAAGGAAGCAATGTTTTGATCTCCCCTTTGCAAATGGGAAAATAATAATAATAATAGATTTTATTTGTATCCCGCCTTCCCCGCCTAGGCAGCTCAGGGCGGCTAACGATATTTTATACATTTACATAGATAAATAAAAACTTTAAATTTAACAGTTAAAAATTAAACATAAAAACCAGTTAACAGAATTAAAATACATAATTCAAGTTAAGTTAAATGTATCTGGCAGCAATAAAGATATTCTGGCGCTGGTTCTGCCAGTTTAATGGATCCATGATAATATAGATGGCGGTTCCTTTATTCCCAGCAACTCAGCAGTCGAAATCAGTATAAGCTTGTCTAAAAAGGACGGTCTTACAGGCTCTGCGGAACTGGTCAAGGTTCCGCAGGGCCCGCACTTCCTCCGGAAGCTGGTTCCACAGTGCAGGAGCCGCAGCTGAAAAGGCCCGTGCTCTGGTGTTTTGGAGCTTGACCTCTCTCGGCCCAGGGATGGTCATTTTATTTTTTCCAGTTGATCTCAGTGCCCTCTGGGGTTCATATGGGGAGAGACGGTCCCTTAGGTAGGCTGGTCCTCGGCCATATAGGGCTTTAAAGGTGATAACCAACACTTTGTACTGGACTCGGTATGTAATTGGCAGCCAGTGCAGTCCGCGCAGCCCCGGCCGTATGTACTCCCATTTCAAGAGCCCCAATAATAGCCTGGCCGACACGTTCTGCACCAGCTGCAGCTTTCGAGTCCGGCACAGAGGTAGCCCCAAGTAGAGGGCATTACAGTATTCCAATTTCCCCTCCCAGGGCGCTGCGACCCCACACAAAGGACCTCTGTCTTCGCTGGGTTCAACTTCAGCCCACTCAATCTGAGCCACGTCGCTACAGCCTGTAAGGCCCGATCTAGGTTCCCCGGGGCGGAGCCGGGCTGGCTGTCCATTAGTAGATAGAGCTGGGTATCATCTGCATATCGATGGCAACCCAGCCCAAACCTCCGGACAATCTGGGTAAGGGGGCGCATATAAATGTTAAACAGCATTGGGGAGAGAACTGCTCCCTGAGGCACCCCACAATCTAGTGTGTGCCTCTGGGATCGCTCACCCCCAATAGCCATCCTTTGTCCCCGACTGGAGAGGAAGGAGGAAAGCCATTGCAAGGCCGACCCCCCAACCCCTATGTTGGCAAGGCGGCTCATTAGCAACTGATGGTCGACTGTGTCAAATGCCGCCGACAGGTCTAGTAACATCAGTACCGCAGCGCCGCCTCGATCCAGTTGCCGCTGAAGGTCATCCACAGAAGAGAAACAGCTCCCTTTTCTCTGCTGCCCCAGCAGGCAGTTTGGTAGGGAGAACAGAAAACTGCTGGGCTTCTGATCACACTTTATACACACATGCACACAAATTTGCTGCATCTTGACAAGTTTTAGAAGCAGCACTGTTTCCAGGATGGGAGATAAGAACCAGACTTCCAGCTGATCCGCTAGGAGTGGGCTCTACCCCCTAAAAATGTTGCTCGGTACAGAGCAAAATTTCCCCATCAAGAAATGCCAATTCCCAGCTGATCTCTTATGCACATAGCCTGTTCCTCTGGGTACATGTGAACAGATTGTCAACAGCTGAACATCCAGTCACTTAATTGGCTGCCTGATTACCAATGTGGAATGGGAAGTGAGCCCAACTGGCAGCTGTTCAAGCATCAGGAATCCCCAGCCATACCAAAAATTGTAACAAATTAGTTTCCTTGTTGGGATATGAAAACCTCACTTTTTCCCCCAAAGCAGCTTACAGAGTTCTTCTGTCCTCATCCTTTTTATCCTCACAACAATCCTATGAACAAAGTCAGACTGAGAAAGAGTTAATGGTCCATGGTCATCCGATGAAATTTAGTGGCTGAGTGGGGATTCAAACCTGGGTCTCCTTGATCCTAATCCAGCACTTGAACCACTACACCACAGCAGCCCACATGATCATTGTGATACAGATGCAGATGTGCATCCAGATGTGTATTTATACCCACATCAGCTTATATGCAGAAACTGACTCCTGGATAAGAGCACATTTATGTATGGCTACCAGTATACAGAGATGCTGGTGCTATATATTCACAGTTGTGTTTATACTTGTATAAACTTTGCCTGAGCTTTGCCTACAATTTTTCTCTTCAGTTTCAAGGTAATTTCTTATCTCTGTCTCAGACTACATTTAAATCAATACATTGATTTAACATCAAAGCTAAGACCATTTTCTTTGTGAATTTTCTCTTTTAATTTCAGTAGGAGTTTATAATAGCAAGATATATGTTACAAAAGCCTTCAACTTGTTCAGTTGCTCCATTATTGGAAAGTACAGAAATACCTGTGGGAAGGGGAAAGGAGTGAGTGAGCTGAGTGGGTAACAAAGGCAGATACAAAGAAAGAACTGTGATGATACACAAAGAAGTGAGCACTGTAGGATCAGAAGACCTGTGGAGAGTGGGGACCGCAAAACTGAAGTAACACAGAGATGCAGAAAGGCTTGTGGTGATGCTCACAGAGTACCAGCTGTTGTAGGGTGCAGAGACACTAAGCAGGTTTGCAGAGATGTCATGACAAGAGACCTCTTAATATGGAAAAAAAAGAAAAAGGGGAGGGCAATTTAAGGACTGAATACATACCTATAATGATGCAGGGTCATGAAGAAGAGAAATTGTATGTTATGGGGTGTTGAGTGTGGAGAGGAGAGAAAGGGATAAAGAGAGATCTGTTCTAAAAGTGAGTACTGTGTAAGACAGAGAAAAATTGAGTTGAAGTATGAGAAAGGAACATACTGAATTAAAATTGTTTCAACAGTTATTTTTTGTTGGTGTGTTTTCATTTGGCTTTTCAATATAGACATTTTAAAGGATCTTCAAAGATGTGCAATGTAAATGCTGTAAGATTTAAATTTTAAATATTGTTCCCACACAAAATCATGCAGTTGGTTGCCAAGGAGCTTAATTAAGTTAATAAAGTAGTTATTTCTCTATTGACTGTTATTTCCATAGCCAACAGAAACTACAGTTGAGTGGTAGTTGAATTTTGAAAAACACAACTAGCCTATTTATATGAGCAGTGCTAATGTTAGCGAAGTGAGCAGTTGGGAAACTATCCTTTGTAGTAGCTCTCTGTTTTCCTTCATTCTTACTGCCTAGTCTGCCTAGCATTGGATAATAAAGGACAAGTGGAAAATTAGGGTTCTTGGCCTATTCTCTCTCTTGTCCTCTTACAGGTTGCATGGCATTAAAATTCCAGCAATTTATGCAATGCCAAAGTAGCTATACACATTGAATGCCTGACTGACAAGCATCCTAGCAAGCATACAGACCTTGGCAAAAAAAGGCAGTTTTAGGAGAAGGAACCCTGGGTTTTACTTTTTTAAAAGACTAGATTACACAGACTGTGGTCTGCTTACAAGGAAGGACTACAGCCAGCCATGTGAAGCTGCAGGCTAGAACTCCCCCGCCCCTTACCAGGCATGGGTTGTGATTATACACTGCTTGATCCAAAGCAGTTCCTGTATTTCTGTTTACAGACTTTGGTTTATAACAGGCAAAGTATAATAAATTGGCCAGGGTTGACACACCTTAGTCTCTGACGTACTTTTGGATTTCCCCCCCCCCCCTCAACTTTTAGATTGGAAAACTCTTGCTAAAGAGATCATTATGCATATTTATAAGTACGTTAAAGTATCATCATAAATCAGTCAATTCTGGCTTCAATTATAGGGCCGGATACTTGAGTTTAAAACAAAAGAAAATGCTGTCACTTCTAGTTTGACCCTTGGTTACCTCGCTGAATTGAAGTTGAATCAAGAGATGGCTGAATCTGCACAGATAATCTATAAGTGGGCAATGCTGATGTGGACATAGTTCTTTCAGAGGCTTGAATGCTGGATGATTCGTTATGCTAACTTGTGCTGTTCCAATAAATTGCAAGGATATCTTGAAGAATGATCAGAGATTTAGTTGTAAGCAAGGGTGCAATCTTGCCTTTTCTTTCTGTCTTGTCCTTTTTTAGGTTTCAGTGCTCCAAAAAATCAGTTTCTTGGCCCTTCACAACTAGCAGACAGAAACTACTCTAATGTTATAAGACAGAATGGGAAAGAAAAGGCTCAACAAAGATGAAAGCTTACTAGTAAAACATGCTGGGCTTAATTTCCATTATCTCAGGTAGCGCATCTGGAAAAGTCTCTGTATGAAAACTTGTAAAACTACTCCTAGGAAACAACATCAGTTTAGGGGAGAATGCTCATTGTAAGACTTATTCCTATATTTTAATGCAAAATCTGTTTGAAACAGAATGTGTCAAGAAACCAAAACCTCTGAGCAACTGCCTCCGCAGACCACTGCCACCAGTTTATGAATCCCTGAGGTTAGGTGCACCCAAGAAGACCAAAACCTTTTAAAAATTCACAGATTTTTATTAAGCGAACAAAATTAAGAATACTATTAGGCAACACAGTCTGTAGAATCAATTAGTAAAAAAACCCAGAATACTTTCTGACACCTGGCAATAACTTGTGCGCCATTCAAAATAGCAGAGTCCAAGCTAGAAGCTTTATACATCTGTGCCATGGGATCAAAACTTAGCGTAGTGTCTCCCTTTTCTAAGGGCCAATTATAGTTTCCTGCTCTCTGACATCAGGTGGTCTCCAGAATCCAATCAAAGTGCTTGTTTGCTGGAGCCTTTCAACATAATAATAATAAATAATAATAAACTCACTCTAGGCTCCCCACTCCCATCTAGTTACTGAACTAAGCACCGATTTCTTCATTTAGTCAATTGCCATCTTCTGGTATCAGACCTTGAAAGAGATATGGATACTATCTATAAGATGACTAATTACAAACACCTGCAAGCTGAAGCAGACCCACTATTATTCATGTTAACGCTTGGTGAAACTGAGGTGCTTTGCCTCACAATGGAATGGTTTGATAAAGCCTGCAGCTTCTTATTCACTATGGTCTATGATTTCTCAGTCACATTTTTTTTCCTGGTTACTAAATCTACACATTTTTATTGCAGTTCAACTTTTAAATGGGCTATAAAATCAATTTGAATTTACTATGCCTCATGTGCTTCATGCACGTTTTGCTTTTTTGCATTGATAGCAAAACTGGAGGTATATTTCTTCAAATGAAGACCTGATTCTCAGAAACAGCTGATGCAGTAAACCTGTATCTGGACTATACCACTTCAGAGTGTGGGTGCTCACATGCACAAAAAAATGCCCTAGACATAGAGACACAGAGTGTTGAGGAGAATGACATGCTACATTTCTATGTGCAGGTGTTTTTTTTTACATGGAAAACCAATCCATATGAACTCCTACCTGAAGTAGTACAGCCTAGTTGTAAATTTTCCATGTCATTTTCTGTGATGGCTGAACTATTAGATATGGTGGCAGCAGTTCTGTGCATTTAAATGTAGACCTGCACTGATAATAGTACTCCCAGCACTGAGTTGGGAAATTCATGGAGATTTGGGAGCAGAGCCGGGGGAGGGTGGCATTTGGGAGGATGGAGAATTGAATAGGAATATGATGTTATAGTCCACTCTCCAAAGCTGTCATTTCCCTCAAGAGAACTGTCCTCTGCAGTCTGGACAGCAGTTGTGATTCTAACATACCCCAATGTGGGGGGAGCGCATGTAGGTAGCCTTGCCTAGGGTGCCAAAAAGCCTGGCACCAGCCCTGATAGTCACCAATCCAGAAAACTCAAGTCTAGAGAGAAAAGCAAGATGTCCAACTTCTTGGATGCGCTGTGTGGTCCAGAAACAAACACATACTCCATTTGACACAGCATGTCCAGTTATAGGGCAAAATGCTAACTTAGGGCGTGATGACATGATTGCCCCTTAGAACAATATTCTGATGAGATTAGCTTGAAGTAAACAGTGTGTTGGGAAACATTGAATGAGATTCCTAGGAACTGACAACAATCTAGAGGAACTTGTGATGTTATGCATAAATATAGCGAATGGTTGCTTGACAGCCCTCTCTTGTTGGAAGAGGAAGCTACCAGGGATGGCTGATAGGTGTTAAGTGGTTTCATGATTATGTTAAACAAGTCAGGGAAGGTCAGGCCAGGTGGGTTTGCTGGAGACCCATTATTGCCATTGTGTATGGTCTTAAGGTGGGGACAGGGTCATTAGTGGACAAACCCATAACTTTACAGCTTACACAATCTCTTCCCAGACATGTCTCTGGCCTGTGTTTGCTGACATCCATTTTGTGTGACACTAGAACCATTTTGCAGGCCAAGCAGTGCCCAGAATGTGTGATTTTGGAGTGTATTTAAGATGAAAGGTGCCGAGTTCTTCCTTCAGCAGGAGGAGGGGTCTGGGGTTAAGATGGTCAGTTTGGATGTGGTAGAAGAGGGCTAGGTGGTATAACAACAGTGAAATTACTTGTGACCTCTGACAAATTTAAGAAATAACACTCTTGCCTTTGTCCATATTTTCTGTTTTATGTCAACCTCCCTGCACTTGGAAAATGCAAGAGATTTTTAATAAATGTGATCAGAAAGTGTTGTTTTCTTAAACTACCCTGATGTCACATAGATTTTAATATTATTATTATATTGCATTGTTGACTATGCTAAATACTAGTCTGTTGGTTTTTAACACATAGAAGAATATTCAGATCATAACTGTATCCTTTTCCTTTCAGACATCAACCGCTACTGTGAATGTAGTCGTAACGGATGTAAATGATAATGGGCCAGTCTTTGATCTTTTTCTTCCTAAGAACCTTACTGTTCAAGAAGAGGAAGCCAATGCATTTGTTGGTCAAGTGAGGGTAAATATAGCATAATGATTTGCAAGATTATATAGTTTGGTTTAAACATCATTCAGAGCCAGAGCTTAATTAAACTAGCTGTGATCATGAGACATTAATATCTGATTGAAAAACCTTTGTTTAGGATTGCCAATCTTCAATTGGGGGGCAGGGGACCCCCCTAGTTTGGAGGCTTGCCCCACACTTTAGGGTTATCAGAAAGCAGGGGGGCAGGGAATGGCTCCTGGACACTCCAGTATATCCAATGGTGACCAATTCCCATAGAGGTATAATGGAGAATTGATGTGTCGGCGTCTTAGGGTTGCCAATCCCCAGTTGGGGGCAGGGGATCACCCAGTTTGGAAGCCCTCCCCCACTTCAGTGGTATCAGAAAGCGGGGGGGGGGAGGTAAATGTCTGCTGGGCACTCCAAGTTTCAAAAAGATTTAAATGGACTGCAGCCAAATCACTTCAGCTTTGTCACATCTACACTGACTTCCAGTTTGCTTCTGGGCTCAATTCAAGGTGCTGGTGTTGACCTTTAAAACACCATGAAGCTTGGGACCAGCATATCTTCTCAGTCATAGCACCAAAACTTTGAAAATCTTTCACCTTGAAGATTATCATTGTTATCCAGCGGTGGGTAACACTTCTTTGTTTGGTTTTGTGTATCCCCAAGCTGGCCTTCCTCTCTGGTTGTGTTATTTGTACTGTGACATTACATGTTTTTATTGGATTGTTGAAATATACGCCCAGAGAGAGAGAGAGACTGAATTTTAAATGTCTAAAAGTTTTAATTTTGAAAAATAATTATGCTAACCACCATGGAGAACCTATCTAGATTGAAAGGCAGCATAGAAGTGTATAATCAAGTAAGTCCTTGCAGGGTGAGGTCCCAGAAATAGCACTTGGACAAGACTGCTTCCTTCTAGGACTACTACAACTTCAGTTTTAGCTGAGAGCCTTGCTGCTTCAACTGCTTCACACTGACAACATCATGACTACCTAGTAGTTGCTCATTTGCTGATAGGAAACCTGAGCCAGATCCAAGTAAGTGTCCTAGAGGGCATTCCTGTTGCTAAAACCCAATTATCCAGTTGCCCACCTATTCATTGCTTGTTCTTTAGGAACTCTTCTCCTGCAACTGACAGAAGACAGAACATGGTGGGCTGTTCAATCTGTACAATGCAGCCAGAGTTTTTTTGTTTGGGTTTTAACTGATATCATTAATTTTAACTGTTTCAACTGCCCTGAGGATTTTTATATAATTGAAAGACAGCATATAAATATTTTAATAATGTAGAAAGTGAAATGTGTGGATGATTTATAGAACTCACAGATCCAACTCTGTGTGTCACATATAACTTGGGGGGGAAAGTGGTACGACTTCATCTTGGTGCTGCTTTTCCCACTTCAGCTTCACAGAGAGATTGGCTTTAAGGGCACGACATAAATCAAACTGAAGCTTTCAGCCAGTCTCTAGTAAAGCAACCAGTCATGATCTCCCAAAATGTTCCCTAGTGTTCTGGAATTACAGCAGTTCTTCCAAAAACACAAGTAGCAATCCAAACATAATAGATCAAGATCAAGAAAGGATTGCTATAGTTTCACAATACATGAAGAAACGTGGATTAATCAGAGAGGTGATTGTGTATGTACAATTTATGTATTTATTTAGGAAACACGTAGGTTTCCTCTTCAGCTCAGGGTGTCTAGTATAGTAAAAACAAACAAAGCATAAAGCATAAAATCATAAAACCATTAATAAAAGCCAGCAATAAAGTTATTGATTGGTTCCCATAACAAGCCACAATACAACAGGTTATTCCAGAAATTATCAAAATATTCATCATAATGCTGCAGAAATAATAAGTGATTGCATTCCAGCAGGATACAGGCCATAATAAAACAGCCAGCTAAAAGCATTTGCCGCTGAATTTACCTGGGGTCCCTATTTGTGCCCAGCAGGGTGGTGTGGCAAGCTGGGGCAGGACTCCATTTTCCCAAGACACTCCAGCACTTGCACATGGCTTCACACATCTTTGCGTGTCCCCAGTGGCTCTGTTCATTGGTCAGCCAGGTTATGGATGGGTAAGTCAGGACAGGTGGATCTTAGAGGACAGATCAGAGAGGGCTTCGTTCACCTTTGGGAGCTTTCCCATCCTCCTACTCCTTGTTTGGGGTTTTTTGCACTTGATTGTCAGTTTTGAATTTGGGTTCTTTCACTTTGTCCTACTGTCTTGTCACAACTTGCTAGGAATTTTTGGCATTTGAGATGGATCCATTTGGGGGAAACTGGGCCTGTGTGCCCATCATCCCAGTTTGGCCTTAAGGGATCTTGGGGGTGGAGGCTTAGGAAGGCATGCCCAGCTTGAGGATTGCAGGGCTCTCATCACTCCCCCCGCATGGCAGGGAAACATAAAGTGGCCTGTGTCCAGGTGTTCCCATTTTGCTGCCATCCCAGGGTCTCCTTTTTGCAGGTGGAGTAAGGGTTGGGGTTTTCCATCAGGCAGCAGATTACCGTATATACTCGAGTATAAGCCGAGTTTTTCTGCCCAAATTTTGGGCAGAAAACCCCCCTCCTTGGCTTATACTCGAGTCAGTGGTGTAGGGAGGGGGGGCGGGGAGGGCGGGTCGCCCCAGGTCTGGGGTGTCTGGGGGGCCCCCGCACATCGTCTCGCTGCAGAAGAGGGCCCCATGGCCGAGCTCGCTTCTCCGGCCCTCTGGTCACCGCCTCCTCGTCGCCCGGCTCCTCTGGCGCCACCCGCGGGGGCTGGCGGGGTCCTCCCTGCCGGGGACCATTGGCGGAACCGGCTGCCGACCCTTCCCAGCCGCAGCCGCTCCTGGCTGGACCCCTGTTCGCAGTGGCTCCTCAGGTGCTGGAGGCGGCAGATCTGGCTCGGGCTGGCCGGGCGCCGTCGTCGTTTCTTCCTCGTCTTCCTTCTGCCTCGACGGCAGCCTCCTCGCTCCCTCGCTGCAACTGCTCCTGCAGCGGCTTCGGCGAGCGGAGGATCATGTGCAGCCCAGTGGAGCGGCGCCTGGCCAGGTTGCGGGAGTTGCTGTCGGCGCGGCCGGGCGAGGGGACCGCGGGCGACCCGGGGCTGGAGGCGCTCCTCGACCTGCTGCTGTGCGTCCACCAGGAATGCAGTGGCGCCCCCCTACGGCGGGAGCGGAATGTGCAGCAGTTCCTGGCCTGGGGTGAGTGAAGCGGCGACCAAGCGCCACCCTGCAGGGCGGGCGAGCAAGAGGGCTTCTGCACATGTCTAGAGTGCTTGCTTTCAGTTCCGAAAAGTCTCTGCTGCGGGCGTTGGAGCTGGCAGGCAAGTCTGGGGAAAGGCGGGGAGCACGCTGAACATGTATAAAAAGAACAGGAAATCTACCTATCTATCCCGAACCGGATTCAGAACTTAAAGTTAGGGAGGAGAGTTTCAGCCTAAAAATTTAGTTTCAATTATAAGGAACTGAGATGGGAGATTCCTGGAGTTTGGGGAGGGGACCCCAGTGGGTTATAATAATGCCATAGAGTCCAGCCTCTAAAGCAGCTGTTTTATTCAGGAAAACATCTCTTGGGTTTGGTGCATAGGCGGGAGCCGCGGGAGCACCAGCCACGAAGTAAAACAATTCACTGTATAGGGTATATGAAAGGTACCATAGGTTTACCAGTAACTGCTGCGTTTCCCACCCTCGGCTTATACTCGAGTCAATAAGTTTTCCCAGATTTTTGGGGTAAAATTAGAAGCCTCGGCTTATATTCGGGTCGGCTTATACTCGAGTATATATGGTACTCAACTCCTGGATCCACCATCCAGTGCTAAACCAAACCTCTACAGCCTGTAATCAATAAAATTGTGACCTGTTTTACTCCTCTGACCAAGTTTTCAGCCACTTTTTTACTTCTGGGTCCACTAAAGATGGCATGAACTTCAGTCAAAAGTCTGGGTAAAGAGAAAATTCTTGACCTAATACCTGAGTGTCAGAGTAGTTACCAGATAGTCCCCAAGGGGGTATTATTCCAAAGTTGATGCACCATCACTGAGAAATCTCTTTCTCTGGTCACCTTATATCTGTAGGTATGGGCACAGAGAAACAGGACTTGGGAAGATTATCTTAAATGTAAAGAGTGATGTGAAATTTGAGTGTGCTTTTTTTTCCTGACAGCCCCACTGTAAGTTATTTATATAATTGAAATACAGTTGTATGCATTGGATCTAGTATCTCAGAAATACTTGTGGCATTTTACTATCCTAGGCCAGCAAATACACTTTTAAAAACTATATTCCTTGTTCAGGCCATGAGAGTCCAGGTAGCACATGACAAGACACCTTTTCTAACAAAGTATAGCCTAGGGGTGTCAAACATGCAGCCTGAGGGCCAGATCAACTCACTGTCATCTACTTCTTTCTCTTGTTCTTGCTTCCATCTGCATCACAGCTTGCTTTGCCAAGCTTGCTCAATTTCACAGGAGCTACAGAGCAAAGCCTGTTTTCTCCATTGACTGACCAGCACATGAAGCAACTTATGTACAAAAGTTCACAATGTCCAGCCATTTCATGTTTTCCCTGGGTCTTAGGCTCAAAGCAGTTAGCCGTGAGATTTCTGTAATGAATATAAATAAATCAAAAGTAGGTTTGCCTGAACAACTCCTGAACTACATACTTAAGATTGCTACAGTATATGCATTGTCTACAGATTTTGATGCAATAATTCAGAGCAAGAAGTGTCAGTTATCAGAAATAAAAAAAACCAAAATATTTCACAAGTGCTAATATTTTAAGCATGTTTTAAGTTTTTAAAAAATCTTTAATTGTGTTTGTGTCCTTTATAAAGTTTATATCTCTGCTACCTGACATTATGTTTTATGACACACACGGCCTGGCCCAGCCCTCATAACAAATGAGTTTGACACCCCTTTCTGTCTTGAATTCTTCCTTTCTTCCTTTTATTCTTAGGTAGAATAGATTGATACTACTCAAGACCTGTGGGAGGGAGAGAGGGAAGGAAGGAAGGAAGATTTTACTGGCATTGGAACTCATCACAAACCAGTCCGGATTAGTTTCTTTCATGGGCTGCTAGTGGTTGCTCTAGGATTCAGCCTTGAAATACAAACAGCAGTGTCCATCTTCAGCAGTGGTAGAAAGGAAGTGTGGAGCCAAAGGTAGCTTGACTGTCTCTTCTCCTAGAACCCAAAAAGATGAGAGATACTTAGGGAAGCAAATGTATTCCTAAGCACAACATACATAAATAAATGGCTAGACAGGTAGTTTTCCTTGTTAGAGGGCAATCTGAATGGTTATGTCTCACTTGCTATGATTAGGTTTCTTTAGTTAGTACTAAAAAGAAAAGTAGTCCAGATATAAGGTTCTACTTACAGGCCAAAATTGTTTTTTCTGGCTATTTCACTAGTGGGTGCATTCATATGCTTTCTATGGCCCTCATCATTGATCCAAAATAAATTATTGGGAAAATGTTAAACAGATCTCTTCCAATTGAATGTAATGATGCCTTTATTTGAATGTGCTCTTGTACACAGTAGTGGAAAGCAAGCAAGAATGTTTCATAGGGTTCACCCTAACTACTTAATGCCTATGGAGTACCAGGCTGTAGCAATAGAGCTCATTGTGTATTAGGAACTAGTAGCAAGTGATAATATCCTATAAAGCAAAAGAGCTCTCAGCTGGAGTCCTTGAAGGCAGTGCCATTGGAAAATCTCCTGCTGGGCATGGGAGAATGCAAAGAAGATTAAAAGTCCAAAACTAAAAAGGACAAGTCTCAAAGTATTGTGGATGCATGTCGAATCCTTTTAACTCCACAAAGTACTGACTCAACTGTGACAATTGGAGTTGTACCAGATTCCCTACTGTTCTTTTAATTTTATTATTGGGATCCCCCAAAGTCAATTTTGAGTGCAATATCTTTATTTTTAAAAAGAAGAACTACTGTGAAGCAGAAAGATTCAAGAGTTCAAATGCATGCAACTGACAGCGAAATTCAACCACTTCAAACTACTTTTCTTCCAGCTATTCTAGTATGTAGAACATTCAACCATTTGATCAAAAAGTTGTATCTGAATTGGCTTGCAAGATCAGGTATAATATTTACAACTAGCATGTTTAGGGAGGCGTGTGAATCACTCAGTTCCTAAGTCTCACAACGGAGTTGTAGTGCTGGTGGAAAAGGAGACATATTGATATAGAACACATGAACACAAATGAAGCTGCCTCAATCAGACCATTGGTCCATCAAGGTCAGCGCTGTCAACTCAGACTGGCAGTGGCTCTGTGGGGTCTCAGGTGGAGGTCCTTCACATCACCTACTGCCTAGTTCTTCTAATTGCAGAAGCTAGGGGTTGAACCTGAGTCCTTCCCCATGCAAAGCAGAGGCTCCTCTATTGAACCACAGCTGTTCCCCTAAAAGAAGTTATTGCTTGTTGTTTCTTTTCCAAATGAATGCCTTGAAGCTTCTCTGTACCCATCGATTTGATTCCTTCTCCTCTTCCTGTGTCAATAACGTATTCCTTTCTCATCACTCTGGTTAATGCTTCTATTCTGATAATGCATAGTATCATGGAGTCATCTTTGACGCTTCTCTTTTTCTTCCTTTTGTTGAATTTCTGCACAAACTTGATGCTCCCGTCTTTTGAATGTTGTTATGATTCTTTTTCTGTGCGCAGGTTTATTCTTTCATTATTCCTAGTCTAGCTTCATTTAAAAAAAAAATCTGGGTCATCACTATATCTACATGCTTAACTCTTCTATCTGCTTGTATCTTTGTTTTTAACCATGGCCTATTATGCACTCACATCGTACTGCAGATTTTCAGAGCAGGGATATGTCTCAAATATTCGTGGGGGTATTTTCTAATTAGGATTATTTGAGAGTCAGTATAGTGGTGCTGGACTGGGATCTGAGAGACTGAGGGCTAAATCCCCAATCAACCATGGGAGCTTGCTTGGTGACCTTGGGCCACTCATATACTCTCAGCCTAACTAACATCACAGGGCAGTAGCAAAAATAATATGCAGAAGATAAGAATGATGTACACTTCTGTGAATCCCCTTTGGAGAAAAAGGCAGGATATAAATGAAGTAAAGGGAAAAGATCTAGTTACAGGCAAGAAAAGATTGTCAGTGATTTGTTCATAGAAGGTTACAAGGCAATCTGGAGTTCAGGTCCTTTTCCTTTGGCTCCATGATACAAATTTTGCAAAGTCCTCCTTCTCCATTCTTTTGTATAGAGTTCCTAGAAATCTACTAAGGCTATCCCATTACCCCCATGTTCTTCATCTAACCTTAAAGAGCCCATCATATTATGAAAACTGAACTTTTATTTTTGGCTAGGAAAAGAGAGAGCTGGGACACCTTGTTCAGGGGCTTGTAGAATTTGTCCATTTGGCCCAATTTGCTTGAAGCTTGGGAGTTTTGGGGAACACAGGCAGTAGTCAATCTGCTGCAATTTTGGTGTCATTTGGTTGAAAAACAGCCACTCCAGCTCTCCCCAAAATTTCCCCATTGGGATTAATGAAAGAGCAATTACAATGGCTATTTTTGTTTGGTTTTTTAACATGGCTGGCTGGAGCTCTCCTTCTAGGCTGCTGCTTGACTGCCATTTTAGCAATCAATGGAGAGATGTGAGGCTGCACAGAAAGTAACCAACTTTGGATGTTGGTAAAATCAAACATCGTTGTTCAATTTGCTTGAAAAGCAGGACTATGTTCTGTGCAGATTTGGTGCAATTATCTTTATAAACACATACCCTAGACCCTCATGTGCATTCTTCTTTGAAAATAATGGTCCCAAGCTCTGGAACCATATGGATATGAAGCCTGAAGTGGTAATGTCCTATCCTAAAATAAGCAATCCCAGTAAGCCCCCACCCCAGAAACCTGTACCCAAATTATAATGAAACGTTCTCAGCACAACCCTCTAATTTCGCCAAATCAGTGACACACCAGTTTATGCTATATGCAATACCTATTGGCAAATTATGATGATGATGACGACCACAATACATATTAACAATTTATAGAGAGCAAAATCTTAATTTCTGGACTGAGCATCAATCTCACTGAAAGATTAATGTAACATGGAATATAATATAAACTGAAAGCCAGTTTGGTGTAGTGGTTAAGTGTGTGGACTCTTATTTGGGAGAACGGGGTTTCATTCCCCACTCTTCCACTTACAACTGCTGGAATGGCCTTGGGTTAGCCATAGCTATCACAGAAGTTGTCCTTGAAAGGGCAGCTGCTGGCAGAGTCCTCTCAGTCCTCTCAGGGTGTCTGTTGTGGGGGGAGAAGATATAGGAGATTGTAAGCCGCTCCGAGTCTCTGATTCAGAGAGACGGGTGGGGTATAAATCCGCAGTCGTCATCTTCTTCTTCTTCTAATTACACAGGTAAGAATTCCACAGAATCTTACTGTGGTCTACCTAATGAAATGGTAGAAAAACTGATGCCAACACTTTATGATCAGTTCTCTTTTTTAACCTATTGAAAGAGCGCTATAATGGACAGACTACTCCCAATTTGAAATGTTAGCTGAATAAACTGAATGTGTAAGGAAATTATGACATATTTCCTAACATTCTAATTACTACCTCCTAGTCAAGGATCATCCTGTTCTTTAGTTATTTATCTTTAAAGTCACAGTGGGAGTCCTTTCGGGAGGAAAAAAAGCACATAGATTATGCTGGAATTAACTTCCCTGCATTATTCATAATTACAAAGTGCAAACTATTTCCCATTTTGAAAAAGCTGCTCCACACAATATGGCACTGCAGGTTACATTTCAAACACTGACATGTAGGATCTAAGCTGCCTACATCTCTATGGTGAGTCTAACTATTATTGATTCTTCAGGAAATAAGTTGACTTCATTAAGAGTTAAGCACACTTCTGTAGGTGTGTGAATTATAATATTTGTAATCCCTCCTTATCTTTTCCCACAATTTCCTTGCATGAATGTCATGAGATTCTGCTGGGAGGTAAGCCTGCTGGGATTCAACATTGAATGGGCTTTGTCTACAAAGTCAAAACTGGGCTAACTTCTCCAAACAGAGGCAGCGACACTTTCAGTTCACTGGGACCTGTTGCTGGAACCAAGAAGTATGCTTAATGGATTTAAGTCAAGTCAATCTTTATTGCATTAGCAACAAAATGCCATAGTAACCGACAACCAGACCTTAATGGATTTAAAGACATTAAAGGCTGATCACTTCATTTGTTTGTTTAGAAAATGTTTGTGCTGCCTCTCCAGAGGAACCTGCTTGATGCAGCTTACAAAACAAAACCTAATAAAAACATAAGGCATTGAAAGTTAGTATTAATAAAAAGCCGGGATAAAAAGAAACACTTTGGCCTGATACCTAAATAGGTGCCAGGCAAACCTGAAGGGAAAGGGCACCTCACTAATGAAAAAAAAATGCCCTTCTGTGGTAATCATTGGCCTCGCCCCCGATGATGGGAGCACAGAGAGCAGGTCTAAAAAGGAAGATTTTGAATATGTAAAGCTGCCTTACAGTGAATTAGACCACTGGGTTCATCAAGGGTCAGTATACTCTACTCTGACCGACAGCGGTTCTTTGGGGTCTCAGGTCTTTAATATCACCAACCACCAAATCCTTTCAGCAGGAGATGGCAGGAATTGAACCTAGGACTGTCTGCGTGCCAAACAGATGCACTACCAGCAATGTTAGCATCTTGAAAACTTTTATCTAGTAGGATTAGGGAGATTTTTCTGTGCTATTTTGGGTGGTATAATTTATCATGCGACACCTTTTTTAAAAAATCAGATTGTGGTGTTCTTTTCTCACTAATTTTATCAAAGTGGATTAAGGTTTACCACCTCTGCATATTCTCCCTAGAAAAATACATTTCTCTCTCATGGAAGACCTATGTCTTACACACACACACACTAAAAGCTTTCTTTCTAAAAGTCTGCTGACCACTGCAGTTTGTTATTATGCATCCCAAGGTTAAATGATGATCTAATTCCAGTGTGTTTTCCCACCAGTTGGATGGCCTCATTAAATATTTAATTTTACATTACCAAAGGGTAAAAATCTACAACACTGAATGAACGGCTCTAAAACAAAGGTTAATTGAGAAAGATTCTGGATAAATGCTAGATTCATGGGGTGTTCCTGATGACAAAATAATTTTTTTTAATGAAAGGCCACAATTTAGGAAACGGCCTCTATACACTAGAGAAGATAATACTCTACACTCCAGAGAAGATACTATACACATATTTGCCCAGCAACCCTACCCTCTCTGTGTCTGATACTTTTTACAATACCACACCCTGTTGCCATTTTTGGGCTCTTTTAGGTTAGCATGGTAAAAAATGTTGGGTACTTCCCTCATAAGTGGCACTGTGAAAGCACAACATTCTTCTTCATGAGGCTTTCTGGATCCTACAGTAATGGAATCTGAGGGCAATATATTTAAATCTTAATCTTTACTGTTAGTTCTTAATGTGTCAGTGCCTGCAAATATATTTGCACTGTGCATTTTAAATTTTTAAGTGTCATAGCAGAATGTTGTTCCATTGGCTTCCCAGTCAAAACACATATATTCAGAATGGAGTCCCTGACTCCAGGCTTAAAAAAAAGAAAGATGTAGATTATAAGGTAGAGGAATGACCTAAGGTTATTACTGGTGATCAGCAGAATGAATTGGAATAGTTCCTATACCAAGATTCATTGGATTATGTCACACATTTATAGGCCACAGGCTATTTAGAGAGAAAGTTGTATCCATGATTAAAACTTTGTGCCACATGTTAAGCTTGGATTCCAGAACTCAAGCAAGGGATGTAAAGATCAAATCCTTAGAGCTGTAAATCACTCTTTTTAACACAAGGAAACACAAAGGAATATTTTTGTGTGTTATGTTGTCATTTGCTTTTCATACTCTGATCACTTCATAAGTCTAGCCTTCATGTCCAAGGTATTACACCGTCTGTTGTGTTACTGGATTTGCTGGGGTCTCCTCTTTTGGGGGGAATTAGCAGAAGCAGACCAGAAGTAGAGCTATTTTGGAGCGGAGCTCTCTCACTGATAATATTCAGAAAGAATACTCCAGATTTAAAATAGTTTAAAATGTTTATTTCAAAAAATATGCAGGAATACAATCACACATAAGCAACCAATCAAGAGGCTAGGAAAATAGGAGTGAGGAATAGAGACATTCAGGTGATATTTCCTGTCCAGATGTGTAGAAGTCCATGTAGAAATTGAAGATGGGGACGTGCACAGCCAGCATGACACGTCAAAGAGGCCCATTACTTAGAGTAACAGGGATACAACCTTTCCCAGCACACATAAAGCTGTGATTTGCTCTCAGGTTATATAGTATTCTGACAGGCAGGACCCCCCCCCCTCCCGAAATATGAGCGAGTTAACTATCTTTGATGGGCTTTCCTGATAATTCTGAATAGATTCCTAGTTTAAAACAAAAGGTGAGAATGTATTCCTGATGGCTGCCAGGAAGGGCCATAATGGTTTAATGTTTGAGATTAATTTTACCTCAGCACTCTGATGGAGGAGACAGGAAAGAAAGGGGGGTTGTGCAAAGGATTTGCACATTAGCATAGGGCAACACAATAAGTACCAGGAAGGGGTATTGGAGACAAGGGAGGATTAGGCAGCAGTTGTCAGTTAGGTTTTAAGATACCTAGATAGAACCCATAGTCTTTTTACACTCCATTGTACGGTGGGGGAGAGGCAGGAGAGTGGAATTAGCCTTGAGGATCCAACCTTATTTAGCCAAGCCTGGGCAAGTTTTCTGGCCTAAGCAGAATGTTTTCACTTGCCCTGTTTTGTAGGATCTCTAGTTCAGGTACAAGTATGGGACCCCATTAGGTATTGGGGTGCTTCCACAATCAGGCAGTTCCTCTCAGCAACGACTACACAATGCACAGATGCGACCAGACTATAACAAATCTTATAGACGCTTTCAAAGAACTTGTTTGTTTTTATGTTGACTGAGTTTAAGAAATGTATCCATCCATTCATAGAAGGAAAGTGTCACTTATCAAAGGAGACATTCCATGAGTGGTCTAACTCAGTGAGAGTACTGTCCCCAAACATGCACCGTCTCACCATTCCTTTGTGACAGTCACTGGCAAAATGTAGCTATTGAGCTACAGATTATTCATAGGATTTTTCGAAAGAACCCTAATTTATATTCAGGCAAAGCTTCACTTTAATGCAGTGCATTGATTTGGTGCTGAATATCAACAAAATCGCTTCAAGATAAGTCTGAGACAAATATAGCAGTATTTATCCCACTCTTCCATGTGATAATTCCATACACAGATATTAGCTTAACAGTATTGATCTGTGACCATAATGTACACAAACATTTCTGTATTCAAAGCAAAGCAATGGATGACTATTTGTCAATCTACATTATCTATACAGACAGCAGCACTTGGCTTTTCTTGTGCAAGAATTTGGAATATGTTGGCACAGAATATTTGGGGGGGGGGGGCAGAATACTGCAAACATTGTTAATAGTCCACATGGGTTAATTGATGCTTTTCATTTTCAATTATACAAGATATACATGGCCCAGCCCATCAAATGTAAGGATGTATGTGCAGAATTAGGTACATTTAAAAATCAGATGCAATAGCCAGGGGAGAATTAGGGTAATAGGTAAAAAGGTAGTCCCCTGTGCAGGCACCAGTCGTTTTTGACTCCGGGGTGACGTTGCTTTCACAACGTTTTCACAGCAGACTTTTTACGGGGTGGTTTGCCATTGCCTTCCCCAGTCATCTACACTTTCCCCCTAGCAAGCTGGGTACTCATTTTACCAACCACCTTCAAACTGTTGTTTTTTAAAGCAATACTCATGTATCCATATCTCCATATGCCTATTTGGCCCAGATTTATTGATCACTTAGGTATGCACTGTAGTCCTAACTTCTGGTTTCACTAATGTTTGTGGCACAGAATAGTTTAACTTTTTAAAAAGCAGGAGTAGTCACAGGCTGCAGTCCTAATAACATTTTCTTGGGAGTAAGCCCATTGATTAGTGTCATGAGTCCTGATGAGGAGGAGCTGGAAGAGTTAACAGACCTGAAAGAATTGCCAACCAGCTCCTCAGCTGAACAACCAGCAACTGGCCCATCAATCACTCTCCCCACATTCCAGGCACCAGTGCCATTTGTTGACAATCAACCTCCTCCAGGCTCTCCCCCTCTCATCTCAAGAGTTCAAAGCAGGCTCTGAAAAGAACTTTCAGAGCAAAGACCATGAGGCATGTGGATGCTTCAGATCTCTTAGCCCTGAGTTCTAGCAGAGTCGCTGCCACCCAGGGAGCAGGCTGATTGAGGCTCCCATATAACTCCCACCCAGGCCCTGGTAACCTTGTGGAAGCAACAAGTCGATTCTCCGGCTTGCATCCATGTTCCTTCCTGATTCCAGACCCTGGCCTGCTTGAATTCCTTGGCATCCTGATCCTTTGGCTTTTGGACACTGACTTCTGATTCCAGTTTGCAATTTTGCTTTGGTGACTTGGCCCCTGCTTGACTTCCTGGACTTTTACCTTGGACTGGCTTTGGACTCCCGCCTGCCTGCACCCTGAGAACGTGGCAATTAGCCTAGGACTTACAACTGAACAGACCTGATGTAGGATTGCTTTCATAATTGTGTAAGAATGGTCCATTGATTGCTGTTAACCACTGCTGTTAAAATGAGGTTCCATGTTCAAAAGAAACATATTTCTGACAGATGTGAGGACAACTAAGAAAAGATTATTGTCTTCATCATGCTAGTGCCTTCCTAGATGACCATTGTCGGAGACAGATTGTGGAATGGATTTTCTCTTCCTATATATTAAAGTGCATAAACTAAAGTCACAGTTGGACCTAGAGTTACCAGCTCTGAGTTGGGAAATACCTGGAGATTTGGGGGTGGAGCCTGAGGACAGCGGGGAGAGACCTCTGCAGAGCATAATGCCATAGAGTCCACCAAAGTGGCCATTTTCTCCAGGTGAACTGATCTCTGTCACCTGGAGATCGGTTGTAATAGCTGGCGATCTCCACCCACCCTCTGGAGGTTGGCAACCCTAGTTTGACCTCTTTGGAAGGGTAAACAATGATCAAAGACTGACCACAGCTCCCTGCTGCCCTTCTTTTAAGGAGAGGGAAATAGCTAGGCATTTTCTTTCTCTTAGTTGATCGTTTTTAAAATGTTTAATCCTGTTATTAACTGTATGTATGTATGCATGTTTTGTAATTGATTGTAGCAATTTTACCTTTGTTCTCTCAGCACAATTTATATCAGTTGCTGTAACCAGCATTGGTTTTATCTGTATTGTTTTTTTGCTGTGAATAAACTAACTATGAGAGGAGAGGAAAATGTTTCACAACTACTCTACGGAGGAACATGTGAAGAAAGTTTTGTATCCTTGTGGAACTCTCTGCCATTAAAACCTGGCCCATTTAAATTGTCATTGTGCAGGAAACAGAAGAGTTTTTATATTAAGTCTTTTAAAAACGTTTTTACCCTTTTCTCACCCTCTCCTTTGAAGATACATCCTTGATTCTTTCAACCTCTTAGTTAATTCAGTTAATTCAGATTATGTAACATAGCTTTGATGAATTCTGACATGCAGAAGGTTTTTAAAAGCCTTTATTTTCTGTACAGACATTTTTGTGTAAACCTTTGGGGATCCAGATTTCTAATATGTCTTTAATACATTTTTTATTATCTCTGTCAACAGTTAGGAGACATTTCTGCCTCTACGATAAATTGCAAAATACATGTTTACACAAGTTAATTTGGCAGTTTAATTTTAGACAGTGATAAATCTTTTTAAATTTACTATTGGCTTAATGGGGTTGGTTGTAATCCTGTTAGCAGCTGTTTAATTGCTTTCATGTCGCCCTTGTTCGAAGCAGAACTCTCTGAGAATGTGCATTGGTTTTACTTGCACACATCTGGCATGGATTAAGTCTATGAATATATGGTATGCTGCTGCCACCTGAACTAAGGCCATCCCTCAATAAAGTCAGATCCTTTTGAACACTGTCTTTTCTAGGGATGCCAGGCCCAATTCAATAAATAGCTGGGGACTTTGAGGTTGAAGCCAGGAGACTTTGGGGGTGGAGCCAGGAGCAAGGTTGTGACAAGCATAATTGAGCTCCAAAGAGAGTTCTGGCCATCACGTTTAAAGGGACCGTGTGCTTTTTAAATGCCTTCCCTCCATTGGAAATAATGAAGGACAGGAACTTCCTGTTTGGCTGGAAGACAGTCTGCAGCTCCCTAACAGAGGGGGATTTTATTGTCACTGTTCAGGGTATTAAAGACCCCTGATAAGGTCTATGCTCATTAACCCTAGGCAAGGGTTAACCCAAGACGACTTATCTTCCTTTAATGCTGTTGATATCGAACTGGAGCAGTCAGGGAGCTGACTCCTTCATTTCTTGATGTCCGGCAATGGAATGTCAACCATCGTCTGCAGTGACTCTAAAGTGACTTCGGTCACTTAAGGCTGTCGGAATCCAAGCACTCTAGAAGGACTGATTTTAATTGCAAGAAAATAGCAGCCGGGGGAGTTGAGAACATCTAAAAGGTAGACTCATCATTCTTATCTTCACTCTGAGAGACTTTGAATATAGTTTAAACACTGAGTGGATTAATAACAGACGAAGGCAAAGCATAATTGAATGGGAAAAAAAAAACTTTTACCTTGTTAAGCTGAGCTCTGTGGCTTTGGATGTGAACAACAGCAAAAAAAAAAAAAAACCCTTCAAGATAAGAGTGAAAGTTGGCAATGGGAGGCTGGTGACGCAGAAGAAAGAAAAGAGAGTTGCCGTGTATATATGCCCATAAACTGCAGAACCTAGAATGAACTGAGCTGAGTGGGGGCATAGCAGGAAAAGAATTCAGCTTGTGAAAACTGAACGCCGTAAAAACAATTGCCTTCAAAGATATTTTGGAGAAAAGACATATTGTTGTGAATTTTTGTGGTTGCGGTTTCTTCATGCAGCTCAAAAAACTGCGAGACTAGACACGAGATCAGTCTAAGCTGTGACAGGAAGTGAAACTAAAAGGGGCTGGACAATAAATCAGAGCCTATAAGGACAACAAGAGCTGTGACATCCGACCTTTGAACTAGGAAGGAATTGAGTCCAAGACTCAGATCAAGAAAGACGAAGAGAGACCTCTCTAGGCTGGAACTGTACCATAGAGAAATAACGATTGCCATTTTAAAAGGGAGAAAAACTGTCAAAATTGTTAAAATTCAATATCTTTGCTCAGGAAGAAGGGAGAAAAACGAAACTAGTCTCATCTGAAAGAACTGGCTCTAAGCTATTGGATTGGATGCTAAATTTTATGTGGGGATTTTTTTAAGGTTTGGTGATTTTTTATATGTCAGTAGAAAGAACAACACGTGCAAGAGCCCAATCATTTGACAAGATGCAGTCTCAATTTGACGCTCTGGAGGCAAAAATGTTAAAAGCTATGGACAAATTGCATTTGGCAATAAAAAAAGATATTAAAAAAGAAGTTGGAGACCTTAAGAAGGAGATAGAGAATTTTAAGGAAGAGACTCAAAATAAAGTGAAAGAGGTAGAGATGAAAGTGGATACACAGGCCTCTGCCTTGCTAAAAATTCAAGAAAAGGTCATAATACACGACTGTAAGTTGCTGGAGTCACAAGTGCGTCTAAGAGGGGTACCTGAAAAAGAAGATACAGACTTAAAAGGCTATATGGTGGATATCATCACTGAGTACATAGAAGAAGACCCTGACAGATTTAAGAGTATGTTGGAGGGTGCCTACAGAGTCAACTCAGTTTATGCGAAAAATAAAGGTCTGCCAAGAGACATCGTCATAAGATTAAGATCAAAAGAGGTGGCAGAGAAAATTTTGAGGAAAGGGTACCAAAAAGCCTGGGCAATAGAAGGGAGCAGAGTTAAAATAATGAAAGAGCTACCAAGAGAAGTGATCAGCGATAGGAAAAAGTACAAGAAGCTAACCGATCAGTTGCGTGCAGAGGGCACAAGATATAGATGGATAATACCAGAGGGTCTTGGATTTGAACAAAATGGCAAAAGGATTACAATAAGAAGCGAACAAGAGATGCATAGCTTTTTTGAAGAAAATAAAGAACCAACATCATAATGGAGTACAAATTACTATCTTGGAATATAAATGGACTAAATTCACCACAGAAAAGAAGGAGAACATTTCATTGGATTAAAAAGCAAAAATGTAATATAATTTGTTTACAGGAAGTTCATATACAACGCAAGGACAGTAAATTTTTGTGGAATAGAAATTTGGGGTTGGAATTTTTTTCACTAGCAGAGCAAAAGAAAAGAGGGGTGGTTTTTTACATTAAAGAACAACTTGACCCAAAATTAATCTTTAAAGACAAAGAAGGAAGATACATTGCTGTTGAGGTGACGATAGAGGCGAAAAAAACGTTACTACTAGGACTCTATGCACCCAATGGAGCGAAAGACAAATTCTTTAAAGACATAAATAGACAAATGGACGAAGAGACTTATGACCAGGTATTGATGATGGGCGATTTTAATGGGACAATACAAAACAACCTTGACAGATCAAGTCCAAAGAAGAATGATAAAGAAGGGAAGCTGCCCAATTCTTTCTTTGAGTTGATTAAACAGGAAAATCTAGAAGACATTTGGAGAAAGTTCAACCCTGAGGTAAGAGACTATACATTTTTCTCAGCAAGGCATAATTCTTTTTCCAGAATTGACATGTTGTGGGGTTCCCAAGGCTTGGGCCTCATAACAAAAAAAATTGAGATTCTTCCAAAGGTTTGGGCGGACCATAATCCAATATGCTGGTCAACAAAATTGCAAAGAAAATCAAGAAGATGGAGAATTAATGAGGATTTACTACAAAATAAAGACACTGTATCATTCTTAGAAAAGGAGACTGCAGCATTCTTCCAAATAAATGAAACGGATGTTATGGAATATCCAACAGTATGGGACACTTATAAAGCAGTAATGAGGGGTATATTAATTACATTGAATAATAAAGACAAAAGAGCAAGAGAAGAAAGGCTGTCAGCACTGCAAAATGAAATAGATAAAAAAGAAAAGGACTTAAAAAAAAGACCAAGGAAATAATGAAGGACAGGGGCACCTTTTTGGAGGGCTCATAGAATTGGACCCCCTGGTCCAATCTTTTTGAAACTTGGTGGGTGTTTTGAGGAGAGTCATCAGATGCTATGTTGCAAATTTGGTGACTCTACCTCAAAAAACAGCAGCCCCCAGAACCCCAGATACCCATCAATCAATTCTCCATTATACCCTATGGGAATCAGTCTCCATAGAGAATAATGGAGTGCCAGCAGATGTCCCCCCCCCCATTTTCTGGTGACCCAGAAGTGGGGGGAGGACCTCCAAACCAGTGAATTCCCTGCTCCCACATGGGGATTGGCAAATATAGTCTTTTCTGAAACAAAAATATATTTGTTTGTTATTTATTTTATATCCCGCCCTACCCCGCAAGCAGGTTCAGGACTGCTCACAACACATAAATGCACAGTTTAAAGGATTAAAACACAATACTGTAGAAGTTAAAATTAAAAAAAAAATGGTTATGAGCAAATGGCCAAATTCCCACCAGTTAATACATAAAAATACTTCTACCTTATACAATGTAATAGATGGATAGGGCAGGTGGGTCAATCTAATATTGTGTCTGCTGTCTCAACCAAAGATCTTGCAGAAGAGCACTGTTTTACTGCAGAATGATTGTAAGTCCTGGAGAATGGTTGTAGTGGTGTAGTTTTGTGTAATGCAGTTTGGTGTAGTAGTTAAGTGTGCAGACTCTTATCTGGGAGAACCGGATTTGATTCCCCACTCCTCCACTTGCACCTGCTAGCATGGCCATGGGTCAGCCATAGCTCTGGCAGAGGTTGTCCTTGAAAGGGCAGCTTCTGTGAGAGCCCTCTCCAGCCCCACCCACCTCACAGGGTGTCTGTTGTGGGGGGGGGAAGGTAAAGGAGATGGTGAGCTGCTCTGAGCTCTTCGGAGTGGAGGGTGGGATATAAATCCAATATCTTCTTCATCTTCTTCATCTTAAGTCCCACAGGACCATAATCTCAATTGGGACACTGTTCCACCAGGCTGGAGCCAGAGCTAAAAAGGCTCTGGCTCTGGTTGAGGCTAAGTGAACATCCTTTAGACCAGGGATCACCAGCAGATGTTGATTTCTCTGAGGAACATAGCAGGAAAGATGGTCCTGTAGATATGGTGGTCCCAGACCACGCAAGGCTTTAAAGGTCAATACCAAGACTTTGAATTTGATCTGGTACACCACTGGAAGCCAGTGAAGCTGGCAGAACACAAGCTGTATATGTGCTTATACTGAAGTCGCCATAAGGACATGTGCAGCTGCATTTTGAACCAGCTGTAGTTTCTGGTTCAGTCTCAAGGCTAGCCCTGCATAAAGTGAGCTACAGTAGCCCAGCCTGGAGGGGACCATGGAATCACTGTAGCTAAGTCATAGAAAGAGAGATAGGGGGCCAATTACGTGACCTGCCAAAAGATGGAAAAAGGCTGATCTGGCAATAGTCATGACCTGAGCCTCTAGTGAAAGGGAGGCATCCAGAGTCACATCCAGACTCCTCACTGTTGACACTGCTGCTAACACCCCACTGCTGCTAACAGCACCCCGTTGAGAGCCCGATCCCTGATTCCACCCCCTTGCAGCTCAGGCAAAGGACCTCTTTCTTAGATGAATTTGATTTCAATAAATTCTGCTTCAACCAGTTGGCCTCCAGTGCGCTGGCCAGAACTCCTAGGGTGGTATCTGGTTGGCTGTCCATTAATAGATATAGCATCAGCCCAAACCCGCAGACCGGCTGGGCAAGAGGGCACATATAGATATTAAATAACGTAGAGGAGAAAATTGCCTACTTGGGATGCTGCATACCAGAGGTTAATGTAGTAAAATCCTCTCCCCAAGTACCACTCTGTCCTCAAACTGCTTGTATTTTGGATTATGTGTGTGCCTTTAAATGTCAGCTGGAGAATAGCTGCATGGGCAGGGTGAGCAGACAGAGTCATGTGGGTCTTCCCAGTGAGTGTATGAACCATGTGAGAAAGGAATTTAAATTGGAATTGGAACCATATGAGAAAGGAAGAGAAACCAGTGCAGTCCCTCTGTTTAATTTGCATTGGTTCCAGAAGTTGTGTATAGTAAAATTGAGTTTACTTGAACCTCATTATGGAATGGAAGAAAACTTCACCCCCTGGGCTTCTCTCCTTTCATTTCCCTGTTAGTCTGAAAAAGTTAGTTGAAATATAGCAGATGGTTACATTCAGCAAATCCTATGAATAAATTGCCCCAGTGAGATCACAAAAGTGTGTAGTTGCAAACTCTTTATTTTGGCTGCTTTGTTAGTGTGTGGGGGTGTGTTCACTTTCATTTTGTGGAAATGCAGCTGCTGGGGGATTGGGAAATGAAGACTGTATTTATTTTAGGGGATGAGAAAGTCTCCTGGCTTCACCCCCAAAGTCTCCAGGCTCCATCCCCAAAGTTCCCAGATATTTTCTGAGTTGGACTTGGCAACTCTATGTCATTTAGTGCTTTCCCTGACCCAGCCATACCTTGACTTTAAATACCTTTAAATACAGGAGAGGGAGAAACAGTCTGGAACTTACAAGGTTGTGAAGTACTTTGCAGAGACACCTCCCCAACACACACACCTCCTGTTGTTCTATACACAGCAGTAGTAAATGTTAACAAAAGATGACTTTCTGCCTATAGTTCTGCTGGAGGAAGCACAGAGTTTTTATCTAGGAGTGCAATGGAAGCAGCCACACAGAGATATCCCCAGTAAGATGTTGTTTGTGAGGTTGTGTTAATAGTCAGACAGAAATAAAGCTAAAGGCATTAATGCTTATTGTGTTGATGTAGTACAAAAGGAGAACATGAGTGTGATTTTTATTAACAATTTTAATTAACTTTTAATTGATTTCCATGAAGATAAATGGTTTTATTATACTGCCGCACACTGAACACTGGAACTGGATATTAAACATCTCCAGAAACTTCCTGACACTGCTGTTGATAACTGGAGACCTTAGTGTTATGGTATCTTCTGGGATCACTAACAGGCTCTTTTGTAAGTGTATGCAAATGAAGCTGTCTGATTCAAAAGTGCACTTCATTTCACTTACATGACCTAAATTTACTAGGCCTTCGTGTAATTAATGTGAGGAAAAGAGTCCAAATTAAACGATGTCAGTCTAGTATGTGATATTCTGTGGCCTTTTCTTGGCTTCAGGAAAATAGTCAATGTGCCTTACTAAGTGGGACTTCCAGATTTGCTTTCACAGAAGTGATTAAAAATCAAACATTGACATCTGACTGCATAGAACAAAATAGGAGTCGATTGCACCTGAGATTGCACCAACTTAGTTTTATTCAGAACGTAAGCTTTCGTTCTTATTTTATGTATTTTCGTGTCTATTGTTACTATAAGAAGTATATATGATGAACAAGAACACTGTTAAACATGGGGGGGAAATTACCTGATTATAAAAAACACATTCAATCTTGCACTTTGGCTGACAGCCAGCTCTGTGACCAAAGCTTAGTATATATTTGTTTTGTAGCAGTTAGGGTTGCCAGCCAGCCAGCCTGCAGGTGGAGCCTGGGGATCTTTCGCTTTTACAACTGATCTCCAGTTGGCAGAGATCAGCTCTCCTGGAGAAAATGGCTGTTTTTAAGGGTGGACTCCCTGGCACTGTGTCATGCTGAGGCCCCTCCCATCCCTAGACCACACCCTCTCCCAAATCCACCCCCAAACTTTCCGAGTATTTTCCAATGCAAACCTGGCAACCCTTGTCTTGCTTGTTTATACTATAGTGTTCAATCTGGTTTGTTTGGAAAATTTCTGTAAATTGCTTTGAGTCCCTTTAAGGAAAAAAAAGCAGCATAAAATGCCCAAAGTAATAAATACTGCCCTTAAATTACTCCTTTAAGTATCCTCCCATACTGAGGCATTGTAGTTAGATAGCCTTTTTAAAGGATCACATAAGTATGATCACTGCTTTTTTTGTAGGAAAAGCCCAGCAGGAGCTCATTTGCATATTAGGCCGCACCATCTGCCCTGGGAGCACATGGCTGGTGCATGGTGGATCAGACCAGCTGGAGCCCTGGCCAGCCCAGTTGGAACTCCACTCCTGTGGGCTCCTCCACACAAAAAAGCCCTGAGTTCATAATGCATTTGAAAAACCATCTGACGCCCAGGGAGTATTCTGAATGACTAAGCAAAGATGGGTTTTGTAGGTTAAGTTTAGAATATTAGTGATGGGGTGAAGGGCAAAATCTGTCATTAACTTTAAAGGCAAAAAATAACAAAAGTTTCCTGCTTAAAGCCTAGCTTTTAAACTGAAGCTGCTCCCTAATAAATTAAATAGCCTGTTTCCTTGGAGAGGGGGGGAGGAATCCTATGTGGATCCAATCTGTCCTTCAAGAAGGGTAGTGCAACCAGTAGTTTTCCCCCCTCCCTATGGCTACAGCCTTCCTTGTCTAGTTAGGGCTCACGTTGTGTCCATGGGTAAGGGTTCATGGAGTGGTGTTGGATCAGGAGGATATGGTAGCTTGTGATTGAAGGAACAGGACAGAAGAGCTTGCCAGCAGGTAAAGCAAAACTTCAGATTACACAGCTAGTTCTGGAGTGTCAGAAGAAAGCATTGAACTTCAGGAAGTAGCTAACATGGACCATTCCACCAGCACCTACTGGCTTAATACTGAAGTACTGTCTGTGCAGGTGGATCTGCTACCCTCACCTTCAGTCCCTAATGTATATTGACCTGGATTCTGCCTGAACATGCAATCACTGCTTCACTTTTACGCTCTTAGACATTAATGTCCAAGGGACCATTCTAAGCAGGTCTAATCAGAAGTAAGTATTGTGTTATTCAATAGGTTTTTTCCCCCAGGAAAGTATCTGTAAGATTACAGCCCAAACTGCTTAAGTAGGAATTTCTCTGCTATGTTGCATCTGCCCAGGAATCTTAGTGACAACTGGGAGAATTCATGAGTCCTGGAGGCTTCTTTCTATTATTGTATTTTTTTTCTTCCTTTTTAGGCTACTGACCCTGATGCCGGAACCAATGGACAAGTCCGCTATAGTTTGGCAAACTTTAACCATCTTTTTCGCATCACATCTAATGGCAGTATCTATACATCGGTGAAGCTAAACAGAGAGAAAAGGGACTATTATGAACTCATTGTTGAAGCAACTGATGGAGCTGTAGATGCCCGACGTACAACATTAACTCTGGGAATCAAAGTCCTGGATATAGATGACAACAGCCCTGTGTTCACTAACGCCTCCTATACAGTGTCTATTCCTGAAAACATGGCCCTGGGCACAGTCTTCCTACGTTTAGAGGTAAGAGAGGCATAAGCTCCATGGATATTATCAGTTCAGTTGATTCTTTCATAACCCTGTAGTGCCAAAAGACCCATCTAGTTGACAATCAATTAAAACAAAAAATTAATATTACTTATTATGGGAGAATACATTAAAACTCCTGAATGTGCTATAACACATATTAGCTGTAGCTTATATAAAGCAGAAATAAATTATGGTAGTATTTGTAATAAATTAATTAAAAGAACGTTCATCAATATTTGAAAAATTGATTAATATTAAAACATCTTGATGCTACTACAGTTTTTAAATTGCATTTTAAAATTAACTTGCTAAACTATTACTCCTTATTAATTTTAACATCTGTTTGAACCTAATGAATTCCACTTTCTTTCTTACATTATTCGTAAAATGGTTTACAGTGCAATCCTAACAAGAGTTACACTTTTCTGAACCTATTAATTTTAGTGGATTTGGAAAGGTTAGGTTTGCACTGTTACACTGCAATTACACTGCAATGAATAATGCACTTTCAATCCACTTTCAGTTCACTTCCCAACTGGATTTTACTCTATGAACTGGCAAAATCCAGTTGGGAAGGGCACTGAAAGTGGATTGAAAGTGCATTTAGGGTGTGTGATTGCAACCTTAGTGTGCTACAAAGAGAGAAATCCTAAGCAAGTCTATGCCCAATCCTACTCAAGTCTCTTTGATGATGCTTACTCCCAGGAAAGTTTGCCTTCCTTCTTCCCCAGGGGGAAGCAAAACATAATTTCTCTGAGCCCTGTGCCCTCACAACCCCATTCCATCCACAAACTCTTATGAGTCCTGAGACCATTTCATTTAAGGAATGCCATAAATAGGCCATATACTAGTAATGAACTTGCTGCCTGAATCAGGTCTCTCTGGACCTCATGACCTGATACAGTGTATTGTTTAGGCTTGCCAATCCCCAGGTCCCAGTGAGGGTTCTCCCGCTTTCCCAGGCTCCCTCCCACTCTCAGTCAGCTGGCCGGCAGGGAGAAGCCCCGACCCCACAGCCACCATGTGCCTTTCCACCTCCAGAGGCTTCAGACTCCACTTGGAAAGGCTTCCTCTTGGGATGGTGTATCTGTGTCTTTAAGGCTGAATGGGGGCAGAGGGAGCAGGCAGAACAAGATGGCTGCTCCCAGTGGTTGTGAAAGTAGCCCAGACTCTCTGTTGGTTGCACAATCTTTTCAGAGGTCATTTGCATAGGAAAGGTAAACTTGAACCTTTGGTTGCTCTGTGTTACTTTGAAGAAGTTGGAAGTTGAGCAACTTGTGAGTAGAGGTGCCAATCCCCAGGTGGGAGCAGGCCCTCCCTCTCTTCAGAGTTGTCAGAAACGGGGGGGGGGGGGGAGGGAGGGAAATGTCTGCTGGGCACTTCATTATTCCTTATGGAGATCAATTCCTATAGGGTATAATGAAGAATTGATCTGGGGGTATCTGGGGCTCTGGAGGGGCTGTTTTTTTGAGGTAGAGACGCCAAATTTTCAGCATAGCATCTGATGACTCCTCAAAATGCTCTCCAAGTTTCAAAAAGATTTGGACCGGGGGGTCCAGTTCTATGAGCCCCAAAAGAAGGTGCCCCTATTCTTCATTAAAAGATGTTCATTTCCTTTAAATGTGATGACCAGAACTCGCTTTGGAGTTCAATTGCACTTGTCACAACTTTACTTATGGCTCCACCCCCAATGTCTCCTGGCTCCACCCCCAAAGTCCCCAGATATTTCTTGAATTGGACTTGGCAATACTAGTATTGTTCCCCATCATGCCTGGACCCTGTCCTGATACAGGAATAATTTAAGAATTGGGAATGAGAATGGTAAATAGGTGAGCAAGAAGCTTGTTAGCTTAGTACATACCCAGAAGGATGGAGGAAGAGAGGCCCCAGTGGCCCTAGTGATAATCTCTTCATATATTTGGTGCTGTCTTTGTATTGGGCTGATTGCTTCCACATTTCGCAACTCGTTAGAGGGAATAGAGGATATTTGTGTTATGATTTATAGCTCATGACCATCTTTTCAAAATCCACTTTGAAAAATGTTATTCGGATAAGTTAGAAAAATAATAATTTGGAGTATGCGGTATTTTTGTCTTCTAAAATGCATAAGCCAGCCTCTGTTCTTAATTACTTCTAGGCTAAAGATGTTGACCTTGGGTCAAATATTACTTATGGAATAAGAACCCAAGAAGCACGAAAGTTTTTTTCCTTGAACAAGTTTACTGGGGAACTCTCACTTTTAAAGCCCCTGGATTTTGAATCATTTGCTGACACAGATGCAACGTTCACATTTTTAGTGGAAGCCTTTGATATCGGTGGAACAATGCCTCCGGGTCTTGCTACAGTGACAGTGAGAATACGGGTAAGAGTCATTATTTTCCCCCAGCTTCTGACAATCCACTGTGTACTGCTATTAAAAAAGAGGTCCAAATGTGTTTTAGAAAAGACAGAGAATCCCATGAGAATTGTTTTTATTTCCCCGTTTTTCAACAATTCCTTCATTCTGTATTTGCATAAATTTGTAGACTTCTTATAGTAATAACTTGTTCACATTTTGAATGTACAGTGCTAGCAAATATAATTGTTTTGCAAGTGTGTATAATTACACAGTTATGCCTTGGCACATAGTGTGTAACAAAATTAGATTGGTGAATCCTTTAAAATCCTTTGAAATAAATGTTTAACTGAATTTTTTGCCAAAGTAGCAGCATCTGCATTTCAGTTTAAGTTTAGATAAACTAATTGTTTTGGAGCCTCACTTATGATTCAACTGTTAGTGCAGATTACAGTGGAATTTCAGTTTTTACTATTATGAAGCTTGAGCTTCATCAAAGAAATGCTTCCGCTATATAGATGTTATTGCATCTGTAGTTTATTGTGCAATGTGCTTGCCTTATTTTGTATGCCTTCAAGGGCCATGGCCATTTTGAACTGTGAGTGGATGCCTCATGCATTACAAGGATAGGCTGCAAAGTGAAGTCTGATGTGACAATTGAGTATGGAAAAGCATGCATGGTTGCCAGGTCTTACCTGGCTGCTGCTGGGGGGACTGTCCTTACGCACACCAAGTGTGCACAGCACGATGATATCACCTGGAAGTAATGTAATCATGCCAAGTTGTTCTGGCATTTTGGTAAAAAAACTCTATGGAGCCATAGAGTTTTTAACACAACTGCTAGAGCATCCCCACGTGACACACCTGGCTTAATTACATCACTTCTGGGTGACATCATCATGCCAGGCACATTGAGCGTCGATCAAGCTCATCAGGAGCAAGACTCCTCCCACCAGGCAATCCTGTGCTGATGGGTTGGAGGCCTCCAAATTGGGGGGGGGGGACCCACCCCCAATGGGCATATGGGAACCCTAAAAGCATGTCTCATGTTGATGTGCTGTTTGAGTGGAACTGTAAGTGGCTACAGCTTCATTATTTATTGTATGATGCTTTGGTGATTAAGGTTTGCATAATATGTGATGTGTCCTTAATGGGATCTGAATATGGTTTTCTCCAGGCCAGTGTTTTCTTTTCTGCTTTTTAAGGGTATCAGATTAAGGCTTTATGGAGTCTTGATCAGTTGGTGTACCTTTTATATATTATAAGGTAGTTTCTCCTATTTCCTGACCCTGTACCTCTGAAGCCATCTCCTGCTCTTACAGCACAGTTTTCATTTTTGTTTAGAAAATCCCTTCTTTTTACATTTCCCTGATCACATTTCTTTTTTTTAAAAAAAATCCCTACATTTCTAATGCATGACATTACATTCAAACATAATCCCAGTACCAAATTTAAAGGGACAAGCCAACACAAAACAGACTTAGTTGTCTTTATTATATTTTCTTTTTAAAACAACTTGCTTATGGTTTTGATTGAACTTTTTCCTTTGGCAAACTTACACATTCCTCTGTCAGAATATTAACCTAGATGCATTTAGTCTACCCTTATTAAATAAAAGCTGAACCCTCACTTCCATGCATAGACCATGTCCTGAGGCTGGATTAATTTAAGAATTGGATGCATGAGAAGGTGAGAGGTGAGTGGGTGGGTTAGTAGATAGGCAAGCAAGAAGCATGGCTATTGATGATGATGTTGCTCAGTTGAGCTTTTCATTCATGTTGATTGGTTACTGTCCTTCATACGTTTTTTGTGCACCACCTCAACTACCTGGCTGACCTGCTTCCCCAAATAAATAAATAAATAAAGTTTAGGGAAGGTGGCCAATGCAAAACTAGTTCATTCAGAAATGACCAATGTTTACCTTTTTAAGAAACAATAATAAATGTTAGGATCTTAACCAATATGCATTGTTTTATTTTACATAAATTGCACAGTTGGTTTCCAGTTGGACAGATGTTCCCTTTACTACCCTGATTTTAGCTGAATTAGTTTTTTCCTCTATAGATTTTTAGTGTTAAAACAGGGTTTTTTTTAAAAAAAAAATGTCATGCTAGAATCACTCTTGCTTGGATAGCCCAGGATAGCCTAATCTTGTCAGAACTTGGCAACTAAGCAGGATTGGCCTTGGTTACTGTTTGGATAGGAGACCACCAAGGAAGTCCAGCATTGCTGTACAGAGGCAAGCAATGGCAAACCACTTCTGTTAGGCTCTTGCCTTGAAAACCCTACAGTCAGCTGAGACGATGGCAAAAAACCAAAAAAGTTAGAACCAGAGAATGAAGGCAACAGGTTGGATCGTATGGATTCATTCTACCAGCAGTGGTGCTTTCCTTTAATTTAAGAAGCCTTCCCCAACAGAAGATGATCTTTGCTGCTAAAGGGCTTTTTGTAACAGGGAAAAATTATTTGTGACAGGGGAAATTCCCACTGCTGCCAAAACAGACTAGTGAGATCCAACCTAAAGATGACTTAATTTTTAACATTTTTTTTTTTAAAAATAGGGTTATTTGTTGGACTTGTCATAAAGAGATCTGCTGTAGTCTCCCAAGCAGCTCAACATTGTCTAGTGAGTTCCTTTTCTACTATTGCTACTGATTACCCTTCAGACAGTACTGTCTTTTATTAAGAGACAATGTAAAGATTATAACAAACAAGCCCCAGGATGCTTTGTACATTTCTTTATGTGGCAGCTGTTATTGCGTGGAGACTCCTTATCATGGCAACTCATATTAAAATGCTCTCCCTGCAGTAAGAGCTGCCACAAAATGTAATTTAAAACAGACTCCATTTGGCAGTCACAGCACAGTCACCAACCCGAACCTTTTTTTTTTGTTGTTGTGCTTTAATCACACAAGAGCAATTGCCTGTCTACCCATGCTTTTCATTTTGGACATTTCTGTATTTCACATCATTCAGTGCTTATCACCACTGCCATTCAGGATGATAATACCAATGGCTGTCATCATCATCTGGTCAATTTCTGATGTGACCTGTAATATGTAGCGGTTTGGTAACTCTCATCTCTCAGGTGTGATTCCCTGGATTGGGCCAAAGAAATGAAGGCATCTGGACACAGCTATCAACAATTTTCCATGAAAAAATATGTCATTGGAAGGAAGAAATACCCTACTTAAAGGAATACTTATTCCTTTACTGACAGGAGATTTATTTTTGGACAATTGCCAGAGGAACTTTCAGAATGAAACTTCTAGGGACAGATATGGTAGCTGCCACTATTTAGCTAAAAGCATATCTCCACTGTCATCACCTGGGATTTTATTCATGTCCAAGACACATATCTGGCAGCTCTAGCTGCTGTTCCCATTGTATCAGATTTGGTTTCTGGGTGTGTGTGTGTGTGTGTGTGTGTTTTTTAAGTGTGTTATTTGAGAGAGTGAGAGAGGTCAGGGCTTTTTTTGTAGCAGGAACTACTTTGCATATTAGGCCACACACTCCTGATGTAGCCAATCCTCCAAGAGCGTACAGGGCTCTTATTACAGGGCCTACTGTAAGCTCTTGGAGGCTTGGCTACATCAGGGGTGTGTGGCCTAATACGCAAAGGAGTTCCTGCTACAAAAAAAGCCCTGGAGAAGGTGCTTAACTTCTATGTGCTGAACAACTCTAACAATATACTCTCTGCACTGAAATTTTTCCCTTGTCTTTCAGGCTGAAATAGAGTTTGAGGGGGAATTTTCAATCAGAAATTTAATAGATGCTACTTTCTCACACACTTAATGAATTTCTGGCTTAGGCACAGTGCTCCACACCACAGTGCCAACTGTAGTCTACTCTAAGTCCAGGCAGAAATTCTACAGATGGAGGTTTCTTTCTCACTTAGTAATATATGCCTAATGAATTTCTGCATAATGCATCAAAAGAATGATCTTTTTCAGTGTGTCTTAAGTAATTGAGCTGCACTTTAAGCTCGATTAATTGAGCATCTTTACAATAATTTAATTTATTTATATATTTATACCCTGCATTTTTCCCCAATGGGAGCCCAGAGTGGCTTACAACATCACTCTCCCTTTTTCCATTTTATCCTCACAGCAACAACCCTGTAAGGGAGGTTAGGGAGTGAGAGAGAGACTGGCTCAACATCACCCAGTGACCTGCCATGGTAGAGTAGGGAGTCGAACTTGGTTTTCCCAGAACCTAGTCCGACACTAACCACTATACTGCACTTAGAAGTCAAACTGTTATCGCTGGCACGCTAATATGTATTATGGGAAGAAAGAGATGGATAGTTTTTTCTCTCACCATTATATAAGAAATAATTTGTTGAATAACTGGATGAAATATAAGAAATATGGTAATGAAAGAAAACCATTATGGACAGTGCAAGCAGAAGTGATAAAAATAACAGCTGAGACAGGTGAGGAAAAATGGTTGTCATACAATCAACTATTAAAAATACCAAGTGGCAAAATAGAATTGAAAACTGCTGTGGAGTTGAATAACAAATACGATTGGTTTCAAATGCAACAAATAAAGAGTTTGGTGGAAAATGGTATTAAAACTGAAGGAATAAGACGAGAGCAAATAGAAATGGAAAAAGTTCTGCTTGAAGATAATGAAAAATTAATTTCAAAAACTATAAGTTACTTTTAAAATGGACTACAGAAGATGAAGTAGTGAAATCTCAAATGATTAAATGGGCAATAAATGTAAATAAAGAAATACAGATGGATACATGGGAATATTTATGGAAGAACTATGAAACTTTCAACATGTCAGAGTATTAAAGAGAACTGTTTTAAAATGATGTATAGATGGTATATGACTTCTAAAAAATTGGCAAAGATGAATAACAAGATGCCAGACAGATGTTGGAAATGCAAAAAAACATGAAGGTTCTTTCTACCATATGTGGTGGACTTGTGAAAGAGCGAAAAAGTATTGGCAGATGATCCAACAAGAAATTTCTAGTATCTTGGGATATGAATTCAAGAAAGCTGCAGAGACTTTTCTGTTGGGATTACAAATGGAAAAAATTCCAAAAGAAGATAGAACTATAATTTGCTACTTGCTTTCAGCTGCTAGGACACTATATGCACAGTTATGGAAGCAAGAAAAAATACCAGAAAAACGGGATTGGATTGTAAAAGTTATGACATGGAATGAGATGGACAAATTAATAAGAACTTTAAGAGACAATGATTTAGAAGATTTTAAAAGAGAGTGGAAAATTTTAGAAGTTATGTAGAAGATGAGTGGAAAGTAAAAGGACTTTGGACAATTTTTGATAATGATTAAACTTTAGAAGAAATAAGAATATTAATTTTAGTTTTTAGTAATTAATGGTACCTTTTAATGTTAGTATTTTAAGTAAATAACACTGGCGGGGGTCAAGTAACAGGGGGAGGGTGATTAGAAAGAAGCATATGGGATAGATGAAAAGAAGTTATTAACGGAAATTGTTACCATATGTTATCAATAAAATTGTTTAAAGCAAAGAAGTCAAACTGTTATTGTCATCTTGAACTAAGGCCTAGTGCATACACAAAGGCTGCCACATGGATGCCATCTTTGGTTGTTGCTATGCAACTGAAAAACTGCTAATCAAACACTGACAGCATCAATATTGGGTTTCTTTTCTTTATGCCATTGCAAATCCAAGGTAGATCAAATCATTGACAAATCCATGTGTGTAGCCACTATGCACAATAAATCATCAATCACCACAGGGTTACAGTAGTTTATGAAGTACTCCTAAATAGCCTCTATGTGGCAGTCATTGACGTTGTTAGCCCTAAGTATTGTGAGTCGAAGTAGGGGTTGCAAGCTTGAGGTGGTACTGAACTAGTTATCCGATTCTTCCTCCATTACATTTAAAAATATGCATTAAAAAACCACACATACATTTTCATACACATTCAAAGCTACTAGAATCAAAAGTTTCTCCTTCCTAAATTACAAGTCTGTTCCTAATTTATGTCGTAACTGAATGCAGTTAAGTATATAATTTCCCCACAATCCCTCCTGTGTATTAATTCATTTTATTGATTGAAAACCAGTAAATGTTTTTTTACCATGTTTCAAAGCTACAGCTAGAACATTAATAACAGTATTATATTCGTTCCAGCTCAGTTAGATTCCTCCCAGGTAGGCTTCTTCCAAGAAAATACTATTACCTCCCTGCACAGGTAGCCAGATTCTATTTCCCTTACATCAGGGTTAATTTAATCAGCCTAATATAATGTAATGAATCTACAGGGATCCATTAGCATTCACTGAAGGTTTTTGCCACAAATGAATGTTACTCTGCCTCAGGGAGGTTAAACTGTGTCTAACAGTGATGATATTTTGCCAGAATGAAATCATACTCATATTACAGCAATAGCTTTGTATAAATGGATATCCCAGTTTTTTTACCACCTAACGTATCACACGGAAAAAACAGTAGTGTGATAAAATAGTGGATCTTTGTCACTGAAGAAGCTAAAATAGATTTCCTGGGTATTGCAGACTACATGGAAATCACTTTGGAATCTTGGCCTCCACAATTCAAATGTATAATGAATTAGATCATAGAGTAGTCAGGCTAGAAGGCATCTTCATGGTAATTTGGTCCAGCCACCTGTACTGAATTAAGACTAACAGTGCACAAAACTGTATGTGACCGAGTTAAAATAAATCACTGCCAGAGCATGGTAGAAGAAAGCCCACAATAACTACAATGATTTAGGGTTTAGTGACTATTTCCCCACACCATGTTTTCTTGTTCTGGAATTTTCTCAGCTTCCATTCCAGCCACAGGACAGATATGGCATTGCTTGCCCCCATGAACAAGCTTTCCAGGCAGCTGGATTGAGGTGGGTAGGCACTGCTGCTTCTGTTAGATTTCATGGCAGTATTCAGTGTAATTGATCACAATCTCCTAACCCACCACCTCGCCGATGCAGGAGTCTGTGGGGTAGCCTCAGAATCAATACCAGGCTTTTGGCACCTTAGGTGAGGCTACCTACTTGTGTCCCCCCAGCAGAGCTGCCAAGCACTCCTCAGTGCACCTGCTCCCTCTCCCCACCGGCCCCAAGTTCAAGTCCTGCAAATTAAAATAACCTTTTTTCAGCAGCACCAACCACCACAGTGTTTATTCTCTTGCTCTTATTTCCCAGTGTATTTCTTAAATTACTCTCTTCTCCCTTGCACATGGGCTTCATCTGCGTGTGTGCCTTCAGCTCCTGTGACAGCCATTTTGTAGTTGCACTCACCCCTGTGTCAGAATTCCAAAGGTACACATAGGCTCTAAAAGGTTGGGAGCCCCTGCTTCAAATGGTACTGTGACTTCTTACATCTAGAGACACTGGTTGCACCATGGTACTTCTGAGGTGGGCACCAGATAAACTCACCCACTGCCAACCTAGATTATATGCTGCTGTAATACCCACTGGAAATGACCAATTAAACCCTAAAAGCATGCTGAATCCTTGCAAGAAGACAGCAAAGCAAAGTTCTTACCAGTCATAGATGGCATAAAAAAGGTTGGGGGGGGGGGGGAGAGAAGAAGTAAAAAAAAAAACCCCAAACCTGAATGGGCAAAATCACTCTGATGCCTAAAAATATACCATGGCCCAAGAAACCCTCTGACCTTTATCCCAAATGGTTCCCTAGTGAGCTGGTAGGGCGGTATGCTCATGCAAGCCGGCTTCCATGCACATGCAGATAGAACTGCATACGTAGATAGGGTGCTATAGATACACTTATCCAGCCCAGTCCATCAATTGGTGCTATGTGCTGATAGACACGTAAGATACCCAAATGACACTCATAGGTATAGGGAGCTGGATTTAGGGAGCTCCTCCACCTAGGAGTTATACCCTTCTAAGACCATTGAAGTCAGTGAGGTTGTAACTCTGTTTAAGATTACACGGTTAGTGTCTGTTAACCAGAGCAATTGTGCCTGTCTGAAGTGCATGCAGCCCTAGCTATAAACATTTTGTGTGGAAATAGATTGGCACCATGGGCTCAGCTTTTCCTCCTCTATTAAGACCTTTTTAAAAATCAATAATATGCTTCCTCAGACTTCCTTTTTTGTTAAACTGCCAGCCTACTCTTTCAGTTGTACAGAAATCCTCTTTCTAGTTTTCGTTTCCTTTCTCCCTCCCCCCCCCCCCGCCCCATTTTGATCTCTCCTCCTCCTCTCTCATAAAGATTCACTCTGGTTCTTATGACCTTGCGCTTATGGCATCGAGAATCAGTCCTTTTCTTGTACCCAAACTATCCCATTATCCAAGTCTTCCTACATACGTTTATGACCCGCCATTTACATTGATCTCACTTCTATCCAATTTATTGCCTAGAAACAGGAATATAAAGTATATAGTTCAAGCTGGCAATAAAATACTCTCTAGTCCTGAGTAGGCACTATTCCCACTTCGTTCATTCTTTCTCTTTCATGGGTTCTATAATACATCCACTCAACACATCCTTTTAATGACAGTGCTGACTGATTTCTTTTTCTTTCTTTCTTCTATTTTCCTTTGAGGAGAGGGGGGAGAACCAGAACACTGGACTGGACTTGCTAGAAGAAGCATGAGTAGTTTTCAGACTCCTCAACTTCACTTTGGTGTTTAATTGTCTGCATAAGCCTTTCATTGCCTTGTACACTTGACTATGAACATTAGTCCTTAATTTAAATAATTAGCTTCTTTAGGGCTTGCAGAACATTAAATATGAAAAAGAGGCCATTGTGCCATGTTAACAACATGACTGCAATTAGTTTAAGACTGCTTAGTTTAAAAGGAGAAAATAACAGTATTTCAGAGTATTGATAAGAAAAATGGCCAGGATGGAGGGTGGGGCTCCTGAAAAGTTTTTGCGACAAAGCAAGGACTTTTGTTGAGCAAAGTGTACCTTCCTTGGCAATACTGAGTCAGTAACTTGGATTTTGTTTCCTAAATTTACATGTTACATTGTTGAATATACAATGCTATATGAAGCAGAGTTACACCCTTCTGAGGGTGTAATCCATGATTTTAGAAAGGCATAGCTATCTGAGGCAATGTTCCCTCTAAGCCACAGAGTCTTGTGAGCAAAAATTGTACTTTGTGAGCTACTGGTATTAAATTTGTGAGCTACTGTCATTGAAAGTTGTGAGCTACTGCATAAATTATTATGCTCTGGGGTCATCCTTCTGAGCTAAGACAAAAATGTGTGAGCTGGAGGCTAACTCATGCTAACTCAGTTTAGAAGGAACACTGGTCTGAGGGTATATAGTCTGAGGGTATAGTCCATGGTTTTAGAAGGGTATAGCTGTTCTTAGGACTTCATTTATAGCCTCAGTCCCAGACCAATCTGGAATTTATTGTATAGTATATGGAAACTATCCAGAAAGTATTCTGTTGCAGTGGGGATGAAAGTGTTACAGGAAGATGAAAGTGAACATCTTCCCCCTCCTCCATCTGAACAGATGGGATGGGGAGTTCCTTAGGCTATAAGCACAAGAGAAGAGGGGATACTTTTGGACACCAGCCATGAAATATCATTGCAAACAGTTGTGAAGGAGGGGATAGTGGCAGTGAGTAAGGGTTGATAATATTTCATGGAATTATATGGCTCTTTTAATCATCAATCACCACTTTAAAACAAATAAAAATTGAGCTGAGTTACAAAAAAAAAAATGCGTATATTATTTTCCTAGAGCTGCTGGAGAATTATTATTCCAGTCTATCTTAGTAGGGGCTTGTTACTTTATGTGATGCAATGCTTGTGGCAGTGTTAATTTTGCACTATATTAGTGAATGCTACTTGGCTGAATTTGATTGCTTTAAGTAGAGTTACTTTTTTCAAACACTCTGAACCTCCTTGCTGCTGAATATTCTTGCCTCAGATCATACAAATAAGTAAGAATTAATTTAATCAGTGGGGGCAGAAGAAACTGAGGATCATTATCCTAAAAAGATCTTGCATTCTAGTGTGACAGCCACACAGTTTCACAGAAGACAGAGTTAAGGGCTGGACCCAGAATAATTTTCCAGCACCAAAACAGAACTTTCCTGTTTCCCCCCTCCCACGGCAGCCCACTATTCTCCGTGAAATGCTACTCCTGGGTTATAGCGGACCCAGAGGAGCAACATGAGGGAGACTGCAATGGGAAGGGGGAAATCAGTGGACATTGTTAATCTGACCTAGACCCAATCCTTATAAGAGTGTTACAAGAGCAATGAAATGAAATCATTCAGCAGTAAAGGGCCACTATTGAAATTATTATTTGGTCCATATATTCCCCTATCCAGGGCTTTTTTGAGCAGGAATGCACAGGAACACAGTTCCGCTGACTTGGCATCAGGAGGTATGGCCTAATATGCAAATAAGTTCCTGCTGGACTTTTTCTACAAAAAACCCCCTGTGTGAAACAATGGTGATATCAGGGGTGTGGCCTAATATGCAAATGAGTTCCTGCTGGGATTTTTCTACAAAAAAGCCCTGCTCCCATCCAAGTGAACATAGTATGTTAGAAGTATGCTGTTGTGCAAATCACTGCCACATTATTTCCTCCTTGCATCAGTAACCAGTCCTATGTTTCTCTCCTCAATTTTTTTGAAAACGTGCAAGGGAAGGTATAAAAGTATGGTGTATGGCTTTTAAGTAACAAATTCTTGTTTGATATTACGTTTGAGAAGTTCTAGAGAACTTTCCAAATAATAGACATCATGAGAACCCTTACAGGTAGTTCCTTAAGAAGAACTTACATTATTGAGAAAACTCTTAAAAGTAGAGCCCTAATACCTAACTAGAGACATTACTGTAATGAGAAAAGCCAGCTGCTCTCAGGACCAGTGTTCCCTCTAAGCTGAGTAAGCGTAAGCTAGCTCACAGATTTTTAGCCTCCAACTCACACATTTTTGTCTTAGCTCAGGAAGGATGACCCTAGAGCACACTGTTTTATGCAGTAGCTCACAATTTTAATGCCAGTAGCTAACAACTTTAGTGCCAGTAGCTCACAAAGTAGAATTAATGCCCATAAGACTTTTCAATTCAGGACATATCTTCAGGGGAAACAGCAGCTGTTGATCCACTCCTACTTAGTGCATGTAAATATCACATTAATAGTAGTGGTTGCTGGAGAGGATGCTAACTATTTAGAGTAGTCAATTAAGGAGTATTTCTGATGTGTAAGTTAGCAATTGTCATGGTCTGTTTCATAGTGGAGTGTCTTTACACTCTACTGATCTTTTTTTTTTTTTAAATGGGCATTTCTATTGTTTTGCCAGCGGCAAAAGGAGTTTTAAAAAGTTTTTTAAAAACAAAACCAGTGGTTCTCTTTCTGAGTCGCAGTGGGTGAGGCCTGTGCCATGGCTGCGTCAGAGTGCACAGCCAGCTGGGCACACAAGGAGCATGGAGCCGGAGGAAGAGCAGCTGGTGCCAGGGAAGCAGAAGGCAGCACAGGGTGGTTGTGGTGTTTCAGTTGGTCCTCTCATAAAAGTTGTTAACTTATTACAACTTTGGACTCCCCCCACCCATGGACCCCTGTGGCTATTTGCAGTTTCTGTTTGCTACTCCTATTTTTGCGGCAGGACCTGCCCTTGGCCCCGTGCAGCTGTCTCTGGGGGCAGCAGGAGGACCCGCGTTGGGCTTGACGGAGGCGGCAGAAGTGATGACATCATTATGATGTCATCGGTGTGCACAAAAATATCATACTGGGGGGTGGAGATCGAGGATCAGCCTAGGGGTGCAGGCACCCCCAGCCCTGGGACTGGGAACAAACAAGGTAAATGCAGTTTGTGGCAGTTCGTGGTGTGCCCAGTTTGCATACCATAAACAATCATTAGTTTTTAAAAGCCAAATGAACTTGTTCAATTCATGAGGTTCATCATGGCACAATAGTACAGTAACACCCCCCTCCCCGTGTGCTACACACTGATGGGGTGTGAGATTTATGGAGTCTGTGTTACAGTCCTCCAAAGAAAGTGCCCCATCCTCCACTGTTTCCAATGATTTAAGGTGAAACCAGAGAATCTCTCAGAAACTGAAGGGGGGCATTTTTGGAAGCCTATCAGAACCAGTGCAATGTGTCCAACAGAACCAATGCCATTGTGGCAGTGCAAACCCAACAGGACTAAGGTCATGCCAGAGAATCTCTGCAGCATTTTAGCAAGACCAGCAGAACCAGTGTGATGTACACAGCAGTACCAGTGCAATCAAAGAGTGCTCAGCAGAATCCAGTGCCATTGTGAATATGCCAGCTCAACAGAACTGATGTCTAGCACAGAATCACATCAAAGCAAAGCAGTGAAGGTGTAAGCCCAGCAGAACCATTGCAACATACTAGTGCTCAGAGCAGCTTCCAGGCATAGTTTCTTCCAGCTAAAAGGCCTTGAACCAATATGGGGGGAGACGAGATTCATCGTGCCCCCCAAGCCTTAAGGGGAATCATCAGAGATGAGGGGATGAACTCTCTCCTGTGAGTATCATAGGTCCCCACTTATATTATAATTGGACCTGTAAATAAGCTTTTTGTAAATACGATTTTGTAAATAACAAAATCAATTAAAGTTCATCATAAATAAAAAAACACCAGTATCACAAGAAATACAATAATATTTCAGAACCACTGAAATAAAGACTGCTAAATAGGATTGCTCTGATTTGTTAACCCAGTCCCATGAGATCTCACAGGCTAAGCAGGGTCAGCCCCGGTTAGTATTTGGATTGGAGACCACCAAGGAAATGCAAAGTTGTTACACAGAGGCAAGCAATGGCAAGCCACCTCTGTGCATCTCTTGCCTTGAAAGCCCTACAAGGTCATCATAAGTCAAATGTAACTTTATGGCACTTTCCAATACCACCACCACGAGAAGAGAGAATAAGAAGAAATTGGATCTATACCCCGCCATTCACTTGGAGTCTCAGAGCAGTTTACAATCTCTTTTCCCTTCCTCTCCCCACAACAGACGCCCTGTGAGATAGGTAGGGCTGAGAGAACTCAGAGAATTGCTCTTGAGAGAACAGCTCTGAGAGAACTGTGACTGACCTAAGGTCACCCAGCAGCTACATATGGAAGAGTGGGGAATTAAACCTGGTTCTCACTGATTAGAGTCTATGCTGTTAGCCCCTACACGCAATGGGCTTGATCAGGATTTTCTGAAGCCATTTTGCAGCTATCCCATCTGCCTTCTTGATTGTAGCAAGTTCAGCCGACACTCTTCTGTCAAAGTCTTGGCAAAATCAGTAGTAAAAATCAGTCAAAAAGTAACAAGAGCTCTTTAAAATGTGAGATCAAATGTTACCTTAACATAAAAATTCACTTTTAAAATATAGTTTTAAGCAAAGGAACATGAACCTAGCCTCTCCAGGTAGCCTCAGTGTGCAAGTAAGCTCATGTGAAAGAAGACAGTCCTGGAGGTATTCTAGTTCCAAACCATTTGAGCTTTTGAAAGGGAAAGTCAGCATTTTGAATTAGCAGCCTGGAAACAAACTGAGAACCAGTGAAGATATATCATAATAGATGTAATGTGTTCTCACCAGCTCGCTCCTTTATACATGAGTCAGACCATTGATGTGTCAAAGTCTGTGTTGTCTGTACTGACTAGCAGTGGGTTTCCAAGGTCTCAGGTGAAAGTCTTTCACGTTGGCTGCTGCTGCCGCTTCATCTTATATAGCCAGCCAGCAGCTATTGGAAAGCATCTTAATTGCCATGATTGGTTAGTGACTTCATTGCCTCTGTGAACAACATCAAACACCGACCTCCTGCAGGACTTGTTGAAATTAGTGGATGATACAGAAGACTGAACTGATTAGTTTTTGGCTTGGCTTTCTTTCTCCTTGTTTCTACACTGTGTCCTATTGTATCCTTCACTAACCTTGCTTATGTTCCCACATTCGTGATGTCAGTTTCTTATAGGATAGTCTTCCTTAAATATTGTAAAGAGTATTTGTCCTATCAAGGCTTTGACAGAAGGGTGTTGGCAGCTCTTGCTAGAACCAAAATGACAGCTGGGGTAGCAAAAGAAATGGCTTCGGGAAATCCTGTCTAGCAGTCTTTATTTTAATTGTGGCATAATTCCAAGGCTAGCAAGACAGAGTTCATTCTGTTCTGTCAGAATTCATGGACATTCCTCCAGTATGGCAGTCTTCATGTAAGCTTAGGCATTCAGTTTGATAGAAAGACATGCCTTTGCCTACTGTTTTTAGATTCCACCTAATGCAACCTGAAGCAAGAACTAAGGAACGCAACATCCCCCCCCCCAATCCTCCTCCTCATTATATGAAAAACAACAATGTCCAGCTTTGAATTTGAGCCAACTACAAGGAAGGATATTTAGAAAAGTTATAAAGATACTAACACTCTGTGCTACACAGCGGCCAAAACCCAAGTGCCATCAGGGGATCCATCAGCAGGGTCAGAACTTCAGAAGCCCTCCTACTGTTGCCCCCAAGCACCAAGAATTTAAAGCATCACTGCCCCAGATATACTGTTCCACTTATATCTTGTGGCTAACAGCCACTAACTTTGCATTAGTGGCATAAAGCCTATATTGCTTTTCTTTCTTTTAGGGATTATCTATATTCAAATGGTTCAAATTCTTCTGCCTGAATCCTGTTTTTTTTTTTTTTTTTAAATAGATTGCCCTTTGGGGACCTCTGAGTGAGCTTCAAAGCACCTCCCAACTCCCAATGATGACAGAGTTGTCTAGATCTCAGATGTTTTCCCCTTACACCCAGGCCATCGGCTCCAGGAGTGGACCACGTAGCTTGGAGCCCAGAGAAAATGAGGCACACTTTTTTCCCCATGTTCCCTGCACACTCTTTTCCACAATCCTCTAGCCATTGAGAAGGTGCCACCAAAGAAGAACAGAAACAGAGAAGCAGTAGCTATCTGTGGATGGGGGTGGGCAAGAGGGAAGGAAGTGAAGGCAGGGAGGTGGGATTTCACTTTCCTGTGAGGTTTTGCAGGTCACCGTCTTGTAATGCCTAATGTCTATTGGATGTTTCTTACTTCTTGTGCTTAGAGTTTCAGATGAAGAAGCAGCAATAAACAACAGCTGTAGTACAAGTAGAAAAGTCTCAAGACAAGTCCACGTGTATACATTAGATTCCATGTGTCACAAACTGGGCTTCTGGGAGTCCATAAGTACTTTGTAATACACTGATGGTTGTTGGGGTCTACTTGTTTTACTCTAGGAACCCTACTTGTCTGAGAGCACCAAGGAGCTCATTGTTACTTAAGTTATAAAACTGAACTTGTTATAAAACTGAATGGGTTTGGTGTAGAGAGAGCCAGTTTGGTGTAGTGGTTAAGTGTGCGGACTGTTATCTGGGAGAACTGGGTTTGATTCCCCACTCCTTCACTTGCAGCTGCTGGAATGGCTTTGGGTCAGCCATAGCAGAGCTTGTCCTTGAAAGGGCAGCTTCTGTGAGAGCTCTTTCAGTTCCACATACCTCACAGGGCATTTGTTGTGGGGGAGGAAGGTAAAAAAGATTATAAACCGCTCTAAGACTTTGAGATTCAGAATAGAGGATGGAATATAAATCCAATATCATCATCATCTTCTTCAGTGCAAAGGTTTCATCATAGAGGTGGAGAGACAGACAGCAGTAGTCAATGGGAGTTTTCAAATGAATATGGAAAACGTAGGTTCTCTATGATTCTTGTTCTATGATGCTCTATGACTATTGTATAAGAAAATTCTGTGAGTAGCACTGAAAGGTTTTTGAGGTCCCTCCTCAACTCTTGCTCAGCATGCCTGAGGCTAAAAGCTGTTAACCAATAACTACATCTTGCTACCATGGCACAAAATCTCTTTCCAGCAAGAGGTAACATTAGTTTGAACTTGGATCCGCACCTTTTGAATTGTGGTCATATAGAATCCTATACCTTCTGACACTTGACCTTGTAGACTGTGCTCAGATTATCAAACATATTACTTAAAACTTGCTTTTGAAGTGAGCTCCGTATTGGTCTGAGGACACTAAAAGACAGATGTCTCCAAAGGGCATGTGCATCTTACCACAGATTTTGAAAGAGGACTGTCTGGTATAAGGCAGGTGCCAGTGAAAAAAAGAGGGGGGGGCATTCCCTGGAAATCATTTCAGCAAAATGTCTTTGGGTTGCTAAGGATTCTTTGGTTGCTGAAGTTTGAAAACTACTGTTAGATTCTACTTGAATGTATGCTGTAAGGGCTCATGTGGTCAAAAGAAAGTTTATTTTACAGCTGCCCTTTCGGCTGTTCAAAGCCAATAAGCAGAACTTTTTTAGGTGCTGAGTGACCTGTTACATTTCGGTCTCTGATTTGAGAAGGATGGAGTCCTCCCTGTTTACTCACTTTGGGTATAATTTCTGCCAGAATGCAGCTGTGCCATTTGCTATGCCCTGGGCTTTAACATTGGAAGACATGAAAAAAGAGCAAATGAAAGTGCTTAGAGAGCATTTCCTTAACAATGGGTCAGCAGAGAGAGCATATGCATTGCCAGTATGCACAAATACGGATTTGTTTATACTCAAACCAAGATTTCTTTTAAAAAAGTTAACTAATCACAACATGTAGAGCTAACATTTTCATTCTTTAACAGAAGAACAGGGCACTTGCTATGGCTGGATCATTAACCATGGAATATTACAAAACTGTGATTGTCTTTTAAGAAATGAGCAAACTTCCTCCCATTTCTCATACTACAGGCTAGTTGTCTGTATTTAACAAGTGAGACTTCCAGATCAGAGAGTGCAGATTTTGAGCCTGGTATCTCTTTTTCTGGAAATTTAGCATGGTTTTGATTTATTTCCAGGGCACTTTACAGATGAAATTGCTAGCATCTGGTCTAACTTGGGTCCACACTGTAGATGCAAGCAAGGCTCTTTCCATGACTTTGTCCTTTTATGAGACATTTAAAGTTAGGCAGGACAGAATGCCCAAATAAAATGTACACAAGACTATGTGAGTAAAATATATATTCTAATCTGATATATGCCAATAAAGGCTTGTGTTTGTTGAGTAAAATATATATATTCATGCACACACATTTGGCTGCATTAAAATTAAAAACCACTTCCTTTTTAAAAATCTTAGATATATAATCATGCTGTCACTTGTGCAAATGTTTGTGCATAATTTGCACACACACAAGATGATTTTCATCAGGGTTCATGTGAGCACAGTATCCAAATAGCAAGTATGTAATAGTTCATTGAGAGACTAGTTAGGCAAGACTAAAGAATGGAGAATGCTGTTATCTCTGTATCTCTGCAGTTGTTCATGATTCACATTTAATTTACTTCATGCAACAAGTTCAAGGGCTTAATCACAAGCTGAGTAGACTTCAATCAATTTAGAAGGTTTTTACTCTATTTAGGATTGCAAAGCAAATATATTTATCATTATACAGTACATATATATCACCACTGTCTATGGTCTAATAATAGAATTGCCAGTTATGGCTTGGGAAGCTCCTGGAAGTTTAGAGGCACCGTGTGGGGAGGGTGGAGTTTGGGAGCAGGAAGGAGCTCAGTGAGGAAATGATGCAGTTTCCACCCTCCAAAGTTGCCATTTTCCCCAAGGGAATTGATCATTGTAGCCTGGCGTTCAGTTGTTTATTTATTTAATTCGATATATATCCCGCCCTAACCCACCGAAGGGGGGGTCAGAGCGGTTGTAATTTAAGGAGAAGCCCAGGACCTACCTTAAGGTTGATAGTTCTGTTCAAAGACCATTTACTGAACTGCCACTGCCAGATTCAGCAAATGCATACTGCAGCTGCACTTCCTAGGGATACCAAGTCTCAACTAGGGGCAGGAATCCCCTCACTCATCTGCTATTCCCCACCGTGGATCAGCTGGCCAGGGGAAAAACTTACTAGCAATAGGGGGGGGGGGTGTCTAGCCTGGCTTGGCAGTGATGTCACCAGCTACATAATGATACCACTTCTGGCATGCACTGGAAGTGACATCATCTTGTCACTGGTGCTAGGTACTCTTATATTTGGGCAAAAACTCTATGTACTACAGAGGTTTTTTGTCAAAATACCAGATCACCTCACATCCCCAGCGGTGCAATGATGTAACTTCTGGTGCATGCCAAAAGTGACATTCCCGTGTTGCCAGCAATATCACTGCAACATCAAACTGTCTGTAAACACCCCCTCCCCTCAGCAACCCTAATCCCACCGTGGAATCCTTTCTAAGCCCAGCTCTATGTTCCATTTAAAAGACTGACTACAATCCTCTTTTAATTCTTTAAGATGTGTTTATATTTCTTGCGCATCTTACATATGTTCTATATAACAAACTTTCATCTTTTCTTCCTCTTCTAGAATTAGTAAAGCCTTTCTTTTCAATAAAATTATAGGCTAAACACCCATAACTTTTCATTTTATGATGGTATAATTTTGCCTAATTTTTACTGTTCATGTATAAATTTACAGCGACTGTGTCCTTTCCGTAAATTGCTTTTATAGCCAGTCCTTCCAGCCTTTTTTTAATTTCTCAAAAGATTGCTCCCATAACTTTTTTTCAAGTAGTAAACTCACTAAATTACAAAGCGACTGAGAATCAAACCACATCACCAGTAAAACTCTAGAGTAGAGTTGTGTGGGACTGTATCACTTAGAAGTAGATATTGAATATTCACAATATTGTAAATGTTCTTTTTTCCCATAGTTTCATTAATTTATTAGTATTCAACATGCTGTTGGGATTTTAAAAAAAACATGTGAGGGGGATGATTCATGTAATGTTCAGCCAGAAATCTGTGACAAATATCTCTGATTGTGGTGACTGATCAGTCCTTAAGTGCTTATATTTCTACTGCTGTGATCTGGCAAGCAACCTCCATGCACTTGGATGAGTAGAATTAGTTGACAAGCCATTGTGCCCAGGGCTTTTTTTTTTTTTTTTTTAGAAGAGCCCAGCAGGAACTTATTTGGATACTAAGCCACACCCCCTGACATCACCATTGTTTCACACAGGGCTGTTCTGTAGGAAAAGCCTAGCAGGAACTCATTTGTATATTAGGCCACACCCCCTGGTGCCACGCTACCCAGAACTGTGATCCTGTACGTTTCTGCTTTTTTTAAAAAAAGCCCTGATTGGGCAATATTAGAAATAAACAGCAATAAGAAGGGAATAGAGCCTTAGGAATGAATCCTTGGAAGTTCAGTTATACAGCTGGCAGAAAAGTTAGTGAAATTCCAAGGAAGTAAAACCCACTGTCTTTTTAATTCAGTCGTCATAAACAGTAATTTTGTGGCAATTTAAGGTCTATTAAGTTTTTTATTCTAATGGAAGCTTACGTATATTGCTTCCACGCAGGGATTTTTGCCCAGGCAAAACACAGCAAGCCCCAACTTTATTGAGGAGCGTACACATGATGCCATGTCCTTTCCAAGCACAACTTGTGGGGCTCCAAGGCTTTTGGAGCCAGAGCAAAGAGAAACCTCTTTTGCTCCAACTTAAAAGGGAAATGGCATACCAGCTGTATGCGCCATGTGAAAGCTCTGCCTGCAACCAGACCATGGAGGGAACAGTGTAGGATTGCCAGGCACTGCTGTGAGGCTATTGCAGTGCCAGTAAATGGAAAATATAAACTTTCAACAAATCTGAAGTAATCCTGGGTGTGAACTAATTGACTGAGCTTGACGGCAGGGTATGCTGTGGTATTATCAGGGTTACTATTCTGGGGCTGCAGTCACACATGCTAAATAATGCAGTTTCAATCCACTTTCAATGCAGTTTTAAACTAAATTTTGCCAGTTCACACAAGTAAAATCCAGTTGGAAAGTGCATTGAAAGTGGATTGAAACTGCATTATTTAGGATGTGTGATCACAGCCTGGGTGCCTTTTAGTCCATGTTTTTTAGAGCTGTTCATATAGGATCTCAGCATCTGTAGTGACCAGGGTGGTATTCTCCAAAAGACTTTCAGTGGTTCCTTAGAAAGCAGTGCCTTGGAAATAATTGGGGGTACAGGTGACATAGGGACTGACGAGAGAGTCGATGTAGCCTGAAACTCCACTGTGATTCTGTCAATGCAAATTGTTAAGAGTTTGGCTAAAAGAGAAATAATATATCAGTAGGTTGTTTGCACACTTTTCATACAATCTTAGAAAAACATTGGGCTGTTGCTAATGGATGGCTTATACAAAGGGAATAAAAATGATATCCTCATAATACACAGTAATGGTGTGAGTAGTTCCCATAACTGTCAAAAGCTTACTCACAAAAGCAACCTCATTTGAACTTATGTAGGCATAACTAATTGTTAGATTTAGTTAACCTAAAGTTCAGAAGGGCTTTCTGTGAGCCACCATAACTATAAAATCTTCCAAGGGGAGAACGGACCATTACTCTAGTTCATCTGAAACATTATCTGCATGAAAGCATCCCAGGATACACTCAAGGACCACCATGAAAAGAAAGAAAAATAAATGTAATAACTTTTCTTTGCTCGCAGTGAGGTTTTCTTCCAAGTAAATGTATTTAGAATTGCAGCTTCAGTTTATTCTCCAAGGAAGTAGAGCTTTTTTTTAAAGGAAGTATCATAATTCTAAAGCCTCAGGACAGTATGGGATACATCCAAGTAGGCAGCCATGTTGGTCTGAAGTAGTAGAACAAAATAGGAGTCGATTAAGACCAACTTAGTTTTATTGAGAACGTAAGCGTTCGTGTGCATGCACACTTCTTCAGACGAGGAATGAGGTACAGTAAGTAGAGCCACATATAGCTGGTGGGGTTTGGAATAGTGGTACAAAGTTAAAATCCAATAGAATAGTAAAATTAACAAATTCAGAAAACCTTTGATCTGGGTTGTATTAGCGTGGGAAACCATAAAACAGTAACATGTTAGAATGTGAGAATGCCTGTTAATTATTCTATTGCTAATAAACCTGGGTCAAAAAGAGGGCATTTCTTTCCCAGAAGTATTTCCTGTCCAACTAATTTATCTTTTAACATGTAACATAAATATATACATCATTCTAGTTTGCCATTAGGAAAAAATACATTATAGTGGAAGATGGGTTTAGTATACGTAATGAGATAAACAGCCAATATCCCTTGCCCCCCTAGTAGAAATAAGAGACAGACACAAGTATTGGGTTTAAACCGGGCCGCTTTATTAAACTCAATTAATCTGTGAACTCGGCAGGGGTAAGACCTATCCAGACAGGCCCCTGGGGTCACCCACGGACCCCGCCCTGTCAAAGGGCGAGCAACCCTGCCCCCAGCACAAACCCGCCATATTCGGGTTGTAACTGAGCGGCCAGGCCTCCAGCCTTTCTCCACCTGGGCTAGCATCGATCCCCCATGGAAAGATCCGCCGCAGGTGAGGCTCCCCGTGATCTGCATTCCCCGCACTGAGCCGTGTAGCCCATCTGCGGTTCATACAGACCACACGCACCAAAGGTGCTAGGCCATAGGTGCTCCCCTGAAACACTGTGGCCAACACCTCCCCGGCCAGCGACCACTTATAATCCACCCCCAAAACCTAACACTCTAAGGCAGTACAAAGTAGGCGAAAAACAACTCCACATGGGCCAATTATGTGGAGATGAAAAAATTCCTACTTGGCCCCCAACAAGGCGACCGGTTGAAACCTGTACTGCAAAGGGAGGGTGGGAGGGCAGAGAGCCAAGAAGACAGCCACACTGAGTCGGGCGGGGCCAGGGCTTATATACCCCTGGCGCCACGCCCCGCTCAATCCCCGGATGGGCTGGGGCTGTCAAAGCCTGCTCTCCTTCTTCCAGGAGGGCAAATGCGGCCCCCAGCCTGAACGCCGGCGATGCCGGCTTGGCTGGGAAGGGCCGAGCCTTGCCCCCCTAGTCGAAATAAGAGACAGACACAAGTATTGGGTTTAAACCGGGCCGCTTTATTAAACTCAATTAATCTGTGAACTCGGCAGGGGTAAGACCTATCCAGACAGGCCCCTGGGGTCACCCACGGACCCCGCCCTGTCAAAGGGCGAGCAACCCTGCCCCCAGCACAAACCCGCCATATTCGGGTTGTAACTGAGCGGCCAGGCCTCCAGCCTTTCTCCACCTGGGCTAGCATCGATCCCCCATGGAAAGATCCGCCGCAGGTGAGGCTCCCCGTGATCTGCATTCCCCGCACTGAGCCGTGTAGCCCATCTGCGGTTCATACAGACCACACGCACCAAAGGTGCTAGGCCATAGGTGCTCCCCTGAAACACTGTAGCCAACACCTCCCCGGCCACCGCCAATGCCAAGCCTCTGCTTAGGCATTAGCGCCCCAACGGGCGGCCCAGAGCCGACCGCCAACCCTGCCGAATCTCCTCCAAAAAGGCCCGGTTACCCAACTCTGACAGATGGACCCCATCCGACCGATACCGGTCAGCATCATTGACCTGTATGGCCGGATGAGGGAGGAAAATTCCCAAGCCATCTTCATGGCTTTTGTAGCGCCCTATTAGCCTTGCCTAGCGTGCTCAAACCCGCCAGGGGAAATGTAAGGGCGCCTCCAACTCCAGCCTGGTGATCTAGCTGACCACATCCGGACCAGCCAAAAGGACAAGCCCTGGGGTCACCCCCGGACCCCGCCTTGTCCTGTAGGGCGAGCCACCCTGCCCCCAGCACAAACCCAACGTATTGGACTGTTGCTGAGCGGCCCGGCCCCAGCCATTAACCACCTGGGCGTGCATCAATCCCCCATGGAAAGATCCGCTAGGTTAAGGCTGTCCCGTGATCTGCGGTCCCCGCATTGAGCCGTGTAGCCCATCTATGGTTCCAGCAGACCACCTGCACACTTGGTGCTGGGCCATGGGTGCTCCCCTGAGACCGACCAGGTGGATGACCAAGATGTGCGGAGGAGGTGCCCTCCTCCCTCCGCACGGCAACGGCCCATCGCAGCCCCGACGACGACCCAGCCATTCCTCCAAATGGCCCATCACGGGCACCCAGCTGGGAGCCTGTTTAGAGAGCATCTAGCATGATGGACCGCCCGGAACACCTTGCTGCGTCCGCAGATGAGACCTCTCACTACGAGCCACAGCACCTGAAAAACAGAAAATTGTCAAAACAAATAATGACCGACCGGCACCTCCAACGCTGCCTTCTAGGTGACCAACGGGTGCACCCTTTTTTTTTTTTTTTTTTTTTTAAAGCTACCAACCGCCACAGGCCAACCAATTTTTTCCTCCCGGGCCTGGGGCACCTGCCCTGCGGTATCACTCGTAAACTACATACCAACTCGCTAAACATAGCGCCGAAAAAATTGGAGGGCCATCAACAAGGCCGCATGAAGCAGAGCGGCCCCGAAAGGGTACTGCATAACCTGTGTCACGGAACCGGCCCACTATCCAGCGGTCCCCTCAACTGCCAGAATTGGGAAGCCGCTCCTTCATATGCCCCTCCACTAGTGGGTATTCTCCGCAGACCCATGAGCTATACTACCAAAGGCCAACCCCGCCAGTCGGCCCTCAATAATACTCGACTCCAGACCTCTCTTTTTCCAAAACAGGCAGATGCCTAATATGAGCTGGCAAGATGGGCCGGCCAGCCTGCAGCGTGGCGGTTCAGTCCAAGCCGCTCTATCCTAAGCCCTCCTCGTACCAGGCATTAAAGCCAATCGAATGGGCCAACCAGCTTCAGCCTCACAAGCTACCAGGGGTCTAGGGGCAATTGACTCATAGCGTCACCCAGACGCCTCAAAGAAAAGGCCATAAAGGGGGGGGGGCCACCGTCCATGAAAAGCTAAGGTGACCCACCACCAACTGCAATTCAAGCAGCGAGACCTTAGGGCAGCCAACCGGGCTTTAAGATCCGTTATTCCTGCCTCCGTCGGCCACAGCCGTTTGTGGGTATCCCAACCGATGCCCAAAAGGTAAACACCGAACTGGGCCTTATAGGCTTCACATGCGTACCCCCAGCTTAATGGCTAAGTCCCGAAAGGAATGTAACCATCTGGCGCATTACCTTGTGCTGGCAGGACCGACAAAGGTAGTCGCCCAGGTAAAGCACCGTGTCATTAAGCCCGGTTCTATCCCGCAGCGCCCACTCAACAAAGGAACTGAAGCGCTGAAATGCAACCCATCAGGAGGGTGTGATCCATGTGGCAGGGCGCTATCCTGGAATTCTCCCTCTAAGCAAAAACCCCAGGAGTTCGAAAGCATTGTGATGCACTGGCAAGATGCGACATGCAGACTTATTGTCGCCTATGGCACTTTTAGCCCAACACTGACCAGCCCTCCGTGAGGCGGGCCCCTGCAGAAAGCTGCTGGTGTTGCCTCTGTACCACGTGCCCGCTATCGGACCGATCCCTAATATTAGGCTTTGCCGGGGACATCAACCACAGCCAAAACTGCTGGCTGACGTGGTCGCAAGGTAACCCCGGGCTAACAGTGGCCGTCATGCGGAATGCCTCACCGTAGTGCAGCCATGCCGCACCGCCGAAATTCCGTATATGCACCAGCGATGGCGCCCGCCAAAATTAAAACGCTGGGCAACCAGATTGCCCCTGACCTATCCACCCATAAGCGCTTTAATTTTCTTCTTCCTTCCTGTCGAGCTCGTCTATGAAGTAGGCTGAACCTGTCTACGACTCTCCCTGAGGGATTTAGACACGTATAACAGCCATTAAATGATCACCCCGCGGCCTCGAAGTATCGCCATATGGTAGTATGTGGAAAGGTATGCTGGCGATAGGGTTCAGAAGGTGAAACCACCCACCGCCTTGCCCGCTCGGCCACGTCCCTTCCGATTTGAGTATACTGCTGCCTGTCACAAGGCAGGACCCCTTGGGGAGGGACGGCAACGTGGGAACCGCGGGCGCCAGCGCCGGGACCACCTGTGGACCGAGCGCCTGGGATCCAGAGCTACCCAAGCCATACCCTTGTGGGGCGGAGCTCTGCAGGCCCCACACCCCAAGGCAACCCAGAAACCACTGCACAGCGGGTGCTCCCAGCCTTTCTGCATCCCAAGGCCCGCTCCCCGTACCCGGTGGGGGTACTGGAACAGGACCCCAGGGCCACCCAGGTGTCTGCAGCAACACAATCTTACCACCTACGTCCAATGACGTTCAAGACCCGCCTGGAGTCCGCTGCCACAAGATCTTACCACCAACCTCCAGTGGCCTTCGAGCCCGGCATGGAGACAGTTGTACGTCGCCGGCTGTTCACCTAACGGACCCACGCCCGGGTCGTCGTCTCGTTCCAGCTCCGGCAGTGGCCCGTCCCCGCTGCGCTACCCTGTAAGGCAGACAAACGAGCCAGCATCTCCACCGCAAACAGTAGACACGCCGCCGCCCTGAAGCGCTGTGACGCCCTTCCCCTATGGGAGCCCCATGGCGACCCTCTACTGCTCTAGTGCCACCCGTGTCAATGATGGCTAGCCGGGCCCACTCCCTTTGGCCTGTCTCTTCCTCAAAACAAGGCTGCCGACCCCCCCTAATCCTGGCCACACACCACAGTGGCCCTAAGAATATGCCAATTTGAAACCCCACCGACCACTAAGCCAGAGAAGGAGGGGTGAAGCGACATAAAGCCAAGCCAGACCCTATGTATGCCTGACAGCACAATAACCGGGGGTATGGACCATCTCAATTATGGTTCCTGGACAGCTGTAAAACAAATAACGTCAGCACAATTAACCGGGTATATGGACCATCATAATTATGGTTCCTGGACAACTGTAAAAACAAATACAGTCAGCACAATTAACCGGGGGTATGGCCCATCTTAACTATGGTTCCTGGACAACTGTAAAATAATTACCGTCCTCACCCCATGGAATATGGGGGGGAGGGGTGTGTTCTACCGCCCCGAAGCGCGGCGCCACACATCCCATATGGGGGCCCCAACGGCAACCCTCTACAGTTCTAATGCCTCCACTTGCCTCCTGATGGCCAACTGGACTCGCCCCCCTCGTCCCCGCTTTTCAGCTGGACCTGGCTGCAGACCCCGTCCACGAGGCGGGTAGGCCGGCATCTTACCCATGGACCCTCCTTAGCCCGTCTTGAGTGCCATAGAGTCATCCTTACACCAAGCGGTACACACAACGGTGACCAAGATAGCCCACAAAGCAACCAAGTAGTCCCTGAGTTATGCTAATGTGATCCACCCACCCATGAGAGGAAGGGTGGAGGCAAAATAAAGCAAAGCCAGTCCCAAACTGCCCAAAGTCAGTACTATCTCCGACTGGCAACGGCTCTCCGGTGTCTCAAGCTGATGTTTTCCACACCTATTTACCTAGACCCTTTGGAAGATGCCGGGGAATGAACATGGGACCTTCTGCTTGCCAAGCAGATGCTCTACCACTGAGCCACCGTCCCTCTCCTGATCGCCTCCACTGTCCCGACTTGTAACTGGAAATGCCGGGGATTGAACTTGAGCTCCACTGCCCCGCTAACCCACGGCATCTCCCACATAAAGATGAAATACTATTAACCTCTAGCCCCAAGGGGGCGGAAACCCAGTCCAGGCCTGAGCAACAGCCCAGCCCCCCAGGGGCTCAATAAACTTGGGGGGGGTGCCTGGCGGCATAAAAGTGCAGGAAAACCAAGCCCCAAGCACTGCCCTGTATTCCCTTTGCCAAGGCGAGCTCCTACCCACCCTGGCCGAAAGGGTAGGGGGGGGGTGGGGAAGATGTCAAATGCCCACCAAGGACCCCCCCTGTGCCACTTATAGCCACCAAAATTAGCCACACAAGCGGCCTCGTGCGGCAGACAAAATGGCCGCCGCGCGCGCTTTTACGACCCCCTCAAGGCTTAAAATGGCCGCCACATGCGAACCCCGCCGCCGCGCATATCACCCAGACCTGAGCGACGAACATCAGCTGGCCAGTGCTTGCAAGCCCCGTCCTGCTTGTGCTGCGCCCGCCGCTCGCGCTCCGCTGCCGCCCTCAGTCCTGAGTAAGGAAGCTCAGCTGGCCAGCGCTGGCAAGCCCCGTCCTGAGGGATGACGATCAGCTGGCCAGCGCTTGCGCTGCCCCCGCCGCTCGCGCTCCGCTGCCGCCGCCCGGACCTGAGGAACGAAGCTCACCTGGCCAGCGCTTACAACCCAGTCCTGAGGGACGAAGATCAGCTGGCCAGCGCTTGCGCAGCACCCGCCGCTCGCGCTCCGACCGCACGTTCCTCGGCCAGTCGAGGCTCGCAAGGCCCGTTCTCCTTGCGATCTACTCGTGGCTCTCCAGACAGAGAGCCAAGAAGACAGCCGCACTGAGTCGGGCGGGGCCAGGGCTTATATACCCCTGGCGCCACGCCCCGCTCAATCCCCGGATGGGCTGGGGCTGTCAAAGCCTGCTCTCCTTCTTCCAGGAGGGCAAATGCGGCCCCCAGCCTGAACGCCGGCGATGCCGGCTTGGCTGGGAAGGGCCGAGCCTTGTTTGAGTATGTCAGTACAAAAGTTTCAAATAAATGAAAGTTTAGTGTATATCGAAGGCCGTTTTAAAGCCAAATTCTTATGTAACTATTTTATCAGTTAAGAAGGTTGTTCTGGGACAAAAACGCTTTGACTTTCAGTTTTCTAAATAACTTTTTATTCCTACTTTTTTTGCTACTTTTACCTTAGAAATATAAACCAAGCCTTCCAGTGGTTTCCCACAGACAAGGATGTTCTGAATCATTCTTATCAGGGGATGTTCTGTATCATTTCTCTTTTTGGCATTTCTATTTATAGGCTCTGATTTTTCACCACTAAGAGCATGAGGATGTATAGGAGGCAAACACAAATGCATAGGCATTCTGAATATGTCAAGAAACAATAGTGACATCATAAAGGGGCAGAGTTGTCTGGACGCAAGAACCCAGCCCCTGTAACATTGGGAAATGAAACAGAACATTGGGGCAATCTGGAAAATGCCTAGGTCAATGGACGTATTTTCCAGGTTAGATACATGTATTTTCTTTAGGGCTTCTGATTGCTGTACTGAAGTTTGTGGGGTGTCTCATTCACACAAAATGATGGGTGCACATATCTATAGGACTGTGGTCCACTCGCTCACCCAGAACATGGGTTTGGAGTAAAACAGAATGCTTAGAGTGCAACAGGAATGTCTTTGAGTTTTTGGATGGAAATGGGGAGAATGGCTGCAAATTTATTTTGTTTCAAAATGAAAAAGTGAAATTCAGTGAATCCTCTCAATACAAAAGAAGAATGGGGGACTTAGCCCACAGTGAGAAAGAGTAGGCTTGGTTTGCTCTGGTCTCTCTCTCCACCCCCACCCTCCATTCCCATCCCATGTGTTGCAGCCCAGCTTATCAGTAGCAAACAATCTGTGTCTGTAGGAAGGCTTTGCTGGCAACCTGACAGTACTAGGCAATGTGGGATATCAGGTTGCATATCTGCACTTGGGTTTTGGATTCTCTCAGAATTACAAGAGCTCAAGACTACAGAGGTCAGTTCCCCTGAAGAAAATGGCAGCTTCAGAGAATGGACTCTCTGGTTCCACACTCCTACTGCACCCTCCCCAAACTTCACCCTGCTCAAGCTCCACTCCCAAATCTCCAGGAATTTCTGAAAAGAGTTGGCAACCCTAATGGGGTAGCATCCAGGGAATTCTGCTTGGAGGTGTGAAAGTAGGCAACTAGAAAATGGACTGGGATCTATATATTTAATAAGCCATGGATGTATCAAGGGGAGACCAAGATGAAGTAAAGCCCCCCCCCCCCAAAAAAAACCCTTCATATTTACTGAATGATTTAAGTGTATGGAATGCATCTAGTACACTCTCTAGTCATTAGGTGGCCTAGAGAGATCTAATAGTCCGTTCCAAGAAAAAGAACAGTAGCAGTCCCCCCAAGGCTACTAGTACTATGCCTGTACTCTCTGTATTATTTTAGGGAAGGGAAGAGGCCACAGGCTCACTGTTCTGCTATATACTGCTTGCTTTGCTCTAAGAATACTTCTGATTAGTTTTGGCAGATTGTACAATATCTGGATACCTATGTGTTAAACAAAGAAAATATATAAATATGTTTCCAGGAGCATTTTTTCAAGTATGTACTACTTTTTCTTTTTTTTATTGCAAATGGACTATGCTATTGCAAGGATGCTCAAACCAGATTTTAGCCCTTTTTCTGATCAAATGTATATCCTTTTCTCCTTCCCTTAGTTTAGGTCCAGCCAAAAGCCTTCCAGAGGCTCTAGAGACCACCTTTCCCCTCTTCTGGCAGAGCCTGAGAGGCAGATAAAAATTGTAGTCACCTATCCATTTAAGTTCCACTAGAAAATCCAGCATGGGCACCAGGTATGAGTTGGAAGATGGTTGCCAACTCTAGCTTGGGAAATTTCTGGAGATCTGGGGATGGTACCTGGTTTGAATTCCCACCCAGACTTGCTGGATGACTGTGACAGGCCCTTTCTTCAATTGAGGGGACCCATATAGCCTCTTATAATTTGGGGGGACCAGATTTGTTTAGAACTGTAAACTTTCCTCAAAGTTCCAAGATATTCTTATGGTAGCAAGAGTAAAGACTTTGGTTCACTGCTGTAAGGCAACTTTTGTCTTGACTTGCAATGTTCCCTCTAAGCTGAGCTCGTGCGAGCTAGTGAAGTTTTTTAGCCTCCAACTCACACATTTTTGTCTTAGCTCAGAAAGGATGGCGTCAGAGCAAACTAATTTATGTAGTAGTCAAATTGCTCGCTCACAATTTTAATGCCAGTAGCTCACAAAGTAGAATTTTTGCTCACAAGACTCCACAGATTAGAGGGAGTATTGGTGGTGAGTAATAACATGGAGATCACTGAGGCAGAAGTTGTACGGAAATATCAAAGAAGATTTGTTCATGTACAGCTTGGTTTTAAAGCACAGATCAACAGCACAGGTCTCCAGATAGTAAAAGGAGAATCCTGGCCACGGCACATAAATTTAAGCTAGCTGTGGCTTCAGTGTGTAGTTTGAATTCTCTTTAATGCCATTAGAGAGGGAACGCCTTACATTTAGGGTCTTTTTCCTTTCAAGTGAAGAGCCCCGTGGCGCAGAGCGTTAAAGCTGCAGCACTGCAGTCCTAAGCTCTGCTCACGACCTGAGTTCAATCCCCGGTGGAAGCTGGGTTTTCAGGTAGCCGGCTCAAGGTTGACTCAGCCTTCCATCCTTCCGAGGTCAGTAAAATGAGTGCCCAGCTTGCTGGGGGGAAAGTGTAGGTGACTGGGGAAGGCAATGGCAAACCACCCCGTAAAAAGTCTGCTGTGAAAATGTTGTGAAAGCAACATCACCCCAGAGTCAGAAATGACTGGTGCTTGCACAGGGGACCTTTCCTTTGCTTTTACTTTTCTCCTTTCAAGTAAATACAGTACTGTATAATTTACTACTCATAGAATCCCTTATAACTGTTTGTTTCTTCAGCATTATGTGTTTTATTTATTTGTAACATCATTAGCCATTTGTCCACCTTATTTAACTCACTACTGTTGTCTGGGGATCAGTTGTAAAAATAGTGCAGAGAGACAGGCTTATAAATTGTAGTCACATTTAATAGACCCCCTTGCCAAATTTTTTTTTCTGGGTGTGCTCTTGGAACCAGCAGCGATGTGCTATCTACGTTTGGTACACTAATCAGATTTGTACAACAAACTGGGGATTATACAAACCACAAATGGTTGTCTGAATATAGCTTCTATAAGGGCTTTTTTTGGAGGGGGGAGGTAGAAAAAGCCCAGCAGGAACTCATTTGCATATTAGTCCAGACCCTCTGATGCCAAGCCAGCCAGAATTGTGTTCCTGCTCAGAAAAAAAAAGCCCTGGCTTGTATGTTATACCAGAACTTCTTTCAAAACAAGAAGACAGTCTTTTCATGCTGCTGGGTTTGATTGGTCACAATTGCCACAAAATACTTTATGCCTTCTAGACCTATTTTGTTACCCCACAGACCTTAAACTAATTGTGTGTGAGTTCCAAAGATGAAAGTTATCTGTCACATTTTTGAAAAGGGTAATATGTCTGCCTCTAGAGTCCACACAATTTTATTCCAACTAATTAAAAAGAATGATATAAAATAGGCTTTTAATATAGTTATCTTCATTTCATGAAGCAGGAATCTCCATTAATTTAGATAATTTTTTTGCTTGCATTTTCTAATGATTTGCATTTGAATCTTCTAGTTGCATGCAATGAGATATGATCTCTCTAACTACTACAAGGTTATTCATTTGTTTTGCTTCCATAGAGTACAATTTATATTGCTATGTCATGGGATAAAAAGGTTTACTGGTATCTGAAATTATCTGAACCTGAAAATATTGATCTCAGTTCAGTGAGTTTGGTTATTTATGTACATAGGATCGCTCATACATAGTAGGGATTTGTTTATGGGTTTTTTGATGGCAGCTCTCCTTCACTACATCAGTCTTTTCCATGCACAAACACATTAAAAGCAGAACAGGGAAGCTGCTATTTTATCAATACAACTTGTCCCCATCTTGAGATTCAAGTTATTACCAGTAAATGTATGTCAGAAGTATTAGCATTAATATGTTTTTCTCCCTTTAAATGACACCTGGGGATGGCAGGTGAGGCCTGGCAGCTGGTAGGGGTGACGAGGGAGTATTACTGACATTGCTGCGTTACTTCCAGGTAAAATCCAGAAGTGGCAAAGGGTAGCTCTAGGAGTTTTCAGGAACACTATGGTTTTACCATAGAGTTTTCAGCAATTTCTAGAGCTACCTTATGTCACTTCCCATTTTTAACAGGACATTACAAATCATTGATGGCAATGTTTATTTTTTTTAATATCATTTTTCTCTCATCAACACTCAGAGCAGCGGTGGTCAATGGGGGGGGGGGCAGTTGGGAGGTCTCCTATCATAGTGGGAGTTCAGGCAAGCCTAATGCCATACTATATAAACATATCTTTGTTTTATATGCTTTGGTATGAAAAACGTAATAGCTAAGTATCCAGGAAATCAGTTTGCAATGAGACAATGCCATATTCAGTTTTTTTGCAATTTATGTAACACTCCTTATGAAGACTTGAAGAGGCTCATCTGACTTAACCAATTGAAAAGCCAAAATATGGGATACTGAGGGGGAAGATCCGCGGCAATCTATGCAGTCTTGAGAAACTCACTCATTGCATTGAAGCAGATTTACGTTCTGTCATCCTTATATGTTAACAGATAGTAGACTGAAACGTTGGCATTTAATTCTTGAGTGACAGTCTTCTGTCTTGATAATATCTAAACTGAGAATCTAGAAGAACTTGCAGTAGTAAATGGATCTTCTAATGGGAAGAGACTGAACAGGGCCTACTTTGATAGAACAATTGTTGATATATCCATAATTGCATTTCTGCTTTGGGGGTAAATTCTTAATTGTGTTTTGCAGGATATGAATGATTACTCCCCAGTATTTAGCAAACCCCTGTACAGGGGAATGGTCGCTCCTGATGCAATCAAGGGCACTGTTGTCACAGTAGTTTCAGCTGAGGATCAGGACCCTCCGGTAAGTAGTTTTTTCCTTCTTAATTCACTGTACGCAAGAGGGGATTTTTTAAAAAGAAACACACAAAAGTGGTCTTAATCTTCTGAATAACCAAAGTGATTACTATGATTTTTAAACAGCAGCGCCTCTCATGCATTTTTCTGCCAGCTGGTTGTCTGTCATCATGAGCACAAACTGCATTTCAAATTATTATCCCAAAAGCTGACAAAGCTATAATGCAGAATTTAATTCTTCTTTAATAGCAGGATTTCTATAAGCAGGAATGAGAAGGAAGAAAAGCTATGATGGCTTGCATTTGGAATAGCTCAGAGGCTTGAACAGAAAACAAAGGGAAACCTTTGAAGGAATGTCATTTTCTTGAATTGTCATCATTGTGAATCGCACAGCCTGAGACACAAGAAATACTTGTATGTGTATAAGAGATGGACAATCTTGTCAGAAGTCCTCCCCCCATCCCCCCCCTTTTAAAAAACAAACAAACCCAAGATTGGAACTCACAAAGCTGATTTGCTTCAAGGTACCCTTCCATCAACATCTATTTTCCGATCAATGCATTTCATTTGTTTATTTAAAATATGCACACCCTGGCCTGCTAACTATAGCTCTTGGGGCAGCTCTGAAGCTAATCATTTGGTCAAAAAAGCTGTAGTATAAAGTTTTGATTTTTGAACCATTTTGATGACTAGTTTCTGGTTTCCTTAGCAAACCCCTGATGAGCATAAATAGCCAAAAGCTACATTTTGAGGGATTCTAAAAGGGAAAGGTTTCTGCCAGATAAGATGAATCTTAACTGGTATTATGCACTTTATTTTTGTAGTCTTAACTGATAAGAGTCCCACTCCTGTGCATTATTCGTGCTGGTTGTTATATGATGCACACTACAGAATTAAATGAAAGCTTGATGCTTTGACTTGAGGGCAAGATTAACTTCAATCATGGAACAGTTTTATAGGATGCCAGAAGTCACATGTTGAGTGTTTTGTGGTTTGATAGGGATTGGCTTTTGGAAACTAAGTTTTTCCAGAAGTCATATTCATCCCATTATGTGTGTGGGAGAACTCTGAATTTGACCATTCTGAGGAGCTTAATGCATGCTGAGACAAAGCAATGATTTATATAGATTAGTATTTCTATGTCAGTGCAGTGGCCATTAATACTACTTCCAAATTAATACTACCGACGGAACCACAAAACAGTACTGAAAAGTCTAATTTACCCTCTTCCATTAAATTGCAGCTTTTGACAGAGGTTTATGGACATCCTCAGTATCCACTGACAACTAAATCAAGAATTGTCTCTCCCTATATGAGTGTTAGAACTAGCTGTTGGTAGAAGCAATCACTTATCTTGTCTTGTAATTTCTCTCCAGTGGAGCTCCTTGAGTTGACATTTGCCCATCAGTTTGAGGCAGAATGAATTTCCCCATTATTATTGCCTTTGTGCCTCTTGTATCTTCTGTATCTCCCTTCACATTAGACTCCATTCTACTCATATTGGTGTCTTTGATTGTCTTTGGAGGAAAACAGATTTCTGGTGCTTATTTACCGCAGACAGCTCATGTTTATTGAAGTAGTGTAATGCAACTGAAGGACACCAGGTAATTGTAGCCAATCTTATGAAAATGCGTATGTTTCCAAATGGTCATTCAATAGCAGTCTATTAGCAGGGGGTGAAACTGAGCCATTAGGACAATCAACTAATGCATGCATAATTTTCTTGTTTTATTTATAAGTAAATAAGCCTGGCAATGAGGTGTTAAGGGACTGTCATAGCCATTTGATTCCTGCCTTCCTGATGCTGCATCTGCAAGGATAGTTTCCCTTTGTCTTTTTAAAAATACTGACTCCAGAGAGATCAGGGAAAAACCATTTGTGAAGCTCAGATTGCTCATAGGTGCAGAATATATAACAGATGGATTGATTCAGTGGAGCCAAGGTCTGGTTCTTGTTTAGGTCTTGTCTTGGCCATGAGTTCTGGCCTCCTTCCTTGCTCTCTGCTTTAAACATTTTTTTGAGAGAGAGAGAGAGAGAGAGAGAGAAGGCTTTCCTCAGATGAGCTACATGACCTTCTGTTACCTTAACTTTGGCTTCCCAATCAAGTGCTGTCTCTTCCTCTCGCTACTCCTTTTCTGCTTGCTATAGTTCTTGCAACCTAACTCCTGCCCTAGTGTTGGATTCTCAGGAGAGATATTTCTGGCATTCTGAGGGCTGGTTCACCATCCAAGGAATTCAAGTGTTTGTTATGGACACCAAATTGTCAGGGACCACAACATGGGAGAGGAGGTATGTGCATGTTGTATATGCCTGACAGGCTATAGAGGAACTGTGTTGGAGGTGTGTACAATCCCTTTCCATTTGTCAGAGCAATATGGAGGGTGTTTTTGTAGCAGGAACTCCTTTGCATATTAGGCCACACACCCTTATGTAGCCAATTATCCAATAGCTTACAGGGCTCTTAGTACAGGGCCTACTGTAAGCTCCAGGAGGATTGGCTACATCAGGGGTGCGTGGCCTAATATGCAAAGCAGTTCCTGCTACAAAAAAGTCCTGGCAATATGATATTTTAGAAGCTTGGAAGACTGAAGTTGGTAGTAACCTTTATATGCTAAAATATACCCAGTAGTTGCAGAGAGTCAATGTGTTGTAGTGGTTAAGTATGCAGACTCTTATCTGGAAGAACCAGGTTTGATTCCGCACTCCTCCACTGCACCTGCTGGAATGGCCTTGGGTCAGCCATAGCTCTCTCAGAGTTGTGTTTGAAAGGACAGTGTCTGTGAGAGCTCTCTCGGACCCACCCACCTCACAGGGTGTCTATTGTGGGGGAGGAAGATAAAGGAGATGGTGAGCTGCTCTGAGATTTGGAGTGGAGGGCGGAATATAAATCCAATGTCATAATCTTCTATCCTGCTAGCTGACTTAAGCCAAAAGGAAAAGCAGGACATAAATACCTCAAATGAATAAGTTTGGCTGACCAGTGTCCTATATGAATGCATAACTCTAGCCAGCCTTCATTAATCAGTGGGGGGCTGCCATACTTCCTGGAGGGTCTTCTGCAGTACCACCCGTTAAGATCAGTCTCCCAAATTAGACTGCCTGTATATGTGAGGCTGGTGATGGTAAGAGGCGGAGCAGTCTCAGCAATGGCACCTCATCTTTGAAATGTCCTGCTCCTTGAGGCTTACCTTCACCTATCGTACTGACTCTTTGACACCAATCAAAATGTTTGTTTTTACCTCCCAGGCTTTTAACTAAGAGATTTTATCTTTTTTATGGCCTGCTTCTAGCATGAGTTTTCTTTTATGCATTTTTGTTACAGGATGCTGTTTTATGATGTTTTCAGGCCTGTGGCTTGATTTTCATAGCTTGTTGATAATTGATAATTCATGCTATTTTACGGCTTTTCCCCCCCTTCTAAACCACCTCAAGCAGATCTCTGGACAGATGGCATATAAATTCTCTAAATAAATAAATAATAATAAACAACAGACACTTCTATAACCCTTTGGCCAATGCTAAACGTATGTCTGTGAAATTGTAGCCTCAGAATGTATACACTGAATCAGAAATGGGTTTTTTAATTTGAAAGATTTTACTTATTAAAGTAAATATCTTTCTTACAGTAAATATCTTTCTTCTTTATTGTAGCACCATTTAAGTACCTCACCATGCTTGCAATCATAGCTGAAGAAGCTTCTTCTTGGTGATTTAAATATAATAGTGCTTGTGATCTTGAACACCCACCCTGTGCCAAGATGGCAGAGATGGGCTGGTCTGTTACCCAAACACTTGCCCATCCTGGGGCATCAACAGGCATAGCATCCTTTACACACAATTAACTTTAGGATCTTCTCCCTGTGTCTGCCAGAAAAAGCTTGCCCCAGAATCTGGGATAGCCTTCCAAAAGAATGAAGAAGAAAATAGCTTTTAAATAAGAAAAAAAAATTATTCTGCTAACAATGTACAGAACGGAAAAATGGAACAGACAATGACAACAAAACAAGGCAGTACTATAAACAGTTGCAAAACATTTACATAAGCCTTAGCTGCCTATGAGCTGCTGTTTATTTGGGGGAAAACCTGGGAAAGGGGGGATTGGCTAGCAGTTAGGCAAGCCAGTATTTCTTTGGGAAATAAAGGGAAGGGAGAGAAAACATGAATGTGATTTTGAAGAAAATTACGGGTGACAGTCCAGTCCAGGTGAGGGTGATGACTCTGCTGAGATGGGAGTGGATTCAGGCTGGAAATTCTGATTCTTATTTGAAGGTCTGGATTTTATGGGAGCAGATATGTGAAGAGATGCATTTTTTTCTTTGAAGGTTTCAATTGAACAAAACCTTCACTCTGAATTTTAAAAGTTTTTCTCTCTAGGCAAAAAAACAGTCAGGAGGAAGGAAGCCAGTTCAATTGCTTTCCAGTCTCACCTCAATCACCTCTTATGAAATACTTTTGGGTCTAGCTAGAGGCAATGAGATGGTCAAGGCCCACCCAAGCAGGGAACAGAGATTTGGAGGTATTAAATACTAGAAGTACTTGAGGAAGAAACTCTTGGAGACTTCAGGAAAAGCTTTTTTTTGACCCAGCCTGACCTGGTCAGTGGTTGGAGAAAGGATCATGGGAGCAAACAGGAAGTGATCTTTGGTGCTGATTCCATCGAAGCAGACAGAGCTTTTAACTGAGGTCTGGAGGTGATAGCCATTGCCATGTGCCAGCCTGCACACCTGAAGGAGATTTGAAGGTAATGGTACTCTTGTAAAAATCTGTAACTTTCTAAGCTAGGGAGCCTGCCTTATATTTAACAACATATAGGGCACGTATAGAGAGAGGGATGGACAAATTGTGTTTTACCATTTGCTTTTGAATCCCTTACTCAATCTGGTGCTGTGTTTAAAGTATGCTTGTGAACATTTTCTTTTTAACAAATACTTTGTAACTTTTGATCCTTGTAGTGGTTTTGCCACATAGACCTCCATTGTCCTAGACATGCTATTTTAAAAGAAGTGCTAGGAGGAAGGGGATGGCAGTCAGTTGGCAAGTAGCTACTTCACCAGTGGTGAACAAGGCAGTAAGCTGTCCCTGTGGTAACCAAGTGCTGCGTAGCGGGAAACACAGAGGCAAGGCCCCACAACTAGGAAGTGAAGCTGAGAGCCCTAACACTCCCAGTGGACAGTTCCTACAAAGGTTGTCAGGTGGTGGTGGTTGAATGCAGAGACAGAAAAGCCCCTCCATGTGTTGAGAAAACCCAGGATGGAACAGGGCCTGCAGGTTACAACAGGACTATTCCACCACAGGAAGGTACATACTTGGAGCTTGACTTCTCAGGCTCAGAGGATGGAGCAAACGTTTCTATGCTGTCCCACCCCTCCTTCTTGGTTCTGTACACACACCCAGGAAGGAGAAAACAGCGATGGCATGGCAGCGTGTTCTCCATCCTCAGCTCCAAGGACAGAGCAAATATTGCCATACTTTCCCCTGCCCCTTTCTCCTTCCTGGGTTTGTGCACAGACTCGGGAAGGAGAAAAGGGGCAGGTGTCTTGGGGGGGGGAGACTTTGCTGGTGGGGGTGCTTTGCCTGAGGTGGCAGGTATGCCCCCACACAATTTTTTTTTTTAGTGGGGGCACCATTTTTTAGTTTTGCCACACTCAAAAGGTAGTTAGACCTGGCCCTGAGCAAAGGCTAGGAGATCGCTGATGATCTGTCCTCACTTGTGATTTTGTGTCTAGGGAACTCTGCATTGTAAATTCCTGGATGGTCCAAAAGGTAAATTATTACCCAGCAAAACTAGATATTTAAACATGATCTGAATTTTGATGAGCTTTCAGGCAGTCAAAGAACTTGTCAAGAGAGTGTATACTTAGAATCATAGAATCATAAGAGTTGGAAAGGATTTCCAGAGTCATCTAGTCCAACCCCCTGCATATTGCAGGAAACTAACAAATACCTCCCCCACATCCCCAATGACACCTGCTCCACACCCAGAAGATGGCAAAAAAAACCCCAAAAAACCCTCCAGGATCCCTGGCCAAACTGACCTGGAGAAAAATCGCTGCCTGACCCCAAAGTGGTGAACAGAATTCTTTTGTGTATAAGAAAGGGCCACAAAAACGAAACACTGATTTTATCTGTCCTGCTCGTCTCCTGATGATCAGGCCAAAATCCATATCACATTTCTGACTCATGTTCGGTGAATGGTCCACTAGGACCCCTAGAACCTTTTCACACATACTACTGCCAAGAAAAGTCTTCCCCATCCCATAACTATGCATTTGATTTTTCCTACCTAAAAACAAAACTTTATTTTTATCCCCATTAAAATTCATTTTATTTGTTTTAGCCCAGTTTACCAGCCTGTCAAGATCATCCTGTATCCTGACTCTGTCTTCTACCATATCTGCTACTCCTCCCAATTTTGTATCATCTGCATATTTAATAAGCATTCCCTCTATTTCTTCATCCAAATCATTTATAAATTTCCTTCCCTGTGAGTGTGTCAGGTTTTCTTTTGCCAGCAACCTGATTTCAATTTCTCATTTTTAATATCAAACATGTGTTCCTTCCCACAATTTCAGATAGTATTTGGCCCAAAAAGTCATGTAAGTGATCAAAAACATAGCTTCTGACTCAGGGCTGCTTGCAGGGCTACAAGTCAGATAGGTGGAGTTAAGATGAAGGGGGCAGGCATCTTGAAAACACACACACTTAGACAGATTTTCCTGTCTTAAAAAGAAGTTCACATTCTTTAAATAAAATTGCCCAAAATGGCAAAGGCTTGCTTTCAAAAGTTCAAATCTTTACATGTGGTGATTCACTACACTAGATAGACCACTGCACCCACTGGCCCCATCGTGGCTGTGGCCCTCAGTGAAAACCACAATGTATGAAAGTTAGCTTAAGCCTCTAAAATGTTTGATTTTCACAACAGAAGCAAACTGGCATCTGGGGTCATTTAAAACAATGCCAAAGGATAATGCATGTGATGAATAATGAAAGCTAATGCTAAGCCATCCTTGAATAATATTTGTCAATCAATTTCAATGTTGCCAATAGGTATAATATTGTAGTGTTATTTTCAGAAATCGCAGACTATGAGTAGTTTCATCATAATGCTCTCATAGTAGTTTTATGAATTTAACTGTACTGTACCTAATGTGCAGATGTTTAATGATAATTGTAGGCTTTAGTCATTGGGACAGAATGCGATTATCATTATTCTGAAACAAATTATGTGGATTTGAGTAATTTCTTGCTAATCATATTTTGAGGAAACATTATTAAATCAAATTTCCTCCTGACATTAAGCATGTAATCATCTTTGTGAATTCAGATCTCATTGGGATTCCTTATGCTTGCAAGAATCTGAAGATCTTAAAAATTACATTCTTCAGCAATTGATGGTGTTCTGACTTTGGGTAGATTACAGCATTAGATTTGGCACCCCAGATGAGAGAAGGCTGTAACATGCAACGTGCACTGAGGAATAGTATGGCTCCTAGTATGTCCCAGTAGGCAGTCAGAATGTTCCTGCTGGTGAAACCTTACACTGGCCTGTGCCATACCACTCTACTGAGTAAAGTCTGGATCCTTTTTCCAGTCTCAGAAGCCTTCCTTCAATTTAAATGGTTCTTCAGGAGGAGGAAGAGGCACTTATGTTGGAAGGATGTTCTTTATGCTGGAGAGAAGAATTCAGACTCTGCTGAGAGGGATGCCATTACTATGTCCCATCTGTCTGTTTAAAATAAATATCCAATGTGGTTTACAAATATTTTAGAAGACAAAAAAAAAAATCAATCTAAAACAAATAACCAGCAACCATTAAAGTCATTTAAAAGTACAAAAATATAATTTTTAAAGCTGTCCTTTAAAAAAAAAAATTCACCTGCACAGGGAGGCCTCTATGGAACCATATGTAAGGGAATGGGGAGTGAGTTGCACAAAGTAGAGACAGTCACTAAGAATATATTAATTGGATTCCCAATGATTTAATTTTTTTTACTGGGAATTACCATAGGAAAACTTCCTCGGTTGACCTTAGAGCATGGATCAGTATAAATGGATGGAGACAATTCACCAGGTACTCTGGACGTATGCAGTTTAGAGTCTTAAAGGTACCCACCAGCATTTTTGGGGTACCCAATTTATTTGACCCTGGCAGCCAATGTAAATTTCACTTGACACTATTAATGTTCACTGTGAGAGAGGGAGAACAGACCCATACTGTTCTGACTGGATACGTGTTCCTGGATCTGTTTTGTGCCCAGTGAATAGCACCTCTGTTTTGTCTGGATTTACCTTCATCTAGTCCCTCACACCCCATTCAGACATTCAATAATCTTGTTCACAGTTCCCTGGATTTTGATGGAAATGAGAAATAGACCAGGTGTCATTAAAACAAACAGAATATTCAGAATTTCTCTAGATAGCTCAATAGCTAAGGGCCAAACTAGGTGTGATTGAATCTCTGGGACCAACCTGGGAATGCTATTGCTATCTTAAAACCTAATGCTGGGCATTAAAAATACTATGAGGGCCCAGTTAAGACATGACCTGCAGTGCAGCAAGACAATGCATTCTTGTTCTCCTCAGCTTTTCAAGTTTTGAAACAGACATGAGGGGAAGCACTGCCATTTTAGACCTTGAAAAGGGCCAGGGAGAGAAACAAGAGCACCCCATCCTGTTGTGGGTCCATTCAATCCTGATTAAGCCCTCATGGTGTTTGTAAAGGGACAGCATTATAAGCTTTAAAACGGCAGCAATGTCCTTAGGTCAGAACCAAAGACACTGTCACTTTTAGTTCAGTCCTAAGTCATATCACACGTGAGTGATTTCATCAATAGAATGCTTTAAAAAATCACAGCAAGTTTTAGAGTGATGCTACCTGGACACCTGACAGATCTTAACATTTATTAAATTCACAAAAGAAGAAAGGTTATTGTACCTGCCTCCATCCTTATCTCTTTTATCTTTCACATGTGCAATAGAATTTGCTTCTGTAACTCTTCAAGTTGCCTTTCTGCAGTTAAACTCACAGGGAATAGAATATTTTATGTATTTTGTCAAGTTAAGTAGCCATTTTAGTGTGTCTGTTACAGTAGAAAAGATCAAGAGTCCAGTAGCACCTTAAAGGCTAACAAAGTTTGTGGCAGGGTAGGAGCTTATGTGGGTCACTGCTGACTTCTTCAGAATGCAGGTGTTTGTGATGCATTATACTTATCAGTCAATGAGGTGGCATTTTACTAGATTTGTTACAGTGAGATCTAACAATCATGTATAACAGGAATAAAGTCATGGGGCTGGAACCTAGAGCTTTTTGCTAAGCAAGGAGCCTCATACCACTATGGCAAGATCTCTTCCTCACCAGAAGGACTCCCCACTTTGCAAAACAGACCCCTTTGTAGGGTGAGTTTTCCCTGTTTATCATGTAAATAACTTGTGACTCACCCATGTGCCGAGATGCTAGGGTTGCCAATCCCCAATTGGGGGAAGGGGATCCACCAGTCTGGAGGCACTTCCCCCACTTCAGGGTTATCGGAAAGTGGAGAGGGAGGGAGGGAAATGTCTGCTGGGCACTCCATTATACCCTATGGAAACTGGTCCCCATGGGGTATAATTGAATTGATTTGTGGGTATCTGGGGCTCTGGGAGGAGCAGTTTTTTGAGGAAGAGGCACAAAAGTTTCAGCATAGCATCTAATGCCTCTCCGCCAAACCCTCCCCCTCAAAAAAAAGTTTCAAAAAGATTGGACTAGGGAGTCCAATTCTATGAGCCCCAAAAGAAGATGCCCCATCTGCCATTATTTCCAGTGGAGGGAAGGCATTTAAAAGGTGCATGGTCCCTTTAACTATGATGGCCAGAACTCCCTTTGGAGTTCAATCATGCTTGTCATGACCTTGATCCTGGCTCCACCCTCAATATCCCCAGATACTTCCTGAGTTGGACCTGGCAACCTTATCAGATGCCTTACAGAAGCCAAGTCAAGGGAGTGTACTCTGCAGAAGTTCAAGAGATCTTTACAGAAAGGGTTAATTGCTCTATGATCTTGTGATAGGGAGGAGTGATGCTCGTCTCAAACCTTCATCAAACCTTCAATGTGACATTGGAGCTGAGGAAACTTCTGAAAGCCCTCTCATAAGAATTCCACACCAGATGTTGGAGTTCTAAACCACATTGTCTTACTTCAGAAGTGGAATTGATACACTAGGCATCTTCCATTTTGTTTTTACATCATTTTTTTCTACAGGGAATTGAATGTGTGCATACCACTGCAGCTTTTAATCCCATCAGCTCATCAGTGTCTTTCCCCTCCCCTATGCATTAGTAATGCACATAAGAGCATTGATAAAATGCAGAGAAGAATAATTGTCTCAAAATGCTGTGGGTACAGTATTTTTCTGCTACTGCGTAAAAAGAGATTTAATGTAAACATTGACTGCTTTCTTGCAAATTAATTAATCAGTATGGACATGCACATATGTCACAATGAGAGGAAAGAGGCAAATAAGCTCCAAGTTGCTATAAACTGAACATGCTTCAATAGCAGCATTTTAAAAAAATTCTCCAAATTAATCCAGCATTTTGGAGAGAGTGACATACAGGGCAGAGTAAAACTGTGGAACAGGATGGGGGGGGGGTAGAATCAGCTCAACTCTAAATGGGACTGTTATTTGAAGGTCTCTTTGCTTGTTTGATATATAAATAAATGAGATGGCTGTGGAGTAATGATTTGCTAGGTGAATATCTTACTGTATTTCTTTCTTGATGTGAACTTTCTTTGCATCTCTGTTACACCTCCAAGTGCAATAAAAACTGTAACACTTCCTAGAAGCAAAAACATCTCAAGCTGTAGTTAGCTATAGACGCATTTACAACAAAGCTTCCCCATGGGGAAATAAGCAGTTGAAATGAGAGCCACTGAACAGGGAATGACTAGGGGGAAAAACACCTGTGGTATTGCTTGAGTTATTATTTCACTTCAGTAGTTCCCATTTCTAGGATGTATTGTGGTAATTCATCTGCTAAAAATGTGCCCTGTGATCAGCTTTGGTTTATAATCCCTAGCAATAGCTTGGATTGGGTTTTCAAAATGGCACAGAGCGTGAAGCTTTTTTTTTAGGGAGAAAAAGAAAAAGAAGAAATCTCTGTCACTAACTTACCTTTCCCCCCCTAATTGCCACCTATTACTTACCTATCATATCTTTAATGTAGAGTCATCAGTGTGTACACTAGTGATCCTGTGCCAATACTTTACAAATCTATTAGAGCAGCAATTCTAGCTGCATTCTTTGCTGCATTCTTGTTGGGATATCTTGATAATAGCCAGACATCCTCTTATTGCTTCTGTTGCTGACTGACCCTTGATCAACTGGAGTCTCATTTGGTGACACAAGAGGCATGTGACTTCAGGCAGGGCACATTCTGCTTCAGTAGGGATGACAGGATGTGACAATGACGAAGCAACACAAATTACAGTACTTATTCCTGAGAGGACTCTTTAAGACAGAAGTGACAGGAGAAAATGCTTCGTTATCTTATTGAGGCTAATTTTCTCTACTAGTTTTTTTTACAAGCAACTTTTTTATATCTATTCACAAGGGCTTCTAAATAAATAACAGTTAAAGATGAAGTTCCAATGTAGATCTGCATTTTATTTCTTCGCTTAATTTAGATCTTCACCTTTCTTCCCAATGCTGACCCATGGCAGCTTACATTGCTATTATATTGTTCCTTTGAGGTACAACGATGAACATAAATCAACTTTGATTGGATCTGGGAGTTTTAACCTCCCCAGTTATAATTTATATGACCAGACTTTGAATTTTTCAAACTGTCATACCCACTGATGACATTGTCTCCATGTTACTATTAACAACAGACACTCAGCCTTCCCTAGTAAATTGTAGTAAGATTTTTCTTTGTTAGGCTGTGGAATTTGTGGTTTTTTGTAGCAGTATCTTGCTTGCTTGTGTTTTGATTTTTCTTTCTTAAGATCTCACAATCTTGGTTAAGAAATGTTTGACTTCGGTGATCCTGACTTATGTTGAGTTCTATAGGGCATGTTTAAAAATACACAGAATAGCATGTAGCATTTAATGATGCTAGTGTAGCATCTTTTTTGGAACACACTGAAACAAAGGTTCCAGGATTTTCAGTACTGTCAGAAAGGGGAACACATCTCAGATTTCTCACTGCAAAGTGTCATGAGTTGGCCCCATTCCGCTCTGCCTCCATCATCTCATGTGCCTCCTTTCACATAGAAATTCCTTTCAAGGAAATATTGGCATATCTGCTAATGGATTTGTGTCATCATACAAATGTCTATTATTATAATGAGCTGTGACTTTTGGTGAGGGCAAGTAGTTCCTTTTCTTGTTTAAACCTACCTTTCTCATTCAAGTACAAATTATACACTAAATGGTAACCATGATGGCCATTATGGCTTTTCAGTTCTGTCTTATTTGCTATCCTATCTTATGAAGAAGAAGACTGCAGATTTATACCCTGCCCTTCTCTCTGAATCAGAAACTCAAGAGTGGCTTACAATCTTCTATAACTTCTCCCCCCACAACAGACACCCTGTGAGGTGGGTGGGGCTGAGAGGGCTCTCAGAGCAGCTGCCCTTTCAAGGACAACTCCTGCAAGCCAAGGCCATTCCAGAAGCTGGAAGTGGAAGAGTGGGAAATCAAACTCGGTTCTCCCATATAAGAGTCCAGACACTTAATCACTACACCAAACTGGCTCTCCATTAAAAAATATATGGGTGTTTAAATTAATTCTTGTGTTGGTCAAAGAGCATACTTCATTGCATAACCAATCATAAGATGATGCGCACACTTTTACTTTATAGGTATTAATATTAGGTATTAATATCTGTGTTGGTAGGCAGAGGGAAAGTTATATCCTTATAGACTATGATCTATACATCCTTACAATATAGTCAGAGTGAATGTATGTTCATACTCCATATAATTTTATTCCAAAATGCATGATCAGTTTTGCAAAAGAAACAAAATGCTGACAATATTTAAACGCAACCAGCTTCCATTTAAATGCCTACATTAATTTTAATAAGACAGAACATCAAATACCAATCTTCATTGACATTTTCATTAAAATGATTGGTAACTTCAAACCATATTTACTAATATGATTCTAAAATAGCATGGATGTTATTGATCACATATCCAGATAAGCTTGTCATCTAATAACTATCAATAAGTACAACAATGAGTTTGCTCCCCAGGAAAGCAGTGAACAGAGAAAGATGAAAACACCATTGTGCTACCCACACAGAAGCAGGAATTATAAATCCCTCCCTAGGGACTTTTCCACACATTCCTGTCCAAAGAGAAGATACTGCACAATATCTTGTTAGCAGAATCCTCAACAGGACAAGACAGACATTTTAGTGATGCATATGTGCCTAAAGGATCACGTTCTCCCTTATATATCTGCTCATCCGTGGAGGTCATCATTAGAGACCTTATTCTGAATACTCTCAATTTGAAAGGTGAGTTGGATGAGCACCACAAAGGACTTTTATAGTAGCCTTGGCCAGGCTCTGAATATCTCCCTACAGTCCTGCATGGTGCTGAATGTACAGTTTTTTAGATGCTGGGCAAATACATGTTTATTTTATATATGCTTTCTGTCGCCATATGCATTCTGTACAGCTGCATCAACATGCAGCTGGTGTTAACTTTCAACTTGCTTTATAGATGATATCAGGGCTTTTTTGTAGAAAAAGCCCAGCAGGAACTCATTAATATGCGAGGCCACACTTCTGACATCACCATCATTTGTATACTAGGCCACACCTCTTACATCACCAAAAGTGTATAATGTCTTTTTTGGGGTGTGGTAACAATTGTGGTCATCACACCTCAAAAAAAGATATTCCAGCATTGAAAAAAGTCCAGAAATATATAGTCACATATATACACAAAGCCATAAATATATAGCAATCCCAGGGGAAAAAATCAAATTCCAACACACTACTACAGAGCCAGCATGGTGTAGTGCTTAAAGAAAGAAAGAGAAATAAAGCAAACAGACAGGAGAAAAGACTGACTGAATGAATGAAAGGGGGGAGAGAGTTCGAAAGAGAGAAGGCGAGAGAGAAAGAGGGAGGGGATAGTGGGAAATAAGGCACACAGGGAAAAAGAAATATTGACAGAAAAAGTGAAGGAGTGAAAAATAAAGCAAATAGAGAGAGAGAGAAAGAAAGAAAAAGAAAGAGAGAAAGAAAGAAAGAAAGAAAGAAAGAAAGAAAGAAAGAAAGAAAGAAAGAAAGAAAGAAAGAACACTGCCAAAAATAAAAAAAAATAATGAATGAATGAGAGGGAGGGGAAGACAGCTGGAAACAAATAGAGAAAAAAAGAAAGAAAGAGAAATAAAATAGGAAGAAAGGAAAAAGGAGGGAAGGAGTGAAAGAAAGGAGGGAAAAAAGAAAGGAGAAAAGAAAGGAAAAAAATAAAGAAACAAAGAAAGAGGATGCAAGCAACTCACCTGTAAAAGTGCTGACTTCCACAAAGCCCCGGCTCTGCAGTTTGACCCCCCAAACCCTGCCGGCCAACTGGACGTTGGGAGGCCCTGCCCCAGCATGACTGACCTCCTTGAGCCCTGCCGGGCAGTGCAACATCGGGAGGCCCCCGCGCAAGCGCGGCAGGCCTCCCTGAGCCCTACCAGGCACCCAGACGTCAGGAGGCCCCTGCGCAAGTGCGGCTGGCCTCCCTGAGCCCCACCAGGCAACAGGGGAAGTTGATGAGGCCGAGCCGGAACACTGCCTGGACCAGCCGAAACAGCGTTCCGGTGCGTTCTGGCTCAAAAAAAGCCTTGGATGGTATGTTGAAAGTGTAGCAAAATGGACCAAAACTTGCCCTGTCAGTGTCTCCCCTGTCTTCTATAATAATAATAATAATAATAATAATAATAATAATAATAATAATTTTTTATTTCTATCCCGCCCTCCCCGCCGAAGCAGGCTCAGGGCGGCTCACAGCATAAAATACACATTACATCAGTTTACATTATAAAAACATGGTTAAAACAGTTATAAATTATTAAAATTAACATAACAATATGGCGTTATAAACATTAGATTTCGTAAACATCAGATAATAAAAACATTTCCAGCAGCATATCTAGCTTTGTTACTAATTCTATCGCTAGTTGAAGGCCACCTTAAAAAGGTGGGTCTTACAGGCCCTACGGAATTGATCTAAACATCTTAGGGCCCTCACCTCCTCGGGGAGTTGGTTCCACAATAATGGAGCGACGACAGAGAAGGCCCGATCCCGGGTGGCCTTCAGTCTGGCCTCCCTTGGCCCAGGGATATTCAACTGGTTTTTCCCAGATGACCTCAGTGCCCTCTGGGGCTCATATGGGGAGAGACGGTCCCTCAGGTAGGTAGGTCCTCGGCCATATAGGGCTTTAAAGGTGATAACCAGCACTTTGTAGCGAACTCGGTATACCACTGGCAGCCAGTGCAGCCCGCGCAGCCCCGGCTGTATGTGCTCCCACCTTGGGAGCCCCAGCAACAGCCTAGCCGCTGCGTTCTGCACCAGCTGCAGCCGCTGAGTTTGACACAAGGGCAGCCCCATGTAGAGGGCGTTGCAGTAGTCCAGTCTCGAGGTGACCGTAGCATGGATCACCATTGCTAGGTCACGGCGCTCCAGGAAGGGGGCCAACTGCTTTTCCCGTCGAAGATGAAAAAACGCGGACTTGGCAGCGGCCGCTATCTGTGCCTCCATTGATAATGAATATTAAAAAGTGAAAACCAATGCAAATAGTTTTAAAGAGTTGGGTAAAAAAGAAATTGGGGGGTTTATATTAAGGCTTTGTGAAAATATTACAGGATAATAAGAAATCATTCTCAATTATTTAATATTAATTGAGCTTCATAGAGGATCAGTTTAAAAGAATATGGGTCAATGATCAGAAATTTAGAACAGGCAATTAATTTATCTGTGCGGATTTTTTTTTAAAGTACATTTTTTCTATTTGCTTAACAGTACATGAAAATTCAATAAATATGGCTAATCAATGGCATTTATCCCTTAATAAATTAGCAAATTTTAGATAGGAAGTGTTGCCACAGTGGAGCTAAAAATACTTTGTCTGTATGTGGTGTTGTCCAGGCAGGACAATTTTGGTAAATGGCAGTAGGACTGATTTTGGTGGCTCTAGGACTTCTGATTTCTTTGTCACCAAATCTCTATTTAACTTGATTATGTTGAATAAATACTTAACAAGTTTACAGCTTTAATTACTGTTATATATTTAGCTGATACTGTTGCATGTTAAATTTTTGCTGACTATTGTAAGAAATAAGTTGCATCTAACATATAGGAGTGAATAGTTCACCTTTTTTTTATTATAATGATATATCATAAGGATAACAAAGAATGCATTTTGTAATTTTCTAACAAATGTACATTTTAAAAAAGAAAAATAGTACAAATAATATGTTTCTGGAAGTAAAAGCAACATTTATGCGTATTTCAAAAAATCAGAATCCCGCAGAGACTGGTGTATCCCCCACACTGTAGAATGAACTGCCGTGTAAGGGTAGAATTGGCAAATACTACCTTTGTTTCAGCTGCTGGAAGTGGCTTCCACCAGCAGAAAATATAGTTAGGACTGAGGCCAATATAATAATTTTAAAAATCAGTGTAAAACTGTTACTTTTGTTGCTTTTACATTGAACTGGTGATAACACTGTTTTAACCCAATGTCAGAATTTTTTAGCTATTTTTAGCTATTTAGCTATTAGCTATTTTAGCTGATAGACTGTGAAACAGAGAGTCTTGATACCTTGGAAAGGAAAGGTCCCCTGTGCAAGCACCAGTCATTTCTGACTCTGGGGTGACGTTGCTTTCACAACGTTTTCACGGCAGACTTTTTTACAGGGTGGTTTGCCATTGCCTTCACCAGTCATCTACGCTTTCCCCCCAGCAATCTGGGTACTCATTTTACTGACCTCAGAAGGATGGAAGGCTGAGTCAACCTCGAGCTGGCTACCTGAACCAGCTTTTGCTGGGATCGAACTTAGATCATGAGCAGAGCTTAGGACTGCAGTACTGCAGCTTTAACACTCTACACCACCTTACCTCATTGTTTATTGGATTGTCCAAAATTTCAGAGATATAGAATGTTTACTTCTTCCTCTTTTAAAGGATCTGGCTAGTTTTCCAGCCCATTGTAAGCTACAGACTCTTTGGTTGGAAGTGACAAAGATACTGCCCTGGCCATTGCTAAGCTTTCTCGTATGTAATCAAACCTAAGAGATAATTCGATCTGGATAACTTGCTGTTTTAGCTGTTATAGGTGTATCTGCTGTGTTTATTGTCATTTAAGGTATATTTATTGTATTGACTGCTATTACTGTTACTATCATTTTTTTGCTATTATTATTATCCCTCTTATTGCTGCTTTGTTGTTGAACTGCTGAAGACTGTAGTAATAGCAATAAATGAAATGAGAAATGAAATGATGCATTGCAATAATTATCAGCTTAATTTTATGCTTATAAGCTGTGTTTCTTGAGGCACAGTACTTCAAATGCATGCAGGTTGACTATGGAAAGTTTAGTTCTGTGAAACTTCATAAGCCTGTATGTGATGGTTTTTGACAAGGTCACTTTCCCTCATGATTCTTCTTTTGTGAAAATGACTTACAAGTACATCTCTGCATGGCAAGATCAATAATCAACATGTTCTGGAAAATGTTTATCATATTAACTTTCCAAGACATTCCTGTCAATCTCACCGCTCAGAAGTACTTTCAGAAGCATCCTTAAAAGAAAATTAGGGGTAAAGTCACCTTACATACTAGTTCAGAGGAAAATATTTTTGTTCTGTGAATCCATTTTAAGTGGAAACGTATTGACTATTAATACAATTTCTGTGGTTGTTATAAAGCAGCACCTGCTGTTAAAATCCTCCCCAAAATCCCTAAAGTGGATCTAAATTCACATTAATTAGTTACATCCTGTGAAAGATTTTAAGGCCAATTCACATATTATAGGCTGCAGTCAGTCAGTTAAACCCTTTATTGGCATATATTAAATCACAGGTTTAATATTAAATTAAAAAAAAAACATAAATCACAGGTTTTCTGATATACAGAAAACAATCAACCCACCAGAACTTTAACCTTACATTCTCTAACCCTCATAGCAATTGAGAGGTACCTCACTACTGAGAAAGTAGTATGAGGGTACTGAGCTGACAGAAGGAAAGACTCAAGTCTCTCTTCTGAGTAGCTGTGTCTGTTATACAAAAGAGGGCTAATTAAAACATCCCATATATAATCATAAAATTTACAACTGAGCAAGATGTGGGCAATTGACTGGTTTCTTGCTATACAAGACCTTTCAGAATAAGGGGCATTTGCAAACCTGCAATGGACGGCTGATGGCAAAGCATCAAAGTATGTGGGCATGAAAGCTTGTTGTAATGATGGTACTGTAGGCTGTGAAAGATACAGGGCCAGTCCTAGGGCTCGTAGTGCCCCAGGCAGGCCTTGCCATCCTCCTCCACAGAAAAAGGAAGGATTGAACACCTCAGAACTGTTAGAAGAGGACACAGTTTTTGTCATTTCTGCCTTCCTGCTGCAGACCTCTAACTCACCTCTTGCTGTTCTTGGGAGTTCTCAAACTGTCAGCAGAGATTTACTGTGGGTTCCAAGCCAATATGTCAACACAATAGTTGTTGAAGTGTATTCAAACACTTTAGTCTCCTCCCCCCCACCTCCAGTACATATCATAGACTATAGAAATATGTGTTTTTCTTGCAGGGGACGCCAGCAAGTCTAGTGAGATATAAAGTCGATGTTTTCCAGTTTCCTTACAGTGCAAGTATCTTTGATGTTGAAGAAGATTCTGGGCGTGTAGTAACTCGTGTGAACCTTAATGAAGAGCCCAGCACGTTATTTAAGGTAATGGGGCATGCATTCCTACAACACCAAACTAAACAAAAACGTCTTCACCTGCTGGCAGAAGATGAAAATGCAAACAGACAGATTAATGTCCCTGAGTAGATTTATTGAGTTGGAAGGGACCTCCAGGGTCTTCTAGTCCAAACCCCTGGACAATTCACTGATACCTCCCCCCCACAAACACACATCCCTAGTGACCCCCGCTCCATCCCAAAAGATGTCAAAAAACCTCCAGGATCCCTGGCCAAACTGGTGTGGAGAAAATTGCTTTCTGACCCCAAAGTGGTGAAGAACATTCCCTGAGTGTGTAAGAAGTGGCCATGAAAACTAAGCACTAATGCAACCCTTCCTGCCCTTCCTCTCATGATCTGCCTAATTTATAGAATGAGCATTGCTGTCAGATGGCCATCTAGCCTCTGTTTAAAAATCTTCAGAGAGCCCACCACCTTCCAAGGGAGCCTGTTCCACTGAGGAACCACTCTGTCAGGAAGCTCTTCCTGATGTTTAACCAAAAACTGATTTAATTTCAACCCATTGGTTCTGGTCCAACCTTCTGGGGCAGCAGAAAACAATTCTGCACCATCCTCTAGTTGACAGCCCTTCAAGTACTTGAAGATGGTGATCATATCACCTCTCAAGCGTCTCCTCTTCAGGCTGAACATACCCAGCTCCTTCAGTCTTTTCTCAGGACTTGGTCTCCAGACCCCTCACAATCTTCATTCCCCTTTTCTGGACATGTTCCAGCTTGTCTTTATCCTTCTTAAATTGTGCCCAAAACTGAACACAGTACCCTAAGTGAAGTCTAACCAGAGCAAAGTGATACCATCACTTTGTGTGATCTGGACAGTATATTTCTGTTGATACAACCCAAAACTGAATTTGCCTTTTTTTATCCACCACTTCACACTGCTGATTCATATTCAATGTATAGTCTTACTAAGACCCCTAGATACTTTCCATACATACCACTCTCAAGACAAGTCTTTCCCCCCCATCCTATAATTATGCATTTGATTTTTCCTGCCTAAATGCAGAACTATACATTTATCCCTGTTAAAATTCATTTTATTTGTTTTAGCCCAATTTTTCAACCTGTCAAGATTATCCTGACTGTCTTCTGCTGTATTTGCTACCCTTCCCCATTTAGTATCGTCTGCAAATTTAATAAGCATCCCCTCTATTCCTTCATCCAAAATCATTTATAAAAATGGTAAACAAAACAGGCCCCAGGACAGATCCTTGAGACGCTCCATTTATCACTCCTCTCCAAGAGGATGAGGAACCATTCACAAGCACTCTTTGGGTGTGATCTGTCAGCTAGTTACAGATCCACCTAACAGTAACAGGGTCCAAACCACATTTTACCAACTTGTCAACAAGGATAGTATGTGGAACCTTATCAAAAGCCTTGCTGAAATCGATAAACTATGACTACAGCATTTCCCTGATTGAGCAAGGTAGTCACTTTCTCAAAAAAAGAGATAAGGTTAGTCTGACATGACTTGTTCTTGAGAAACCCATGCTGGTTCTTAATGATCACAGCCATTCTTTCTAATTGCTCAAAGGCTGATGGTTTGATGATTTGTTCTAAACCTTTTCTAGGTATAGATGTCAAGCTAACTAGTCAGTAGTTGCCCAGGTTCTCCTTTTCCCCCTTCTTGAAGATGGGGACAGCATTTGCCCAACTCCAATCTTCTGGCACCTCAGAGAGTTCCAAGTTTTGTTGCAACAGTGATGAAGGCTCTCTCAGGATGCCATCTAGCTAATTTCAAAAGGTGGGGTCAAAGCAGGGCCTCTGAAAATTACTGTGGTAGTTGGGAGGCATCATAAGAGAGTAGGAAATATTTCATGTATGCTCACCTCAAAGCATATAGGAGGTCAAGACCTTTAATTGGACTCAGAAGCAAATTGGAAGCCAGTGTAGATGGACCAAGACTGGAGTATATGATCTTTGCAACCCACTGAAGTCAACATCCTTTTATCAGTGAACATAATTATATACTTCTGAGGGCCAAACATACAGTACACCCAAGACATATCCAGTCATGGGTGTGCAACTCATCTCGTAGTCAGATGTTAGTTGGGAGAGCTCACCTTTAACAGTGCTTGTTTGCTTGGTGCTGCAAGGGAGTACAACGAGGGAGGAGAAGGAGCTTCTCTGCCATGTTTTTGCCAGCAGCAGTAGGGGCTTCACATGTCTTTTCTAGGGTAGAAGGAAAGGTTAAAGGCCAGCCACTGCTGTTTCCACTGGAGAAAACAGAGCAGGAGGAAAACAGGAAGCTCTTTCTTCCTCTGAGCAAACAAGCATTGCTTATGGTTCTTCCAATATACATCTGACTACAAGTCTGGTCACACACCTGTGAACCAACACACATTATGCATATTGTTTATTTGAGCCCTAAGTCCATTTCAGTCAAAAGGCTTAGGAGGGTATAACTCTATTTAGCACTTGAAATGATGCTGCAGGTTTGAGACCTTAGATTGCTGTAAACAATTAATAAAAATAATATTTAACTTTATCTGGTGGGTGGGTGCAGGTGCCTTATCTTTTTTTTACTGAACAAGTTCAGGTTAGGATAATGTTTCATATCTGCTATATTATATGTTTTGTTGATGATCTTGACTTCTGATCTTGGATTGTAATAAACCATTGATTGATTTATTGATGTTTCCTGTCTGCTTTGTTGGGTTATGTTTCACTTTAATCATGTTTTCTCCTAATTGTAATAATTTTTTTTTTCAGACCAAAAATGTATTTTTAACAATTCTGATCACTTTAAACGTATTTTTAACATGTCATCTGTTTAATTGGAAAACACCATCTGTTTACATAACCTTAAGCCATTCTTTTTGTTTGTTTATAAAATGGCTTGAAACTATGAAAGAAAAGAAGGCCCTTTTATTTTAATAATGGGAAGAAACATGGCCCTGTAGCTCCCTGCTAGGGAAAAAGTGTTGTCATGAATAATTCGTAAAATAAAGTATTATTCTGAGATTGTTAAAAATTGCAGGTTTACATTCCTTCCAGTAATTTACATTCCTTCCGGAAGAGGTGAGGGCCCTGCGGGACCTTGGCCAGTTCTGCAGGGCCTGTAAGACAGCCCTCTTCTGGCTGGCCTATAACTAACTGGCATTGGACACTTTATAGAAGGTTGTAGTGTAGTATTCTGACAGATCGCTGTTTTATTTGTTTTATTATTTTACTGTTTTAATTGTTAAAAATTGATGTATTTTTAAAACCAAAATCTATGTTAGATCTTATGTTGTGAGCCGCCCTGAGCCGCTTCGGTGGGAAGGGCAGGATATAAACTGAAATAAACTGAAACTGAATTCAGTCAGTATTAAGATAATATCTAGAGAAGGTAGAATTTCTGTATGTTGATATTAATATTAATCCATTAGGCTATTTGCATCTGCATTAAAATATTGGAAATAAAAATCTAAGACACTTATGTCAGCATGGTTACACATTCTTTCCTTATCCTGATACTTGTAGTAATTCAAAGGATTGTCCTCAGATTGAGCAGATTAAAAGAACATTCCTAGAAAAATGTAAAAATCTTCAACAAATTTTGCATTAGACAAACTCCCCGATATTGGAATTTCTTTCCTTCCCCTCTACTGTCCTAGAGTTGTTCTGTTCATTTCATCGGAGAGCCACTTGCAGGTCTAGTGCCTCCATTCAAATGTATGTGATTTCTCCACTAGAAAGGCACAGTATCCATTTCAATGTGCCTAATTATGGTCAAAGCACATATGATTTTGGAGATCCAAGCAGTCATTGTAGCATGGCGGTCAGAGTGTTAGACTGCAGGGGGAAGACCCAGTTCCTTAGAAGTTATGATTTAAAAATATACCAGGGAGATAAATCTTTAGTGTATATTTCAGCTGTAAACAGCAGTCCCAGGGAAAGCATGAATATAAACTGGGGCAGCAACCTGGGAAATGGGGATTAACTATTTTCCTTTTGACCCATTTCATTTGTCAGAAATGTCCACCCTACCCTCATTTTCCTAGGCAAGGGAAGTAGTGCCCTTATATGGATACCTGACTTTTTCTTTCCTGAGATTTAAAACAAGGGATGCCAGCCTCCAGATGGGGATCCCCCAGAATTACAGCTCATCTCCAGTCTGCAGAGATCAGCTCCCCTTGGAGAAAATGGATGTTTTGGAGGGTCTCTGGCATTATGTCCCACTGACGTCCCTGTCCTCCTCAGGCTCCATTCCCAGATCTCCAGGAGTTCCCCAACCTGCATCTGGCAAGCTGACCCCCTTCCCAGGTTTAGCAGTGGCCAGGGGGAACCTGGCAACCCTACTTAAAACATTCCAGTCACAGGTTTCTCTTGTCACATGTGCTTTGGTCCTTAGTCAGGTGCTGGAATGGAAGCTGTAATCAGATTCATATTCATAAGAAACGACCAAGAAATGTTGAGAGGAAGAAAAAAAATTCAATCAAACTAATGAGACTTCTCAGGGACTCCCATGCATAACTAATTGAGGCTGTTTCAATTGAATTTTTACATAATCAACACTGATCTGCTGCTGTAGTTGGGAATACTTATAGGCTTGAATTTTGTATTTAGGACTGCATTAAAGATTTCAGATTCTTAAAAAAAAAATGCTTTGCTTTTGTTAGAGAGTTAGTGTCCATGCTTTGTTTCATTGTTATGTTGGACTTTAAATAAGAACAAATCATCAAGATGGTTCAATAACTTTCAAATGCAGTGTATAAAGTTGCAGTTGCTACAAAGGTCACATTCGTTTGTTTCCTGTGTTTATTCTTTATAGCTTGTAGTCATTGCCTATGATGATGGCGACCCTGTGAAGTTCAATACCACCATGGTGGAAATTTCTGTATTGCAGCCCTCAGTAATTCCACGGTTTACCCAGGATGAATACAGGTATGATGTTGTTCCATTTCTATCAGTAGTACTTCTTTTGAAAAACATCTGCTCTTGTATTATGTGAGCTATGAACAATATCATGTGCAACTAATGCCAGTTTTCATGAAGCATAGTTAGCAACTAAAGATTAATGGTGATTTTTTTAATGTTTGTTTAATAAAATATTATACCCTATGACAGTTTCCTGAACCAGGGAATCAAATGAATAAAAACTGTGCAAAGAGTACTATGTTGTGTTGGCTAGTTTTATTTAACTGCTGCAGAAGAATAGGTCACATAATTCTTCATGTTATGGTCATGCAATTTCATACATATGAAAAGTCCTAGGAATTGCACTGTGGAGTTGTTAGTAATTTGACAAGAGTATTATATATACTTCTAGCTAGAGACATTGCTTGGTGTTGATGTGGGTTGCAAAAAACAATACCTGGGTAAGCTGGAAGGATGACTAGTGTTGTGATATCGCTGCAGGATCCCTGATAGGTTGGAATTACATCGAAAAGTACTAAGAAGCCCTAAGAGTGAATGACACATTAGTATGTGAATCAGAGCCACCAACCATTTTTTGCAATTTTCTGTAAACATTCTAAACCAGTTTTCCCCCCAGTATTTGATAGTTGATGTACAATGGGGGCAGGATAGCTGGATATTCTTTTTTTTTTCTTGTACAAAACTGCTATTTTCTGTATCTCAAAAATACTGTCCAGAATAAAGAAACAACAACAAAATTTTATTTATATCCCGCCCTCCCCGCCGGAGCAGGCTCAGGGCGGCTAACAACACAATTCAAGTTTAGCTATACAGATAGATAAAATTACAGTTAAACAACATGAACATTTAATTAAAAATCTGCTTAAGTTTTAAAATTAAGTTAAATTAAATTAAATTAATAAAAGTGCTAATGCTATGTTTACTTTATGTTTGCTTTTATGATGGCGGTTTCCTTAGCAATTTCCATTTTCATCAGTGAAAGCCAGTCGGAAGAGGAAGGTCTTGCAGGCCCTGCGGAACTGTTCAAGGTCCCGCAGGGCCCGCATTTCCTCTGGAAGTTGGTTCCATAGGCTCGGAGCTATAGAGGAGAAGGCCCGATTGCAGGTACATTGCAACTTCACCTCTCTCGGTCCGGGAATAGTCAACAGGTTTTTCCCGGCTGACCTCAGTGCTCTCTGGGGTTCATATGGGGAGAGACAGTCCCTAAGGTAGACAGGTCCTCGACCATATAGGGCTTTAAAGGTAATGACCAGCACTTTGTAACGGACCCGGTATATAACTGGCAGCCAGTGCAGTTCGCGCAGCCCAGGCTGTATGTGTTCCCATTTAGGAAGCCCTAACAACAGTCTGGCCGCTGCATTCTGTACCAGCTGCAGCTTCCGGGTTCGGTACAGAGGCAGCCCCATGTAGAGGGCATTACAGTAATCCAGTCTCGAGGTGACCGTTGCATGAAGCACCTACAACATAACAGTCGCTCAATCTTTTAAGCTTTTCCCACTCATGATTCATTCAGTCTGTTACTTCCTTGCCCTGGTACTTCCTAGTGATTGGCAAATTTCTCTTGGCTCGAGTTGGAAAGGGAGTAGCAGTTTAGGAACAAATCCTCTGAAGCTGATCAATGTCTCTGCCCTGAGAACACTTGAATGATACAACCAGACATGTTAATTTCCCCTAGCTCAATTTGGAAAGGTATTTATATCCTTCTTTTGTTCTGAGGACCTCCAGGTGAGATATCCGGATTGAGTTATTTCACTTCTTCCTTATAACAACCTAGTGAAGTGGGCTAGTTGTATAATATTGTTGTATAATAAAATATTATACCCTATGAGAGGTTTTTTGACTAATGGTTATCAAGTTTCATGGCCAAAACTGGGTTTCAAGAATTCTCTGGTCCTGATTCAACACCATATTGACAGAGATTCAGCAGAATTGCCTGCCCAAATAGAGACAGGTTGGATGGAAGCAAAGCCAGAGCCCTAAATCAGGTAGAAATACAGTGGGCAACCTTCAGTTGTTTAATTTATTTCCCATAACACAATACTATGTACCAGTACACTATGGTACTGCTATCCTAGAGAATTAGCAATGTTGTGTTATCATCACAAGCAAGAGACTTCTGTATTCTTTTCAGTATCAAGGAATTCCTTGCATTGCTGCTTATATTGGAGCATCAGGTCCACATCTAACTTCATAACTAAGATGACTGAATTAGGCAGATATTTATAGGCTACAAATCCTGGTGTTACAGTATTATTGGAAAAGACAGACTTCTAGGTATCTTAGTAGGATATTAGTATGAATGCAAGAATTAATGAAGAAATAAAATGGGTACTGTTGTTATACTGGTTTCCATGAACCTTGTATGAAAATTTCCTATGGTAGGTTTATTGCTTATCCCAATCATACAAGTTCATTTACTTACATGTCAGATAACTCATCAGGAATTTTCAGGTAATATATAGAACAGCTAAACAGGAAGACAATTTGCGTGGCATTCAGTGGGATATTCAGGAGGGAAAGTGAATAACTGGAAGATTGAACAACATGGTTTTGTTCATTAATTGATGGCCTGTGTTACATTTGAATTTATCAAAAATTTGGCACCAACATATTTTTAACCATGTCCATAATGTGAATCTGTCAGCTAAAAAAAAAAAAAGGAATATTTTTAAGATAATGGACAAACTCTGATCTCTTGCTAGCTTCACATTTTGAAGGCCAGATGTGAAGTTAAACTTGAAACAGAATTTGTTCAGTAATATGTTTTGGATTCTTTTTTTTTTTTAAGAAACAGCATCCTCTTGTGTTTAATTATCCTATCTGAAAAGAAAAAGTTCAAACATAACCTTGGATTTTTGTTAATTAATGCATATCTTGTTCTCTCCTGAAACTAGAATTGTTCTCTCCTGCAACTAGTTAATAGCCATGGACTGCTATTGTAGGCAATAAATTGCTAGCTAAAGAGTGTAATCAATAGCTATTAAGTGTTGCCTGTGGGCATATTTAGCAGGTGTTCAGTAAATAGTAGTGTCTTTCAAATGCTTTGGAATACCAAAGAAACTAAGCCCGAGACTCCATTTTCAAAGCTGGATCTGTTGTTGAACAATTCCAACTTTTTCTTGGGATTCTTTTTCTCCCAGAAATGTGAGATTCTGATATGGTTCATCAGATATTATTGTTACATTCATTTCATTTCTTTAAACATTCTTCATGTTACAGATTTCTAGTTCACAAAAAAGATACTGGCTGACAATATCAATAAATACTCTCCTCCCATTTCCAGGCAGGTTTTATTGTGCAGAGAAACAATGTTGTTGTTGCTTAGAATAAGTAAAAGGGAAACTTTGGGTGAAGACAAATACAACACTTTCAAAATGGCAGAGGTTTCAAACTGAATGGAGAAAACAGATTCTATGGTGGATGTCTATTTGCTAGCAGCCATATCATCACCTAGATTTTTTCTATAGCACTTAGAGAACTTTTTGAACTCATTTTCTTTTGGAATGTTTTTCGATTGTCTTTTCTTTAGTGAAGGAATGAATTTATATATGTATAAAAAGAATTGTACAAAGAATTGACAATTCACTTGATACATAAGAAGAGAATGAGAATGGGGGTTGACATTTTTATTTTATCCGGGGCAACAACTCACAGATCCAAAATTTGACTTTTTAGTATGAAAATGGGCTGCCACCGGACATCCTACAGAAGCTGGTGGTCATAGTCAGAGCCCAATACCGCCAGACTGGATTGAGATAGCGTAATAGTTTTAAACTGATAAATGTATTATGGTTTTATATGTTTTATGGAATTGATTGTTTTTATGATACTGTAAGCCGCCCTGAGTCCGCTTGCGGAGAGGGCGGGATATAAATGTAAAGTAATAAATAAATAAATAAATAAATAAATAAATAAATCTGTAATATAAATTGTGAAACTGTTCATATAATAGTCAAAAGACATACTGCTTTGAAAATGTCCTCACCCTTTTTCCTTAGAAGCCAAATAACGCATGACTCTACATTCATTGGAATCCCATGATACAGGCTTGGCCTATGTATAAATTATCCATATGTATGCCACAGATTTTATCAAATTCTCTACTACCAAATTTCTTCACAAGATCTGATCTGTTCACTTGCCTACACAACACATTAAAATGGAACCTGCTTTTTTTCTTTACTTGTCTCATTTCATTGTCTAATAGCTGCTCACTGCCATCCTATTGGTGCCTTAAACTAATGATAGCTTCAATCTCCCTTTTGGCTTGCAGTAGTCATATCCACTAATACAAGAGGCAGGCAACTTTTGCCAATACTGCAGTTCCCCACTTGGATGTTCTTAGAGGTCCACTGATGCACGGGGAATAATTTCAGGGAATATAGACATTCAGGGGAGGGGGAGTTATTTTTTTCACAGCACTGTGCTATTTATGGAGCATGGAATCCAAACCTATGACATTGCTTTTGGTAATATGGATCATTTCAATAAAACATGTTGATACCACTTGGGATCACATCTTCAGAGAACAGTGTATGGCTTCAGTGTTAATTCAGCCAAAGAGATGGAATGTCATTATTAACGTAGAAAATATAAGTATTTAAGTCTGTATTGAAATTGATGAAATGCTGGGCCAAGGAGCAACTCCAAAGAGAGGCAGAAAAAAACAGACTACTTACATACAGTTGATCAGAGAAATTTTGATGAAATGAAACCAGTGGACTTCATTCATCCTTAATCTAGAGACCCTCGGTAGCTCTATTGCTCTTTCTCCAGAAAACTCGACCCTCCTGGCCTCTTGTTGCTCACTGTTCCTCTCAAGTATATAGCTGGCTCAAGAAAAGCCATATCTTTCTATTTATGCTGTCCATTTTCTTCCATCTTCTTTTTCACTGAGGAAGTATATCTCTGCTTAGACCCTGTTCTGAAGAAGAAAATGAAGATGATATTGGATTTATACCCCATCCTTCACTCTGAATCTTAGAGTCTCAGAGCAGCTTACAGTCTCCTTTGCCTTCCTCCCCCACAACAGACACCCTGTGAGATAGGTGGGGCTGAAAGAGCTCTCACAGAAGCTGCCCTTTCAAGGACAGCTCTGCAAGAGCTATGACTGACCCAAGGCCATTCCAGCAGCTGGAAGTGAAGAAGTGGGGAATCAAGCCCGGTTCTCCCAGACAAGAGTCCATGCATTTAGCCATTACATCAAACTGGCAGCCAGTGAAGTGGAGTGTAGTGGGTAGACTATTGGTCTAAGACTTGGGTTCCTGAATCAAATCCTAATTTGCCAAGAAATTTACTGGATGGCCTTGGGCCAGTCTCTTAGCATAGCCTACCTTACAGAACTGTTGTATGGATTAAATGAAGGTGAGGAGAACCTTGTATGCCCTCCTTTGAGGAAACATCGGGTAAAAATATACTAAGATAAATAAGAATTCCTTTTTGTTCTCAATTTTTACAAAGAAAAATAATAGCTCTTCCTCTTCTGAAATGTTCAAGAAAGGCACAACAAATCAAAGCATTCTTCCTTAGAGGATTCCAGATGAATTCCCCCCCTCCTTTTTCAAAGTTAAATAACTGAATCTCAGGACACCTCCCTAAGGGAATTTAATACAGAAGACATCAGGCATGTAATCATAGCAAGATTCTGCATCAACTACTACAGTAAAGAAAGACTTTCTTTTGACCTTCACACACACAAAAAGTTTCTCTAGCTCTTGCAAAAAGAAAGGATTCATGAATAAAGTTCTTAATCGCAAAATGTCCCCTAGCAAAATAATTTCAAACCATTGAAGCATTATATATTACATAGATGTGGTAATACTTAATCAATTGAATTTTATTTAGGGATATGTCCTATTTTTCCCTATGGTTCAGTGTTCCATATTTGATTCCTCGTTACAGTTATTAAGCAGCATTGAAGAATTGTTTAATGAAGGCACTGTATATATTTCCATTCTTTGAATTCACTCAGAATAGATACAACTTTTAACTTTCATTCAGAATCATTGCAAGGTTTAAGCAGGTGCCATGCACCTGATGACATTAAGTCTATCCGAGTGAAGTTTGACATTTATCTTTAAGGATAATAGGCCATGTCAGTGGTTCATTGTAATAATTCCTAAACTCCCCTGTCATCTTCTTTAGAGGTAAATACCACTGAAAAGGTCAAAACTTTCTGAACCAATATAAGAAGTGTGAGGTGGGGGCATAGCAAAAGACACAAAATCCCACTGAGCATACTTTGCAAATAACATTGCATGAGAAGAAAAACAATTTAAATTTGGATTATAAATAAGATGTGGAATTTTTTTAAAAAAATGTTTATGTTGGGCTTCTGAAAATAGCACATCTTAGTAGGTCAATATTTTATAGTTCCAGGTGTTTTCCAGAAATTGTACAGTGCACGCAAGCACACAGAGGTGCAAAGGTAAAGTACAATTCATGAAAAGATTTCTACTGAAATGGTAACAACTCTAACAGAGAAACAATCATAGAAGTTGTGGAAGACATCAGTGATGCATATCCTGGCTTCTTGCCTGTGAGCAGTGTGCCATGTATAATGCTGCAACTGCATCCAGGATCCAGATCTTACAAAGTGAAGCTAAGCAGAGTCCAACCCTTCTAAATCCACTGAAATCAATGGGTGCAGAAGGATGTGACCCTGCTTATGATTGCACTGTTAGTCTATGTTGGAAAAATTGGAGGGGGCGGGGAATGACTTTTGTGGTGTCCAGCCAAAACCTCAATTATTTGTGGTAATGCAAGCAAAGATTTTGGACTCTTTTTTCAGATTGAAAATGGCATAGGGAGGAGGATAGGAGCTTCTCTTCCCCTTACGTTATGGTTCCAAGCCAGATGGAACTGCTGTGGCATTTGTACAGTGAGGGAACTCCAGTGGTAAAATGTTGTCAGGATCCATAGGTTATCCCCAGAAAAGCATAGTTTGGCCCTTGGTTGCTATGTGAAGTTTACAGGAAAAATAGAATCTTGAGGAAGAAGATTTTCTTCTCCCGCCAGCTCAGTTTACAGGGACTCCTGGAAAATATGAATTACAATTCTATTTAATTATTATTTTACTAGTATTTAAAAATTATGCACAATGAAGCCACTGGGGCTAGCATGAGAAGAGAGGTGCTATTTAATGCTTCTTTCATGCCCCGTTTTTCCTTTGAAAGACTGGCCCACATCCTACTACTTTTAGGTGTGCTAAAGAAAAACTGTGGATATAAGTCAGTGGTGGTGAACCTATGGCACGGGTGCCAGAGGTGGCACTTGGAGCCCTTTCTGTGGGCACACGCACCCCCCCCCCCGCACGAGACTCTGGAGTCAAATCTCCAGGTATTTCCCAACCAAACCTGGCAATCCTAACTGGGCCTCCTTCAGAGAGATAACAGGGCACTCCCGCCTTTTTGAGCTTGTGGGCACCTTTGGAATTCTGACATGAGTGGAAACACACAGAGGAAAATTCCTTGCAGACATTCCTTGCAGGCGTTTTAGGAAGGGGGTTAGATGGGACCCACTAGAGCAGGGGTAGCCAAACTTGCTTAACTTAAGAGCCACATAGAATAAATGTCAGATGTGTGAGACACAAATGTCAGATGTCTGAGAGAAGGAGGGAAGGAAAATAGGTGGGGAGGGAGAGAGAGAGAGGTGGAAAGAAAGTAACTTGAACTTTAAATGCATTCTCCAAGCCACTGTCTGGCTTGGCTTGAAGAAGTGGTTTAGAGAGACAAATGCCTTCTCTGGTGGGGGCTTCAAGAGCCACACAATGTGTGTGAAAGAACCACATGTGGCTCCCGAGCCGAGCCACACTTTGGCCACCCCTGCACTAGAGAGATGGGTATAAGGCAGCCTCACGTTTTCATGTGGCCAAGATCTGGTTGCATTTCGTATTTCAAAACTGTTGTGGCACAGTCCCAGCCGAAGGGAAGAAGAGAGCATGGGTGTGTGGGGATGGATTGTGGGGAAGGAGAGATCAGGACCTTGAATCAAGTACGTTTTTTTTTTTTTAAGGGATGTGGGTTTTTTACAGGAAATGTTGGATCCCACTAATCTGGCAGAAACAGTGGCTGGGATCGCCTCTGGTTTAGGAGTGGAAAGGGAGGAACTGCAAACTTCCTTGCTTTCAAATATGATGCTTCTGATAGCGGTATCTGAGCAGAGCTCATTCACTCTACAGGAACCATAAGGCAAATTGTTGATAAGCTGACTTTGAACTGTTGCACTGCTGTTCTGGTTTTTCAGAGCATCCCTGACAGGTGTTTGTCCAGCCACTGCTTAAAGATTGCCAGTGAGGGGGTCGATTGCACTGTTGAACAACTCTTACTGTTAAAAAGTTTTTCCTATGCCAGTCCTCTCCTCTGTTGCCAGCAAGAACAGCTCCCTGCCCTTCTCTAAGTGGCAGCCCTTCTAATACTTCAAAAGAACAATCATGTCCCCCCCCCCCCTTCAACCTCCTCTTTTTCAGACTGAATATCCTCAAGTCCCTTGGCTTTCCTCATTGGGCTTGCTCTCCATGGTTACTCGGAAGTAATCTACAGTGAGCACTGTAGCACCTACTCTCTACACATGCACAGGATTGCAGTTTTAGTTTAAAGAAAGAAGAAGATATTGGATTTATATCCTGCCCTTCACTCTGAATCTCAGGGTTTCAGAGCAGCTCACAATCTCCTTTATCTTCCTCCCCCACAACAAACACCCTGTGAGGTAGGTGGGGCTGACAGAAGCTCTCCCAGAAGCTGCCCTTTCAAGAACAGCTGTATGATTGCTATGGCTGACCCAAGGCCATTTAGTAGCTTAAAGTGGAGGAGTGGGGAATCAAACCCAATTCTCCCAGCACTTAACCTCTACACCAAACTGGCCCTCCTTTCTCACATCAGACTTTCTAGTTAATACAATTCAGACTATCCCTGAAGTTTCCAAGGGTAGCTGTGCTGATCCATAGTAGAACAACTAGATTCGAGCCCAGGAGCACCTTAGAGACCAACAAGATTTGGGGGAGGGGGCACAAGCTTTCCAGCATTAGAGCTCCCTCAATAGATAAAAGGAGCTTTGACTCTCAAAAGTCTTGTTCTCCAAGGTGCTACTGGACTCAGATTTAGCCATGTAAATCAGTGGACTCCTTTCATCAACTTAATTTATTAACTAACATAATGTATCCCCTGTCTTCCTTCCCCAAAAGGGCACTGAAGTGGTTTGACACACTCTCCCCATCTCTTTTATCCTCACAATGAACCTATGAGGTGGGTTAACAGAGTATATTACTGGTCCAAGGTTTCCCAGTAAGCTGTCAGGACCTCCCAGATCTGATTTGGACTCCCTAACCACCAGCTCCTACTAAACACACTATAATTTAATGTATTCTTTTTTCCTAATGGCAAACTAGAATTATGTTTATAATGAATGTACATGTCCAAAAGTAAATTAGGTGGACAGGAACACCTCTGGGAAAGGCATGTTCTCATTTTAAAACCAGACCTGCAAGCAACAGAGCAATGAACAGTCTCCATTTATTGCTTTATGACACTCTCATCATCATTCTCCCATTCTGACATATTACTATTTTGTTGGTTTCCTAAGCAAATGCTATCCAGACCAAATGTTCTTTCAGTTTGTTAATTTCACTATGAGTTTTTTTTTTCTAAACTAAAACATCAGTATTCAGGTTAAATTGCCATGTTGGCACTTTGCGATAAATAAGTGGGTTTTGGGGTGCAGTTTGGGCACTTGGTCTCTTAAAGGTTCGTCATCACTGATATAAGTAATAAAAGAAACTTAGGTTGCAGGAAGCTTGAATAATGATAATGAGTTAAATAAACCTTCACTGGTCTTCCTCTTTAAATTTCCGAGTTGGTGGGTGCTTTACATACATTTTTAAAGATTGGTTTAAAAAAATGATAGAACATATCAATAGTCAGTTTATTGAAAAGGGAATCCCCAGCAAGTGCTGCTGCTTAGTTCTACTGATATACCCGTGTGTGGCAAGAGGAAAGGTTCAGTAATGTGATATAACACTGTTCTAATTCCAGTTTTGCATTAATATCCCCTTTCACAGATCACATTCACTAACAGGCTATGTGCAAGTGTGCACAAGAATCTCAATACATGTTGAGAAGATTGCTGCTGTTAGAGCAGACAACAAGGTTGATACATGGGGAAGGAACAAGTTTCAGACATTTGAGAAACTGTCCGAAAGAGAACTATTTGCTTTCAGGAAAAGGAAAGGTGCTTGAGCCTTTTATAGAGGACAGAACACAATTAGCTGTTGCCTTTTATCTCTTTTACCAATTTACAAATGTGTATTTCGACAAAAAGTTTCTTAAGGGACCCAGCCATATGTTTCCAATGGATTCATGCATTGTTCTTTGAATCTGATTGCATTACTTAACTTAAGGAAATGAAATCAATAAGGCACAATTACTAGAAGGTTAGAAAGAGCATGAATTTGGGTGTTTCTATAACCACTTCCTTCAAATTCTTCCATATTGACCGCAAAAGCAGCTTCCTAATTGATATTGATTTCTTAATCCATAGAATCCAGCAATGTCTGAATGGAAGGTACAGGGATGTTTCTAAAAAAAAGAAAATGCCAATTGCAGGCTAGAATCAAAAGAAAAGAGTTTTATTTAACTAAGATTTTTGCATTTTTTAAAGACCTTGCTTTGTTTTTGAATGGCAGACATGAAGAGTCTTCTCTGTAGTTCATCAAAAAAAGCAAGGTGCAATTTGTACCTTCCTTCTTTTTAAAAGCATTCTGTGTGTATCATGTACAATTACACAAATGTCTAATTCTAAACAGAATATGGATCAATAAACCCACATAGTGGAGAGCTAGTTTGGTGTAGTGGTTAAGTGCGCAGACTCTTATCTAGGAGAACCGGGTTTGATTCCTCACTCTTCCACTTGCATCTGCTGGAATGGCCATAGCTCTCAGAAGAGTTGTCCTTGAAAGGGCAGCTTCTGAGAGAGCCTTCTCAGCCCCACTCACCTCACAGGGTGTCTGTTGTGGGGGGAGAAGATACAGGAGATTGTAAGACGCTCTGAGTCTCTCATTCAGAAAGAAGGGTGGGTTATAAATCTTCAATTCTTCTTCATGTACAGAGAAGAACATGTTTCTGCAGATGATAATATGAAGTATTTTTAAAAGCTTTGAGTTATAATCAATTTAATTTGTAGAGTTCAGTGAAACTGATTCTCAGTTATTATTTCAATACCAGAATGTTTGATATCAGCCTTAGCTCTTGATTCTGATTTTTCAGTCCTCACTACCCATGTCCCAATGATAGCAATGGGATCTCTGACTAACAGAATGTACTGTGGATCACAGCAGTGGCAGTGGCTGCTTACAGTGATGTGAGAAATAGTGACAGAAGTACTATAGCTAGAGCTGAACATAAGGCTGATTTTGCATTTTGTATTCAGCTGTGGCACATACATATTTGGGCATTAACTACATGTTCCCTTGTATGATGTATGAGGCACATGCATGGAGAAATAGAGGGGGGGGTGTTTAAAGACAGTGAGTTGTTCTAAAGTTACCGATTTGCTGAAGTGATGGCACACACAAATGGACTGGTACTTCCATTGGAGAAGGAGGCAGCAGTTGCTTCCAATTACTCTTTCTGGCTTCACCCCAAGCTGTTGATGAGGGCACCCTGGGCCCCAAGAATGTTATCTCAGGGGAGGAAGTAGTGGGAGGAGGTTGGAAAGTCCCATTCTGTGAGGTTTGTTTTGCTTGACATCCTTTGGATTCTACCCATAGCATTTCCCAGATACTGTTTCTGAGGTTTTAAAGGAACTGATTCTTGGGTGTCAAATACTCGGCCTGTGGGCCACATCCAGATCTCCCAAGGCTTTGATCAGGCCTGCAAAGTTCTTTCCTCCCCCCTCCCCCCCTCCTGTCCTTACCCTTTGAAGCTCCCAGGCTCTTACAGCTCCCAAGGTCTTTGAAGCTTGGAGGCTGAGACTCTCAGTTTCAGCCTGGGAGCTTCAAAGGCTCTTTGAAGCACTGTTTGAGGCTCTTCCTGCCTTTCTTTGCTGGCTGCTGCGAGGAAAACGTGGGGTGGATTTTAAGATCCATTCCACATTTTCCTTGCAGCTTTGTCTGTACTCTGCAATGGTTTCAAATGGAGTGGAGATGGTTACATTTTCAGCTTTCCTATAGCTAGCTGAAACTCATGCTTCCTGGAGTTGTGTCCTTGCAAACAAGGGTTGATGCTTTCAGCCAGCTTATCTCTCCTGAATGGACCCAACCTAGTGAGTACTCTAATGTGGGAACCCACAGCCAAAGGCTTTGCCAGTCTGAGTAGACTGGTGAGGATAAGTTTACAATGCCATTTCATTGTTTCCACAGAGTCAGAGCCTTGTGCTTTTTCTAGATGTTTTATTTTAAAAACTGCATTGCCAAATTCCACTAGTCCCCTACCTTTTCCAACTTAAACCATTGAAAGAGTTTTATGCATGTTTGTATTTTAAGTTTAAAAAAAATATCTTTAATTGGGTTTGTCTGTGTCCATTATAAACTTTATATCTCAATTACCTGGCATATTTTATGATGGCCCGGTCCCCGCACTGTGTCAGATTCGGTCCTCCTAACAAATGAGTTTGACACCCCTGAACTAATTAAAAACCTACACACACACACCACTCTCTTATCTTAAGCAGATCATGCATGACTTTTGGACTCATTATATGTGAGCAGAGTACAAATTTGCCCTAAAAGAGGTCTAATGGGATCAGTGGAATAAATCTTGCATGCAGCAATCACTAACAGAATGATCAGGATTTTAGTTTGACCTGACTGGGAAACACTGATAAAACTTTGTGCTCCTCAACATGGTGGAGGAAGGTAAATTGATGAGAGTCAGGTGGGTAGAGGTGTTGGCTTGAAGCAGCAGAACACACTTTGAGTCCAGTGGCACCTTTAAGACCAGCAAAGTTTTATTTAAGGTATAAACATTCAGAGACCTGAAGAAATGTGTGTGCATGTGAAAGCTTAAATCGTGAATAAAATTTTGTTGTTCTTAAAGGTGCCAACTTCATTCTGAAGGTAGACTGAGTTAAACATTTTGGCTTTTGAAGCTAACACAATGGACTGAGGCATCTGCATTTAAAATTCAGGAAAGCACATTTCCCTGTATAACTAAATCCATATTTAATACCAAGTGTAATTCTTTGTTTCTGCTTCTTCATTACAGGACTATTTGTAGAGATTCTTCTGGTATTGTCTATATTCCTGTTGCTTTAAGGACAGCTCCCAGAAGTCCAAAATTTTCTTAAAAAAAAAAATCTCATGACTGAGAACTGGGATGCATCCTGAACTTGCTTGAGAGTGTATCTCTGACAATAAATATCATTGTTTAACAATAATCTCTACTCCAAGAGGAATTTTACATCTAGGAACTTCAGTAACATGCTTTTCTAGTGGACAGTCAGTAACTGAATTTTTATTGTTTGCAGTGGCAATGCTGAGATTAGGGATTATATTTCCCAGCAGTCTTTGAGTTTGACTGACCTAAGAAGCAGTTGCCTTTTTCTGAGGGGAGAGAAGAAAGGCAAAATAAAACAGCAGCAACAGAGATCAGAAAGAACTTTAGTCTAGGTAGGCTTCCCAACCCTCCCGTTCTGGCGGGAGTCCCCTGGGTTTGCAGCCTCATCTCCCGGTCTTCAAGAAGTGGGAAGCGGGGGGTGGGGGGTGGAGGGGGGGGAGAACATACCTGTAGGCTTCATTATAGAGCTCCTGAGCCGTTTGTAAAATGTCTGCCGCTTTAAGGCTGGGCCGGGAGCAGGAAGGGCTTGGGAGAACAGCCCCGCCCTTTCTTTTGCTTTCACTTTCACAGCAAGAGTTCTCCGGAAGAAGATCTGGTAAGTGTGTGTGTGTGTGTGTGTGTGTGTGTGAGGGAGGGGGCAGGGGATTCCCTGGTTTGGAGGCCCTCCTCCCTTTTAGAAAGCATGGGGGGAGAACGATTCCCATAGGAAATAATAGGGAATTCATCCGTTGGTATTGGGGGCTCTGGGGGGGCTATTTTTTGAGGTAGAGGCACCAAATTTTTCGTATAACATCTAGTGCCTCTCCCCAAAATACCCCCCAAGTTTCAAAACGATTGGACCAGAGGGTCCAATTCTATGAGCCCCAAAAGATGGTGCCCCTATACTTCATTATTTCCTATGGAAGAAAGGAATTTTAAAAGGTGTGCTGTCCCTTTAAATGTGATGGCCAGAACTCCCTTGGAGTTCAATTATGCTTGTCACATCCTTGTTCTTGGCTCCACCCCCAATGTCTCCTGGCTCCACCCCCAAAGTCTCCTGGCTCCACCCCCAAAGTCCCCAGATTTTTCTTTAATTGGACTTGGCAACCCTAAGTCTAGGTCTAGTCCCCAGCTTTGGGGAGGGACGGTGGAGGGGAGAGGTGGTGGCTCAGTGGTAGAGCATCTGCTTGGGAAGCAGAAGGTCCCAGGTTCAATCCCTGGCATCTCCAAAAAAGGGTCCAGGCAAATAGGTGTGAAAAACCTCAGCTTGAGACCCTGGAGAGCCGCTGCCAGTCTGAAAAGACAATACTGACTTTGATGGACCAAAGGTCTGATTCAGTATAAGGCAGCTTCATATGTTCTAGGAGAAACTCTTTAAGAACCGAAAGTCATATGTGGGAATTGTGCAAGTCTGAGTAAGGGAGTTCTGTGATCATACTAAAGCTAAAGGTAAAGATTTTGATTTAAAAGTTAGAGATTTTTAACCCAGGTATACCTGCTACTAAACTGGCAACCGCTGAAAGTTTTTGAGAACCCAGCTATTATTTATCAGCCCCACTTAGCTGAAATTTCCATGTTTCTTTGTACCATTAAAGTGCTCTCTATTGTTAGCCATGAGTCACTGCAGTTGGTGGAACCAAGAATTTGCTAGCCATGAAGAGCCTTCAGCACTTGCTTCAAGTCCTGTCACAACTCATTTCTATGCGCATTACATTTGTTTTACACATACTCTCTAGCTCAACATCTAGCACAATACATACTCTCTAACACAATCATCCTCTCTAGCCTATCCTGCTCTGATTCCATCAGCAAGTGACCATTCTATAGATGAAGAAGGAAGCAAAACAAGAGACCTTTTATTGAGTAGCAGCTGGAGGGTTGCCAAGTGCAATTCAAGAAATATCTGGGGAGTTTGGGGGTGGAGCCAGGAGACTTTGGGGGTGGAGCCAGGAGACATTGGGGGCGGAGCCAGGAGCAAGGGTGTGACAAGCATAATTGAACTTAATTGAAGGGAATTCTGGCCATCGCATTTAAAGGGACCACACATCTTTTAAATCCCTTCCCTCCATAGGAAATAATGAAGGATAGGGGCACCTTCTTTGGGGGCTCATAGAATTGGACCCCCTGGTCCAATCATTTTGAAACTTGGGGGGTATTTTGGGGAGAGGTACTGGATGCTATGCTACAAATCTGGTGCCTCAACCTCAAAAAACAGCCCCCCCCCCAGAGCCCCAGATACCCGTGGATCAATTCTCCATTATTTCCTATGAGAATAAGTCTCCATAGGGAATAATAGAGTTCCCTCCCCTCCCCCCGTTTTCTCTCTCACACTCACACACATGCTTAACTGTCTCTGGTGCAAGTGGGCAGCTGTGTTGGTCTGAAGCAGTAGAACAAAGCAGGAGTCTCTGGTGCCTCCACAACGAGGTCTGCAAAGTACAGGGGTTACACTGCTCTTTTACACACACACTCACTTGTCCGAAAGGAAAGCAAAACAAACAGAGGGGCTGCACTCTCACGAGGTCTGCGGTTGCTAACCCTTCCCCATGAAGTACTTCCTGCTCCAATTTAAAGGCACACACACATTTTAAAACTGGCCCTGTTTGCAGGTCCTGCCCAAGATCTAGAGGTAGAGGGTGGCTGTGGGGGAGGAGCTTCCCCCACCAGCCAGCTGGCTGTGGCGGGGAAGCCTGTAAAACCAGGGAATCCCCCACTGGGACCTGGAGATTGGGAAGCCTAAGCAGCTTTAACTACATGAGGACTTGGTTTATAAATTTAAATCTTTGTAACATGTACTCTGCATTACCTGCTATAACGATTCCCCACTTCCCAAATTCCCTTTTTCAATTTCATTGGTTGGGCAGCCTGATTTCTTTTTTTTCCACTATCTGTACCACCCAAAGTTGTTAAAACGTTTACAGACATATGCTGACCCAGTCTAAGTAACTAAAATCCTTCTATCTATAGTGGCATGCGAGAGGCTGATGGTAGTTCAAAACTGACAAACTGATTTATTTCATTTTTGAGGGGAAGTGGTCAGCTGGATATTAATGTAAACAGCTAACAGGAATGAGGTAACTTTGTATAAATATAAACAATAGATAGTTGTCACAACCAAATAGCCATTCTCTTATACAGATAGGTCTTTAAAACTGTGAAGAGAGATCTCTTGGCAATTACTGCTTAAATAAACAAGCATAAGTTTCTTCATTTTAAAAATAAGTTTGTGATGGCAGAAGCTGATTTGTCTGTTTTCCTGCTCCATAGCTAGAAAGTTATGCAATTGTGAAAATGTTTGAATTCTTTCCACATACAATCAGACCAGACCTAGTGGGAAGGGATTCAAATGTTTTCATACCTATGCACAGCCCTTCACTTTTCTGTAGCAAATTTGGGCAGTAATTGGGCAAAAAGGTCTGAGTGGGAGCATCTTTATTTTGGAGCTCTAATTTTTTTTTCTTGCTAGCTAAGCACTGGAATTACACGACCCTTAAGTGTAATTACATTTAGATAATATAGGGATTACTCAGAAAGTAGCTAGGTTCTGTTCCCAAGTGGTGAAACTTTGTATTATCCAGATTTCTCAGGGTATTGAAGAAGATGGTTGAGGGGGATACTTGATTAAACTTTAGCTTAATGGTGAAAATTCCTATGTATATCTGCCTGGTTGGAATTTAGATATTGTATCAACATTATTATTATTAATATCATCCTGAGGTGTCTTTGTTGATTTATATCAATTACATGTTAGCTTTCTTTCTTCTTCAGCAACATAGATAAGAAGAAACTCCTGCATATATATTGAGTAAATCAGCGGAGTACAGAAAACGTGACTCTAAGAAAGAGCAATGTGTTTTGTCCAATTTTGCAGGCCCCCTCCTGTGAGCGAAGGTGCACCCAAAGGAACTCAGGTGGTTGTTATAACTGCTGCTGCCTTGAATCAAACAATCATCTATTCCATTGTTTCAGGAAATGAAGATGGTAAGTAATCCTGTCCCAGATGATCCTGTATATGAGTAAAATGTACTTTTTTGAGGGGACAGTGGGAGACAGATGTTTCTGATGGAAGAAAGTACATTTGACACCTGTATCTCCAAGGGACTGAACCTATGCTATCTCTTTTATGATGGTTTTTAAAGTGTTATTGTGTTTTCTGCTGCAAAATCTGACAAGCATCTGTCTTTGTTTCTGCCCTAGTATTTAGGATTGTTTGTGACTTCCTTAGGGAGTATGGGAAGCTAGAGCAGTGTAAGTGGGTCTAGGATTGTGTTGTGTTACACAGGATTTTCTCCATCCTCACGGAAATACAATTAACGGGGTTTTTTATAAGCCATGACAGAAATCTTGTATAAAGCCAATCTAGGCTGAGTCCAGACCGGCACTTTAAGCTGACACAGGGATGGCCCCTGTGAGGCTAAAAAAACACAGACTGCACACGTACATCTGCCCAGCGGCTCGCTCCTGTACTCACCTCATCCCTCTCCAGCCATAGAGTGCCTTAGAAAGCTTTTACTTACTAAGTGATAGCAAATTGTGAGGCATTTTAGAGGCGCCTTTCCTGGCCATCTGGATGGCTGGAAAGCACTTGGGAAGCAGCAGTAAGGTGCATGAGAGCTGTGGATGCTCATCTGAGGTGCCCATGGCCCATCCCTGTTCCTGCGGTGGGCCACACAGCATCTGTACACTCCAGGGCATTTCTGTTTGTGCTGGCGTACTTCTGGGTTGTCACACTGCTGCCCCTAGCCAGCAGTCTGGACCCTGCCCTAGTTTTGCAGTGGGGAAGGCAATGGCAAACCACCCTGTAAAAAGTCTGCCATGAAAACATTGTTAAAGCAACATCACCCCAGAGTCAAAAACGACTGGTGCTTGCACAGCGGACTACCTTTACCTTTAAAAGAGCCCCGTGGTGCAGAGTGTTAAAGCTGCAGTACTGCAGTCCTAATCTCTGCTCATGACCTGAGTTCAATCCCCGGTGGAAGCTGGGTTTTTAGATAGCCGGCTCAAGGTTGACTCAGCCTTCCATCCTTCTGAGGTCAGTAAAATGAGTCCCCAGCTTGCTGGGGGGAAAGTGTAGATGACTGGGGAAGGTAATGGCAAACCACCCCATAAAAAGTCTGCCGTGAAAACGCTTTGAGAGTAACGTCGCCCCAGAGTCGGAAATGACTGGTGCTTGCACAGGGGACCTTTCCTTTGCTTTCCATACCCAGAAGGTTTCCAACACTATTTTGGAATATACAGGTTCAAGATGAGGCTCAAAAATAAGGGAAAAGAAAATGTAGAGACTATGAATGGACACAAACCTAAACATTCTGATTCAGTTCAAAGTTCGGGGTGGCCTCTAAACCAAACACTGAACCAAGCCAAAATGTCCTGAACCAGCCAGTTTGAATCCCCCTTTTCCCAACCACAGCTTGTCATTTAAACCTAACAGCTGACAAGCAGGTCTGCCCTGCTGCTAGGTTAAAATGGCTTCAAAGCAGGGGGAAGTGAAACCCACCAGTGAAATGGCTCACAGCCATTTCAACGTAATGGGGGATGGGTGCAGCCATTTCACTGGCCCATTTCACTTTCCCCCACTTTGAAGGGGGTGGAGGGGAACTGACAGTGAAATGGCACACTCAGCTGTTAGGTTTAAATGGCCAGAACAGCCAAAACAGGCAAAAATCCAGTAAATATTCAGGTAAGGCACCTCCCCCGAACATTGGTTCAGGGGCTCATGCCAAATTTTGGCTTGTGAGCTGGTTTGTGTCCATCCTTAGTAGAGATTCACATTAACCAATGACTGGTGGGTTTGCCCCCTTACCATGAAGGCCCAGCTTAACTTAGAAACCTTCTTAAAAGTTTTTCTGGCGATTCCGAGGTAATTGCTTAGGACAGGAATAAGTTATTTATGTTTTCAATTGCCCAACATTCTGGAACTGACAGCTTTTTTCAAGTTCTGGAACTGACAACTTTTCCCAATGGTACACTTTGAAAGGTTGCTGCTGGAGGCTGGGGAGAAAAAACAGCAGTCACACTATATGCTTGTAGTTTCACACATATTTTGTGTAGACTATGACATGCAACCTCCATTCTAAACATTTTCAGAAGGTTAATAATGTGTATTGGGGGGGGGGATTGTATTTTCCAGGTATATTTGCCATTAATAACAGGACAGGTGTCATTTTCATAAATAAATCTCTGGACTATGAAACTGTGAAAAACTACTTGCTTCGTGTGCAAGCAGACTCACTACAAGTGGTTCGAACCAATTTACCTGTGCCATCTAAAAGTAAGTAATTTTCATCACGTGAGAAAGGGACATGGCACAGTGGTAGAGCATCTGCTTTGCTTGCAGAGGGGGCCATGTTTCATACCCTGCATCTTCAGTGAAAAGGATCAAGTAGTAAGTGATGTGAAAGGCCTCAGTCTTGAGACTGGAGATGCTGCCAGTCAGAGTAAACAAGACTGATCTTAATAGACCAGATTCAAAATCATGCCTATGTAAGACAACTTCAAGACTACAGGTTTGATTTCTACCCCAGAAAGGCCATTTTTTTTTTATTTTTTTTCTGGTTTAGCTATTTTAAGAGTTACTCTGCCATTTTGTTCCTTTTTTCATTTTGTTATTTTTGTCATTTTGATGCTTATTGCATACTAGTTAGGGCAATGTGGTGTTACAAAGACAGACCATTACAGCTAAAACTGTAATATAAGGTGGTGGCAGCTCTAACTCGCTTATTATTACTACTGAACTGTCTCCTACATGCCACTTACTTTTTTAAATTGCTGTTGGATACCACCTTCTTTGTACTGGAGGCCACTTTCCTTGTCTGCAGTAGAACAGCTAGATCCAAGTCTAGTAGCACTTTATAGACCAACAAGTTTTTCAAGATATAAGCTTCTGAGAATCAAAGCTCCCTTCATCAGATATCTATTGGACTCAAATCTGGCCACCTTTTGACATGATGGTTGTAGAACTTGAGGTAGGAGCTGCATTGCTAAATAGTCCAAGCCTGTACCAACTTTCTTAGTGGTGTGGAAGTATCTTAGGGACTGTGGTGATTCTGCAATATTTTGTCAGGCTTCCCTACTGCCTCTATCACCCTGGAAGGACAAAGACCCTAAGATGAGCATCCTGCATGGTTTTAAACTAGTTACCTTTGTATCCAAGCTAATGCTTGTAAGGGCTGAATCATGCTTACAAGGTTGTTCTTTTTTTAAAGAAAGTTATCCTCTTTCTAGGCTCTGTTGTACTACCCAAAAGTAAATTATCTATTCTATTTTCAAGCATTGATTTTGTTGTTCATTAAAGGCACAAATGTCTCATCCATTGTGCAGTACTGCTTTATGCCTTATACTCAACTTTGGTGACCAAGGCTTTTTTTTTTTTTAGCAGGAACGCACAGGAACTCAGTTTCGGCTGACTTGGCATCAGAAGGTGTGACCTAATATGCAAATAAGTTCCCGCTGGGCTTTTTCTACAAAAAAGCCCTGTTGGCAACACAGAATACAATTTTAGAATTAAGCTTTTTGAAAAGATTCCTTAACACCAGAAAAGTGTAACTTGCTACTAAATTCAGAAGCCTTATGGCAATATTTTAGTAGTATATTCTATTTAAATACTTAATGAAATATCTTCTGGCATGCCATCAGTGAGGAATGATTGGAGGTTTTTTTTAACTTTTCAGTCATCATAATTAAATGATCATGAAACTAAATGAATTAGATGTCATATATTAATTGGTCACCTTAACTGAGTAAAATTTATGGTAATTTAATTTATTAAGATGTTTGCTTCATCCCAATTAACTAAACTTAATGGGGTAAGGAAATAGAATAAGGGACTGGTGTTCTGATTTAATTTGATTAGATGGGTTTACTCTATTGTTACTGAAGAATCGAAGGAGAGAATTCATGTTTTTATTTCCTAGGATATTATTTACTCCATCAAAGATAAACTCCTCCCCCCCTTTTCTTTTCCTTTCAGCTATTTTATACACAAGTCAAAGTTGTTATCTGAAATAATTCTCAAAATTATTTTTGTGTTTTATGCAAAATTTAATGGTAATAGAATCTAGGGATTGTTGTATATTTATTATTGAAGAAGGTAATAGTTTCCAATATGGATCATCATTTCCTTCTAGAGGCGTTGTACCAACATAACAAAAAAAAAAGATCTTTCTGTCCCAGAACAGTGCCATCATAAGATATCGCACAAGTTGAGTACACATAGAGAAGGAAACTCAAAGAAATAATGAGGCATAGTATATATCATAAGCAATTGCTTGAATTAAACCATATTTTCCATTTGTCTCTAAATCATTATAACCATGAACCAAAACATTAGGAGTCACAGCAACCCATCTTATGAGAACATCAAAACACTTGGCTAGCCAGCCTTCTAAGTAATAATGAATTGCTTGGCAATTAAAATAAATTTTGCAATGAAGACAACTTGAATTTTATTGATTTCACTTTATGTTTTTGCTTCTGGGCATATCCTTGTAATGTTTTTCATTTCCATAGGCAGTATGCCAGCAACGATCCCTAAGATTGATGCTAGTCAGTGCATTTTTATTATAATTAGCATTCACAGAACATATCACTCATTATATAGTTGCTAATCTTTTCCAAGGCATTGGTTCCATTTCTTTGAGTGTCCCTGAAAGATCATAGTGGTTAAACAGCTATCATGCTTCTATGCAACAGGTGGTAGTGGGTTTTTTTTTGTTTTGTTTTAACGTTAAGACAAGGGATGTAAGTTCCAAAATGTACCTTTAATTGTTTTACAGTATTGCTTGCTTAGCTAATTTTATAAATTCCATTGATATAACTATCTTTTTTGTAAATCATCGTCTGTCACAGTAGCCCAAGCTGTGGACTTTGGATAAACTCTCTTAACCTCAGTGTCTTGTTCATTGCAACACCTGTAGTTTAACTATATTAGCTTCATCATTCTCATTGTTCTCTTACTTATTGTTTCATTTTAATAGTGAGTGAGGATAGTTAATCAGGATGGCAGACTAGATAGCTGCCTAGGCAGCTAACTTAAAGGGGGTCCAACCATTGCAGTCTGGACCAACACACTTCTTCCATGTTGAGACACCTGTATTCACTCCAATTATGTGTTTAAACAATAAATAAATTTTAACTCTTGTTTAACCCTGTGAGCTGGATGTGTACAGTCTCAGGAAAAGAAAAACACAAACTAAGATCTCAGTCTATCTATGAAAGTATTAGGATATGAATAAATGGTGGCAGGATGTAAATGAAACAGTGTTTGAGTGCTAAAACCAATAGTTCTGTAAAATGTCTGAGCAATGAATGCTTATTAAAGAGGACTGGGCTACTTTGTTCTGGTGGTGTCTTGGTGAGAGAGAGAGAGGAGCTGGTGTTTGAAAGAGTCAGGGTTCTCTACATATTTTAGAAGAGGCAAGACAGGTGGTGAATTGTGAGTACCTAACTTACCTGTATCCCTGAATTATATAACCCCTTTACATACCACTTATGTGAAGAACCTATGTGACAGAAGGTGTTAAGGGTAGTGGAAGTTAATTGGAATAATAAAACACTAAGAGTCGGAAACGACTGGTGCTTGCATAGGGTACTACCTTTATCTCTTTTTTAAATACAGAACCAGAATTTTTTTTAAAAAAAAAATACCCCAAAACTCCTAACGTACAGCATTAAAATATTTTAAAAGAAAAATAATCAGCAGCAGTAAAAGCCACAGTCATCTCCTACTCCAGAGAGGCAAGAATTCAGGGAAATGGCTGCTACCAACCTAGCCTTAATCTTAGAGAAGACTTATTTTCTCAGACTTCTCTAAGGCTCTGAGGATTGGTAAGGGAATGCTGTTCTGACAGGCTTGATGCTTTCTTGAGGAGGAGGGTTGCTCTGTTCTGTGGGAGCAATCTATGTGTTTGCAAGTGGAACATTGGGAGTTTTTCTCTGTTTGACATTTCCTTGGAGGAAGCATGGCATTTCCCCCCATACAAAACTATGGAAACCAGGAAAGCTGAAGAATACCTTGTTTCAGGGACCTTAAAAGAAAGAGGGGGGATTTGGTATCCTGCCATTTTCATGCTGTTTGCTCTACAAACACAGCTCCAGACCATTGGAAAGATCTTCTATCTCCCAGAATCCTGAATTGCTGGGGGCACCTTGTTCAGGCATCTGTAAAGTTGGAGCACTTTGTCCAATCTCCTTCAAACTTGGGGGTGGTCTTTATGGGAGATAGGGGCCTTGGTTTGCAAATTTGAAGTCATTTGTTTTTTTAAAAAACTTGCCCCAGACCCCTAGAAATATCCTCTGTTCCTTCTTAGGACAATGGACCCATTCATCCAAAAGAAAATAAATGCAAACTGGCATAGGAATGCCCCAAAATTTGGAATTATGATATTGGTGCCACCCCCCAAATTCTCAAAGCCAAATTTTACTGATTTTTTTTCCAAAGTGCACACTTCATGCTATGTGTCAGGGAATCCTAAGTCCTTGCTAATAGGTATCCATAAAAACGTCCATGATGACTGTTTAGTTGTGTGGTAATTATTGTCTTTCAATTCCTTCTCTGTCCTTCCTTTTTTCACACCACTTTTCCAAATGTGTATATTGTGTGTGCACAGGTTGTCATGAAAGGACCCACAGTCTATTCCTAACATATCTTATGAGAACCATCAAAAATGTGTGACAAACGTGGATTTTCCTTATCATCTTATCTAATATAAATAGCTGCTTCTTATTTATATATGATGTATGTGCCTACATTTTAAGAAGCTTACAGACAAGATAGGAAGACTAATATTGGCACAGTTGTGATTCATCTACAGGTTGTGATGGGGAAAAGACTCTTAAAATCTATCACTCCCTTGGTAGTTGTCCACAAACTTCTTACCCTGCTGAACTTCTGAATTAGTGAATGAAAAGTATGAGGCAGAAAACACAAATCAAAATAATTACATTGAAGAAGAGGGATCAAAAGTTCACTTTCAAATAATGATGGCAATTGGCCCTTTAAATCTGTTTGCTTTGGAATTGCAGACTTTAATATTCTCCCCAACACACCCCTCAGCTTAATATGATGAGATGACAGAAGAGGAGAGTCATACATCAGACCTATAATAAGGTATGCTGTAGACTATATAGGTGTCAATTTGAGAAAAGCTCTCACTCGCTTATGAGTAGCAGTAATCTTTTGATGGGCAAAGAGGAACTGTGCAGTAGTGTGGAAAAGTTTAGAAAGTCAAAGCATGGTTGAAACAAAAATACAGAAATCCAAATATGAATAAAGAGACACAGGAGGAAAAAGTGTTTTGTCCGAAAACCTTTTTTCCATGAACTTACTTTTTGTCATGAACCTTTCTGTTATGGATTTACAGCACATGGGAAATAGTGATACAGTTCCAATTTTCAGGATTTTTCATTGAGGTAAGGCCTGCCACAGAACCTAGCACATTATTTGTTTAAATGCTGGCTCAAGACACCTTCACTACAAAAAAAAGTGCAATGTGCCTAGAGACTGGAACCCACTTGATTAAGACCAGGGCATGGTTACTAACCATAAAGTTTTGGCTACGGCTACACTTTAGGGCAGACCCTGCTAGTTATATCCATATGATGCTAGTGGATTCCTTCGTTTCCACTTGGTATAGTCAGATCCGGAAAAAAATACATGCCATAGGTGTACCCCTGGACAACCTCTGTATGCTAAGTGAAATCCTGGCATTCAGAATCCTGAAACAGAGGATCTTAGATATTGAGAAACAGTCCCTTTGTTCTTCTGGATATAAAACTTGTTCCCCTTTAGCATTTGGTATCTTTCCAGATAATGGGATGCCTGCTGCCTGCCTTTCCCAGATTACTTCACTCCAGTTATGCTGCTCTTTTATGTTAGCAAGACTCAGTGTTCTACCCTCAGCGGTGCTGTCTGGGAGGTTTGCCAAGATTCCTTATCAGGATAGAGTCTGCCCATGTAATAGAAGGCACCTTGAAATGGTTGCCCATGTCTTACTTCCTTGTGATTTTTATAGGGAAGTGCGGGACTGAATAATCAAACCTATTCTAATTTTTATGGATTACCTGAAGCGAAATTAGGTTTTTTTTCTACTATCTGACCAATGTTCCCATATCACAAGCCAAGGAGCAAAAGACATCCCCTTCTTGCTGTTTGACTGGTTTTTATAGCTGAAACTCCATGTAAATTTGCTATATTGTACTTTTTATTTCTATGCCAATAATTTGGAATTTGAAAAATTCACAAAAAAGTCCACAAGCTAGAAGCACAGTAAGAAAAAAATAAACAGATCCAGGGAGGAGGGGTTGTTTTTTTAAACACCTATTTTCCTGAAGAGAAGATCAATTGGGGGGGAGGTGGTCAGGGAGAGGTATATGTGCTGTCAAAAGAGAGTCTTCTTCAATTCACATGCAAGTTACAATAATTTAAAAATTATAACCTATTTGGGGGTGGCACCTTTCTTTCAGTGAGAATGAAAGCCAGAAGATTAAAACAAGATAACACACTGAAAACTGCTGAAAATTGAGGAACGGAACAGGTCCAAATAATTATTTGTAACTGTTGCCAATGGGAATAATAAAACCAATAAAGTGATACAGTCTACCGACTCTAAAAAGGTAGATGGATTCAGTAACAGCTAAGAAAAGGAGTAAAGAAAGAGAAATCCACTGGTGCCTAAGCAATCCTGGTGCTGGACAAACAGAGGAGCAGGAAGAGAATTGAATTTCTAGCTCTCATGCAGATCCTCCTCTCAGTGGGAATACACATAACAGAGCCTCACTACAGATCTCAGCTGATGTGCAGGCCTGAATGGAGGAAACTAATCTTTTAAATGACTTCTAGTGTGATCATAGACAGAGGTATGCCCTTCTAAGCCCATTGACTTCAATGGATTTAAGAAAATTATAACTCTGCTTAAGATGACACTATTAGCAAGCCATTTTTTTAAAAAATCCTGGTTTAATCTCTTTTGCACTAATACAGTCTCTCTCCACCACCACCACCCCTTTTTTTTTGTACTGTTAACAAACTCCAGTGGAGTACAGTGTTCTCCTGCACTCTGCTGTATAGGATCTGTTTTGTTGTGTGCTTTCCCTATGTTGAAGCTACAAGAATAAAAGTAGCTGTTTATTTTCCAACTCATTTCTCTTTGTCCCCCTCAGGTATTACACTTAACGGTTGCTTAGTGTACGACTGCTGACAGTAGTTGTCACATTTTGTTATCTTATCTTGAATTATCACTCTTGTTACATATGACACCCAACTTTAGCAGTCGCCGGCACTCATTCAACAGAAGGAGCCTCCAGGCTGTTCTAGTGTCAATCTAAAAATGGTCATGGATACAAATAGATGGTTGAAAAATAAACCCCCAAAGACAAAGGTGTTGCCAGTTGGCAGATGATGTCTCGTGGAAGCTTCATCTGCAGTTAATGTTACTTTTGATTATCTTCTTTTTTTCCCCTCTTTTGTCAGCTGTTGACTAGAAGGTTGTTTATAGCTATAGGTTGTTCACAGAGAGGTTATATCTGAACTTCTGTTTTATTACCTCAGATACCAATTGTCATGCCCAAGAACACATCGGCAAAAGTGATAAGTTTTTCTCAGGCAGATAATCAGTTTGCAATTCTCACCCCTTTAAGGTGAAATTAGGCAGTTTTCTTTATTGCCCTTTAGATGCTTTGTGCTGTTGTAATGCTTCAATTTAATTCATTTTTATTTATTCACGTACGGTACAATGGGCTCACTGGTAGTTCTCCTTAAGGTGTCTCAAAGATGATGTGGCAAACAGCATTTTTTTTTTCAGCTAGAAAACTGACAATTAGAAACATGAGACCTGTGTGTTTTCTCCATTAAGCAACAGAAGTACTCAGTAGGATTATTACAAGCATGTCAATTTATGCCCCCTACCTATTAATTTATCCAGTAAAATGCCCGACCTTTCTGTCCTTCAGTAGGCATGCACACAGAGCAGTGGGTCTTTCTTCTCATAGCTCCATGTAGCCAGCAGGCACTTAGAATTGGCTGGAAAGGGAAGAGCCAAAGGAAGGAAGGTGTTTCATCACTTCTTTTTGGCCCCTCTAACCACTGCTTTCCATGGGCACAGAAAAACTAGCGGTTGGATAAAAATGGGTACACAAATATGAAAGTGTTGGGGGTGTTTTCTATGTAGGCTGCTTTCTGGCTTGGGGACCTGCTGTCATCAAAGAAGACACTGTAGTCTAGTTGTAGAAGTTTGCTGTGGAGAGGTTCATTGAAGTCAGTGGGATTAGAAGAAAGTAACTAGGACTGCACTGCTGATCTCTTAACCTGGGTGTACTTCATGTCTTTAATATGCTTTCACTCCATAGCATTCTGCACAAATTCCCTCTGCCTTTCTGTCATCTGTACCAATCTTAGCCGTGATTGACAATATCCAGGTTTTCTAGTTTAATTGGGATTTGATGCCATGGTTCAAAACTGGTTTCTGGCACTGTTTAAGAGGGAAACTGCTTGGTGTGGATGTAACTTTTTCCCCATAGTTGAGGTTATCAGGGGACAGATGGGAGATCTGTGTAGGAGCTGGAAGAAAGTCACTCATGGCCCACTCCCACTCTTAAGTTAGAATTTATATATGCACCCACAATGAGAGATTTGAGGACCATATATTTCCACCTTCATTTAGTCCAAAAGATGGCTCCCTACACTGACCCGGCTGATCTGACCACATGAATGCAGGCCATTGTAATCTCAAGGCTAGACTGTTGTAATGTACTCTGTGAGGGTCTGCCATTTAAGTCAACTCTGGAATTCCAGTTGGTACAGAATGCATCAACTCAGTTAGTATCTGGAGCTTGGTGTAGCATTCATATCACACCCATCTTGCAATAACTCCACTGGTTACCTCTCAGTTAATTGTTTCAATTCAAGGTATTGGTTATCACCTACAAAAGCCCTTAATGGCCTTTGTTGCACATACCTTCAAAACCACCTCTCCTGCTGTGCGACACCATGACAGCTTCTTTCATTTGAACAAGGACTTCTGAGGGTGCCCCCTAATATACTGCTAACAAGAGCAACTTCCTGTTCATATGCATTCTTTTTGGTCACGCCTGCCTTGTACCTGCCTGAAGAGATCAGGAAGGCTGTTCTGTTTGCTTCTCATATATCACTGAGCCAAACTCAGGCGGCAGGTGCTTGCAGGGTGAGGCAATAAAATATTTACAGTGCCATCCCACACAGATTTACACAGTCAAGTGGACTTCAAAAGTTAGCTTAGGATGGCACTGTTAATGCAGTAACTTCACAGATCATATCTCCTCTTTAATTAAATATTACCAGGAGATGCAGGGAGGAGACGCCGGTCAGTAGTTTAGCTCACTACATCATCAGTGGAAAATAAAATATTAAAGATGCCTTGTCTAACAAGTTATAGCTTTTCTTTATTAAATTGTAATTATCTTCCGCATCCTTCAATATGTCAGAAAGGAACTTACAGTCAAGTTTGGTGATTTATTAGATTGAACACAATTAATTGGCTAAAAGACAGACTATTACTCAGCTAAAACGTCTTTAATTCATTGACAGCCTTAATTAAAATTGTCATTAAAGAGTTGTAATCATAGTGGGTCAAGCCAGATTTTTTTAACAGCAAAAATTGAGCTAACTGGTAGAGAAGTTTATTTCACCTGCCACTGCATAAAGTCATCCTGGCAGATCATTAAGGACAGAGCTAAATAAATTATTACTGATGCTCGTCCAATTATCCTGCTTGCCCATAGTTTGATTAAAGTGCCCTTTGTAATAGAGACAACCGTCTGCTCTTAACTCAGTTTGGAACAGAACAGCTGCTCTTTTGTTTTTGCTGCATATCCCACAGTGGGAGGGTCAGGTGCCCCAAAGGTAGTTGAGAGTGTCCTGCGAATGTCATGCAACTTAGTAAACATTTCAGCAGCACTTCAGGTCAAGTACAGATTCTTGTGCTATCAAGAAAATGTTAATGACTCAGACAAAAATGCCTGGTAGTATTCTCATGTGCATAAGCAGGGAAAATTAGAGTTTATTGAGAACATGTTTGCCTCAGAAGACAAAGAATTAGTATAGAAATGTCGAAAGATTTTACACAGCAAAATACTCTAGGCTTTTCCACAAATTACATTGGAGATAATAATGGAATTTTGGCACCTGGAGAAAATGGCCACTTTGGAAGGTGGGCCCTATGACATTGTACCCCAATGAAGTCCCTCCCCTCCCCAAACCCCTCCATCTTCTGATTCCTCCCCCAAAATCTCCAGGTATTTCCCAACAAAGAGCTGGCAATCCTATGTCTTAATAAGTGATGTGTATTTTAATAATTCTGCAGCTGGTTCCTGAAATCTGGTGATAGCAGGATCACAATTCTAATGTGTGTCCAAGTAGTATACACCTATACAATACAAGAGCAGTTATATTTATTTATTTATAATTTAGATTTGTATATCACCCTTCTCTGAATTCATAGAGCTCAAGGCAATTAACAACATAAACTGTACGATTTAAAATCCATTTAAAATTACTAAAAATAACATCAGAAAGGCACCAGAGCAGTCATACAATATTCATTGTCATCTTGTTATATTCAGAAGAAACAGAGGAAGGGAGCACCAGTAAGATGGTATCCATTGCTGTCCTCAACCCAAATCCTGGTGGAACATCTCTGCCTTACATGTCCTGTGGAACTGCATAAAGTCCCAAAAGGCAGATATGCTGTTTGGCAGAGAGTTGCACCATGTAGGAGCTAGGGATGAGAAAGTCCTGGCTCTGGTCAAGGACAGCCAAATATCTTTAGGGCTAGGGAGCACTAGTAGATTATTCTCAGCAGAATGTAAGGCTCTTTGGGGGACATGCCAGAGGAGGCAGTTCCACAGATGCTTGATTAAATGGAACCTGGAGTTGCCAGGTCTCCTCCCACCCCCCCACGACAACCAGAAAGGGAGCTTTTGTATGTCTCGGGTGGTGATGCTCTGTATTGTTGATGCGCAGGAGTGGGGGGGTTAACAACAAGAAGGCATCTGTAGTTCTGGCCCCTGGGTTTTGGCCACTGTTTGATACAGAGCGTTGGACAGGATGGGCCATTGGCCTGATCAAACATGGTTTCTCTTATGGAGTCCCAGACCACACATGGACTTAAAGATCAGCACCAAAACCTTGAACTTGACCCAGTATTCCACTGGGAGCTAGTGCAGCTGGTGCAGTACAAGTTGAATATGTGCACTTCATGGCATTCCTGTCAGGACCTGCCCCACCACATTCTGGACCAGCTGGAGTTTCTGGATCAGTTTCAGGGGTAGGCCAGTGTAGAGCGAGTTACAGCAATTCAATCTGCAGGTGACCATAGCATGGATTACTGTAGTTAGGTCAGGATTAGACAGTAAAGGGGCCAGTTGCCTTGCCTGGTTGGTAAAACACTAGCTTGGCAATATGTGTGATCTGGGCCGCCGTAGGTAAGGGGTATCCAAGACCACGTCCAATCTCTTGACAGTTCTGCTATTAAAGGTGAGCTGCCAAGAGTGGGAAGTTGGGACCCCAATCCTGAATCCCACCCAGCCAGCCACAGAATGTCCATCAATTAGATTAAATTTCAGACAACTCTTCCTCAACCATCCCATAATGGCCACCAGCCCCTTGGCCAGGTTTTACGGGGTTAGGGTTAGCAGATTCCCACCAACAGATACAACTGGGTGTCATCAGCATACTGGTGACATGAAGGTGGGAATTATGTTACTCAAGTATACCATGCCAACTGGCTGAGGGGGCGCATATTGATGTTAAAAAACAACAGGGAGAGGACTGCACCTTGAGGAACACCATATGTTAATGGAAGCCTGGAGGACACCCTCCTCCTAGTGCCAACCTAGCACTTCACCCTTAGCATCACTTATGTGACAATTGGGAGAGAGATCTTAAGCACCTCAACAACTTTGAATTTTACATAATACTAAATATTTATTACTATGTTTATTATTGTGCTCATGTGAAAGACACAGAATATATATATTCACACACACACACATATATATATATTTCATTCACACACACACACACACACACACACACACACATATATATATATATATATATATGAATGAAAAAAAAATACTCTAGCAGAGTTTTTATGTTGAGAATCATGATATATGTGTTATTGCAAGTTTTGTTCCTCCTCAGCCTTCTTGGATTCTTTGTGCAGCCAAGCCTCCCCACTTTTCTCTGTCCCCCCTTCCTTCTCTTTGGAGTGCCACCACTAGCCTTCAAAGAGTATCTCCTGCTTTGCCATTAAAAGACTCAGCACTGGGTTTGCACTACCTCCCCAGCTTGACCCTCAAGCTGCTATGAGTTTAACAGATGCATTTAATTTGGGGGTAGTGGGGGGCTGGGGCAATCTCAAGCTCCCTTGCTTCTCTTGGGTACATGTGTCCAAATGGGCATGGAATGGTCACAGGAAATCAGACCAGCATTATCCAAATTAATGCCAAACTAATAAATGCACATGTGCTTACTTTACATAGCAAATTGAAGCAAGATCAAATGTAAACCAATAAAATGACATATCCTCTCTCCTTAAACTCTGTACATACCCCAAAGCATGTTAACTTAAGCTGCAAACTTTTTGAAATGATTCATACCTCTGATTTCTGGATGGAGTATCCTTCCTTTTTAGCTGCATGTGGTCAGCTCTGCCACTGTCTGAAACAACCCCATGTTTGAGCAGTTGGCTAAGAAAGATGGTGGAAGATGCTGTTTTATCTTGTGGTCTAGCATTTTTATACCCCTTTCATTATTTCCCCATCCATAATGGGGAATTCCCTGCTTTTCCAGTTTTCCAGGAAAAGTAACATTTTATCCATTTATCTTTCTGGAGAAAGTGACAGAAGACCATCTGCCTTTCAAGCTTAGATACCTTGAACTGTGACTTTGCTCATTTATATTCCTTTAAAAAGCTTTTTTTAGGTAGAGTTGCTGGAGAGATTAGTTCCCCCTCCTTTCAAGCTCTGTGTATGGAGAAAATGCAGACCCACTTATAATAAAGTTCAACACCCCACTTATAATAAAGTTCTGGGGTGCAGGGCTGTTCTTCACAATAAAGAAAGGAAATGTTAAAGGCAAAGGGTTGGATTGTACCCTAATTTCCTTGTCCCTTAGAACTCAGTGGCAGCATTAAGAATATATCCTGCTCCTGTATGCATGCCCTGCTGCCATCATCCACCCCTATTAGAGTATGACACTAAAACGCATCAGAAACTGGCTTATATTGAACAATAGCAGCAGTGTAGATTTTGCACACTTTTTCAGCCTACAAAGTAGGATACATAACGAATCTGGAATGTACATACTAAGTCTCTCAGTTCTTGTTTGTACCCAGAATTGAACTTGTGTCACCGGACTCAAACCTCATTCCCACATCTGTTTGTTAGCTCTTGTATTTGTATGGTAATTTAAAGCCATTTGTGGATCTTTCTTGCATCCAATCTCAGCTGTAATCACCAAGCACTTATAGTGGCCCTTCCTTATTGCAACCCCCCACCCCACATCCTATGAGCAATGCTCTCTCTAAGCTGTGGAGTCTTGTGAGCAAAAATTCTACTTAGTGAGCCACTGGTATTAAAGTTGTGAACTACTGCATACATTAGTTTGCTCTGAAGGCATTTTTCCTGAGCTAAGACAAAAAATTGTGAGCCGGAGGCTAAAAAACTGTGAGCTACCTCACACTAACTTTGCTTAGAGGGAACACTGTCTATAAGTAAGGCTTGAGGAAACTGTTTCATCTATATCTGACAAAGTGTGCCTGCACACAAAAGTTTATACTGTGAATAAAACTTTGTTGGTCTTAATAATGCCACTGGACTCAAACTTTGTTCAACATTTGTATGTGTTCCTGGTAGAATTGGTTGATACAGAGTTTTGGCATCTGTTCTTCCAGATTGGAGGACAAAGCTGAACATGTTAGTTTAATGTGCAGTCTTTGCTGTAATCCGCTACCCACTGGAACATTGTTAAAAGGACAGGGTTAAATAATAAGTGACTCACAGATGCTGTGTTCTCAATCTGCCAGAACCAATGAAATATATGCCACATATAAAAATGAAGTGATGAGCTGAAATAAAGGTGTTAATGAAATTAAATGTCAGTGAAGTTTAAACTGGAAGAGAGATTAATGTATGTATTTTAATAACTGTAAGGAATAAAGGTTATAAGGGTTTTAATGTCAGAAATTAAAAGACACAGAAATAACACACTTTTCATCTACGTGGAGGGGATTACTTGACATTTTAAAGAATGTTTTGGACCATGTCTCATCAGTACAGCTGACATGCAGCATCTCAGCATGGTCACCTATTTATGAGTTCTGGCTTGCCATGGAGATTCAGCCCCTGTTGTTTGGGCTGGTGGCAGGCATGGCTGGTGGCAGCTTTTGTTAGCATGGAGGTAAATGAGTACCAGCTTGCTGGGGGGAATAGTGTAAATGACTGGGGAAGGCAATGGCAAACTACCCCGTAAAAAGTCTGCCATGAAAACGTCATGATGTGATGTCACCCCAGAGTCGGAAATGACTCGTGCTTGCACAGGGGACTACCTTTACCTTTTTACACTCCAGAGTGGGGAGTCAATTTATGTGGTAAGCCTCTCTGTTGAGATTGGCTTGTGGCATGGAGGCACCGCTGCATAGTGCTAAACTGAGAGAAGCAAACTTATTCAGCTGAAATTCCTCATATTGCTCTGACTTGGGATTTCGAGATATGACATGGAACTAAGTACTGAAAGCAAAGTTGAAGTCCACAGAGTAAAATCTTTATTTATTTTCTACCAAAGCACAGATAGCCCAAGAAAAGCAGAGACCATGTGCAAATTTCACCTAACATCAACCACCACCAGTTTCCTGTTGTAAAATATAACTCATTTATTTAACATTAAAAGTGGTTTCAGTTAGATTGACTTATTTCTAGAAAATGCCACCCAGAAATGCAATACTTTTTAAGGAAATCTCTACTTCAGCCTACTCTAGCTAAGTAGATGAAATTTATTATTTATTTATTTATTTATTACTTTACATTTATATCCCGCCCTCTCCGCAAGCGGACTCAGGGCGGCTTACAGTATCATAAAAACAATCAATTCCATAAAACATATAAAACCATAATACATTTATCAGTTTAAAACTATTACGCTATCTCAATCCAGTCTGGCGGTATTGGGTTCTGACTATGACCACCAGCTTCTGTAGGATGTCCGGTGGCAGCCCATTTTCAGTCAACCAGAAAAGCCTGTCTAAACAGTTCGGTCTTACAGGCCCTGCGGAACGCCGACAAATCCCGCAGGGCCCTTATAGCTTCTGGGAGGGTGTTCCAGAGTTCTGGTGCTGCCACCGAGAAGGCCCTAGATCTTGTTGCGCATAGCCTGGCTTCTTTTGGGCCAGGGGCAGACAGCAGATTTTTTGTCCCTGATCGCAGTGCTCTCTGGGGGATATATGGGGAAAGGCGGTCCCGTAGATAGGCAGGTCCCTGACCATAAAGGGCTTTAAAGGTTAATACCAACACCTTGAAGCGAACTCGGAACACAACAGGCAACCAGTGCAGCTCTCTCAGCACTGGCCGAATGTGCTCCCGTCGTGGTAGCCCCATTAACAGCCGTGCTGCAGCGTTCTGCACTAGTTGTAGTCTCCGGGTTAGCGTCAGGGGTAGCCCCATGTAGAGAGCATTACAGTGATCTATTCTTGAGGTGACCGTAGCATGGATTACCGTCGCTAGGTCGCTGCGGTCCAGGTAAGGGGCCAGCTGCTGTGCTTGCCGAAGATGGAAAAAGGCTGATCTAACAGTGGCTGCCACCTGAGCCTCCATTGTAAGGGAGGACTCAAGGAGCACGCCTAAGCTCTTGACCTTGGGGACCGGTATTAGTGGCACCCTGTCAAGAGCCGGCAGCTGGATCTCTCTCCCCGGACTGCCCCGACCCAGGTAGAGAACCTCCGTCTTCGTCGGATTCAATTTCAGCCGACTCAGTCTGAGCCAGGAGGCCACGGCTTGTAATGCCAGGTCTAGATTTTCCAGGGTACAGTCAGACTGGCCACCCATCATTAGGTAGAGCTGGGTGTCATCCGCATATTGATGGCAACCCAGTCCATACCTCCTGACTATCTGGGCAAGGGGGCGCATATAGATATTAAATAACATCGGGGTTAGGACCGCTCCCTGCGGCACCCCGCAACTAAGGGAGTGCCTCTGGGATGCTTCCTCCCCTATCACCACCCTTTGTCCCCGATCTTGGAGAAAGGAAGTCAGCCACTGCAAGGCAGATCCCTGTATCCCCACATCGGTGAGGCGGTCAGTCAGTAGCTGGTGGTCAACCGTGTCAAAAGCGGCTGACAGATCTAATAACAGCAGCACTGCAGAGCCGCCCTGATCCAGATGTCGCATAAGATCATCCATGAGGGCGACCAGAACTGTCTCCGTCCCGTGACCTGGCCGAAAGCCGGACTGGAATGGATCCAGTGCGGAAGTGTCCTCCAGGAATCCCTGCAGCTGTCGCCACCGCCCGCTCTATGACCTTACCCAGGAAGGGAAGGTTTGACACCGGCCGATAGTTCGCCAATGTGGCCGGGTCTGCTGATGGTTTTTTTAAGAGGGGACGGACCACTGCCTCTTTAAGAGGTGTGGGAAAGATCCCTTCAATCAAGTTAAGGTACTGACTCTCAGCCTTGTCCCCATCTACGATATGGGGGTAATAATGCTAACTTTCCTTATAGAATTATTGTAAATATTGATTGAAATTACATAGGTGACATATTTTTTGTTAATGGTAATGAAGCAGTCAACATAATGTTGGGTTTGGCAAGCCATATTTTAAAACTAGGATTAGTTTGGTGAATATCCACACAATACTGAGGGAACCTGGCAACTGGAATGCCGTTAATGGTGCCACAGCTTCCCACTTGGTTTTCTGACACTGGTATTGCTAATCCACGTTTGTTTGTGTTGTTAAAAACCAAAACCAGAAGCGTTATTGAAAGAACACTTAATTTACATTTTGGATATCTTATGCAAATTATCGCTTTCCTGCAAATACCGAACTTGAATTAATCTTTCTCCTGCAGCAGTTTGCCAATATTAGCAATTTATGAGCTTTGAAAGTTCAGAATACTTGTATAAATTATAATTGTTCTAAATATTCTTTCACTCAGGAGTAAAAGGAAGTAATAAAATGACAAGGAATATCTTACTGCTACAGTGCCTAAGGAAGGTGCTGAGATTAGAGCTTAAAACTCATATATGTTATTACCATGTGTGGACGGGGATATGTGTGTTCCAGTCACTTATCCATATATACAGAGCCTGTGGTGGTGTGGCCCTGCTTACCTGTAAGTGCCACTCTGTTGGGCCATCTGAGGCATTTATTCACCCAGCAACTGTCCCTAGTGCCCGTCCAGTGATGCTGTGCTCCCTTAGCTTGTCTGACCCTCAGAAGGATTTCCCTCTTTCACTTCTCCATTTGTACCCTGCCATCAACTGGGCATTCTAAGATTTACACCAAGAAGGCCAACACTCACAGCTTCCCTTCTCACACTGGCATTCCAGGGCTTTGCCAGTGGCATATGTCTGCTCCCACCCAGAGACTGATTACTTCCTGCATTTGTGCATTCCCAGGGAAATAATTTAGCACTGGCTGCCTCTCTTCTTTAGGTGCCTGTTTTAAATAGTGTATTTGAACAGTGGAATTCTGTGTGGTATGAAGAACTCCCAATGTTTAAAGTAGAAAATAATTTAAAGGAAAAAAGTTTACGCACATACTGTCTGAACAGCAATTGGTTGAACAAGGATACAAAAGAAAAGTATAAACACAGAAATGTCCTGTCCCTGACTCAGTACCTGCTCTAGCTGTACTTATTCTAAGATAGGCTCTTGAGAGCCAGTTTGGTGTAGTGGTTAAGAGCAGCAAACTCTAATCTGGGGAACCAGGTTTGATTCCCCACTGCTCCACATGCAGCCAACTGAGTGACTTTAGGTTAGTCACAGTTCTCTTAGAGCTGTTTTCTCAAGAGCAGTTCTCGTAAGAGCTTCCTCATCCCCACCTACCTTACAGGGTGTCTGTTGTGGGAAGAGGAAGGGAAGGAGATTGTAAACCACTCTGAGACTCCAAGTGAAGGGTTGGGATATAAATCTGTTCTCTTTTTCTTCTTTTTCTTGAACTTAGAAATTGCAGTTTTGAGAAAACTTCCCATTACCTTGGAGTCTTTGTCCAGGCTGCTAGCCTTTCATCTGCCCCATATAGCAATGATGGCCATGAAAATGGAGCTCAAGTGTGAGAGCTGCTTCTTCCAGACATATTCAGCCAGAACAGACTCACCAAAAAGGACTGCAAAATGCACCCTCTCCCTCCATGCCAAACAACTTTTCTCCTCTGTTACCTTCTTGTGGGTCAAAAAACCTTTTCCTGAAAGTTCAGGAAGTCTGCCAACTCTATATCCATCCTAAGTGTCAGTTTCCAATAAGGGTGTGAGCTGATCGTTTTGTAGTCTCTGGCCAGGATGTCCATTAGCCTTTCCAAAGCTTTGATGACTGGTACTTGGTGATACTTTGATGGAATTGACATCCCCCTTCCTGCCTGACTTCTGCCAAGAGAGTGAAAAATTTAAACCTGAATGTGAAGAAGAAGACTGTAGATTTATACCCCGCCCTTCTCTCTGAATCAGAGTCTCAGAGCGGCTTACAATCTCCTATATCTTCTCCCCCCACAACAGAAACCCTGTGAGGTGGGTGGAGCTGAGAGGGCTCTCCCAGCAGCTGCCCTTTCAAGGACAACCTCTGCCAGAGCTATGGCTGACCCAAGGCCATTCCAGCAGCTGCAAGTGGAGGAGTGAAGAATCAAACCCGGTTCTCCCAGAGTCTGCACACTTCACCACTACACCAAACTGGCTCTCATGTGTGGAGTTTTTGACAAGCCTAAATCCCAAAATAAAATAACATAGTTCCAATTAAGCCAGTTTGAATGAAGCATCTTTCCACTGAGAATGGTAATGTAGACTTTCAGATCGTTCTGATGCAGCACTAAGGTGGCCTTAAGCTTTATTTCAATATCTTGATTAGTGGTTTGAGGACTAGGGAGAAACTTGTTTCTCTCTGAGATGACCTTTGTTTCCAGAAAGCATGATGTGTCCAATTCTCCCTCATCTTTGCTGCCTCTGACCCTTTTTATTGTAGATTGTCTGATACATTTCTGGATGTCATGTAAATTTGGGAATAATAACTGGTCTCGTTCATTAAGATGGAGTAAGGGTGTGTGTATGTGTGTGTGTGTGGTTAATATTCATGGAGTATTTATGGGACTGCCTCAAGAGTAAGTGTTCCATACTGGTGATCCCTGGTCCGAAAAACATCCAGCTGTCCTCAACCAGAACCTGGTCTTTTAGCCTTGGCCTCAACCTGGTGGAACTCTGTGCCATGTGACATCCATGCTCTGTGGGACCTAATTCAGTTCTGCAGGGCCTGTAAGGCAGAGATATTCCACCAGGTCTATGGTTGAGGACAGCAATGTTGTTTATTTAGTCTGGCTCCTCCTTCATTTCTCCCCCCACAAGGCAGGATATAAATTAGATTATTGTAAATGCATTTGAAATTGTGTTGCATTGTTTATTGTTTAAATTATTTAAATTGATTTATGAATGCATTTATTGGAATTATTGTTCACACCCTGAGCTCTGTGCACAGGGGAAGGCAGTCTACAAATCAAATTTATAAAGTTTAAGAGGACTGATACTTGTTTGTAATGTTTTTATTTACTACTGCTTCCCCTCTTTCTGGGGACTAAGCACCCCACCTTTTCCAGTGCTTCCAGATTATTTGAAATTCTTAACTATTTCAGCCTTTCAAATATTTTTTTTTCTTGGCCAGACATAATGTCATACCTCTTATTTGGCTGATTCTCAGACACACCAATTGAACAGAGCCTGTGTAAATGTGGAGATGGAAACATCTGTTTTTTATCTAGTTGTAAGTTATATCCTTCCATAAGAGCCTTTATTTCTCCACTGATTTCACACTTTCCAGTATGTACACACGATTACCACTTATTATATTTGCTATCTGGCAATGATAAGACTGTTACACTATTCATAGCTCATTATTTAACTGCCTCCTTGAAGATTCATCCAAAGGTATAATTAATTTATGCCTAAATGCTTATTTTGCACTGGATGTTGGCATTTAAATTCTCAGCATTTAAACCTATTGTCTCCATTTTGTATTTGCCCCCCCAAGTCGGAATAAGGAGACGGACACAAATAGATTGGTGAAACTATGGGCCACTTTATTAAATAATACAGCAATGGCAAGGGAAACCGAACTGCGGCCAGGTCAGGGCCAGTGGTCTCCTCAGACCGCTCCCCTGCCTTTTCAAGCGGGCGAGAGACCCGGCCCCCCAGCCGGAGCTGTGAGCCCACAGCTCCTGTTAGGCAGGCCCAGCAGGGAGGCTCGCACCGGAGGGCCCAAACACCAGACGCAAGTCTCAGCGAAAGGCACCCATCCAATCGAGTCTCCAGGACAGTCTGCATTCACACACCTCGGGCCACACCAAAGGTTGATCCTGCCAGACGCCTAACTCCCCAAAAGGGGGAGGCTAACCGGTCCTCCCCACGCCGCATGGTGCCATAAACCCCGTAAAACCTGCCCTAAAAAGTGACCAAACTCTACCAAGGCACCAACCCAAAGCCAATTCCCCAATCCACTGATATGCTATGCAGGGTAGGCAAAAAACACCCCCCAGTCACCAGCCAAATAGCTGGGGAGTAAAAAATTCCTACCCGGCCCCTCTAAAAAAGAGGCGACCAGCAATTGCCTACCTAACAAACAGGGCAGGCGGGCCAAAAACGCCGAGAGGATTGACAGCAAGGTGAATGGGGCTTCAATAGCAGCGTTGAAGCCCCGCCCCCTCCAGCCGCACTAAAAAACGCGCCGAAGAGTCCGCTCTCCCTCCGGGTGGGCAAAATCTCCCCTGCAGCCACGTCGCGATGCGACGGGCTGCAGGAGACTCCGTTCTGTATGCCGCAACCCAGTTCAAGTAAAGAAAGGAAACTCGTGGAGATCTACCACACCAGTAAGAAAGCCAATAGCTACAGTGGGTCAGGTGAAACTCCCTATTCTCCCATAAAGACATCTTAAAGATCCTAACAATATTACCCTTCTCAGATCATTGAATTCAATAGATTCAGATTTTGAAATAGATTTAGAAAACTGTATTTCAATTTAGGATTGCACTATATGGGAGCTTGAATATTGGCCTTGTCTCACTCTAAACTCAATTTAATAGAAGTCAGAATGCCCAGTTCTGGTATTACATCAGAGGTGGCTTTGAGACCATTTCATTATATTTTCCTGGTTCCTATGAAGTCTGATTAACAGTGGCAATTTTTACATGCTTGTTTTCTACGATACCACAATTTCACTTTTCATTTATTTCAGAATGTATTGTGGTTAGCAACATATCTGGCATGCGTTGGTGTGTTTGCAAAAGATCTCTAAAGAATTATCTTATGGTGATGACTTTACAGGTTATTCTCATATTAACAAGGGTTATATGTCTTGAATGGTTAACAGGGCAGTCCTATGCCAAGCTACTCCAGTCTTTCCATTAAATCAGTGGATTTAAGATTGATATAATAATACATAGGTTTGCACCATCAGTCTTTTACATAGCAATGCAAAGAGTGGATGGGAGCTTTATTACATATGAAAACTATAACTATATACAATTTTCTAAGCAAAATAATAGAATAATTGCATATTCTGCAGTAGGATTTCATTTCCTTGCTTTCTTATACATATTAAGCATGAGAATGTTTTTCTTGTAAAGTTATGTCAGAAGACATATTTTTGCTGATCCTTTTACCCACAGAGGAAGTATAACATTTCTATTCTGGTTGCACATACAGAACTCTTTTTATAGGTATTCTCTGTAAGAAGTAAGACCAAAATAATGAGAATGGTGGTTATGAAGAAAACATACCGCATATACAGCAGTATAAATAGCCGTGACTAGCTGTTGTGGAAAAGAATAAACTTCGAAAGGAAATCATTTCTCACTGGCAAATGGGATTTCTTTCAGGAAACTGACTTTTCATTGTTTTCAACAGTGTGTCAAGTTCTTTGATTATTGACCCCAAAAGCGATGTTTTGCCGAGATTGCTGTGTGCTTTTCATGTTTAGGCTCTGTGCACTTGTAGCCCAAAGTTGTTGGGAAGGAAGTCCTTTCAAATCTAAGATATCTATTCTGTGAGCTATGATGAATTCACTATCAGTTTTGCTGGTACAGTTGCTCATATACAGCTTGTGCCAGGATCCATTTTATAGCTAACACCTACAAAGCCAGATTTCTTTTTAGGGATACCTTATGCTTAACTGAAAATTATTTCAAGATTTGGGACATCTGCTTCAAATGATTGTCCGGTATCTCATAACAGAGGGGTCTAAAATTCCTAATCCTAGAAGAAGCCTACAAAAACCTGTATATGTGAAAAATTAGTAACCTTCATATGCTGCAATTGTTTTCTCAGCAGCTTCTCCCATCAGCTTCTTTGCTTTGTATCCTATGAAACAAATACTGCGGATGATCCTCAACCTCTCTACAACAGCTATACCTCTACCATGCCTTTATTACTCTTGTCCACCTTAATGAGGAAATTACATTGTCCATTGTGTGTTTAATAACCCAGTTTTATGAAACTTCATACTGCTGCTAAAGCAGTGCTCACAGTGAATCAGTCTCTGCTACAATTCCTGTATTACAACATGAGCTGGGTCAGTAAAAAAGCACTGACCCAAGAATTATCACCATGATCATATTCAGGTACAACACACTGATACCACACAAAGCCATTAAGTGGCTAAGAAAATAATAGATGAGGAGGGATGGAGAAGATGCAGCAAAAGAAACACATACTGTTAAATGCCATTTTATGGATATGTCAGCCTCCAGCAAGTCAGCTGTATCAGATGAATCCTACACCCTCTCATTTGAATATAATGGCATTGCAAATTACAAGCAATGCAACAGGACAAATCTTATAGTAGCGACATCAGCAACCTATGTACAGCTTTAGGAACGTGGTCCTAATTTTGTAAACCAGTTTTCCTTCCATTTATATGCCCACCATCAAAAGCATATGGCGTACCAAAATTGTACTAAATTGTTGTTTTTATTTTAGGTAATACTGCCAAGGTGATCATTGAAGTACAGGATGAAAATGACCATGCTCCTGTCTTCACGAAAAAACTCTACATAGGAGGCGTGTCTGAAGATAATAGAATGTTTGCTTCTGTGATGAAAGTGAAGGTGGGAATTATGTTACTCAAGTGTATCACTGATGTATAAAAGCCCTTTATTTTCACCAGATTACATTTTGAGGTTTCAGAAAGTATAGCAACCAAATTATCACAGCACTTCTTTCTAATGCTTTATTGGTGTAAGCAATCGAATCTACTTGGATGCTGAAAGACCTGCTTTGTATGCGTAGACACTTGGCCTCTCCAGGAGTGGCACTTTGGCTTACAAAAAAACAGTTGTCAGATTTTTTTTTTGAGAGAGAGAGTTCTTTATCACTCATTACTAGTGTCAATAGTGACAGGTATTTTAAGGGCATGCTTTGCAGGTGAGTCCTAATGTAGTCATTGTACAGACATAGTAGTCAGGAGCCAGGGCCCTGTGATATTATAACAGCATCAGTTATCAGCACTTCAACATTTGGGTTTTGTTCTCCAGACCTTCAGAGCACTTGTTTCCTGCTTTTTGGCAGGTGGAGATGACTGGGTACAGGAGGGGGAAGACAAATTCATAACAGAGAGAGGGAGCAATGATAGTGTCCTTGAATGTGCCGTGTTGTAAACTATTTGAGTGTGTCAGACTCATGGAGATCAGAGAATGGTGTCCTTTAGTGCCAGGCAAGTAAGCAATGGAAGTTTTCCTGGGAAGAAGAGGCAAAGACAACTGCATTGCTGCAGCTGCAACAGTGGGACTAGACAATCAGTAGCCTTTGAGAACTCTTTGTCTCTTAGATTTCCTTTAACATTTTTCCACAGCAGTACATTAAGTTTAGCTACATGATGTTCAAGTTGTGCTTTTCTATGAATTATGTAACCTAATACTTCAAAGGAAAAGCATTTAAGTAAAAACAATCATACAGACTAATGTATTAAAAAGTTTATTCAAATAAAAATGATTTTTAAAAGGTTTCTACAAAACTGCACTATGCAATACTCAACAGAATTCAGTACACTTGAGTCTGTACTTCTTCACTGCCACCTTCATTTTGTACAGTTAAAATGCTGACTAGCTATTGAAAAGTGATCATGGAGATCTGACCTGCTGCAAAATGTCTCTTGTTTTATATTTTAAAAGCTAGAACTCTAATAAAGAATAGTGTATTAAAGATATAGATCATTTTTTCCTCAGGGTAAGTCCATCATAATATTAGCTCATAGATATTGCAGTTAGTTTAAGATTAGATGTAGGAAATAAATAAGTTCTGATAATTTATATGTTCTTATCATACTTTCACTGGTAGCACAAAGATGAATGTCTAGTTGGAGGGAAGAACTGCAAAGATACCAGGCAAACAAACCTAAAATATGGCTAAGAAATAATCATAGCTTAAAAGCAGTTATTTGGAATATATTATATACAGTTCCAGAGTGGTAGCCTTGTTATTCCATCACAGGAGAAAAAATAAACAGGAGTCTATTGGCTGGCAAGGTTTTATTATATCATAATGTTATGTGTGTCACGGGCTGGGGCCAGGCCAGGCGAAGTCCAGGGGCAGTCCAAGGTCTGTAGCTGGGTAGCAAGGAGGGTCCAAAGCACCAAAATTTGTCCTTACTGGGCAGGATAGCTGCAATTAAAATGAATATTTTGCCAAGGATAATGTATTTGTTTCAAACCATCCTGATTGTAAAAGATGCAAAACAATTTAACAAATGGCAAAGGAAAATTTCTGACTTTATTTGGGCCGGAAAGAAACCAAGGATAAAGATGAAGATCTTAACGGATGCCAAAGAGAGAGGAGGTTTTCAACTTCCTGATCTAAGATTGTATCATGATGCAGTTTGTTTGACATGGATAAAAGATTGGATAATGCTGTTAGATGAAAAACCTTTATGGCTAGAAGCTCACGGAAATAAATTCGGCTGGCACGCGTACTTGTACTATGGGAAGAATAAAATGGACGGTTTTTTCTCTCACCATTATGTTAGAAATATCTTACTAAATACTTGGATTAAATACAAGAAATATGGAGACAAGAGAAAACCGCTGTGGATAGTGCCAGCAGAAGTAATAAAAATAACAGCTGAATCCGATGAAGAAAGGAAAATGTCATATAACCAACTGCTCAAGATTCAAGGAGACAAAATTGAATTAAAATCCTCGGAAGAGCTAAATAATAAGTATGACTGGTTTCAAATGCAACAAATTAAAAGCTTGATGGAAAATGATATTAAATCGGAGGGAATTAGACGAGAACAAACAGAATTGGAAAGGGTTCTGCTTGGTGATAATGAAAAACTGATATCAAAAGTATATAAGTTATTATTGAAATGGTCTACAGAAGAAGAAGTAGTAAAGTCCCAAATGGTCAAATGGGCAATTAATGTGAACAGAGAAATACAAATGGATGCATGGGAATATCTTTGGAAGAACTCAATGAAGATATCAACTTGTCAGAGTATAAAAGAGAACGTTTTAAGATGATGTATAGATGGTATATGACTCCGAAAAAACTGGCTAAGATGAGCAAGAAAATGTCGGATAGATGTTGGAAATGTAAAAAACATGAAGGTTCTTTCTTCCATATGTGGTGGACATGTGAAAAAGCGAAAGAATACTGGAAGATGATACAACAAGAAGTCTCCAAAATTTTGGGTTATGATTTTAAGAAAATTGCAGAGACGTTTTTGCTTGGATTACAATTAGAAAAATTTCCAAAGGAAGATAGGACTCTAATTTGGTACCTGCTATCAGCTGCTAGGACACTATACGCGCAGCTTTGGAAGCAAGAAAAGATACCGGAGAAATGGGACTGGACCATGAAAGTTTTATCGTGGTGTGAAATGGACAAACTAACTAGAACACTAAGAGACTATGATTTAGAGATATTCAAAAGGGAGTGGAGGAAATTTAAAGGATATATGGAGGAAGAGTGGAAAGTAAAAAGATATTGGACAATTTTTTAGTAGTACTAATATATATATTGAATTTTGATCAGTTAGTAGTACCTTTAGTATTGAACTTGAATTTTTAACCTCGGGGAAGTCATCATTGGAGGGAGGGGGGATAGAAATGTCATATGGGTTAATACTGAAATAGTGAAGAAATAATTAAGTTGTGTAACCATATGCTATCAATAAATTGTTAAAACACAAAACGCCAAAACCGAATCACCGTCCAGGTATCGCAGGTCAGAGGTTCAGAAGCCGAAGTCAGGGGGTCCAGAAGTCAATGCCAGAGTCAGGGGGTCCAGAAGCCGAAGTCAAAAGCCAAAGTGGATGCTAGAACGTCAGGTAAGTGACTAGTTGCTTCCACAAAACCTCCTCCCAAAGCCCACAGCTATATAGCCCTCTGCTGTCTGTTGCCCATTTGGGCTAATTGCTGGCTCAGAGAGGCAGCCAGGATCCTGCTGAGACTCAAGCATCCTCACTCCTAGAAGGGCCAGAATCCTTTTAAAACTCAGGGCTCAGGGAGCATCTTGCTCGTGAGCGTGCCGCCCTCCTTCGATCCCTGAGGTCCTGACGAAGGTGGTCACGCACACGAGCCACCCGAGAGGGCAAGGCAGGGGGGCTTGACTCTTCTTCAGCAGGAGGCAGGGGCAGTGGTGCAGGTGGCAGGGGCACAGTTTCTTCCACAGGCTCGGCTTCTTCCGCAGGGTCCCCAGCACCCATGACAATGTGGGGGTAGAGTCTACTTCTGATGCATTGCAGTTGGCCCATACTAAACATCTTTTTTTAGAGGTCACTAGTGCCTAAAGAAGGGGTGGGGGGGTTAAAACCTTTTCCTTCTAATCTTCAGATTTCGTTTTACAAGAATAGGACTAGTAAACACTCATGGGGGAAAGGAAATTCCAATGATAACTTGAAGCTTCTTAGCCAGTCATTTACATAAGACTAGCAATGTTGAGAATTTATTCCAACGACTTTGAGGGAAGTTAAGTGTGGGTTACTTAAATATATCTGTGCCTTTTTAAAAAAAGGCATAAAGAAAGAACAGATCGATTAAATGCACAAATTACACATATTTTTTCAATGAATGATAATGTTGCATTTTCAGTTTGCAGCTATCTCTGCTTATTTCTCCTTTGCTACCAGGTGACACTGAATGACAGTATATGACCCAAATGAGTGACTGTTCATAAAACACCATGTAACATTTCTGTGGCCAGACTATGGTTAAACTTTATGTAAGTAGACTAGGACATATTGTAATAAGAAATTAAAAGGGTAGTCTCTTTGAAAAAAAAATCTGTTCTTAAACTATATTCCATGCTGTAATTTAGGTCGCCAAATGCCACAATTGTCCTCATTATATAGGACTAATCATAAAATCAGGGTAACCTCTTTCAGCTAATGTAGCTTTGGCTCTGAAGTTTCAAATGTACATTAATATATGTATCAAAGAAAGTAAGTACAGCATACTTCTGTGTTTTGAAGATACTGACATTTGAATATAAAAGAGAATTATGCCATTGCAATATAACGGAGGAAAATCATTAGATGTTCACACTTCAAAATAAGATGTAAGGAAAGAGGCATTTGATTTTTTTATACTAAAAAAAAAGTGTGCTCTAAAACTGTGCTGAGGTGTGGATGTTTTTCCTTATTACTATTCCTATGAGTTCCTGTGCAGTAAAACAGCAGGTCATTGACAATGATAAATCTAAGCTTAAAATCTAAAAACAGTCAATTAGGAAAGACTCTATCACAGCATTTCTAAAAGTGGCAGTTTCCAAATTCAAACACTCACAAATACTTCAGTCTAAGTGGAACTTTTAACCCTGAATGTGACCCCCCCCCCCACTTCGCATGCAATGGTAAAATATTAAAAAAGGAATAAGGCCCACCGTGAAGAAAAATACAATGGGCTCTAGAAAGAGGCTCTGGGAAAGTTCCCCCTACCCCTGCTGTCTTCCCACTGGCTCACCCAAGTGAAGGCATTCACTTTCCCCATGCGTGGTGTCTTCCCACTCCTCCATTCCCCAACTTCCCACCCCACCGCCTCCAAATACCACCCACTCCCTCCCCCTCCATTTTTTCTTACCCTTCCCTGAAAGTCCACTTAGCCTCTCTTCTCTTCCTGTTGCCTTCTCTTCTTCCCACAGAGCAGCCAGTCTACCTTTGTCTGTCCCCCATGTCTTCAGCTTTCACTCTTTCCCTTTCTTTGGAAGCCCTTCCCCAGGAAAACTGTGCCATCTGGCTGAGGGCCTGGATAAGGCCCAGTTGCTTAGTGCTCAGCCTCTGTACTATGCATAGCTGCATAATAGCTGCTGTCCCCAATTGCAGGGTGCTGGCTGCTGCCACTTGGGCCCAGGTTTGTTGTGGCTGTAGCCAACTGGCCAGGCCCAGTTGCATGATGCAGGCAAGGCCTAGATACATGTTTCCAGCCAGAGCCATATCTGCTGGATCTAGTTGCATGCTTGGGCACCTGCAAGGAGTTGCAGGTGGCACTTCACTTTCACCTGTATTTCTCTCCCCACACTATTTCCACTTTCCTTCCTCCTGGCAACCATCGTATTCTCATATCCTGCCTACTTCTCTTCCCACCCACCAACTAAACTTTTATCTGTATCCCATCTTTATCTGTATTTATTATTTATTTACTTCATTTTCCCCCTACTTTCCTCCCAAAGCAGAGCCAAGAAAAGCTTACATCATTCTCCTCTCCTTTCCTCTGTGTTATTAGGTTGAGAGTGAATGTCCCAAGGTCACCAGGTGAGCGTCCACAGCAGAGTAAGGATTAAATCTTGGACCTCCCAAATCCTCTAGCCATTATACCTCATTAGCTTATGTGCGGTGGCTGCAATCAAAATAGTTGTGAGCAGGGGTTGTTTTGTAGAAAAATAGGTGGTGGAGCTCATTGAAGCTGCAATACTATTCAGTGGACAAGGAGGTGGAACTCTCAGAAGGAGGAGGTGGAATTCTCAGAAAGGTTCAGGAGCTGCACTCCTGTGAGCTCCCCCTGAATCTGAAGCCTGGTTGTGAGCAGCCAGGTCTGTCAGTGGTTGCTGCCATGTTTGGCTATGGTAAGTCCTCTCTGAGGGCCAAAACAGGCTTCAAATGACCACTGCAGAGGGCATTTATTTATTAAATGTACCGGTGCTGGTTGTATTATTTTGAGGAAGGTTTAACCCCTCTATGGTTTATTTTTTTATTTGTTTTTGTTTTCTAGATTTCAAATTTTTCTACAAACCTGGGGCTTTTTTCAGTTTTGTAGATACGTTTTGTGTGTTTATGTCTCCAGGCTCCATATCTAAGTATCCACAGGTGGGGCCATGTTGAGAATTAGCTATATTGATTTGCAATATAACAGTTTATATACCTCATATTTAGATACATCTTTAGCAAAGATATGGCTGTTCAGTGTTTGTACATTGATTTCCAGTTGCTGCAGATATGTATATCTTTGTTTAGTACACAATTTGGATAGAAATCTGGATAGAAATTTGGATAGAAATCTGCCTCCGTTCCTGAGGACTGGAAGGTAGCAAATGTCACCCCCATCTTTAAAAAGGGTTCCAGAGGAGATCCGGGAAATTACAGGCCAGTCAGTCTGACTTCAATACCGGGAAAGTTGGTAGAAACCATTATCAAGGACAGAATGAGTAGGCACATTGATGAACACGGGTTATTGAGGAAGACTCAGCATGGGTTCTGCAAGGGAAGATCTTGCCTCACTAACCTGTTACATTTCTTTGAGGGGGTGAACAAACATGTGGACAAAGGAGACCCGATAGATGTTTTTTACCTTGACTTCCAGAAAGCTTTTGATAAAGTTCCTCATCAAAAGCTCCTTAGAAAGCTTGAGAGTCATGGAGTAAAAGGACAGGTCCTCTTGTGGATCAAAAACTGGCTGAGTAATAGGAAGCAGAGAGTGAGTATAAATGGGCAGTCTTCGCAGTGGAGGACGGTAAGCAGTGGGGTGCCGCAGGGCTCGGTACTGGGTCCCATGCTCTTTAACTTATTCATAAATGATTTAGAGTTGGGAGTGAGCAGTGAAGTGGCCAAGTTTGCAGATGACACTAAATTGTTCAGGGTGGTGAGAACCAGAGAGGATTGTGAGGAACTCCAAAGGGATCTGTTGAGGCTGGGTGAGTGGGCGTCAACGTGGCAGATGCGGTTCAATGTGGCCAAGTGCAAAGTAATGCACATTGGGGCCAAGAATCCCAGCTACAAATACAAGTTGATGGGGTGTGAACTGGCAGAGACTAACCAAGAGAGAGATCTTGGGGTCTTGGTAGATAACTCACTGAAAATGTCAAGACAGTGTGCGTTTGCAATAAAAAAGGCCAACGCTATGCTGGGAATTATTAGGAAGGGAATTGAAAACAAATCAGCCAGTATCATAATGCCCCTGTATAAATCGATGGTGCGGTCTCATTTGGAGTACTGTGTGCAGTTCTGGTCGCCGCACCTCAAAAAGGATATTATAGCATTGGAGAAAGTCCAGAAAAGGGCAACTAGAATGATTAACGGGCTGGAGCACTTTCCCTATGAAGAAAGGTTGAAACGCTTAGGGCTCTTTAGCTTGGAGAAACATCGACTGCGGGGTGACATGATAGAGGTTTACAAGATAATGCATGGGATGGAGAAAGTAGAGAAAGAAGTACTTTTCTCCCTTTCTCACAATACAAGAACTCGTGGGCATTCGATGAAATTGCTGAGCAGACAGGTTAAAATGAATAAAAGGAAGTACTTCTTCACCCAAAGGGTGGTTAACATGTGGAATTCACTGCCACAGGAGATGGTGGCGGCCACAAGTATAGCCACCTTCAAGAGGGGTTTAGATAGAAATATGGAGCACAGGTCCATCAGTGTGTGTGTATATATAAATTTTTTTGCCACTGTGTGACACAGAGTGTTGGACTGGATGGGCCGTTGGCCTGATCCAACATGGCTTCTCTTATGTTCTTATGTAAATTAATTCCTGATTATTAAATTTTTTTGGCTGTGAACATTTCTAGTTTCTTGAAATATATAAATAATTTTGAAATACATTTTGGCATATTAACATAATGATTTAAATCAATAATGCATGAGATTAAAATCAAAAGTTAGGTCTCTTTATAATTTCTCTTATTTAACATTGGTAGGTTTGTGGCCTCCTGGCTATTAGTGAAACATGCACGGTGATATAGAAACAATCTAGAACTCACTAAGGAGGCTGTGGGGTCCAACTCTGTGACCCTGTTCTTTAAATCTTTGTCTGCAAGACATAGTAGAAGGGAATCTTAGGCTCCAAGCCTGCCTGATTATTTTGTGTGTCCAAAGAAATTTTCAGTCTGCCAGAAGCAATATAATAGCTACCATATGCAATACCAGAAAAGGCACTTTCCACATGGCAGCCTCTCAACCAAGGCCACTTATTTTTAACTGGTGCTCATTGTGTGGATTGTCTCATGTGAGAGTCCCTGTGCTAATGCTAACAATCAAGAATCTATACTGCTTCTGTTGATACTTTCTATGCAGTTGTGCTGTTCTATAGGGTTTTGAGGTGTTCAGCTTTCACATACCTGGCCCATGCAACTGGAACTCATGGTACATACAATCCTTCCAATATGCCTGATCACCATTTTTTTGTGTGAATGGGAAGATACACATATTTTCTCTTCCTGTCCAGTTTAAGAATGTGCAAATGGAAGTCCAGATATTTGAGGGAATGCAAACATGCATATCAAAGCTCCAGCCTCTATGCTGTTTTTTAGATCTACCCCAAATATATCCATGATTTTGTCAGGACTTTCCCCCTGGTTTTCCCAAAAAATCCCAGATTTCTTTGGGATGCCAAAATATTTTCCAGCTGGAATAGATCCAAATCCACACCAATAGTTATGATGCAGTGGCAAAACTGTTAGGACATCAGTCTAGGTGATTTCTTTAACTATAATTATTTTTGTATGTGTGTGCACATGCCATAAAATTTCACAATTAGACATAATGAGTTGCTGCATGGAATTATAGAAGTATATCCATCTTCTCTTGACACCCTTTGTTATAATCCTGTTTCTTTAGAAATTCTAAATAGAACAGCTGTTCATTCTTTACTGGCATTCCAAGGCCAATGTAACCTCTTTTTTCTTTCTTTTGCTTTTTTGCTGCCGTTAAACAAATTAAAATCCAACATGCAGTAATCACAGCTATTAATCTGTGGAATTGAAACCCAAGATTTATTTAGCATTAGCTGCTTTTAGATTTTGCATATCAAAATTGTGTTTTCATACACCTTGTGGTTTTTTCACATTGTGTAGACTCCCCTTTAGTCTTTACAATACATTCAATCTGCTTTATGAAGAATAATTAACACACATTATTAGGGAGAGGGGAATTAATTAAAGAATGGAGCTTTTCAATTTAACACGTGTTGCCCTGTTCCTTCACTGCTTTTCTGATCATTAACACCTGATTATGAAGTTGCATTGCTAATTTTCTCTATCAAAGAAAGCTTGTCAAAACTTTTTTACAGGCTTAAGGTTAAGAAGAGGAGGAGAGATTGGATTTATACCCTGCACTTCACTCCGGAGTCTCAGAGTAGTTTACAATCTCCTGCCCTTCTTCTCCCCACAACAGACACCCTGTGAGTTAGGTGGATCTGAGTGAGTTCTGAGAGAATAGCTCTGAGAGAACTGTGACTGACCCTAGGTCATCCAGCTAGCTGCATGTGGAAGCGTGGGGAATCAAACCCAGTCCTCTAGATTAGAATCTGCTGCTCTTTACCACTATACCAAACTGGCTCGCAAAGGGATCCACAAAAAGGGATCCCTTCCCCTCCCTACAACAGACACCCTGTGAGGTAGGTGGTGTTGATAGAGCTCTCCCAGAACCACTTTTGAGCAGAACAGCCTTGAGAGAACTTGTGGTTGATCCCAGGTCACATCAGCAGGCATATGTGGAGGAGTGCGGAATCAAATTTGGTTCTCCCAGATATGAGTCCGCGCACTTAACCACTACACCAAACGAACTTTCATGTTTTAGAGGAGATAACAGCATTTTTAACCTTCGGCTAGGCAACTTTGCCAGAGCTCTGGCTTCATGAAGTGGTTTGTGCTTTTGCAACAAAAATACTATAAATATAAAGTTATGAATTGACACGATTGGTCTGTGATGTTTCATTAATATATTATGCAGTCTTCCTTTATTGGGTTTTTGAGTAATGCTTTATACTGATCTTGGTCTCTACATTTTTTCTTTAACTCAACAAAATGTAACTTGGAGTCTGAAGACTGTAGAAAAAATATCATTTGTGTGTGTGTGTATTGAGTCCTTTGTGCTTCCCAGGCTTCTTGGTAGGGTCAGTCTTAATTTGGGTTGTAATATACTAAAGGGGCTCATAAAATGAATGCGCTTTTCGTTTTCAACATTAGCACCACCAAAGCAGATGGCAAATTCAGATGTTTCCAATCACAGTTTCCGGCAAAATATAATAGCTTTTAAAACAAGATCACTTTTCTCCCCGCAGGAATTGACAGTTTGATGTATATTTTCAGCTTTAAAAGCTACATCTGGTATCCTAGTATTTTTTTTACACTTTTGATGTTAATTTCTTGTCTCACACATAGTTTTCACATTTAAATATTCTTTAGATTTGTGTGTGTGTGTCTTGTTTTAACATCAGTACGATGCTGCTTGTTTTCATCATTTTCTTCAGAGCAGCCATACCTTATATTTGCTGTCCCAATATGCTGTCTGATAGACTGTTATGTATTCCCAAGGTCTTTTTCTTGTCATGAGTAATTGCATGCATCAGTAAGAAAGACGTATTCTACACATACAGCAAATGTTCAATTAGTTGCAGTCATAATGACAGGAAAAAATAAAACACAAATCTTGTAAGCTTCCATGTCAATTAAATATATGTATTTATATATTTATTCAGGGAACATCAAGTCATTCATTCTAGATTTTTCTTTCCAGAAAGCATATATCCACCTGTTGACCATCACTCCACCCTAGATATTTGTTTCCTTCATCCAGTTTATCTAGATTTAGCCATCTGAAGTTTTATGTTTAAGTTCTGGTCAGGCAGTACTATGTTAAAATCTGCCATTTCCACAAAAGCATTACCGTTAGATTTGAATTAATCAAGTTTGCTTCATTGAGGCCTGATTTGTGCAGCCATTGGATGTGCTCTTCACATGCGGAAGATATGTCCAAGTGTTTGGAGAATTTATGTCCAAGTGTTTGGAGAATTTTTAATCACAATATAGGAAACTTTCTTTGGCAAAGCCATTGCACTGCAGACTAGCTCTCCCAGGGGGAAAAAAAAGATTATATGACTTTGGTATCAGAGTCAAAGAAGCCCAGTATTATAGCAAAAAGTAATTGAAACCTGATCACTCTCTCAATCATGGCATTAAACACATAACGGAGAGCCAGTTCGGTGTAGTGGTTAAGTGCGCGGACTCTTATCTGGGAGAACTGGGTTTCATTCTCCACTCCTCCACTTGCACCTGCTAGCGTGGCCTTGGGTCAGCCATAGCTCTGGCAGAGGTTGTCCTTGAAAGGGCAGCTGCTGGGAAAGCCCTCTCCAGCCCCACCCACCTTACAGGGTGTCTGTTGTGGGGGAGGAAGGTAAAGGAGATTGTGAGCCGCTCTGAGACTCTTTGGAGTGGAGGGCGGGATATAAATCCAATATCTTCTTCTTCTAAAGGTAGTCCCTGCGCAAGCACTAGTCGTTACTGACTCCGGGGTGAAGTGCATCACATCATGACATTTTCACAGCAGACTTTTAGCTACTAAGAAAAAAAATCAAGCCTCAAGAATAACTTTCTTCAGAAGTACTGGACAAAAAGTAAAATTTGGAATTGGGGTAAAAAATTAACCTTAATTGAAAACATCAAACCCCACAGAAATGTAAATAGGGTCAAATTGAGCCCACCAATTTTTAAAACATAAGACACTGTTGGGAATCTGTAAAACAGTTTATTTGAAGAAAGCAATAATTTTAACTGTTAATATGGAAACTTATGGTAATAGTGCATTGTGGAAACACAGGAAATGAAAGAGTAGATTGTCTTGCAATGGGGTATAGAATGACCCCATTTCCAGAATTGCAATACCGTTCACTTTGAGCTTTGATTTAGCACAGCAAAGGGAAACAATCAGATGGCTAGAGATCATCTGAAGTTCCAGGCTGAATGGCTCCTTCAGGTTTGAAAAATGTGAGGTATGAAAGCCTGCAGACATTTCTTGGCTTATCTTGCAATGGAGCATAGAATACCCCATTTCCAAAATTGCAATAGTTCAATATGAGTTTTTCTTTGTGGCAAAAAGACATAAAGGAAACTTTGACATAGCACAAAGACCTGCTCCTATTATATACTCCTACTATATACTCTTACCTGCTCCTACTATATACTCAACAATGCAGGTTGCAAACACTGGTTTCCATTGGGGTCATTTCAACCACCAATTCAAAAGTTGTGTAAAACCTCAAAGTCAACAAATTTCAATAGATTTAAATTATAAGAGAAAATCTAGTTTTCACTGCTTGCTCTACCTTCCTATAAAATTGAGATAATGTGATGGTCCATCTATTTATACATGGGAACAGTGCTAAAATCATCCCCCCCCCCAATATTTATTGGGGTAACACAGCCCCAATTAAGATTGTACATAGTACTTTCACTTTCAAGCCAATCTATTGGGAGTTAGAATGACCACATTTTTCCTTTTGATAAAATTCAAACTTAAAAAAAGAAAAGCAGTGGAGAGAGAAGAGAGGGACTTGGGAGCATTGCAGATTTTATTATTATGCAGGCTTTGAAACTAGCAATAATTTACAAAGAAAATACTTGAAAATTAAACTTACCTTATTCACAAAAACTGTTTTCTCATTAGGAGTCAAAAAAGGTCACATTTACAATTTGTTTGCAATTTAAAGCACTTAGTATTTCAAGAATATTGTTATCTGTACAATTGGTGACATTCAGCATGGTCACTAGCCAGAGCTGCTGTTGACATAAGCTCACAATTTGGGATATGTCCCATAGTCATTGTGAACATCTATCTTTTGAAATCTGTATAGATACCACTTTTGTCCCTGGCCCAGTCAGTCAATAGAATTCAACAGAATTCATCATTTTGGCACATGCTCACAGTTTACAGGGTTGAACCATAGTTGGCAAAAGTGTATGGCAAAAGTAGGTGGCAAAAGCCTGCCTGTATTTTGCAATCTGACCAAGGACATAGTTTTCACAGTACTGTTTGAAATCAATATATTAAGAGATTGAGACTATTATATCAACACCAGCTATTGTTCAGGTGCTTGCTGACATCTGCTTGTGTTTCAGTTGGCGAAAATACTACACAGCTGGTTGAACATATGGATTGGGCCTCAGTCTCAAAACTATTAGTAGGGTTTTGGATACACTGCTAGAAGAAAAAATATGCAAACACATTTTCCCCCTTCTCTGATAGAATCCTAAACCATTTCTGGTTTCCCAGGTCATCAGCCCAATGATTAGTTACTGATTGATTGCATGTTTACACAAACTGGGGCTAATATATTGGTTTTTTATTCTTTGGAACACTTCATTTAGCAATGCCTATCTTCAGTGAATTTCGTTAACCTAACAGCAATAGCCATAATCTCAGATTCCACTTTAAGGGCAATTTTCATCAGTTCAGTATATATAGTAGTAGATGATCTCATATTTTCCTGGACTTTAATGGACCTAGAAAGGTATAACTCTGTTTAAGTTTGAACTGCAGCTCTAAGAAAAGACAGTACTTTGGGCCTAGGTAGCTCTAAGAAAAGATCGTACTTTCAGCTCTGGGTACAATTCAGAGAACCATGTGCAGAGGATCTTCCATTTGATATCTATGAAGACTGAGGTCTCCATGTTGTGTAACAAATGGGAGCTGCAAGTTCTCCTCAATTCCTGCATTTGTCATGCTCAGTTTGGATCAGGACCAATGGCAGCCATAGAGAAAGGGTTTCAGTCTTCCATTTATTTTGTTTTGATGAACTGAAACAGTTCCCAATTAACATGCATGTTTCCCCAACAGGTCAAACAGAAAGCACCGTTGGGCCATTTCAGGATAGAAAAATGATGTGGATGAGAAGGCTGAAGCCCCTTCTACATGTGTGCTGTTGTCCCAGTCTAAACAGAGCATAGAGCATGCAGAATTGGGGTGAACCCACAGCTTATGTCTGATGGTTACACATCAGCATTAGGGATGGGCACTAACTGAAAATTCCCATTCAGGTTCACAGTTCAGGCAGATCTCAAATGGAACTGGGGGAGGGGCGGTTCCCAAATAGTTTGGGTCCCTGAAAGGGAAGAGTTAACACATCTTTCCTCCACTTTGAAGCAGGAGGAAGCAAAATGAACAGGTTTAATGGCTTGCAGCAATTAGATGGGAAGCACCCCATTGTTAGATTTAAATGGCTGTAAGGCATTAAACTCATCTGCTTCACTCCTTCCTGCTTGGAAATGGGAGGAGCAAAATGGAGCACCTGACCACTGTTATGCTAAAGTGCCTGGAAGCCATTTAAACCTAACAGCTGATGGGTGGACCCACCCTACTGTTAGGCTAAAATGACTGGCAGCCGTTTCAGTGCTCCATTTTGCTCCCCCCTTCCAAGTTGGGGTGGGGGAAAATGGTGAGTCTAATGGCTCACGGCCATTTAAACCTAACAGTGAGGTGGGTTTGCCTGTCCACTGTTAGGCTGAAATGGCAGCCATTTCAGCACTGTTTCACTCCCCCTACTTTCAAGAGAGGGAAGCAAAACTGACAGGTTTGATGGCTTACTGCCATTTAAACCTAATAGCTGCTGGGCAGACCTGACCTGCGGTTAGGCTGAAATGGCTACTAACCATTTCAGTGCTCTGTTCCACTCCTGGCTGCTTGCAAGCAGGGGGGAAGCGTAACAGGTGGGTTTAATGGCTCACAGCCATTTCATCCTAACTGTGGGGTGGGTCTGAACAACTGAACCAGACAAAAGTCCAGGAAATGTTTGAGAAAGGTGCTTTCCATGAACATCAGTTTGGGAACTCTGAACTGAGGTAAGTTCATAACAAATGTTGGCTTGTTAACTGGTTCATACCCATCCCTGTGAGCCATTAAACCCACCTTTTACGCTCCCCCCCCCCGCTTGGAAGCAGCCAGGAGTGGACATAGTCCACATATGGTGGACATAGGAGGGGAGGAGGCCAAGCAGTGTCTACCCTGAAGCCCATCAAAACCTGAAACTGGCCCTGCCCCAGACTCAGTGTGTATCCTTCATAATGTGTATCAGCTAGTGAGATTCAGTACCCAATATAGACAAAGAATATCCCTTTTGTGGAACAAGAAAGTAATTCTGGACTCTAGCTCATGTTTTATGAGATTATCTGATCTCCATTCTACATTTATAAACAAATTTCAAACGTGCCTCAGACTGAGTATAAATTTACACCCACAGAGATTAAATTGTGCCTAATTATGATGGGATTGAGTTTTGTTTGAGTACTAAGGATATAAATATTGCTCGCCATTCATTCATACCAGAATTGTGCAAACATCTGCACAGTTGTATCAGCCATATAAAAGAAAATATATATTGCTATTAGGATTAACTCTGACTCTGGCTTTTCTCCGACAGGCATATCACAACCCTTGAGGTCTCATATATCTTCCTTTAATGAAGTGACAAAAAATATTTGCCTTCATGACAAATCTCAGGGATAATAAGCATCCTCCCTTTGTGTTAAAAGAGACCTTTAGATGCTGCCTCATTTGCAGAGCGCTGGCCCTCTCTGGTGGTCTTGAGACAGTAGAGCATGATGTTATTTATTGAAGCTTGACAGACTTTGAATACATGAGAACAACAAATTAATAAAAAAAATTGAAATGGTTGATGGTTCTCTTGACAGCTGTCTTTGGGGGACGGGGGAGGGATTAGGTGCCTGGTCCTTAATTAAGTGCCAGCCTGTTTTCCAAACATTCCACGATCAATATATAATGTACACATACAAACACATCCAATATTACAGGCAGAAAGTAGTAAAGGCCTAAAATGACTACTGTTGAAGGTTAAAGCAGAAAGTGCCAAAGCAGGATTGCAGCTGAACATCAAGAAGACAAAAGCAATGACTACTGAAGAATTACACAACTTTAAGGCTGATACATTGAACTTGGCTCCATCATCAACCCAAAAAGAGGAAGACCCGACATGAGATGGATTGTCTCAATATAGGAAGCCACAGCCTTCAGTTTGCAAGACCATAGCAAGGCTGTTAACAATAGAGCATTTTAGAGGTCATTAATGCATAGGGTTGCCATAAGTCAGAAGTGACTTGACAGCACTTAACACACATAATGTGTAATATAAGCTATTAAAATAATGTTTATGTAATCTATAGGAGACAAAAACATTTCTAATATTTTTTTTTGGGGGGGGAGGATTCTTCATAATAGTCTGTCCATGATCTAGCCACTTTGATGCCCCATTAATTTCAATGGGAGGGATTTAGACATACATTTAACTCCTAAATTGAAATCAATGAAACTTAACAAAACTTAACTGGCTGGGTCATGCTCCAAAGAAAGCTTGCTGTGAATGTGCCCAGTATTTCTGTCGCTTCTCCATTTTAAACCATGTGCTTTTAAGGTAGCTTTTAATCAAAATTGGCATTGTATACCTACACAGTGTTTTCCACTTGATGCTGTCTTTGAAGTTCTATTTTCCTTTGGAAAATGTTCCACCACTAAAATTAATTTCAGAAGTTACAAATGCAGTCTTCAGGGGAATTTGCTGAAGGTGAATTCTTCTTGGTATAAATTTTTCCTTTCATGTTTTTGTTTTGTTTCACCCAATAGGCTACTGATAAAGACACTGGAAACTATAGCGCTATGCAGTATAGACTCATCATCCCACCAATCAAGGATGGCAAGGAAGGCTTTGTGATTGAGCCTTACACAGGGATCATCAAGACAGCCATGCTCTTCAAAAACATGAGACGGTCTTATTTCAAGTTTCAGGTCATTGCAACTGACAACTATGGGAAAGGGCTGAGCAACAAATCAGATGTGCTGGTAAGTACAAATGAAGAAGTACATTTTGAACCTGCCTCATTGCAAGGATGTGAGGGTGAGGGTTGTTTCTTTTTTTGTTTATGTTTCGGAAACTAGTATTTCACATGGTGCTTCTTGCAGTAATGTGTTAATGCATTAGATTGATTTTTTGATGCAGTTATTCTAGACTAGACCTATATATACATGAAATGGGAGAGGCAATGATCATACAGGAGAAAGGTACCAGCTGATCTTCCCTGGGAGCTTTCAAAGACAATTCTGCAGGCAGAGTAAGAACAGAAAGCCCAGCCGGAGTGTAGGGGCTATCACTTCAGTAGAAGTGCTTCTGTGTGCAATAGAACTGGTTGACTCAACCTCAGCAAACCTCACTTGCGTAATCTCCATTTCACTGACAAATGGGATCCAGTCTTGGAGTAAAGTGCTCTCACTTTCTCTTCCTTGGAATTGCACAGTGCATAAAGAGTATGTAAAAACATACATTAGCATCTATCCAGAGTAGAATTCCTATGTCCAGATCAACTTGAGGAAGGAACAAGTGCACCGCCTTCCATGAAGTGTGATTTATTTTTATTTATTTATTTATTTTATCAAATTTATATCCTGCTCTCCCCTAATGGGCTCTCATATAATCTCCAATCATTATGAGCTTTGCAGAAGACAGAAACGGCGAATATCTCTTGTGCTCTTTGTTCAAGGGGGCATTGCTTCACATTCTTGCCACTCTGCCAAGTTTTCTGCAGCCACTGGAGGAGTCAGAGAAAGAAAAGATTTTGTAGCCGTTATACATAATGACTAGTGAGTGCAGCCAACATTTGTAGATCCCTGGGCATTCAGCATTGTGGGTCAGAAGTTGTGCTGGCCTGCCGTAGGCACTTTGGGCTGAGAAGAATGTTTTCTGCAAGCAGCCTGATTAGGGATCAGTGTGGGACAATCACCAGGCTGGTGTTTTGGATGTGAAAGACCCACATTCAAATCCCAGCTCAGCCAAAAGTCCTTCATAGGTTTGAGGTCAATGACTATAAAAACTTTTGTGAAAGTTGGCAGCAATATAGTAATTAATAATTGGCATTGGTATTGTGCTGGTTTTCATTTCATTTTATTCATTTTATTCCGTAGGTTGGTAGTTTTTGATTGAGGCTTTGTAGAAACACGGAGCTGCTTGATTCCCAGCACCTCCATCTTGCACTCAGTGTTGTTTACGACGTAGGTCACAATCCAGTGCTTTACTGGACTCTGATACATACACACAGAGTCTGTCACTTTCACTTCTGTGAAGTCCGTAGAGGTTCAGTCATAGGCACTGTGGGTGTACAGAATATTTGCTAGAGAAAATACAAGAGAATGGGAAACTGCTGACGTGGGCATTGGAAACTGCATTTAAATTAAAGCCAGTGTATCATAACAGAAGTCTAACTACATTTTTTTTCTCTGGTATCAAATAATTATGGTTAGAAAATTTCTTGTGAATAATTTGGTTATGGTTTATCAGGAACAAAGGTCTAATAATAATAATAATATTTTATTTTTATCCCGCCCTCCCCACCTCAGCAGGCTCAGGGCGGCTGACAACATTTCATAAAAATATACAATAATAATCAAAACAGTTAAATTTAACAATATAAAACATTATAAAACATTGAACTTAACAATTTTAAAAAACAGTCAATACAATTGATACAGTTAATAACTTCATCTGCCAGTACTGATGGAAATTGACGCTAGTTCTGCTAGTACCAGCCGTGCGGTATAGATCTTTAAACTGCATTTGGCGGATCCTTGATTTACGGTCCTCTCTAGCAGTCCGAATGTGCAAGTCCTAAAAGGGAGGTCTTGCAGGCCCTGCAGAACTGGTCAAGGTTCCGCAGGGCCCGCACCTCCTCAGGGAGTTGGTTCCAAAGGGCGGCGGCCGCTATTGAGAAGGCCCGTGCTCTGGTCTTTTGATATCTAATCTCTCTCGGCCCAGGGATAGTCATTAGATTTTTCCCGGTTGACCTCAGTGCTCTCTGGGGTTCATATGGGGAAAGACGGTCCCTCAGGTAGGCGGGTCCTCGGCCATATAAGGCTTTAAAGGTAATGACCAACACTCTGTACTGGACCCGGTATATGATCGGCAGCCAATGCAGTTCACGCAGCCCCGGCTGTATATGTTCCCATTTCGGGAGTCCCAACAACAGCCTGGCCGCTGCGTTCTGCACTAGCTGCAGTTTCCGAGTCCGGCACAGAGGTAGCCCCAAGTAGAGGGCGTTACAATAGTCCAATCTTGAGGTGACCGTTGCATGGATCACTGTTGCGAGGTCCCGGCGCTCAAGGAAAGGGGCCAGCTGCCTCGGCCGCTTCTGATGGAAGAATGCTGACTTGGCAGTGGCTGCTATCTGGGCCTCCATCGATAATGAAGGCTCCAGTAAAACACCCAGTCTGAGATAGTCGGCAGATTCCTAAGATTTCTAAATACTACATGCTGCATCTATATGGATGCATTTCAACCTTCTATCTACCTTCTACCTTCTCCTGTGACTACACAGCATCTGTCCCTTACTCCAAGGGTGTTAAACATGCAGCCTGAATGGCGAATTAGACCCCTGGAAGACTCCTATCAGGCCTGCAAGCAATTCACTGTCATCTGCTTCCTTCTCCCTCTTGCTTCCTTCTGTATCACAACTTGCTTTGCCAGGCTTGCTCAATCACACAGAAGCTACAGAGAGAGGAAGTGGGGAAAGGAGCGCTAGCTTTGCCAGGTTCTCTCAATTGCACAGCAGAGCTACTGAGCCAAGCCTCTCTTCCTTCTGTTGGTTGATGAGGTGGATTAGGCTGAGTCTGTGTGTTTTTCTGTGTCCTTTATAAAGTTTATATCTCCCCTACCTGGCATTACATTTTATAACACACATGGCCCAGCCCGACATGGTGAAGATCCGTCCCTCATAACAAATGAGTTTGACTTCCCTGCCTTACTCTGTACTTGATGTAAATAGCATTCAAATATGATTTAAATCAAATTAAAACATATTGTTTTAATTGAACTCAGAAATAGGGATTAAGAAACTCCTGTAGTGAAATAAATGGATATAAAAAAAGGTTTACTTTTGGCTGAATCATGCCCGCTGAATCATTATTTCCAAATGCAGGGAAGACATTTAAAAGGTGTGTAGTTCCTTCAAATGTGATTGCCAGAACTCCCTTCAGAGTTCATTTGTGTGTCACACCCTTGCTCCTGGCTCCACCCCCTCCCCAAAGTCTCCTGGCTCTGCCCCAGAGTCCCCAGATATTTCTTGAGTTGGACCTGGCAACCCTATGTACATGCATGGTGAGCAGATCCAGTCCTAATGCATTCAATAGCAACTGCCACTAGGGATTTGAGAACTTCATAAGAGATCAAAGTACTGTAGTTCTTATTCTTGAATAATATGTGTTTTGAAAGCTGAAGCAAATTTTGCTTTTCTGTTTCCAGGTCTCTGTCGTCAACCAGTTGGATATGCAGGTCATTGTCTCAAATGTTCCTCCTACGCTGGTGGAACAAAGCAAGGATCAACTGATAGGGTAATGAATGTATTCATTGTGTAAACCTCTCCTGTGCACATTCAAATCTAACAAATGTGGCTAGTTGTCAGAAGATATTTTCAGTTTAAGAATTTATTATTTTGTCTTGCTTTGAAATATTGATATGTATAATATTGATGTATTTGTCTATTTATTGATTGGTTGAAATATTTTGAGCCTACTTTTTGGATACCAAGTCCTCTATAATGGCTTCCAAAAACCATAAAATGAATTAAAATATCAAATAACCAAAATTCAATTTAAAAATCCATTTAAATTAATTGTTTCAATTTTTAAAAATGAGATAACAAAGTACTCTGAAATAAAGAGCAACATCAGTGTACAGATCAAAAGCCTTCTGGAACAACAAGACGTTAGCCATCTTTTTGAACCTTAATAGGAATCATAACATGTGAGCTTCATGAGTAAAGGAGTTCCACAGCCTCACTGCCATCTCCTATAAAGTGCCCATCACAGGAAGTGTAAGGAGATATATATATATATATTTAAGAATAGAAGAGACTGGCTGCTCTTGTTTGTGGATTTGGAATGTCAGGTGCTTGAGGTAACACTAGAGCCCCATCTTTTCCAATACAACAGCAATTAAAACATCTGTACAAAATAAGATCCAATCACTCATTAAAAAAAAACAACCCAATCCTGAAATAGTATGTTGTCTGAAAGGGCACCCCACCCTTGTGACTGATAGCATAGCTGTTCCAACCCTGGGAGGGGGCAGGGTTTATAGGGCATACAGCACATAATACGACGGTCTGAGCTTTAGCTCAAAGAGTTGATCATCTTCAAGAGATGTTTCCAGAATTGTGTCTGAGCTATGCCTATCACCCAGAATTTGGAAGAGAACCAAGTGAACCTTTATTTGAAGTAGACTCTCCCCAGCTTCACAAGATAAGCCACACTTTCCTGTCTTTCAAGCAAATAATCAATTTCATTTAAATAATAGTGCATATTACCTCAATGTTGTTGACTTTTTTGATGCTAGAGGTAGCATAAAAGGAATTACAATGTAGTACCCAATAATCATCATGAATTGTTAAAAGGGAAAGGATTCCTTTAATATTTTTCTTCCTTCATTTCCTATTACGGTATCACATCAGCAATAAAAGAGCATTTACAAAACTAAGCAACTTGCACACCCCATATTAAAATTGATCCCCAACGATTAATTAACTAAAGCTTTAGTTGATTAATTTACTGATTAAACAAATGGAAATTTGCAGTCCTGTTAAAAAAAGGACTAGGATTTCATGATTTATTTCTATGTCAGGAAGTGTTTTGCTCATTCTTCAGCAAAGCAACAAGAAATTAGAGGGAAATTACTTCAAGTTAATGTCTCTGATGAGATTAAGGAGACATATTGTTTAGCTTGTTTGCTATAGGAATATTGAAAGAGGAGATCGTTCCCCTTTTCATATTGATCTTTTAGGCAGACTGTATCCAGTTTTAGATGGCAACTAATTTGGATACCTTTCTGCTAGTATAATGGGATATGAGGATCATTTCGCGATAGAAATGGAAGTACATCCTCGCCCAAGAACCTCTTTTCACCACATAAATGCAAAAACAAATTTTGAGAAACACGCAAATACATTTCCTTTCCATTGTAATTTTGGACCTGGTTGACAGACCATACCAGGAGTAAGTGAATATCAAGGTAATCAGCAACTGGAAGCCGCAGCTTCTGATTCTCTGAAAAGGAGTATCAGTTGCCCCTGTTGCCATCCAAGAGGCAACAAAGAGATTTATTTTATTTTTAGTTTATATAGGCTGCAATTAGGCATAGTTTGATCCAGTCAGACCTGCCTTATGGCTTGGATGCGCAACAGAGGGATCAGAGAACAGGAAATCTAGTTTGAAGCCAGCTCAGCCCAAAAGGTCTGGACTTTCACAGGTATCAAAGATACACACAGTAAGAGGGACAGGATGCTGATGACTGGGGCATGACAGACAGATGTTGCTGTCTGTGCATTTTAAATCCAGAAGGGAGCAAACTGTATGTCTGATTGCACCCTATACTCCTACCTTTCTCCTCAATGGAGAGCCAAAGTAGCTTACATCATTCTCCTGTGTTCCATCACAACAACACTGTGAGGTTGGTTAGGCTGAGACAGTATGATTTGCCCAACGTCACTCAGTGAGCTTCTATGACTAACAGGATGCCAGTCTCTTTTGAGCTCACCTGTGACAGGCTATCCCAGAGTTAGGCAGAACCCTGCACACAACCTGTTTGCTCAGAATGCAGGGACCAAGCATCTGAGGTGAGCCAGTGAGCATTGTCAGCAATGGCAGGAGTGGTAGCATGGAAGCAGATGAGCATGATCTATGTCTGTCATCATTTTCCAGACCTGTAAAGTTGCCAGATAAGTCCAAAGTATGCCCCTGACGCTCTGACATCAGTTCTAGGACTCAGCCGTCTTTCAGTTCTTCTGGCTAAGTATATGTCATGTCTCCTTGCTCCTCCCCACTTTCCAGCAGCGGCATATTCATAGGTTGGCATTTGGGGGTGGGGTGCAGTACTTAGGCAAAAATGTTACCTGCCTCTTCCTTGGAATTGGCCTTCAATTAAGTAGATACATTGTTTTTCAAATGTGATATGTTTACATTATCTATCACATATCCCTTGAGTAGCTTAGCAATTGATTCCAAGGAGCTAAATATATAGCTATACACAGGGCTTTTGTGGCAGGAAAAAAAACCCAGTAGGAACTCATTTGCATATTAGGCCACATCCCTTGTCGCCAAGCCGGACAAAACTGCATTCCTATGAATTCCTGCTCCAAAAAAATCCCTACCTATACAAAAGTTAAGGTTACTAAATAAGAAGGGTTGTCTGGAGATTCAGAGCATTTCTGTGTGCTGTCCCAGTCCTAACACAACAAGTACAATATTAGTATGGGTAGCTGTGTCCACTTAATTGGTTTCTGGAAAAGGACTTTGAGGTGCCCGAGACAAAGTCTTAAAACTCCGTTGTCAATAAATAACACGAAACGTGCCCCAGTCAGTCTATGTATGTTGTGACTAGACTCTGCTGTGTGCACATAGTCCTGCCTGCTTCTTTTCAGTAACAGTAATATAACGTCCCTACCTGCTATTTATGAAACAATAATGTGGTAGCCCAGTTGTGAAGTGGGAAGGAAAGAAATACCCATGCTATTATGTGGATCTTTTAAAAATGTGAATCTAAACTTGACTTAACAAGGGCTGCAGTACAAGAGAGGGAGAGTCCGTTACCTCAAAAGATTTGTGTATGGGGTGAGTACTGCTCTGACAATTTATCAGTGCTGCTATCCTCCTCCATGTTTATTGCTCTTTTTTTGCTTGTGATGTAGAGTGGGAGGCTGGCATCTTCCAAAGACATAAAATAAAGGGGGGGGGGGGACTGAACATGTCGTAAATCTTTGTTAACAGTCAGAGAGGTCAGTAGTTGTTTGTGACTATCCCTTAGCCTGTCAGAAATCGAAATGCAGTGGCATTGAATGCATTTCCCCAGGGCAATGGTGATATCACATTATCCAAGGTATAAAGTATGGAGTTTTGGGTGCTCAAGATTTACAGCATCCTTTAACACCAGAAAACTTGAGCGATGATGTGTGGGTTATGGGCACAACAAATGAGCCATAGAAAGAGCCGTAGTCTCCAGAATGGCCCTTTTGAGAAAGATCCAAACTTGTATGCATACAGCAGTCTTTGCAGCATATTCTTAACTCTATTTAAGAACTTAGAACAGGACTGTTTATTGGGAAGGGGAATGTAAGGAGGAAGAGTTAAATCCAGTTCTCTGTACTGTTTTGAGTATCTTACCAAGACCACATGTGTACAGCCCCAGCTGCTAGATAGAGTTGGAGAAATATTGCTCGATTGTTTGAATTTGAAGTTCCTCACTCTGGCCAATTCTGTCCTGTACCAGGACAAGAGCCAAAAATGAGCTCTTTCAAATTCTCTCCACTCATATACAATGTGGCAAAGAAAGCTTAGCTCAGTTGGAGAGAAAAGTAAGCAGTGCAACATGTCCATCTTTTCTGACTGTTGAGTGTAGCTGGCAGAATTAAATTTCTGGTTACCACTGATGGCTTGGTGATCATGTTTGTGAAGTCGTCGATATGTTAGGGTCTTCATCTTGGCTATTTGGGCTTAATAAAATGAACCATGTTACACCAAAAACTTAACCATAGCTTTGACCTGCTGCATGTTTGCGCAGTGTGTAGATCTGTTATTCATTCATGTGTTCATGTCTGGGCATTCACAAACAAGACACGTTTGCCAGTTCTGGAATGGCCTTTTTTTTCCGCCATTGTGTCCCTAATATAAATTTGTTGGCAAAAATTGTGGATATATACCATTCTAACATTAGGAAATTAGATTTTGCTGTGACGTCTGTTGTTAGCTATGTTGCTGTATCCTACAATATTTCTCAGGGATTTACAATATCTATTTTCAAATAAAGAATTAATATCTTCAAATCCTTTCCTGCCAAATATATGCTCAGTCCTGATCCTCCCCTGGGATTCCAGCATCCTAGGCAGCATGGTGAAGATCTTGAGGCAAATCTCAATATACAGCATTAGGGCTTTGTTAGATCTATTACAGTAATCTCTCTGTAAATTTCAGTTTTCAGTGCTTAAAAAAAATTCTCTCTGTAATGAAACATTAATACTCACATTGGGTTTTGTGATTTCCTTTGAATGAATAAATTAATGGTAGTGGCTTTGTTGTAATGAGGGTCAGAACTGCCATGTAGATTGGTATCCCTCTGCCAGATTTCACACATTCACACTCCCAATATATAGTGAAACTTAATTCATAGAATGAGCTGGAAACATCTAGTTAACTTCCAGTCTGCTAAAACTAAGGACAGTGATTGTTTTAGTAGCCACACACACACACACACACACGTTTTCTTGACCTCCAGCTCTGCTTGCTTACACACTTGCCTGCCCTCTTTTCTCCTTTTTACCTATCACAGTTTCCCGAGAGCTGTTTCTCTTGTTATCTGCAGCTGCACAGACAATTCCTATGTTTTAAATTTTTTACCCGCTGTACTCATATTTCCCAATTTAGGATTTTTCTACAAGCCTGAGGTGTTCTCCAAGTTTGCCGGAAAATCTTATTGTAGTGTAAATTGCCCCAATCCACAGATTTAGGTATCCACCTCTAGGGGCATAGTTGGCTATTAGACATATAGATAAGATATGGGCTCAGGGAAAAAATCGACTGTTTTCAAAGCAATACTAGGGTTCATGTCTGATTCATATAGCAGTTGTGAAGTGGAAAACAGTACTTCTAAGCATGTACATAGTGTAAACCTTAACCTCACTTGTTATAGTCGTCAAAAATCAAGCAGGTCTCTAAAACATAACACCAAAATTAGCATAGAAGGAGACACACACACACACACACCCCAATTACAGTAGTAATGAAAGCTAACCACAACAGAGTCTGCAACGTTTTTTTTGTGAGCCCCATTTGTCATATCTATTTCCCAGTGGGCTCTATCTGTGGATACTTAAATCTGGAGATTAGGGCCATGAACAGACAAGGCACATTTTTGTATAAACCTGAGGGTAAAACCCAGGTTTGCAGAAAAGTATGAATTTTTAAAGGGTGCTTTAAAAAAACCTTTAAAATAATAGAAACAGCAACTGTAGCTTTGGGAAATAAATTCTCTCAATGGCTGTTGCTAGGCAACTAACAACTATCCTGTTAGCCTTCAGTCCTTTGTTTCTGCAGGGAAAGGTGTGGGGGAGGGACAGCAGGACCTTTTACGAGGCTGTTTTAGCCTCGGAGGGAGGTCTCATGAGGGCCAGGCTTGGCAGCAACCACTGAGCAACTTGCAACCAAGTGACTTCCATAACTCAACCAAGCCTGGCTACTTGCTTCTGTTCAACAGCAGCCATGACATGGAAACCAGTGTGGTGTAGACTAGAGTTGCAGACTAGGATCTGGGAGACCCACCTTAAAACTTCCACTCTGCCATGGAAGCTAACTGGGTGACCTTGGGCCAGTTACATATTCTCAGCCTAATCCACAGGGTCATTGTAAGGATCAAATGGAGAACATTATGTAAGCTACTTTGTGTCCTATTGTGGAGAAAGGTGAGGGGCAAATGAAACAAATAATAAATATATCTAAAAAGGGAGAGCAGATAAAAGATTGGTTGCTTGGTGGATGGGAAGGACAGAAGGAAGAAAGGAAAGGTGAGTTGTGGTTAACCTGGAAGAGGGAAAAAGGAAATAGCTTGGAAGGGAAATAAAAGCAAAAGTGAGGTAACCGCTGTGATTTCTTGCAAATTTCCTATTGCACAACTGGGCCTCACCCTGTGGCCAGCACCATGTAGAGTTTTCCCAAGATAAGGCTGACAAGGGGATGAAAGGGGGGGGATGAAGATGGAGTGGCAGGTAAAGGTAGCCTGGTTGATGGGTTGATGGGTGAGAAAGACTGAAAGAAGAAGGAAAATTAGAGAAGCTATAGGGACTTTCATAGAAACAAAAGAGGAAATAGTGGGGAAGGAGAAAATGACCCTGCTTTTAGATCCTCTACTTGTATGCCCCTAATTTTCTTTGACCACCCTACCCTAGTGCATTGCTTGCTCAAATACATGAATAAAATATATGAATATACCCTTAAAACTGAGCTGTCTTATATGACAATTCTGGGAATCAAAAACTGATAACCAAAACTTGTCTTGTCAAACCCTATTGCCCTGGAATATTCTCCATAAGGTGACCCTTACTTTAAATATTGTGTTTCATCCCTGAGAGTTGGAGTGGTTCTCTGAAAGGGTGGGCAAAATACCTGTGTCTCTATAGTGACCCCCCATGTTTGTTGTGTTAAGTGTAAAGGAGGAAGCTCAGGAAGAAGATAAACAACGTGTGACTTGCAAGCACAGTGGTTTTACTTCTGAAAGCTTCGTTTCTGACTTCAGAATGAGGGATTTTGATATAAAAACATAAGCAAAAGCAGCATGTGGAAAATGATCTCCTGGGAAGCACTGCCATGCAAAAGCAGTGCAAAACAAGTGGCAAAGTCTTCAGGGCAATTCAAGGGCAGCCAGTTGCTTAAGTTTATTCTAGTTCTCTGCTGGTGAATAAGGTGCCCTAGTCTGAAGGTTTATATTCTTAGCGATGATAGAAAATAGCTAAACACTGTTTGGTTAATCTGCCAAGTAAGTTAGCTCAACAACATGTTGTCTTCAGAGACAACTTTTGAAATATATATGTTTTAAAAAAAACAACTATGATGCTTAAATTCAAAAACAGATGCCTTCTTTGTCAGGTATGTTGCAAATAGTGTATCTGGTTGGCAGAATACTCAGGGCTTTTTTGATAGAAAAAGCCCAGCAGGGACTCATTTGCATTTTAGGCCACACCCCCTGATGTCACCAGTGTTTCATATAGGGCTTTTTTGTAGAAAAAGCCCAGAAGGAAATCATTTGCATATTAGGCCACACCCCCTGATGCCAAGTTAGCCGGAACTGTGTTCCTGTGCGTTCCTGCTCAGAAAAAGCCCTGACAATACTTAACATTTATTAACATTTAGAGTGTTCAGAGTGCTCTGTGTGCAATATTTTAATGATCCTACAGCTTTTAAAATCTTTTTTCAGTTTCTTCCCTCATCTCTACTCCTTCTTGCTGTCTTTATTTTTTGTACTTCTACTCCAGTCTTTTTCTGTCTTGCAACTCATGGTAATGTTTGTAGCATTCCACTGCAGGAATTGACTACTAGACCCAAATCTGTTTCAGCGAGTTCTCCAAACATACCATAAACTCTTCAATGGAATGGAAACAGCAAACAAGACTTTCACTCTACAAGCCGTTCAGTATCATTACCCTCATATTACAGAGAATGGCGTGGGTAGTTCAGATTGAGACTGAGAAGCAGTGGTTAGACTAAGGCTACTCAAGGGGTTTGTTCATTGCTGATGAGAAATTTACCAGCAGGCTTAGTCATTATGCAACAGCAGCTCTCAGCAACTATATCAACAACATTGCTGTAATACATTCTAGACTATTTTGTAGAGCAAAGATTGTACTGTGACCCCCAAATACTGAATGGTTGGGTTTTAAACGAAATGCCCTTTCAACCCCTGATTATTGGTATCTTCATTCTTAAGGGTGATCACTTTATGCCATTTCAGGTACTTCAGTTTATAGAATGACAGAACTGGAATGATTCTTCCTCTTCCCTTAGTGCACTGGGGCAATTAGAGGACAGGTGCATTTTGTCTGAGTTCCTTGGAGAAAGGGCAGGTTATAAAAGAGACAGACAGATGGAGTTAATTTTAATTTTTAAAAGTAAATATCATTAATGTTCAATGGGATATTATTTTTCATTCATTTTTGCATTTTGCGGCTGTCCTAAATAGCTGATCAAACTGTTTGCTCCATTATAGCAGCATTTGAGATTCATGCTGCCAGGACTATGACTGCTGTAAATCCCTTTTTCGTTAAGTGCAGCATGCAGCAGACACCCACAGGGATGCTGGTCTGCTGTCTAGAATGGATTTGTATATGTTTTTGCTACCAGCTTATGCTAGTCACCGCTTGCACAGGGGACCTTTCCTTTCCTGTGCTAGTCAAATTTTAGAGAAAATGGAATAGAAGCATGCCATTTATTCAGTCAGTTTAGACACTAATTGATTTGTTTATGGACATTTTTCTTTATTGAAACTTTTATTCTTAGAGTAATAAGTATCTGTGAATTTCTTTAAAACTATCCAATTAAATCTGGAGAGTAATGTCATATCAGCTAGATGATATCCAGTCAATTTAGTAGCAGACAGATAAATAATGGATTGGATCCAGCCATATGTCTCAGTCTTACCTTGTTCCTTTCCCATTCCATGTGGTTTTTATCAAGTGATTTTTTGTTAGTTTTTTGTCGCTGTTAGTCAGTAGGTACCCTCTCTCTTTTTGAATAAAACTTGTTGGATGGAACAATATACACAGTTACAATATACACACAAATCCAGATATCCATAGGTGGATTTCTGATATTTGAATCAACACAAATTATGAACTGTGTTTTGTATCCCCTGATACATTGTGTGCTATTGAAGTTATGTTGCTTAAGTGATCTTTAAACAATTTATCAGCTTCTGTATAATTCATATGGTTTAATCTTGTTTATTAGCCTATGGTAAGCCCACCAGTTTCGCACGTCATTTTTTCTCTACTAGTGCAAACCTTACTTTTATTCCTTCAGCAGCCTAAATGTTCCCCCACCTATTATATTATATCACGCTGTATGTACACATGAAATACTTATCTGCAACTCATTATGGGCGTATTTTGTTTAAGACAGAATTTACTGCCTTTCTAAGAAATGGTATAAGTGAAGAGAGATCATTCCTATACATTGCTAGCAGTTTTATTTTTAAAATACCAGCTACTTAAAACTCAAATGCTATCATGAATTTACCAAAAGCTGTTTAAAATTCAAATGTTGTCATGAAGATCAAGTAGTAAAGTTAAGAACATTGAGCGTAAGAATTACTTTTGTGTTGTTACATCTCTAGGAGCTGAACAGTCTAAAATATGAGGTTAAATTATTGCGTTTTGTGGCTTGTGTGTTTTTGCCTATCTTGTTGTAGCTTGTCAATCTCAAATTACACAAAAAAGAAAAAAAGAACATGCTGATAATTTGTGAAAGATGTTTCTATTATATTCCTTATCAGGATTTTGGAGCGCTATATTCAAGACCAGATTCCTGGTGCAAAAGTTGTTGTAGAATCCATTGGTGCTCGTAGATATGGAGATGGCTATTCAGAAGAAGATTATTCAAAATCTGATCTTATGGTCTATGCCATTGACCCACAAACCAACCGTGCTATAATGAGGAATGAGCTTTTCAAGTATGTATTTTTAATGTCATTGGTCTTTATGGCAGCACCTTGAAAATCTGTTTTGCATCATAGTTGTCTTTGACTGTTCCTTGATCAGATCAATCCCCAAAATATTTATTTTTCCCTTATGCATTGTACTGGGGGGCATACAGAATGTGAGTATTTATAGACTCAAGATACTCCCCTAATATTTATAGTCACAGGTCATTCCACATATTTATTTATTTATTTTAGTATATTTCTATTCCGCCCATTCCCTGTAGGGCTCTGGGCAGCATATGATAAAACAATAACATACAATAAAAACATTTAAAAAAACAGACAGCTCAACAGCACTCAGAGAAGTTTGCCATATCACATATTGCCCAGCCTGTCCGTTTCAACATCATGTTATCTCACAGGTGACAGTTCCGATAGGGGAGGCCAACCAGATCAAGAATAGACGCCCACAGCCTCAACTAAAAGTCTGGCGGAACAGCTCTGTTTTACTGGCCCTATGGAAGGCTAATAAGGCAGGTAGGGCCCAGATCATTGTAGGGAGCTGATTCTACCAGGTTGGGGCCAGGACCAAAAAGACCTGGCCCTAGTTGAGGCAACAGATGTTGGGAGGCCAAACGTAACGACCTCCTGGGTATATATGGAAGGAGACGGTCCAGCAGGTGTGTTGGCCCCAAGCCACGTAAGGCTTTAAACGTTAGAACCAAAACTTTGAAGTGGGTCCGGTACTCAATGGGCAGCCAGTGCAGACTGCAGAGCACCAGCTGAATGCCCACCCATAAAGGTGGTGCAGTCAGCAGGTGAGCCGCTGCATTCTGCACCCACTACAGTTTCCGGATCAATCTCAAGGGTAAGTCAGCATAGAGCGAGTTACAGTAGTCTAGTCTGGAAGTGACCATTGCATGGATCACTGTAGCCAGGCCCTGAGGGGATAGATATGGTGCTAGCTGCCTGATCTGCCGAAGATAACAAAAGGCAGACCTGGCAACCGTTGTGATTTGGGCCTCCATGGAAAGGGAGGCATCCAAGGTCACTCCCAAGCTCTTCACCTGTTGGGCTGGCACCAATGTGGCACCGTCCAAAGCTGGGAGCTGGATGCCCATACCCACCCCACCCTGACTCGGATACAGGACCTCTGTCTTAGCTGGGTTCAGCTTCAGCTGGCTCTGTTGTAACCACCCAGTCACAGCTCCCAATGCCTCGGACAACTGGTCAGGGGTGGTGAAAGGCCAGCCACTCATCAACAGATAGAGCTAGATGTCATCAGCATACTGGTGGCAACCCAGCCCCAAACCTCAATCTGAGCAAGGGGGCACATATAGATGTTAAATAATATTGGTGAGAGAATGGCTTTCTGCGGCACTCCACATATAAGTGGATGCCGCGAGGAAGTCTGCTCACCAAGCACCACCCTTTGTCCCCGGAGAAAGGAGGAAAACCATTGTAAGGCCACCCCTCAAACTCCGGCGACGGCAGGGTGGTGGGTCATAAGGTCATAATCGACCATGTCAAATGCTGCTGACAGATCAAGAAGTATTAGCAGCCCTGACCTGCCTTGATCCAGGTGCCGTCTTAGGACATCTGGGAGAGCAACTAGGACAGTCTCTGTCCCATGGCCCAGGCAAAATCCAGACTGGAATGGGTCCAAGGCAGATGTCTCATCCAGGAAAACCTGTAACTGCTCCACCACCACTTTCTCAACTACCTTACCCAGAAACAGTAAATTCAAACTGGGTGGTAGTTGGCCAAGACCCCAGGGTCTAATGATGGTTTCTTCAAAAGCGGACGAACCACTGCCTCTTTCAGTTTCTCTGTTGAAAGGGACAAGTTTACAATATCACCCAGAGAGTCCCTGATACCATCCCGGCAGGCTTTCACCAGCCAGAATGGGCAGGGATCCAGGGGGCAAGTGGTAGGCTTCCCTTCAGCCAGGATCCTGTCCACATATGGATAACATTGAAGTTTTAACACTGAGTCTGACAAAGAAGATTTATACTTTACCCTTCTCTCTGAATCAGAGACTCAGAATGGCTTACAATCTCCCATATCTTCTCCCCCCACAACAGACACCCTGTGAGGTGAGTGGGGCTGAGAGGGCTCTCACAGCAACTGCCCTTTCAAGGACAACTCCTGCAATAGCTATGGCTAACCCAAGGCCATTCCAGCAGGTTCAAGTGGAGGAGCGGGAAATCAAACTCGATTCTCCCAGATAAGAGTCCACACACTTAACCACTACACCAAACTGGCTCTTAACAAAGCCCTCATTGGGATTCAAAGGTAGCCTTTTTTGGATGAATCTCTTTCTGAAGTCTGCTTCTACTGAAAGAAAGGGATTCTTTAGTCGGATGTCAGCACTTTCCACGCACTACTTACTGGCTGAAAGCCATATCTCTGGTTTCCCCAAATAGAAATAGAGAAGTTGCTCTGACTACACAGAAGGCAGTGGTTTTTTTCAGGTGGATTGGGCCCCAGGGCTTGGGACAACGAGAAACATTGGCTTAGTTCTCACAAATAGCAGATATTAGCAAAGGAATGTCAACATTTGCTAAATTTTGCATAGTCACTATATACAAATATACATATGTAATTGCTTTTACAAATTATAGGTGAATCCAAAGCCTATGCCTGGACTTGTGCCCATTGAGACGAAGGCTTTAATGATTGCATTCTTCTTTATACGCACACCCATTCCCTGTTATTCTCGCTAGAAAGGGTATAACCTTCTTCATGATGTGCTTATTTTCTATGCGTGTGGGTTATTTGTATGTGGAGATGCATTGAGTCATGTGATTCCTCGACCAGCATCTGAAGTGGCTCAATCAGAATTCTGTCATGCCATTCACAGTTTGCCTTAGGATCATCAGCAGTGACACATGAATATTGACAGTCTGCAAATTTCAAACACTCACTGCTGGGTATGTTCTCATCTCTTTAAACTGTTATTTTTCACCCCAGACCTATTTCATCTGCTGCCCTGTGTCTACAGGGAGAGATAGACAATTATTCTTCCACCAAATGCACCAATGTCTGCTGCTTTGCATGCAACTTCCTGTGCTACTTCTCCCCAAAGGGGAACTGCACCATAGTGCTCAATGATTGAAGAAGACAAGTCTGTCAGTCACATCCTCAAAAGCAAATACCTGTGGGCCATCTCACACATTCTAATTCATTAGAGGGGCATTGTTCCCCAGAGTTCCAGAACTATGCATGGATGAATTACCACATAATCAAGGTAGAACGCCATATGGGTGTTGAATAGAAGAGAAAGTAAGCTTATGATGGATGGAGAGAGAGAGTTTACAAATAGTAAACAGACAAGGGAGTGAAAAAAATGATTTGCAATCTAATATTATATGGACAGGTAACAAATGCACAGACCGACAGAGACAAATGCCTGAACATACAGAACAAAACAAGAAAATATTAGCTTTCCTTTACTGTTTCTAACCTCTTGATGATATTGGTTCACCCCTCACCTCAGAAGGAATGAGGGAAGAGCAGACCATATCAATCTAGGGAATCTACTCCTGATGGTTTCATCATCAATACGCACACAGCTGTCATTTAAGATGGGACAATTATTTGTGGGATGTTTGAATCTACGTGATGCCATTACCATGTCTGTATTCAGAATGACATTCACCATGAAGGGTTTACCCAGCAAGGTTGCATTATATCATGCTCCTTTCTTTTTAAAGCCCTATATATATACTGTTTGTTGTCTCCATTCCAGCTTGTGTCACAGTGTCATAATTCCTTCTTACCTTCACAGTGCAGAGCCAGGATAAGACACTATGTCTTCTTGAGCATGTTAATTTCATATTCAGCCTCTGTGAAGTCTTAATATATGCACTTTGGCAATGATTCAAAACATCACAAGCACTACAAATAATTTAGAGGGTGAGACTGTGAAGCTTCAGAAGTAAAAGAGAGCCAGTTTGGTGTTGTGGTTAAGTGCGTAAATTCTTATCTTGGAGAACTGGGTTTGATTCTCCACTCCTCCACTTGCACCTGCTAGAATGGCCTTGGGTTAGCCATAGCTATCGCAGGAGTTGTCCTTGAAAGGGCAGTTGCTGTGAGAGCCCTCTCAGCTCCACTCACCTCACAGGGTGTCTGTTGTGAGGGGGAGAAGATATAAGAGATTGTAAGCCGCTCTGAGTCTCTGATTCAGAGAGATGGGCGGGATATAAATCTGCAGTTAAAAAAAACAACTCAACCATGTGCTTTCCAAACTTACCGGTGGGACTACCCTCATGTGTAGCCAGTTGCACTTTGCAGGATTGTGGACCTAGATTTCATAAACATAATAATATCAATTAATCCCTAATAATACAACATCACCATCTTTCTTAGCATCTCTAGCCACATGCAAGTAGCTGCATTTGCCTTTTAAATTATTTCTATCTCATCTGCCATCATCCGCTCTTCTGCAATTTCCTTACTGCATCTGTAAAACTGAAATGGAGTCAGTTACCTAACACAGTGCCCCATAGGCCATCTGTCCAGATATTAAGGTTACTATTGAATGAACTACCCAAAGAGATGTAGCACTCTGCTCACTGCCCTAGTATTCATCATGTTTATTCTTATCCCACTTACTTCTTAGTTGGTGTGTCTAGGATTTCAACCAGAATGGTTCATTGTAGCTTGAGCTTTTGTATAGAGCACCCTACTTCATCTGTGCATGAAGTGATGTTCTCTTAGTTCAGTAAATGTATCCCAGTGATATCACCAGTAGAACTCTCTACAGGACCATTAGCTTAAAACTATATACATTAACTCAGGCATACTGCCAAGTAAGTGTGAGAGGATGTGAAGGCAGACTAGCTGCTGGAAAGGTAACATAGCCAAAGTTCACCTGTTTATTAAAACAAAAATCCAAATAGGTTGTCAAAAGACCAAAGTGTACAGTTCAGTGGAGAAATGCACAGAAAACATAAACTAAGATTGCTTATAAAACTAAAATTGCTAACTACTTACAATTGCCCTACTCAGTTTCATTGTTGAGGCTTGCAGTCCTTGGAGTGTAACTCAAGTAGAATCACTGGCAGCGCGGAGGGAGGCAAGAGTAGTAGAGAGCTAAGTTCACATCTGTATAGGCAGGGCTTTTTTTGTAGAAAAAAACCAGCAGGAACTCATTTACATATTCAACCATGCCTCCTAAAATCACCATTGTTTCATTGAATCATTTGCATATTAGGTCACGCACCCTGACGCCAAGCCAGCTGAAACTGCGTTCCTGTGTGTTCCTACTCAAAAAAAGCTCTGTGATGGGTATTATAATGGAGAACACCGGCCATAACTGATTAACCTCCCTCAGCCAGTCACCAGGCCACCTCTATGGAACCTTTCCAAAATATGAGCAACTGACCCCACACAACCAAGTTTCTCAGCTGTAATGTGTTAGCTAATCAGGCTGACCTGGAAGAATGACCTTGAAGAGAAACTGGTCTGTGGGGAGTGACAGCACCTGTGAAAATGAAAAATTAATTTACAGCAAGAAAACTCTGTCCAAGATGAATAGTTTCTTGACAAAGGAATGCATCATTAAAATAAAAAAAGATAACTTCTTTACTGCCTCCACAATTTTGTCCTATGCATAGAAAACTAGGTTGAAGTTGTTTTCAGAGTACATTCGGGGAAACTGGAAATGTTGTTCCCTTGCTGTAGGGCTAAGGAATCACCTTGTATAATTATATCTTAATTGTAATGTACAGTCTTTATGCTCAGGAAGGTTAACATGAAAAAAATGGAAACTTGTGAAGCAAACGTACAGTTTTTTTGTTTTGAACAGCCACCGATTAACATCGGCTTAGAAGCAGCCTAATTAGATTTTTGTGTGTGTGCCTGCACAGTCAGCTTATTTTTCTCCTCTTCAAAAAGCTTTTAAAAATGTAAATCAGCAAAATCCTTGGGGATATTTTCTTGGCTTTGGGGTAGAGGTGAACAAGTGTCAGCTTAGCTAAGTAAAGGAGATAAATGAAGTGAGAGTTTCAGTCTGAAGCATTAACGTGCTTTAGCTGATGGCAGGCAACCTCCAGAGGCCTGGTTCCGATAAACTCAGATGCTTATCCTAATCTCAAAAGCAACTCCAACTGGTACTTTCCTTCACCTAATGCTGCAGCAAGAAGATTTGAAGGGGCTCTGTGACCTTCTTGCTCCACTCTAGGATGATTTCAGAGTTTGCTTTCATGATTGCTCTTCTTGTTGGAAGAGAGAGTGGGGTCACTCAGTCTACTGTTTTCTCTCTCCTTTGCATGCCTCATGACCTTATCATGCCTTGCAGAACAGTGGGAAGAGAATGTGGGTGCAATAAAAGGCATAGAGAATACTCCCATTTATCTAGAATCAAAATCAATGGGGAAATCATATTTTCAAATGGGAGATCTGGTCAGTTTTTAAATAATGTGTAAAATAATGCAAAAAAAAAATGTTTTCCGATGTGTTAAAATGGCCCCCAATAGCACATATCTAGCAAAATGTCAGTGAAGCTCACATCCAACCATGTGGTATTCCATTAACACAGGGATCATTGTGGATGTAGATGTGCTGGATATGGCACTGCCTTGCACAATTGTGAGTGTGTATCATTTTCCACATTGAAGTACCATTCTTCAACTTAATTATTAAAATTAAAAATTTAGACCAATGGTCTAGGGCTGCCATTATGCCTTTCACAAGCAGATTTAGGTCTTTGAATACAATGGGATTTTTGTTGTGCAACATTGCAGATGTAAAGCGTGACTGTAGTTAACCCGAGGGAAGACTGATGTCACTCATGCATTGTTATCTTTTTTGTTATTTGATATGGATGGTGTATACCTCTGTTTTAAATGTATAAAGCAAGAAGCTCTTGCAGCTGTCAAAGCATAACTAAATTGTGTAATGTCATCCTGAGAATCTATTCCTCTAGAAGAACGTAAAAACATAATTAGACCAAGGTTTCATCTAAACTAGCACCCACTGCAAGATTCCTAGCATCCAGCAAATGTAAGGTAGTTGATCAGAAATTGGCAAATGGCTTCCTTTCTGTGCAGCCTTAGTCCAAACGTTAATTCCTAAAGCTAGTTGCCTCTTTCATTACGGCAGCAGTCTAAACTGCCTAGACATGACAAGAGGAAATTTTTTGCACATCCTATTCAGTTAAGTACTCACACAGGATTAAGACTGCACAATTTTATCTCATGTCCTTGGCTGCAACCCAATACACACTTTTTTCAGAAGCCTGTCCCATTGATTTCAGTGGGACTTTACTTCAAGTAACTGTGTATAATGTTTTATCCCTTGTGATCAATAATGAAGCATACAATCTGGATTTGAAGTGAGTGTTGTTCTGGGAATGTTTAGAAACCACAAGTAAAATTATTTTGCAAATTTGTGTGCTGCAAAGCGATTCCAACACAAGTACCACCAAAAGGCTATGCTGCCAAATGGGTGATATTAAATATTAAAGATACTTGCACTGCCCTTGATGAAACAAAATGAGAGAGAGAATTACCTGAATATACAATCTCCTGTAGAATGTTTGACTTTTTAAAAAGTCCTTTGTCTGATTTTTTACAGCAAGCCTGGTTTCATCTGGCATGGAATATGCATGGATGAGATATAAAAACCTTTAAAATAAGAGTCTGTAGAGATATTGCTTATAGGATTTTTAACTGAGATAGTGTTTGACACCTCCCAGAAGTATGCTGCTGGCAAAGCAAAATGCCTGCATATTCTTCATCAGTACAAAAGACATCTGGTATACATGAGCATCATCTAGTGCACAGAAAGATTTTTGGTTTAAGTGACACTGGAATTTTTCTATTTTAGGCTGAACAATATAGTACAAGAACAGTGCAGTAACTTTGTCTGCAGTTCTAAGCACATGTTCCTGGGATCAAGTTCAATTGAATAATATAGGTTTTACTTCTGAGTAAACCTTTTGAATCTCATAATGCACACACCATTTGCAGAACTGAGTCTGCTTTATAACTTTTGTTGCATCACTTTTTCTTTTAATGTGTTCTTTGGATAGCGGAGTGGCAAACCTGGCATGACATAAGAGAGTCATGGCCATAACTCCCAACATTTTATTCAGGGCTTTTTTTGTAGCAGGAACTCTTTTGCATATTAGGCCACACACCTCTGATGTAGCCAATCTTCCTGGAGCTTATAGTAGGCCCTGTATTAAGAACCCTATAAGCTCTTAGAGGATTAGCTTCATCAGGGGTGTGTGGCCTAATATGCAAAAGAGTTCCTGCTATCAAAAAAGCCCTGATTTTAAGTATAATCTAAAAGAAGCCACAGGCAGCTGCATTGTATTATGGATGTGTTGCTGGGGAGTGTGTGCTCAATCTGTTCTTGGGTGCTGTTCTCCCACTTTAACCCTCCTCCTATCCCCAAGGGATGAAGCATCCACTTAAATATCTGTAATGATTACTTAAGAGAGGCTGCGTTAATTGGAGGGGGGACTTGCAGCCAGAGATAGTACAGGCCTTCCTTCTTCCACTGCCCTGATCCGATATGAGATCATCTGCAGCTGGTTTTAAGTTAAAACTTAGGGAAATCACACTATGGGTGCGGTCACACTCACCATTAAATCCATCTGCAATGCGCCTGTATTATAATCCGCACAACCAATTTTCCGATCAGACAACAGCCAGGCTCCTGTTCTATCCCATGTGGGTCCCGTCGCTGGTCGATCAGATTGCTCTACCAGACCTCGTTTCATGAGACGTCAATCTGCATTAGCGCAGGCGCAGTGATGCCCGCTATCTGCAGCACGTTGCTTTTAAATAGGTCAGATCACTAAAGTTTTGCTAGTCCGTTGGCACTACTTTTCTGCACGAGCACTAGTTCACATCTACTTTCAAAAGTGATTTTTGTTTCCGGACATAAGGGCGGGTAAATGATTTATCGAGCCAACATTCGCTCACTCATTCACTGGCGCAGTGATATCACTTGCAGGGGCTTTGGGAGGGAAGCGGTGGTGCGCTTCCGACAAGTCGCCAACGATGGAGTGTTCAAACAGAGAAACTCTGCTCAGGAACCGTCAGAAAGATTTTGTTCCTGATTTAAAGCAGTATCAAATTAGTCCGCGCCCCAGTCGTCGCAACGCGGGACTCGAACGAGCTAACCACCATTCGCAGATGCTGACATTTGGACAACCGCTTAAAATCCGACATGCTTCCGGACTCCACTCATGCTCATGGCGGGATTTTATGAACGTCTGACCTCACCCCAGGTGTCACATTCTCAGGGTGCAGGCAGGCAGGAGTCCAAAGCCAGTCCAAGGTCAAAGTTCAGGAAGTCAAGCAGGAGCCAAGTCACCAATGCAGAATCACAAACTGGAATCAGAAGTCAGTGTCCAAAAGCCAAAATGTCAGGGTGCCAAGGAAATCAAGCAGGTCAGGATCAGAAATCAAGAAGGAGCGTGGATGCAAACCGGAGAATAGACTCATTGCTTCCACAAGGTTACCAAGTCCTGGGGGGGGAGCTATATGGGAGTCTCAATCAGCCTGCTTCCTGGGTGGCAGTGACTCTGCTAGAACTCAGGGCTGAGAGATCTAAAGCATCAGCATGCCTCATGTCTTCACTCTGAAAGTTCTTTCTGGAGCCTGCTTCAAACTCTTGAGATAGGAGGAGGAGAGCTTGGAGGAGATTGATTGTCAACAGCTGACACTGGTGCCTGGAGAGTGACTGATGGGCCAGCTGCTGTTTGTTCAGCTGAGAAACTGACTGGCAACTCTTCCAGGTCTGTTAACCCTTCCAGCTCCTCCTCATCAGGGCTCATGACACTATGAATCTCCTGTGTTATCTAGTTTGCACCCAAGTGAATAGGAATAGATTGTACCTTTTGTCTTGTTCTTTAAAGTATGCATATGTTCATCTTTTGAGTCTATTTAGCATTTCTCTGTTTTCCTGGCTGCTCTTGTTGTTTGACATTATGTTTCTTTAACTACTTTGCCCTCAATGCCATTGAGTCTGATGGGCTGTGGTAACCTATGGAACTTAGCTGATGATATGTTGCAGCACAACATCCAATGTGATGGTGTCACGGATGTCACACCCTTAAACACGCTTTGCGAGGATACCATAGCTCAGAAGACAGAGCAAATAAGGCCATGGAGTGAGGATGAAAAAGAAGGGAGGAAATTACAGCTGAACAGAAGCAGTAGCTAGTGATATAAAGGGGCACCAAACATTAAAACAGCATGAATGTTCATTAGGGCACGTATTTTTTTCATTAAGTCATTTGGCTGTGTCAAATATGCTAATTTTGAAGCAAATGTCTCACCTAGGGAGGATCCTGAAGCAGAAACAGAGAAGCATTTGTTTTTTGCTGCTTACATTTGTTATCCTTTATTTTATTCTTGAATACTGAAGATTTCTAGATGGCAAACTTCTGGATATCAACAAAGAGTTTCAACCATACCTTGGGCAAGGAGGACGCATTTTGGAAATCCGCACTCCAGATGTGGTGGCCAATGTCAAGAAGCAGGCACAAGCTGTAGGCTACACGGAAGGGGCATTGCTGGCTTTGGCTGTCATCATCATCCTTTGTTGCATGCCTGCTATTTTAATAGTTATGGTCAGCTACAGACAGTGAGTATGACACCTTCCTTTATTGTTGATTATGTAGCATCCCTCATATGTTGGGGATGAAGGACTGTGCACTGGGAGGCTTGTCTGGGGCATGTTTTCTGTTGTGTTTTCTGGCATACCCACATGAGGATGCTTATTGTCTTGCAATTATGGGAGTCTTTTAACAGTCTAATGAGTTTCTCTTTATATTTATGTAAAAAACTCACCCAGGATATGAAAAGTAACTTGCATTGAAATATAGAGGGGTAGCAAAGCTGATTTGGGATTGGGGGAGGGGTTGCCTTTGAATTATTCCAAGGTGCTACAGTAATTGCAGTCCTGTGTATGAGGCCAATTGCTTGAATGCTTACTATGAAAACATCAGCTGGCCAGGATGGTAAACATTGAATAGCTGAGTCTCTACAGCTGTAGCAGCTGGAAGCGCTTAAAAGATGGAACCCAACTCAAGCTTGCCTCTTGGATTATTATTGCTTCCTCTGGCCAAATGGGGAATTCACTCCAATGCAGGCAGTTGTGATACCTCAGTTGGAAATCAGCAGGCCATAATAGAGCTGCAAATGAATAGAATCCATTTCTAACCATCTGTAGCCTTCTTGACCTAAGAGAAGGCCAGCTCTGGGATATGCTTAAAGAGACATGGTGTATTTCATGTACTACTGTAATGGTCCAGTAAGTTCCTTGTCCACTGAGAGCCTTTGAAGGAGGCACAAGGTTTAAATTCATACCCCTCAAAAAGCAAAGGCCTTTGGTGCCACCAGGCTTTTGGTGCCACTACCACCACACTGTTTTATGGAAAAGCTGTGACTTAGAGCAGGGGTGGCCAATGGTAGCTCTCCAGATGTTTTTTGCCTACAACTCCCATCAGCCCCAGCCATTGGCCATGCTGGCTGGGGTTGATGGGAGCTGTAGGCAAAAAACATCTGGAGAGCTACTGTTGGCCATCCCTGGCTTAGAAGAATAGAATTTTTTTGTAAAAATAATATTCTAGCTTTATCTGCTGAGGCAGATTGATGTCAGTTATAGCTGGCAATATTGGTCCAGATAAGGCATGGATATCTATTCCGTGTATCCTCTCTTCCAGTGATCCTGCCTTCACTTTTCTCTCTCTGTATAATTTTGATTTCCACCAATTCATAGAAAGTCTCTTAAAATGCTCTCTGATTGATGTGCTGCAAGGGATGCCCAGCACTGAGATCCACTTTTCACAGTGCTTCCACAAAGAGGAGTTGCCTCTACCATTGTGCACTTCCTATACTTTTCCTTCATGGTGCGTCATCCTAATCAGAGTTACACCCCTTGAAGTCCACTGAAGTAAGTGGCCTTAGATGGGGTAACTCTGTTTAGGATTGCACCATCAGGCTGCCACTTCACTTCTGTTAAGTTCCTCACGTAGAGCCTTTTTAGAGATAGTTATCTTTTTTCCAGTGGAAGCCAGATTTCTCCAAAAAAATTACTCAGCACATGCAGCCTATGGGCTAGGATAAATAATACAGGAAGTTGGGGTTGGATCCAGCCAGCTGTTCTGCTAGTTCAAAAGGAAAGAGGTTGCTTTAGCCACCAAGAAGGGTAATACTGGGGATCATGGGGCTTGGATTTACAAAGGCCTTAAGGGGTAGTGACTATAATAAAAGGAAGACTTGGATCAGACTGAGCAAAAAGTCTGGCTGGAACCAACCCATGTCAATTTTCTACTTATTGTTATGGCTTTCCTTCCACTAGCTATCAGAGTTCAAGGGGGAGAGGGAACTGCTTCTTAGTGCAAAGATTATAGCTGAATGAACATAACTGTCATCATCAGTGCACATATAATGGAAACATTAAAATTTGCTTTATATTAAAACTTTTTGTCTGTAGCAGCAACATTTTTCAGTGTTTTCCAGCCCACTGATCAGCTTAATATTCAATGAATTAATTTTTTTGCATGTAGTAAAAAGGACAGTAAAATTAAATGAATTTTACATTGCTTATTTTCCAGTCTGAAATTAGCATTGTTGTAGCACTGCTCTGAATCCACTTCTAAATAAGCCAAGAAGTGAGCATTATTCTTTCCTGTTAAGGAGTACCTTTGAAATTTCAGCATTCTGCACAAATCAAGAGTGCAATTACAACTGAAGGGCTATAAATTAGAGGAGTCAGGTTGGCTGACAACTGTCAGGAGTTAAGAAGAGCAGAGACATCAGGGGCACCATTGGTATGACGGCAGTATGTCACTTCTGTGGGAAACTAGTAAGTGAAATCATGCCTCTCTAGGAATTGCGAGAACCTAGTGATTCATAGAGAGACATGACATCACTTTCAAGTTTTCCCTGGACATGAAGTAATGCTGTTGTAATTATTGGTGGGGGAGGATTACTTTATTTTTTCTCTTACCAACCATCTGACCAACAGTGGCAATGGGAGCTTGGACTGGGATATCTCCTACCCTCAGTGGGTGCCTGGCAAACCTGCAGGGGTGGAACATCCCTACTTAGACCCCACCCCCAATGCATAGGAGCCCTATTGTTTAAAAAATCCTTAATATCCTGTATGTAAATTAAAATGAGGGAAGTATAAAGCTTCCTTTCCATTTGCACTACTAACTTTAAAATCCTTATCCTTTGATAGCTGGGTTTTTAACTGATTTCACAAAGGTGTTATCCAATACTTTTTTCCCCTCCCTGTCAAATCATTTTATGGCTGATTGTGCATTGATTATTTGTCTATTCATTCATTTAAAATGTTTCCAGACTGCCTTTCCTGGGTCCCCAAGGCAGCAAACATCAGAAGTGTGTATTGGGAGTGGGGGGGAGGCTTCCATAGTGTCCTTCAAATGTCATTTGAATCATTTATATGTATAAAATGAGATGGTTACAAAAATGTATTAGATTTCATGATTTTGAATTAGTTTTCTAAGTGAAACTCATAACCTGTTCTTTTTCTTATTTTATTATTCTGCTTTACAAAACAGATTTAAAGAGTAAGTATGTATTCCAATATCTCAACAAAGGTGACAATTAGCATTGTTTTGCTTTGAACCTCATAATGTTCCAGCAGAGCAATCTGAGGCTGGAATTGCTTTCAAGGCAGGCACTGGGACGTTAGAAGGGGTCCTTCCACCATCCTCCCCCGGCCATCCTGTGCTGAGTTGGAAAGTGGCTGCCTTTCCAAATCTAACATCCATCTAGCAAAATGCATGTGTTTTATGACTCAGCTATGACATTGAGAGAGATGACAGGAGTTATTTTGTACAAATGCAAGCCTCCGTGCTCAGATTTAATGTCTCCTGCAGAAGTACTTCAGCCAGCAGTAAAGTCAAACTATAAAACTGACGTACCTCAGGATATGCCTGGGTTTTAAAAGCAACAAAATAACTGATAGCTGTTTAATATGTTTTGAATTTATAGTGTAAGGTAGATATTATCAAATTAAATATGTTATGTTTAGTTGTATGCCGTGCATGTGAGTGTGTGTGTATACAGAAAAGGATGCTTTTGTCTGACAGGCCACAGATAACATGGTCAGAATTGGCCTGATAGTGTAATCGGATTAAGAGTAAATCCTGGAGTGCTTTCCTAACCCAGACTAATCAATACATAGATTTTAAGGTCACGAGTACACACAGAGATAATCTAGTCTTATCTACTCTATAAGACAAATGTAGGCTCTTTTCTTAAAACACAGTTACTTAGAAATAAGTTCCAGTGAAGTCAGTGGGACACACTCCACATTCATGTTCAAGCATCAAAGGTGTCAATTTCAGAGCTAGAGCTGGTGATTCAAATCTTCCAGAACTTTTAGTCAAGCATGAAAAAGGATATTTCTTTGTAACAGAGTTGAATAATTTTGAAGCAAATAGAACCAGTTAAGATGTCAGATTTTCCCCACTGCTTCATTTTCTTAGTGCCGTATCCTGTTACAAGATGAAAAGCTGTGAAAAATATGCTTTCCGTGGTTGCTGCTGTTGATGTGATCCTGGTTAGAGACTGTGTTTGTGATGCACTTTTTTCTTTTCCCATGCGATTCACCAAAGGAGACAAGCTGAATGCGCCAAGACAGCTCGAATCCAGATGGCCTTACCAGCTGGCAAGCCAGCAAGTGCTCCTGCCACTAATTTGTATGAAGAACTCGGCGACAGTACCATGTAAGTCCTCGAAACTTGTAGTATCTAGGTATAGCAATTCAAGCTGTAATTCAGAGGCTAAATGGATTTCAGCTTGGGTGAGGATGGGCTTCCTTCACACATTGTTCATGGAACTCTTCTGACTTACGCACTCAGTTGTCCCAGGAGCCAGGGGAAGAGAAGAGGGCTGAAAAACATTATGATCCTCATCTTAAGACCATCTCAGGGCACTTTCTTCCCCTTCTAGGCACAACTAGGAGAACTGACTGTTTCCTGCTCCTCTTCCCACTTTCTTTACTCATGATTAGGCCAGTCACTGTATCTAGCAGGAGTCATGCTTTGGGCCCCAGTGCTGGTCGCTGCATGCTCCACTCTTCCCAGGTCATCTAATGGAAAAACATGGCTGTTCACTACCTCCACACTTGGGATTATTGCTCCCCTGCAGTTCACCTGAGCTGACTCTCAACTCTTTTGCTCTCTTCTCTCAGTGTGGCTCCATTTCTGTTGCCTCAGTGCACTCCCTCACTAGAGAGCCAGTTTGGTGTAGTGGTTAAGTGCGTGGACTCTTATCTGGGAGAACCGGGTTTGATTCCCCACTCCTCCACTTGCACCTGCTAGCATGGCCTTGGGTCAGCCATAGCTCTGGCAGAGGTTGTCCTTGAAAGGGCAGCTGTTGTGAGAGTCCTCTCCAGCCCCACCCACTTCACAGGGTGTTTGTTGTGGGGGAGGAAGGTAAAGGAGATTGTGAGCCACTCTGAGACTCTTCAGAGTGGAGGGCAGGATATAAATATCTTTATCCAATATCTTTATCTTCTTCTATTTAAAATAAAGATATCCAATATCTTTATCTTCTTCTATTTAAAACATTAATTCTTCTTGAGACTGTATCTTGTTTTCTAAACATGAGGGCATGACCCTTTCCCTCATGTATGCAGTATGGTCTTGTTGCCCCCAAAAGGAGGCGGAAAGCATTGCTTATGCAGCTGGCAAATGGACAAAAGGACATTTATAAGTACACAATTAGAGCATCCATCTGTAAAACACAAACCAAGTTAGCAGCCCACTAGTAGTTTCAGGTGTTCACCAGAAAATGTCTCAGTTTATGCTGGAAACAATGATATTCAGTCATGTAATATGCAATGCAATGCAACTAGAATTGTCTTCACATCTAACAGCAATTATTCTGGTAAGTACATTTGTAAGAACAATAACAAGTACTGAAATATCGTTGTTAATAGGGTAAGATTATAAGCCTGTATTATGACAGCATATTGCAAGGCCTCTGCACATGGCACAGGTGGACTCTCAGGGTTGGTATGCACCACCCAGCTTCTTCAGGAGTCCTGCACACGTGTGTCTTCTCTGCTGCATCATGGCTGAGCTAATTGTGTACTTGGGCAGCAAGCTGTGCCCATGCAACTTCACTATTCTTATTACCCCTCCACACCTTTCAGCTGGGTGTGCAGCTCTTCTGGTCTGGCTGGTTGTTCAGTATACAGTGCAACCAGAGCCAGGTTGGGATGGGATGAGGGCGCATGTCCGCAGGCATCCTCCAATGGGAAGAAGATCACATGCTAGGGCAGAGGGCCTTGCAGCACTTACTAACTTTGAACAAAACACCAGGCCGTGAGCTGGAAGAGAGTGAAAAGGACAGTACAAAAGTTTCCTAGGTGCTGCTATTGTTCACTGAATCCAGGGCAGCTGCTGTCCACCAATCTACCTGACTACCACCAAGTCCTTAGAGTGTGATCTGATATGTCTGCAGCCTTAGAACAGCTGTGATGCTTCTCCAGTTCAGGATGCCCCTCCATCGTGGGCTGCAATTGCAGCTGTAATGTACGCTTCTCATTCAGAAGAATGCCCAACAGAACTAAATGTGTATATGAATAGCAACAGAAAGAGTCTTGTGTATATGTATATTTATGAAGATGTCTGCATGAGTTAGCAAAGATCAGTTTTCTGTAGTTTGGATGTGATCGTTTCTCTTTCTTTTTTAAATCTTCCTTTCACCCCTGCAGACAAGTGGCAGTTGTGACAGGGTGTCATCACTTGATCAAAGGAAGCCAAACATTCCTTTCCAAGGGTTGGGGGGGGGGGAGTTAACTCCTGGAAAGATCTTGAGTGCAAATTGCCAGTCATGTGTGGGAGATGGAATTAAGAGGGGAGAAGCAGTTGTCAGGAAAGACAGGGAATATCTGTTCAAGTATATATAATACATGTACAAGGATTTTCAAAGTCTGGGTACAGAGGGTATCATATATAGCTTAATTAAAGATCTTGTTATGATAGACGCTGAAGTTCAAAGAGTCCTCTAGATGAATCCAAACATTTTTTGAATGCACATCAAACCCATCCCTGGACTTCATGCAGCTTTGGAGGCTATTGCTGACATTATCGTAAGCTCTATGCAGTAGAGTTGGACTCCTTTGATAATGAAGCTTCAGAAGCTTCAATGTGTACACTGAGCTCACTTCAGATCAAGGACATAGTGGTTTCTTGGTCATGACATATGTAAACCTTTCTGAGAGAAAATGGTTTTTGAAAAAAATCGAATCTCATATTTTAATAAGTTATTTGACATACCAGTCAATCCATTTTCAAGTAATGGTTGGTCTTTTATATAATTAAAACATGGCTAAAAATTGTAAGTATGTTTGTGTCCTTTCCCTTATTCTCTCTCTCTCTGTCTCTCTCTCTCTGTTTCGATACATAGGCATCAGTAAGTAAACTTGCATCATGGGGATAGTATTGTAGAAGATAGAAAAGTAGCTGAATTATTTTTTTTAGTTTTTAGTCTGCAGTACATGGTAGAAATTTACTTCTTAAGTCATTTGGTTTACAAGTTTTCCTTTCTCCTTCCAAAGGGGAGTGGGGATTAGACATTGAAATCACTGTTGTTCTGTGTGCCTTTGGGTCCAGTAACTTTCTAGCTGTTCTATTCTGTTTCACTAGTTTCTTCCAGTAGCACTTTTCAGACTTCTGAAACTTTTCATTCACTAGAAGATTCAATAATATCAATGAGACTGGACACAATTAAGCAATCTAATGTTTGCAGACATGGACTGCAAATTATCAAAGTGTAACCCTGTTCATTTCATCATACCTGCAACAGCAGCAGGCAAATCTCTTTTAGCTTTATTTGAAATCATATTGGTATATACAATCTTTCTCAGAGAATTCTTGTGAAAATGCTCTCTTTCTGAGAGTTCTGCCCTGTGACTTGCGTAACTGTTTGGTGAAAGATACTTCTTCACTTAATGTTGCTTTGCAGCTATCTACTAAGCAGGCTGCACATTGTTTTCTAGGTATATAATATACAGAATCTCATTTTACATCACAAACTGCAGAGAACTTCATGGGGAAAATAACACTTGATTCGGAATACATCCAAGCATCACAAGCTGGACAAATTCATATTCCAAATCAGATCATTAAGAACTTTGGCAGCATTGCTAATATGCAGTTTGACTCTGGGAAAACAAATGGTTTGAAGACAGCAAGAGATCTCAAACTAACTGTTACTAAATACAACTGTAATGAGCAGGGATTGCATGGGAAAATGATTTGGTGGAATGAATTAGATAAATGCAGTTTTCAATTAAAAAAGGCTTTTTCTTCGTAGCAGATCACATAGTGTAGTTGTTATTCAGATGCCACTGAAAATGGCCTCTATGTAGTGAGTCATCACACTCGAAACTATACCCTTAGCTATCCATGTTAGGTGTAGAAACCTTCATCTTCACTCCCAGGGTGGCACCAGTCCACTAAGGACTTGTACATATTTCAGCCAGAAGAGTAAAATTCAATGTGCAGTGATTGTGATGTATACCTACGTTTCTTGGTCACCAAGTCAAGAACCATTCATGTACATCGGAATGGTTGAACATGGAGCTTTTTCAATTTAGGAGACATCATTGCCCATGCAAAAGATGCCAAAATGGAGCTATTCCCTCTACTAAAATGAATAACAAAGCTGTTGCTCTGGGTGGTTCCAGGTGGTTCCAGGTGTGCATCATATCCTGTACACTCATAGGCCATCATGGATTGGGGTGGTTAGTTACAGAACAATCCTAAGGAGGTCTATTCTGAATTCTGCTAAGGTCTATTCAGGACTTACTTCCAGAAAGTGTCCTTAGGTTTGCACTGTTAGTCTGTTACAGAATGCGAATACTTCTTTTGTCACTTAGCACAATCCAGGCTCTATTAGGCAGATGTCTTTGACCTCATTTCTCCTTATTTCTAATCACAGCCCTTGAATTATACTTGTATACCAAGTGCACTTGTAGAGATAGAGCTTATGCAAAATTCCTTTTAATGGTGATATTTTAATTCGGGAAAGCGGGAGAACCTAGATGTCTAGCGAGTGATAACTTTTGTTGAGAAATTTGTTTAAATTTAGGACATTATTTATTCTCTCTATCCTGAAGAAGTAAATCACTTCCCATAGTTAAATAAAGACTACATCTTGCCTTAGTAGCTAAATTACTTATAGTTTAGTTACATATAAATCTAGATTTGTAGATAACCTTAGAAGACTTTAGATGCCTTTGCTTTTGTTCACTTCATTCACATTATATTTTGTCATGTGAATCAGTGTCCATGCATGTTTCCTTACCTTTGATTATCTTCTTTTCTTTCGAGTCTTTTTCTTCTCTACCATTTTCAACAAAGCAGGAGGAAAAAGTCAGTGTTTGAAGAAGGAGACCATCAGAGAGCTATTAGCAGCTTTGCTTCTCGTGCTATTGAAGCACACAAGCAGTCTAATATCAATGGAACACTGAACAATAACTTACCCAAATCTGAAAGTAATGTTACATTTATATCTGATGAGAATCCATTAATAACTCAAAACCCTCTGTATATGGAGGGCACAGGAGTTCTCCAAGAAAGGGAAGATTTTCTATCTCCACTTTCTCCTAGAAGGCTACCATTGAAAGATGTTCTGATGGGGTGCCCTTTGGGAGATATTCATCGAGCATGGACTTTACCCACTCATGCCTCTAGAAAACATGTTTCTGATGCTTTGAGCAGGGCCGTCATCATGGACCCTGTTCAGTGGGAGCAGGAGAAAAAAAGAGCAGAGAGGGAAAGAGCAGAAGTCCAGCACAGCAGTCCAATCTTCAGAAAGATCATTGGGACCAAAGTGTCTGTCAAAGAGAAGGCAAGGCAGTTTGAGCAGCAGGCTCTGCAGGAAATGAAACAAGTGAAACCCCAAGAGGTTAGAAGTTTGCATTCACCAGCACACAGCAGCAGCACCCAAGAGGGAGAGAGCACACTGGAGATGTCGTCTGAGAGTGTCCTTGCCTCTCCAGACCACCATTCACCTTCTTTCTCATCTCTCATGCCTTGCTCTGAGCTTGCTGAACTGGAAATACCATCTGTAATCATCATCCATCATGACACTTCTGAACAGTTGTCTCCTCCGCCAAGTCACAAGCCGCCTACTCCTTCATTGAGGACCAAAATACCCACTCACCAAAACCTCTTGAATCTTCAGCTGAAACAAGAAGTTATAGAAAACATTCCAGACCCTCCCCAAACCCCTCCTCCCCCTCCTCCACCACCAACTCCACCCCCCTTGCCACCGCAACTTCCTTCGCCTCCAGCCAGTTTTTTGTCCTCTTCATCATTCACCTTTGGCCCCCGGCTCCTGTCCCCTCCAAAACACACCAAGTCCCTTTCCAAGCAGGACGTGTGCTCACAAGCTCATGTGCCTGACCCTCCTCCCCTTCCCCGGAAGGAACTGAAGGGGATTCTTAAAAATATCCAGAACTTGGCAGATATTGAAAAATCAGTGGCCAACATGTACAGTCAAATAGACAAAAACAACATGCTACCAAAACACATAGCCAAGCTGAAACCAGTTGCGACGCCAGATCCACCTAGTACTGAGACTGTTTCTGAGCCCAGCCATCAGAACGGCAACTTGAGCCGTGTAGTGGAGGAGCTTGAAAGACGGTTCCCATCTCAGTCCACTGCATTATGACTATGACTGTTGACATACGTATACACACACAGATAACACATACTATGATGAGTGTCCCGGTTCTATTGGAAAACATATTCCAAACCCAACATGATTAATCAGCATGGAGAGCTATCTCTTTTCTTTGTTTCCCACCCCAAAACACCTTTCCCCCCCCATTTCCCTTCCTCATTTTGATACCTGCAGGTTGTTGATAATAAAAGAACACACTTCTTCTATTTGATTTTGTAATGTCTAGGTCTCTTTTCTCAAAAGGAGTTCTGCTGTTTTGTTTTGTTTTAAACCCTGCTTTTAATACTCGATACACTGTGAAATACTTTATGATGGAAGGGGTGGATATTCTGGAACTAAGAGCCACTGCTTGGATGAGCACATTAGCACAGCTGGAATGCTAAATATGTACAGGAGGGAAGTGTTGGGGGGATTTGCATTGCTTGACAAAAGAGTTTGTATCAACATGCAGATCAAGTACCCTGCTGTGCATGAAGGGGGGGAGGACTTGGCACTTTATTGCTTCCACAGAAAATGTTCACTAGGGGAGAGAACTTATGTTTTCACTGTAAAATCTTGGATGTCACCAGGAAAGCAAGTGACAGCAAAAAAGCAGACCCAGCACAAAAAAAAAAGGCTGAAGTTATTACAATAATGTATCATCTTGTTCTGTAGATCGGAGAGCGTTGTGCCATGGAGGCAAGCTTGCAGCTTTGATAAAGGTTCTCATATTTGACGCTCAACCTTCTCTTCCTTCTCTCTGTTGCCCACAGTATGCCTTTTATAACTTTTTGTATACTGACACTGCATTTTAAAGACTGTGCTTTTCTGATCTATTCTGTGCTAAAATACATGCACTCAATTGAAGGATGATATTTTGCCATAGTGCAGGATACTTTGCTTAGCATATTGTTTTTGAAGCTGTTGAAGAAAATTTTAATCCTGAGAATGGAAAAGAAAGATTTAATAAGTGTTCATGGCTTTTTTTTTTTTTTTGCAACTTAGATTTAGCAAGAATGTATCTTGCAGTACTGTAAATAAAACTTATTAGCTAAGTCTTGATTTTGTTAATTTAGCTAGTTTGCCCTTTGTACCTGTAAGTAAACAAAAGCATTAGGCTAAAAGTAGAAGTCATCTAAGCTCATTATTTGTTTTAGGGTTTTTTTGAGTGCTAAAATGATATTCTGTATTCTGAATGAACACTGCCAAAACCAGGCATAGGGAATGAATTTTAAAAGCCTAAAACTAGTTCGTTGCACTAATGTTATCAGCCACGCACAGACAAGTAATTACAACCATGTTTTAGTCAAAGGTCTAGAAATCTGCTGTTTTTCTTTGATGGCTGACTTTTTTCTCCAACATACTTGGGACAAGTATGGATGGTTCAATCAAAAACTGCTGAAGGTAGATTCTGTTTTGTCCCAGAGCCAAGCCCTGCAAAATAAAGTCCCCCATTCAAGCTGGAGTTGATTTCTGGTCCAGTGCATGCCGTGATTCACAATGATAGCCAAATGCGTAGGGGAGGACAATGATGATCCATTTTCTTTTCTTGCTCTAATTGAGGTTGAATATTTAAAATGCTCACAGAATAAAGCACATTTACACTAGTGGCAGCAGCTCTACAGACAAGAGGTTAATACATCTGTACTTTTTAAAAAAAATGCGCTATTTTTGTAGCTGACTGCCTTTGTAAGCCTTTATGGCCAGGCTATCAAGCACTGTTTAACATTGTTTTGCATTCCCCCTATCTTGACAATGAAAGGTTTAGGACAGACTCCTTTGAAGCAGAGTAGGCTTACTGTGTTTCTGTAATAATCTTGTTTCTTTCCAAGCAAGAGCTGTCATAACAAAGGTCCGGCAGCAAGCACACAGGTAGTGCTAGTTCTGTAACCTCATCAGTTCAGATCTCTGAAATTCTCTCGGAGCATTAAAAAAATTCAAATCGTGTTTGCGAAAGACTTGTTCTTATTTCCCATTTTTTTGCCAGGAACGCATTTTCAGACCCCACTGTTTGTAGCTTCCAGATACATTCCAGCATGAGATGAAGAATTTAAGAGATAACTTGAATTAAATTCCTCTTAATTATTGCCATGTATTGGCAGGATCAGATCTACATATTTTTTTGGGGGGGGGGATTTAAAAATGGTGCCCCCTTATGGGCCCATTCTACCTTATGGGCCCATAGAATAGAATGGACTCCATATCTAATTTGGAGCCCCCCCCCCCCGCCGGTAGTGCCTGGGGCAAGCACCCCCCTCTGCCCCCCCCCTAGATCCGTCCCTGTGTATTGGAGGGTTCAACTAAAGAGAGCACACAGCAAAACATTAGGGGGTATTACAGCAAACAGAGATCCTGAGACATTCCCATAGCTTGAGTGGATCCAATGGCATGTTTGCACAGGTGCAAGTCATGCCCACAGATCGTGACTTCCACAGTTTCTCCCTTCTGTGGTAGCCAGAAATGCCCCCCCCCCCAAAAAAAATCTGTTTCTGAGGATTAGGGAACATCCAAGAGCAGGAATGGGGAATATTTTGAACTCCTATAGGCAGGGGAAGCTGCAAAAATTATGGATGGAAGTGTTTGTGTCTGCAGAGATGGGTCTTGGATCCACCCCCAATATGCATACTTCTCAAATAATGTTGATAGGCAATAGATTCAGGAAGAGGTTGTATTTATACCCTGCCCTTCGCTTGGAGTCTCAGTGGCTTACAATCTCCTTTCCATTCCTAACCCTACAACAGACACCCTGTGAGGTAGGTGAGGCTGATAGAGCTCTCCCAGAACTGCTCTTGAAAGGAACAGCTCTGAGAGAGTTATGAGTGACCCAGGGTCACTCCAATAGTTGCATGTGGAGGATTGGGAAATCAAACCTGGTTCTCTCAGATTAGAGTCCACACACTTAACCACTACTAGGCCTCAGATTCAGTGGGAGCACAGCTCCTGAACCTTTCTGAGAGTTCCACTTCCTTGTCCATTTAATAGTATGTGCAGCTGCATAACAATCCCTGGATGAGCTCCACCACCTATTTTTCTACAAAGCGACCCCTGACTACTACACTAAACTTGCTGTCTGACATTAAGGCTAAGGGAGGGACAAAAGCAAATATTTCTTTATTCAGTGAGTAATTAAACTGTGACATTCATCTCCAGTGGACATACTGATGGCTTTAAAAGGCGGTTAAGCAGAGACATGAAGGATAGATCCATCAGTGGCTGCTAGCCATAGTGAGTAAAGGGGGCCTCTATATACACAGGCAACAGACCTTTGAATACCAGTGCTGGCAGGAAATATCAAGTAAGACCTTGGCCTCTGTGCTTAGCTCTCCAAGGCAACTTGTTGACTTTTGTGTGAAACAGGATCCTGTACTAGATGGACCCCTGGTCTGATCCAGCAGGGCTCTTATGTTCATTGACTGTGACAGAACAACTGGCTGTGAGTCGAGTTAAGTATATGTGTTTAAAGGGCTGATACAGACAGTAGGAAGATGTGAACTTTCATGCAAAAGAACACATATTGTCAAATTATTAAATTATTCAGAACCAAATGACCATTACCTTTCAAAATTAGTTTCTAGTGAATCTCATCAAGAGAATAATGAATCTCTAATCATGTATGACCTTTGATATGCAAGAGGGACAGCCAATACACAATAAGTCTGTTTACAAAGGTTTCTTTAGTTCAGTCAGGAGCAGCTCAAAATAATCTGCTAGTTGAAATGAGCACCCAGTCATTCTATGAATGCTCCTTAGGAATTTTAAACTTTTTAACATAAATTATCATTTTATATAGAGTAAATAATAAGAGGTTTTTTAAAAAAGAAAATCAAAATTACAGTTGGTATTTCCTTGTACAGAATTACAATGGAAATACATAGTTCTTCTGTGCATTCCCACAAGCATAGAAACAAGAAGTGCAATTTAATGGACTTGCTTTTTAGTGCTTCTTGCTACATCCTGAAACAGAGCTCAGACACATGTGCTATCTCCATGTCAGGAGGTAAATGGTAATTATTTGAACGTTGTATAGGATATGTTACATGTGGTAACAGGAATTATGGCATCACTCTTGCTTCCAGTTTTAACCATCTCCAAGGGTGCATTCATGAATTTTTGTGCATCCAATGTCCGTTACACACAAAATATATAACACTAGAGGGTAATTATCCCAGCATGGGATAATGGTATCCTTCTCAAGGGTGAGTTTGAAACATAATCCATTTTAGAACTTTTTTGGTGGTTGCTCTGAAGCTCTGAATTGGGCTGCCCTTGGGTGGGGGATAAAAGCTGCCCCCTTCCCTTCCCTTTTCCACAGGGTGTGTAAGTGGGTTTTGTTTTAAAAAGGTTTTAAATAAACTGATTAATCGGTGTGCTGGTTTATATACTGTTGATTTTGAAATCTAGCATTGGTTGTTTTGGCTATCAAAAATTAGTTTGGAATACTTGTATGTTTTGGTTTTCCTCTCATGTTTTGATTAACTGTTTTACGTAAGCTGCCTTGAGCTCACCTTTAGTGGAGAAGAGCAGTGCAAAATTATTTTAATAAATTACTAAATAAACATAACAGTGGGCTTCTGAGGCCAGTTAAGAGAGTAGGGTCAATGACATGTTTCTAGCAGATGGCCACAACTCAGGAACAATTCACACATGAAATTAGCAGTTTGGTAACAACTTTCATATGCAGCCCTACAGAGGTGATTCCACATCTCAAGCCCTTTTGACTGAAGACTAAGAACATAAGAGAAGCCATGTTGGATCAGGCCAAAGGCCCATCAAGTCCAACACTCTGTGCGCTCTGTGGACTAAGAGGAACAAAAATGGCTAGGGGAGATATGTGTTGCTAATAACTATTGCTTTATAAAAACCATCTTTGCATTTCCAAAATGGTATACTTTGAACACTATACCAATAGAGTGGAGCCACTTAAAAACAAGCAAATGATCCTTCCTTGAGTTGTTTGAAAAGAGCGTGATTATTTATCGAAATAATAGCATCTTTCATGCTTTAAAGCATCTTTCATGCTTTAAACCTTTATACTTGAGAGCCAAAAGGTAAAGATAACATGTTCTAATTTCAACTTTGGTTTACTGTGTTTGATTTTGATCTCTCTGGTTTTTAACAAGATGATCACCGTAAACTATTTAAAAGTAAAGCAAGGAAAATATAACTGGGATTTAGCCAGTTAGATAATAGTTAGATAATTGTTAGGCTGATAAACTGGGGAGCCTTTAACTACAATAAAAAGAACAACATGCAAAGTATTGTACAAACAATGTTTATTTGTATCTTTAAATTCCAAATATGTAAAACAAATGTTTTCCTATGGGTTCTATGTTTTGGCATATCATACACTGTCGTTTTCAAGTGGAGAGAGGTTTTTACAAGATTGACATTAAGGCTAAAGGTCTATTATTCATCCTCCAGCTACTAAAAGTTCTTTCTAGTTTGCACATTATGAAGAGAGTATTCACAATGCCTCGAAACCTGGTTTTAAAAAATGGGAAACTTCTTAAGAGCTAAAATTATGAATAAGAGTCTAGATTCTTAACTGCAGAATCTGAGCACAAATTAAGAGAACTAAAGTTCACTAGGAAAGTATGCACCTTTTCTAAGTATGACCACATGTACAGATTTATAACCCACTTTGTCCCAGAAAAAAAGACCCAGAAAAATATATATGGCAATCATTTCCAAAACTTATTAATTAAAACAAATGCATTACTTTGTAAGGACAGCTTACATTTTCAACAATACATTCTATGGTCTGGCGATATGTACTGTCATACTTGTGCTATGTATGGTTTTAGCTGACAGTTTATCATTTCTTCAACATTAAAGCAGTAGGCTTGCTTGCTGCTGAAAACTTCTCCTGAGATTCTCCACATAGCTTTCCCTTCCCAGAAATAGTTCCCCAAAAGCCAAGTCAGCACCCATGGAACACCAGAGACTACTACTATTAGTAGTAAAAATTAGCCACTCTCTGAATTGGATCCAGACTAAATTGACAAGTTTTGCTGATTCCCTTTTCCTGCTGCAGACTACCCTTGTGGCGTTCCTCAAGTTCTCCTGTCCCCCAGGTGCAGCATTTCATGGAGATTATTGAGTTGCAGTGAGAGGAGGAAGACAGGAAAGTTTTGCCATTGGAAGTTTAGACTGGCTCCAACCCACTGGCTCCAACCCACTGTGTGCATTTGGAAGCGTTTCTGTGTATTAAGTTTTCTCTCGATCATAGCATTACTATTTGGGGAGACTATGCAAGACCACACATTCTTACATTACATTGTGCCTTGAAATCCAAAGGCCACTTCTCCTTTGCAAAATGTCATTAGAAAGGGGCAACCTGCCATAGAGAAAATGTAGGAGAAAGTGGGGTGTGTTAAACATTCTTCATCCCATTTCCTCAGCTGCTTTCCCCAAACTGGAGATCCATTGTAAATCTGGACCTGGATCTCCAGCTGAAGAAAAAGTGGCCAGAGAGATGTTATAACATAAGTGGGGAGAAAGTTAATTTCCCTTCTCTTGCCCATTCCTTTTCACCTACAAATTGCTGTTTTCTGATGTAGCAGCTAGGATTGCAAGGCATGAGGCGACCCACCACAGAATACATAGTTCAGGCAATAAAGATATGAGATTTTGTGCAGCTTCAGTAGACTTCAAAAAGTCACTAATCACTTTCGATGATAAATATTCATTTCAGTTGTTCATTATTCTCCTATCATATGGGCAGCAGCAATAATTTTCCTCTGATAACCAGCTACATACATTGAATGTTAATAGTAAAACCTTGCAGATGGTAGTATTAAATATTAAATATGACCATTATCTTCCACAGTGTTTTGTTACTTTCTCTTCTACCATTCCCCTCAACGGTTGTCTTATGCCTAGTTCAGTTTTGTTTATTTACTCTCTCTCAAGCCTTCCTTATGTCTGTCAGGATATAAATAGAAGTTCTGAAGAAGATAGAAAACATGAAAGGTACAGTCCTGAGAGAGTTAGGCACTCTTAAAATCTGACTAAAATCAATGGTACATAATGAACTGCTCATGCTGACAATCCCAGGTATCCTTTTTGGGGACTCATCCTATTGACATCAATGGCCCACATCTGAGTTTAAGACTGCTAGTAGTCTTAAAAATTAGCCACTCTCTGATTTGGATGCCACAAGCTGATGGACTGTCTGTGTTTGAAATCCAAGATGTTGAATTAGTAGAATTAACAGCAGTCTTCTTCAGTCACCTTTTTCTGCTCCCGCACTTGTTGTGCACTGCAATTCAAATTCCACTTGCTGGTAAGGGCATGGAGCAGACGAGGTCTTGGTGGGGGGGGGGGAGCAGATGGGAGGAAACAGTACTACATGGCACTCTTTCCCGCTCTGGAGTAAGTGCCATTGGGTTCTTCCAGGTAACTGTGGAAAGAATTGCAGGCTTATAGTACTGTCCTAAGACCATATTCTTGGAGTGAGCCCCATTGAATAGAGTAGGATTCTGAGTAGATCTGCTTAGGATTGCTCTCTTAGTTTCTCATTCATTTGGTGAATTTAAAGTTTGTGTCTCCAGGCCAAATTTGGGCAACTCTACTAATCATATATGCATTTCTACTGCAAATTCTGTCTGTTTTGCAAGTTTGTGACCCACTCAATATCTCCACCAACTTCCCTCCCAATAAATGTTGAAATATCCTCCTCCCCCCCCTTTTTTTTTAAAAAAAAATATAACTTTGGGGGGGAATTTGGAACAAGAACTGTTTATAGGGAAGGAGTGTGTGATGTACATTTTCCTTTTCTCAGGGAATAATCTTCAAAACATGTTAATATGTTATGTGTGAAGTAGTAGAATCTTATAATCAAAATATGACATGGTAGACTGAAGGTGAAATAATGAGAGTTTGTCTGTAAGTTGTAGGTGGACTTAAAACTGCTGCAAATGTTTTAGCAAGAAAAGTTACTCTTCACTGAGCTGTGGAGGTGGCCACAGACCTTGATAGCATAGGTCCGCTGATATCTACACACTTGCTCTCAGGGGTCATTTTGTAGAAAAATAAGTGGTGGAGCTCATCCAGGGATTGTTATGCAGCTGCACATACTATTCAATGGACAAGGAGGTGGAACTGTCAGAAGGAGGAGGGAGAACTCTCAGAAAGGTTCAGGAGCTGTGGTGCTGTGAGCTCCCACTAAATCCGAGGCCTGCTTGCTACACACCTCCCACTAAAACAATTCCATTCCTATTCCAACTTCCTTCAATGGCTTTTTTGGGAAGAGCATGACAAACAATTCCATGCACAGTTGGGCATGCCATATGAGCTGTACTGAATCCCAGTGGAGGATGCAGTAGATGGGAAAAGAATATGCTGAAGGGGCCCGTGGCTCAGGATGTGAATAGACATCCCATGCTAGATGATATACATATTCACAACACTCATGCGCTAGTTTCCCCAGTCAGAATCTGTCATGAAGAGATATTAATAGCCTATTCGCATATTGTTTCCATAACAACTATTCTTTCTGTGTTGATAATTGTTTTCAATGGAGGCACCCAAGAGCCAACCACACATTAAAGCTTTTTAATCCCCTTTTATACCCCTCATACTTCCTAGGTGATGTGGAAATTAAATAAAGAAATATGGATATATTCTATGCTGGGAAACATAGTGGGTGACAAGTGTCCTCAGAAGCACGTGGCTTTTGACTGAGAAAGCAAAGAGATGGAAAAGTCTTCCCATGAATTTGTAACATGAATTGTATCCCTCATCCCTCATCATAGAGTTTAGTAGTATGTGCCATAGTACCTTTAACTTTTATGTTGTACCGTGAAGTCTTCTACCTTTTGTTAAGACGCTAGCACTGGTGGAGATAGATAGATAGATAGATAGATAGATAGATAGATAGATAGATAGATAGATAGATAGATAGATAGATAGATAGATAGATTCATAACTTAAATAATTGTATTAATTTTCTTTTTTTCTGAATTTCAGGCGGGGCTATGCACAGCAAGAGGTAAGCCACTCCCTTCGTTCATTTTTTTGACAGCAAGTTCTAATTTGTGAGACTTCTCTTTGGAATATCTTTTGTAATATTGTCTAGATCATCAGACAGATAGATAAAAGTTCTTGTTGAATATAAAATTAACCCATGTTATCAATGAAAACTGTAGATCAGAGCTGCATCTGACAAGGGTCCCCTCTGGACTTTCAAGTAGCATTTGTGGCTTCATTAATCTGCTTGCTGTCTCTTAGAAGTGTTTTCCCACTTGTATCATTATATATTTGTCAATTATTATACTTTCTAGGTACACTTTATTTTCAAAAATAATTATCATGTAAATATAATCTAGGCTAAGCTTTCAATGAGAAACCTTTTGGTGCTCACAAGAGCCATCACAGTAGACACAGTTTCCCACACACATCTGGTTTCCATCTGGGAGAAATCTCATTGAATGTTATGACATCAGTTGGTGACTGTTTTCCAGGCCCATAGTTGACCAGGGACCTACAGGGCCTGGCCCCTGACATTTTTTTTTTTTGGGGGGGGGGCTCACCCATCATCTCAAGGCTGCCCCTCTCCTTCCCCTATGTATGATTTCAATTGTGAAGGAGGGGGTACCTAGGAGCAGCCACTGCCCCTCTCATGCCATTTAAAAGGCCCGAAAATCAGCTGATCTGTGGGCTCTAATTCATGCAGGAGGGGCATCAGGAGTAGTCACCAGCCTCCTGCACAATTTAAAGGCCCCCTCCCTTTATGGCCCCCCCACAGCCCCCTCTCCCTGTGGCCTCTAGCTACAGGACTGCTTTTTCTCTGTCTTGTGTGATGGCCAGCCACATGGAGCACTCAGTGGATCAGGTCAGAATTGCATCATAAGAGAGATTTTGTATTTGGAATAGATCCTTAAGTGCAAAATGCACAGGTCACAATTTCTAATCCTCTCCTGATCAGCACCAACACATATTTTGAAAGGGAAAACTGTATATTATACACATGGCACCTTTTAAAAGTGACATATAGTACCTGAGTGCTCTGTGGCTGAGAATTTATTCAGAATGAATTCTTATAAGGAGCTGTCCTGGCTAACGTTGGGAAGCAACCATCTTCTGATAGCCTGTAGTGGGAATTTTGGTCCCCAGAGACCTGGAATCACAGTGCAGCACAGATCACAAAACAGGAGACAGGGACCCTAAAGTTTTAGTGGCTTTGGCCTTTGTCTTAAGAGAAGCCAGAGGCTTGGATCCACACAAAATCTCCACTACCTTAAATAATTTCTGTCAGCAGAGGGGAATTTTCCTTGCTCCTCTCTAACCGCTGCAGCCCAAAATTCCCATACCACCACATGCTGCTCATGGGAACCGGAAACAGCATGAGAGGAGAGTTGGAGGAGGGAATTGACTAAAATCACACTCCTTTCTACCAGCAGAAATTTTCCACAGAGACCAAATCACAACTTCAGTAGAACTAGGCGAGCTCTGAAGAATCACTGAAGTATATTTCGTATGATATAGTCCTAAACTGAAGTACTGTTGTTACAGTGGCTTAAAGGTTACCTTTTAACCTTTTTATCTCCAAGTAAATTACTTGCATTTTCTATTAAATCTTTCTCATAACCTTTTTCTTCTGTTTCCAATTTTCTTTATCAGCAACAGCAACTGCTAAGGCCTGCTCTTCTTCGACCAGAGGTACCATTTTTGTTTCCTTTTTTAGCTATTCTAGAACTTTCATAGTAGTCATGTGGAATATATTCTGATACCCATTTTGGCTTTCAGCACCTATCTGTGTTCATCAGTGAAGGAAATCAGAAGCATATTTCATTCTTTTATTAAAACTGTAGTTATTCACTGTAGTTTAATTGGCAATATTGTAGACAGCTTTATGCATTTCAGCATACTTACTCAATTGTGTGATTGTTGCAGTTGATATAATTCTATCAAATTTTAATCCAGCTTCTATACTGTCATTGAAACTGTCCAAAACTTGTTTTAGCCCAAAATAATGTAATTAGCTGTGGTGTTATAAGCCATACTCAAGGATCAGAATGATAACTAGTAACGTTTTTTTTTTTCCTGCTCTAATAATCTTTTCATTAAGGAAAGATGGACAATATCCTTGGTCACTGTAGAGTTAGTTGAAATTTGATACTCTTTCACCTATGGGAAAGCAAGACATGGTTTAGACATCCAGACATACAACAATATCTTCAGCTGGGAAGCGACAAAACTAATCATAGGAGCTTATAGATTCAGTACTACACAAATGATTATTTATATGAACTGAATGAATTGTACATTCACCCAGTATGGTCCATCCTCCTCTCTCCCTGTGATGCACTTAATTAATTTTACTCTCTAAACTGAATGAGAAAGTAGAAAAGATTTATTGTATGTGGCCATTGGCCATCACAATATAAGATTAAACACGATATCATAAAAAGTAATCAGACAGAAATAAAAATGGTCCAATAAACAGACCAATGGGGTACATGGGGTACTGAATATACTTCCCCACACTTGGCTTAGTGCTGGATCCAGCTAGTATTTGACTAATATATTAATGCCATCATGGCTATGTAATACTTGAGCATCAGTACTTGTGGAGTTTATGCTGGCAATGTTTGGAAACTGTAGACATTAGAAGATTCTAATTCATGCAATGAGAAATAAATTTATTTGTAAATGTAAACAATGGGTGAGGTCAGATGTTCATAAAATCCCGCTACGAGCATGAGTGGAGTCCGAAAGCATGTCGGATTTTAAGCGGTTGTCCAAACGTCAGCATCTGCGAATGGTGGTTAGATCGTTCGAGTCCCGCCTTGAGACGACTGGGGCGCGGACTAATTTGATACTGCTTTAAATCAGGAACAAAATCCTTCTGACGGTTCCTGAGCGGAGTTTCTCTGTTTGAACGCTCCATCGTTGGCGACTCGTCGGAAGCGCACCACCACTTCCCTCCCAAAGCCCCTGCAAGTGATATCACTGTGCCAGTGAATGAGCAAGCGAATGTTGGCTCGATAAATCGTTACCCGCCCTTATGTCTGGAAACAAAAATCACTTTTGAAAGTAGATGTGAACTAGATGTGAACTGATTTGAATTCCTGGGTTCTTTTCTGCACGCGTAGTGCTCGTGCTGGAAAAGTTGTGCCAACGGACTAGCAAAACTTTAGTGATCTGACGCATTTAAAAGCGACGCGCTGCAGATAGCGGGCATCACTGCGCCTGCGCTAATGCAGATTGACGTCTCATGAAACGAGGTCCGATAGAGCAATCTGATCGACCAGCGACGGGACCCACATGGGATAGAACGGGAGCCTGGCTGTTGTCTGATCGGAAAATTGGTTGTGCGGATTATAATACAGGCATGTTGCAGATGGATTTAACAGTGAGTGTGACCGCACCCAATAGGTGGTCTTTAGAGAACAGGCAACACATATAGTTAAGATGTCTGTAATTTAAAATTTCATTTCCATGTGTTTCTTCCTTTACTGAGTAATCACCACTGTATGGCATTGGGGAAAGGGACCCAACCCATGACAATGTGACCTCAGTGCAGACAAAGGTTCACTTGTTCAGCATTTAATTCACTTCAGAAAATTGCAGCCTCAGAATGAAGTAACAGCCACTATGCTGAATTGATTTCAAGAAAGGATTAGGCAAATTCACAGGGGATGGGTCTATCAGTGTCTATTAGACATAACAGCTAAATGGATCTTCCTGTTCAGCAAAAATATATGTCCCAGTACCAGATGCTGAGGAAGAGCAAGAATGGGGATGATACAGAAGCCAAACATAGTAACCAGTGGGGGGCAGTGGGAGCAGAGGCAATAAGCAGGGAGGGGGGAAGCTTTAGCCAATGCATTCGGAAAGCTTGGTTTCTAATAAGGAAGAGGAAGTCCAAATATCTATTTAAATAGTATAAAGAGGCAATTCTGCAGGTAGGAAAGAAATAAAGAAGCGTTTCTATCTTTAAAAAAACAACAACAACCTAGAAGTAAAGCACTATCCTAAAGATATTTGTACCCTTCTATAGCCATTTAAGTTTTTAAAATTATAGTTAGTCTCTTACAGTTATTTTCTAATAAGATATGTCACACAGACACAAAAAAGTAAAGCTGAACACATGCCTTCTCCCCACACACACACCAAACAAAAAGCCTGATCACAAAACATAACGCCTCAAAGATTGCCACAAGAAAAAACAATTATTTATCTGAATGTCTACCCCACCCTTCCCGCATGCAGAATCAGGGCAGTTACAACATGTAAAAATACATTTAGGAATAAAGAGTAAAACCAATTCTAATACTCTAAAACCATTAACCCTTAAAACAAGATGACATTCTGAAACAGTCATTTCACAACATGACAACAAAAGAAGAGGCCAGGCCTATAAAGTTTTCAGCTGGTACAATTCATTACTCTCAGATGGATCTAGAGCAGGCATTGTAGTCCAGTGACCCATCAGAAATATATTAAAAGATCTGGGGAAGTTGCAAGTACAAAGACAGTAAAATCCACAGTTTCTGTACTGTCCTTTCTTGGCATTAAAAAATAAAAGTCAAGGTCTTCTCCTTCCTAAATTTATTTGGAGAGATTGTCCTCAGGAAAAGGGAGGGGGAAATTGAAAGAAATATCACTACCCAGCTTTTTTTTAAAGATCAGCTGACTTGAGAGATTTTTTTAAAAAAATAAAATAAAATCTGCTTATTAAGAGTTCAGAGAAATTGAGGATGGAGAGACGTGATTAAAACAAATTGGGGAATAAATCCTGTTACCAAGAAAAGAGCTTTCAGGTTCTTCTTTCCACTTGATGGGATATTCTGATTATTTAGGTTGGTTATTGCTGGATACTTCAGGGATGTTTGTGTGAATCCAGTGTGTCCCCCTAGATATAGCTTGCTTTCTATCTTTGTCTCCATACATTGCAATCTTCTAATTGTCTATTTGGAAATAAGTTCAATTTTGTCAGTGAATGTTAGGGCTGTCAAGTCTGGGTGGGGTTCCCCCGGCCAGGAGGTTCCCAACCTACCAGCTCACATTGGGCCAGTGGGGGGAACCTCCCCTCCACCCGTCGCCAGTTCAGTGACATCACCTGAAAGTGATGTAATGAAGTTGGTGATATCACGCGGCAGCCACTCTAGGTGTTTCCAGGAAAACTCTATGGTTTTCCTAGATGCTCTAGCCATTTGGGAGGGAAAATGCTATGGTACAATTAGAAGAGAGTCCCTCGCCAGAGGCTGTGAGGAACTTGGCAACCCTAGTGGGGGTTACTTCTAAGTAAATGTGCATGGTGTAAACTGTTACTTAGCTCCTCACTCTTTTTGTCACCATGCACTTTTTTTGCTCATGTTTCTTACTCTTGCACTTGCCAATGATCTATTGTTTTCTACTGCTGGTTTTTAAAATTCAAACTATCCTAAGGCTCACCATTTATATATAAGCTAACTCAAGGCAGGTTGTGCACATTTGCATTTTGGAGTCCCTGCTGAGCCACTGGATTCTGGACTTGCCCTCCTGACATCTCTGTGTCTCCTTTTCGGAGTGGGAAGGATCATACAACTGGGACAAATCGCACTTTATGTCTCATACTTGCTGCCCCTGGCCGCAGCTCACACCAAGTATAATTCATCGGGGTCAGATAGGTACACACTCAAAGCCTGATTCCATGTGAAAGATATTCCCATGAGCCCACATCTTTTACCTCCCTAACATTCCAGTTAAATTTCTTTTTACTGTGACTTACAGGAGCTGTCTATGGAATCTGGTATAGATCCTGGCCAAGAGTACTATGGACAAGATTACTACAGCTATGAACATGGGTATTATTTTTTCTGTATTTCCTACACACATCTGATATTTGGGCATCTGTATTACTATAACTTAGTATAAATATGTGTAATGTGATAATACACAACTTTTTGCTAAGAGCTTGGGTATGACTGGTGGAATTTTTGACTTGATTTATTTAAATAATAAATCCCCATGACGCATAGAATTTTTAACAAGTTTACTGTGCCGGGGTGGGAAGTTATTTTCATGAAAAGGTCCAGATTCCATCAGTTCTTAAGAAACAAGCTGTTGAATATTGTTGTGAGCACCCAAGTGTTAATTTGGTACCTCTAGAGGCAATAAAATTTCAAGAAAGATAAAACTCAAATTTTACAAATTGTACATGTAACTTAACATATTACATTAATATTGTCTTCTCCTTCAATCTACTAGTTGTTGTGTATTCAAATAATTCTGTTAATGTAACAAGCAGGGCAGGAGACACAGGCACAAATTAGAAGTCTCAATGTGTGGATGAGGGCCCAAAAGGAAATTTAACTATGGGAGTTTGTTATTGCCCACCAAATCAAAAGATAGAGGACGATTATAATATGATGGAAGGATTAAAGATAGCGGCTAAACGTAAAAACTGTGTCGTAATAGGTGATTTTAACTACCCGCAGATTGATTTGGTCAATATGTGTTCTGGTCGAGAGAAAGAGATTGAGTTTCTTGATGCTCTCAATGACTGTGCTATGGAGCAGATGGTCTCAGAACCTACCAGGGGTGGGGCAGTCCTGGATTTGGTCCTAAGTAATGCCCAAGACTTGGTGAGAGATGTAAAAGTGATCGCACCGCTTGGCAGCAGTGACCATAACGTTATTGATTTCACCATTTGTATAAATAGGGAGTTGCCCCAAAAGACCAGCACAACCACGTTTAACTTTAAAAGGGGTAAATTCTCTGAGATGAGGAGGCATGTGAAGAGGAAACTGAAAGGAAAGGTAAATACGGTCAAAACCCTTGGGGAAGCTTGGAGGCTATTTCAAATGACAATCCTAGAAGCTCAGATAAAATATATACCACAAGTTAGGAAAGGCACAAACAGGTATAAGAAAAGGCCTGCATGGTTAACAAACAAAGTAATTGAAGCTGTAAAAGGTAAGAAGGATTCCTTTAAGCGGTGGAAAACCAGTCCAAGTGAGATTAATAAAAGGGAACACAGGCTGTGGCAAATCGAATGCAAGACTGTGATCAGGCAGGCAAAAAAGGACTATGAGGAGCATATTGCAAAAAACATAAAGACCAACAATAAAAATTTCTTCAAATATATTAGAAGCAGGAAACCAGCCAGGGAGGCAGTGGGGCCCTTGGATGACCAAGGAGTCAAAGGATTACTGAAGGAGGATAGAAAAATGGTTGAGAAGATGGATGCATTTTATGCCTCCGTCTTCACTGTGGAAGTTGAGAAGTGTTTGCCCACTCCAGAACCACTAATTTTGGAAGGGGTGTTGAAAGACCTGAGTCAGATTGAGGTGACAAAAGAGGAGGTCCTACAACTGATAGATGAATTAAAAACTAATAAGTCACCAGGTCCGGGTGGCATACATCCAAGAGTTCTGAAACTTGTGGATCTTCTGACAAAAATATGTAATCTTTCATTAAAATCTGCCTCCGTCCCTGAGGACTGGAAGGTAGCAAATGTCACCCCATTTTTAAAAAGGGTTCCAAAGGAGATCCGGGAAATTACAGGCCAGTCAGTCTGATTTCAATACCAGGAAAGTTGGTAGAAACCATTATCAAGGACAGAATGAGTAGGCACATTGATGAACACGGGTTATTGAGGAAGACTCAGCATGGGTTTTGTAAGGGAAGATCTTGCCTACATTTCTTTGAGGGGGTGAACAAACATGTGGACAAAGGGGACCCAACAGAAGCTGTTTACCTTGACTTCCAGAAACCTTTTGATAAAGTTCCTCATCAAAGGCCCCTTAGAAAGCTCGAGAGTCATAGAGTAAAAGGACAGGTCCTCTTGTGGATCAAAAACTGGCTGAGTAATAGGAAGCAGAGAGTGAGTATAAATGGGCAGTCTTCACAGTGGAGGACGGTAAGCAGTGGGGTGCCGCACGGCTCAATACTGGTTCCCATGCTCTTTAACTTGTTCATAAATGATTTGGAGTTGGGAGTGAGCAGTGAAGTGGCCAAGTTTGCAGATGACACTAAATTGTTCAGGGTGGTGAGAACCAGAGAGGATTGTGAGGCACTCCAAAAGGATCTGTTGAGGCTGGGTGAGTGGGCATCAACGTGGCAGATGAGGTTCAATGTGGCCAAGTGCAAAGTAATGCACATTGTGGCCAAGAATCCCAGCTACAAATACAAGTTGATGGGGTGTGAACTGGCAGAGACTGACCAAGAGAGAGATCTTGGGGTCGTGGTAGATAACTCACTGAAAATGTCAAGACAGTGTGCGATTGCAATAAAGAAGACCAACACCATGCTGGGAATTATTAGGAAGGGAATTGATAACAAATCAGCCAGTATCATAATGCCCCTATATAAATAGATGGTGCGGTCTCATTTGGAGTACTGTGTGCAGTTCTGGTCGCCGCACCTCAAAAAGGATATTATAGCATTGGAAAAAGTCCAGAAAAGGGCAACTAGAATGATTAAAGGGTTGGAACACTTTCCCTTTGAAGAAAGGTTTAAACGCTTGGGGCTCTTTAGCTTGGAGAAATGTTGCCTGCGGGGTGTCATGATAGAGGTTTACAAGATAATGCATGGGATGGAGAAAGTAGAGAAAGAAGTACTTTTCTCCCTTTCTCACAATACAAGAACTCGTGTGTGTGTATATATTTGCCACTCTGTGACACAGAGTGTTGGACTGGATGGGCCATTGGCCTGTTCCAACATGGCTTCTCTTATGTTCAAGCACAGAATCTATTTTTAAAAAGGTTAGCAGAACAGCAATCTGTAATTGACAAGAACACAGGAATTTATAATGTGTGTTAAGTGAAAGTCCAGATGTTAAGGGTTTGAATTATCAAACCTTTGTGCCATAATACTAAAAATGTGGCTTTGAATTTAATGGAACTTCAGTAAAAGGAAAGGACTGTTTATCTGGATTCCTCTTTAGTACTTGTATGTTTGTCCCAAGAAGGCAAACAGAATTTCCATGGGTCCATTTCAGGTTGACAAAATAGCCCAAGAAGACACCCTTCATGTACCCGACCCCACATATCCCATGTCCTTCAAGTACCTGACCCAATCTGAATAATGAATGACAATAATTTATAAGGCAAACAAAAAAAAAAAGCTTGGAAGCTCATACACAGGGCTCGCAGCATCTCATTTGGTTTAGCTGTTGGGAGAGAAATGAGCTGTGGTAAAAATACTGTAACAAAACCAGGATACATATTGTACCAAGAATTCATGTGAATTTTAAACCATTGAAGGGCAAATCCATGTGGTGAACAAACTCAGGAGGCATAGAATTTGCAGAATAAGGACACCATCATAAGAGGCCTGTATGAGAGGAATATTGTTGTGTGCTTATAAACACCGTCAATCTACATGTATACAAACATAGAGAATGTCTGTACCTGGCTTTTTTCCCAGGTACGAATTGCCTCAATATGGAAGTCGTCGACGATTGTTGTCTCCTTCTGGAATGTATGATGAATATGGTGAAGTGGTTGTGGAAGGCGATGGCGGCTTCTATTACAGTCCACAAGGACCAGAAGCTGAGGTAAATTTATTTTTCTTTCTGTCAATTCTTTCACATTTTTAAAATACTGTGTTCATCGTTATAATTTGTAATATTACATTTGTAAAATCACTACAAATTTTTCTTTGTATTATAAAACCATTTCAGATCCAGCACCTGGATTTTTGAAAAGCCTCAGCTCCCCCCCCCCGCCCCAATTAAGCAATGGTAAAAGTATTTTTAAATGAAGGAGACAACATGTCCTGTAAATAAAGGCAACATTAAACCACAATACTGTTGTAAAGAAGGTATACGTTTTTGATTATTTGGCACCTAAAATATTGCCAAGGAGTCTATGGATAAACAAGAATCTAGGACATGGATCTCATAATTTCACACTCTATCAGGTGGATAGTACAGAACTGGTGGGCAGACACAGATGATGTTGATGGGTTGCATACCCCAGCAGTAATTTATGCACAGCTGTCATATGGGTACATCTCAAATCAGTAGCACATCTGCATGAGGTGGTGTTGCTATGATAAAGGTACTCCTGGCAATTCACATGACTTCATGCATCACATTTATGTGCAAACAGCAACCTCAGAGAAGCAGATTTGGGGGGTTTTTTTGTGGCAGCCACACATTGCTTGTAACATCACCTCTTAAGGAAAGAATGGTAAGGTTTTACTTCCTATTCATTTTCAGTTCTGTACCACACTCTAGTGGTCAGAGTGTTAATTTAAAAGCTGTTTTGTTGTACGAAAGGACAGTTTATCATTGTAACTAGTCCATATCTTAAAAGCAGCCTCTCCTAGGGTATAAACCACCACGATGACACGATGTACATATTACGATGAAGACCCAGATTACAGTGTCATAAAGATGTTTCCTGCCACCACTCCAACCTTTATAGAGATGGCTCTTTTGTGGGGTTGGGGATGCAACTGTGCTGTACATAGATCACAGGTTGCATTTTGTAACTAGACTAGTTGATGAGTGAACCAGCACTTGCTCAAATAGCTGCATGATGGAGTGAGACTGATAAGTTAATGTTCAATACATTCAGGGGTGCATGCAGCAGATAGCTCTTTCTTTCTTTCTTTCTTTCTTTCTTTCTTTCTTTCTTTCTTTCTTTCTTTCTTTCTTTCTTTCTTTCTTTCTTTCTTTCTTTCTTTCCCACTTCCAGTTTTGTGAAATAGGTGATAGCAAGAAGCTTCTTGAATGATTCCAGATAAATCCTGCATACAAATGCTAACTCTTCTTTTCTTCCCGCCTCAAGTATTCCAGGATGCCATGATTTCATTCCCAAAATTGCACTGAAGTTCCATTTTTATAATTTGCAGAGGAGGAGACCAGGTCCGCTTGTTGCAGGCAGAGGTATAAGCCACAGACCAGTGCCTCGTGTAGCTGTTAGTGCTGTAGGTGAAAGGAAGGCTGTATCAGAAGGCCCTGCCCAGAAGAGGAGGAAACTAAAAGCAGTGATGCAGCTGAGCCGAGTAGCAGTTAGCACCCACAAACCTGTAGCAGCAGTTGAGGTTGCACCTTCTCCCTGGAAGAAAGCAAAGATATTCCCCATGCTACACAAAGTAAGAGGCAAAGATGCAGATTATGACAAGCTGACGGCAGCACGCCAAGCAGATGGAGAAGACAGCATGGTTATTAAAGGAAGTTATTTTCAGAAATCGGCAGAGGACAAACCTTTGCCCAAGAAACCTAGCCGTGCTCTGAAGCGCCCTAGCGTTTCCAAGAAACCGCGGGACCGTATGTCAGAGGAACTGAGCGAATCAGAATCCAAGTCAGGGATTTCTATTAGTGTCACTGCAGAAAGTGAATCTGAAGAGAGTGACTATGGAAAGAAGAGGAAAAGGAGAAGAAAATCATCATCCAGTGAAGAGTCATCATCATCCGCAAGCAGTGAATCCCAGTCAGATAAGGACTATTTGAAAGTGACACTGGACCAAGATGAAACCAATGAGAGTACCGTGGATTCTGATGAAGAAAGCGAAGAATCAGAGTCATCGGGATCCTCTTCAGGCAGTGAATCTGATGAAATGTCTGACCGCTCTGAAGAGTCTGGTTCACAGAGCAGAGTGTCTGATACCGAAGAAGATTCCAAGTCAAAGATGTCATCAGTGCTAAGTTCCAAGAGCAGTGAAGTTAGCTCTGTGCCACCAGTTCAAGACAAGAGCTCCAAGACCAGTTCCAAGAAGCAGTCGTCCACAACAGAAAGCGAGTTAGATGACACAATACAGGAAGTAGCAGAAGAAGAAGAATCGACATCAGTTATGGACAAAGAGGAGACAGATGAAACAGAAACATCCTCCACTGTTGGCAAAAGTAGATCAGATCGTGGTACTACTACTACTACTGCTGCTGCTACTACTACTACAGCATCAGAGTCAGAAGTTCCTACTGACTCCACATCTTTTTAGAAAATGAAACCAAAAAATAGCAACAGTAGGTAGGCTGTTTGCAGTGAAGTGTGCTCTGGTTTGCTGTGCTCTCTGTGTGCCTTTTTTGAGACATGAGAGGACATTATACAAGTGTGGGCACCAACAAGTTAGTGAATGCAACTGGAGATGATTCAGTACTTCCACCTATGTTTTTTAAAAAAACTTTTGAGAGGGAAGAATGGTAGACTCACATCTGAACAGCTTGACAAACTTCAGGCATTTGTATAAATGCAGATAGGTTAGAACTAGGAAGGAATGCCATGTTCAGATATCAAGTGCTTTCTTCTTTTAGATTGCCAGATTTGGATAATTTAATTTTATTCTTAGAGATACTCCTAGATTTTAAGAACTTTTCTACAGAGCTTTTTTACAGGGCTGATTCACACTATGTATTTGCATATGATTTCTTGGATATTGTCACTTGCAGATTTTATAGGTGTGAATGGTCTCCAGTGGGAAAAGATTTTGTTTGAAGGGGCTTCAGCTGATGGTGGGCCTTCTGCCTGCGAAGTTTGATCTGTGAATGTGTGCTTACACATACACATTAAGATCTACCAGGCATCAGAAAGTACACATGAATTCTGAGTTGTAAAACCAGAAAATGTCCATTTCCAGGGCTTTTTTTTAGCAGGAACACAGTTCTGGCTGGCTTGGTGCTGGGGGTGTGGCTTAATATGTGAATGAGTTCCTACTGGAATTTTCTACACACAAAAAAACCCTATTTCTATACTGCATGGTTTGCGTTTTCTAAAGACATCTGTCCATCTGTGCCTTAGAAAGCAATGCTTATATAACTTTGCATTGTAGGACTTTTTGCATAAAACAATTGTGTCTTCCAGGCATTTCCAAAGCTAAATTGAGTGTTTCTCATAGAATCTAATGTTTAACCTTACTGTTAAATTTTCCTTTGAATTTGCATCCTTAGTGTTCAGATTTAGAAACTTTTGTTTTAGATAGATAACATTGTTTTAGATAGAATACATTCCATATAGTTGGAATATGGAATGACTATATGGAATAGTCTTCAACTATTTATTCCAAACTTTAGGTTTATAGAATTCTATTAATCTAAATCAGCGGTGGCCAAACTTGCTTAACTTAAGAGCCACATAAAATAATCTTCAGATGTTTGAGAGCCGCAAGACATGAACGTCAGATGCTGGAGGGAGGGAAGGGAGGAAAAATAGATGGGGTGAGAGGAGGGAGGGAGAGGTAGAAAGAAAGCAACTTTAACTTTTAAATACAGTCTCCAAGCCACCAGCTGGCTTGGCTTGGCGAAGTGATTTAAAGAAACAAATATCTTCTCCAAGCTGACTAATAAGGTGGTGGGGGCTTCAGGAGCCACACAATATGTGTGAAAGAGCCTCATGTGGCTCCTGAGCTGCAGTTTGGCCACTCCTGATCTAAATGGTGAAGTACTTGTACAAGCTGGAGTTTCATGGTGTGAGATATTCTGAATGTACAATCCTCAATTTATCTCTTTTCACCCCTTACCACCACTATTGAAATCTCTGCATTTTTCTGCAGAAATAAAGATTGTTGAGCTCCAAAATGCCACTGCTCTTGACATAATGTACACTGTGAAGCAAAAATGCCAAGGGCTTTTCATCTGATATTACAGCACAGTGCTTGAAATAATTAATTCTGGATGGAAGTGATAATGGTTTTGCAAATATTTACTCTATTAGCACACGTACAGCCCCAGATATTGCTATCTAAGGACCGATTCTTTTGCCTGTGCCTACTGTGTGATACCTTTGATACTTTGGTTGTGCTCTCATGCATCATTGATACAGCTTTCTTGTATAAGTTCAGTGTCTGATAATAGGGGTAAGTACATAAGATATCATTTAAATGAATTTCTGAAAGAACTGAGTCACAAACGGTAAGAGGGCAGCCCCCCCCCCAAAAAAAATCATTACCACTTATTGCCACTCTGTGGCTTTGAATTAGCATCTGCTATCCCACGGCTTTATGGAACTCAGTTCTCCTCCTCTAATGACTCCAGTTTTCTAGAGATTCCCTGCCATTCTCATCCTGCCACCTTCTGGTGAAATGCCTTGGCGTGGTTACTTTTCCCATCCCCATCTATTTCATATTCTTCCCAGACTGAAATTCACCAATATTATGGGAATGCTGACTGATACAAAATTGAAACGAAGCACAAATATTTGAACATAGAACCATTTTCAGTGCATTATGCAAATAATGCCATGGCATGGAGATTCTAAAGGAATACAATCCAGAGGGGCTCTTAACTTCATCTTCCCGAAACCAGGTCTTGATTACTTGTTCGCTCCCATGCGCTCAAGAATAAGGAACCCATGCAGCAAGAGGGGAGGGATATTTACAGAAAATTAAGATGGTTCTCTGAGGGCTCAAGCTATTTGATCCACAAATGAACGAGGCTAAATTGATTATCTAACATGTCGGCTACCAAACTTGTATAGTATAATTATCCAGCAGCATAAAAGGAACTAGAAATGCTATATTTTAAAAATGCACTGGGAAGTAACTAAATATTTTTTTCTTTTTGTTGTCTCACAGTGGGCCAAAAAGAAAAGAATAAAGTTAGTAGTTGATCCAGAGTATGAGACCAGCTCCACTGGGGAGGACAGCGCTCCAGAAAGTCAGAAGAACCGTCTCAGCAACCCCAACATTCAAACCAATATCAATGGCAATATCTACATAGCCCAAAATGGATCAGTTATCAGAACCCGGCGAAGTTGCCTCTCAAACAGTTTAAAGGTCACATCCCCAGTGAGGCTGGGGAAACATTTCAAGAAACTGGATAAGCTAGCGGTGACACATGAAGAGAATGTCCCATTGAACACATTTTCAACAGGGGTGTCAGCTACTGACAAACTAAACACAAGACCATGTAGTGTTTCCTTTGCCTCCTCTGCTATAGACCCTGACAACATAGCAGCAAAGACAGGGGGCAACCAATTGAAAAGCACAGAAGAGCAAGAATCTGTTGTTGATAATGAGGATATCAAGGAGCCTTTGGAATTACCCAGCGATCACACACAGTCTGATGATGAGGAACTCTGGATGGGTCCTTGGAATAACCTTCACATACCAATGACAAAACTGTGACCTCTCTTTTCCATTTTAATTTTTACTTCCATTTATAATAAAGTACGCTTTTTATCGTCACTGAGGAAAACCGTATGAACTTTGTACCGTGCACATAAGTTAATATACTTTGAACAAAATGCTTTAAAAGTAAAACAAAACAAAACAAAAAAAAAATAACCCAGAGAATTTGCACTCACATTTGTACCAATTAACTGTTCTTCCCAACAACTCTTTTTGACAGATTCAGAATTCACTAAATAAGTATTCATTAAAATGGACTAGTTTTGTTGGCTCTGGAGTTATTGTTTAATAATCATCGAACCACTACTTAAAATGCAATTGAATTGCTTCTTCAGTGTTTGCCACAGAAAAGGCAACATTGAATTCATTGGTTTACTAATTTGTAAAGCATTGGATCTTTAGCCAGTGCTATTTCAACCCATAGACATTAAACCAGTTATCCTTGCCGATAAAACCTACTGCTTGATGTTTCTGATCTAAGTTCTTTTCAGGCTCTAGTCCAGCCTGCTACCCACTGTTGAGAAATCCGGTGGCTGCTCTTGCACAAACCCAACCTATCTTAGGTGGACCCAAGGTTAGTTTTGGCCTTGTGAATGTTTAATCTTCGTTAGAAGATTATACATTATGGTGGGGAGTCACCAACTGCCTTGGAAATCAGTTCAAGTTTTTAAATTGTGCCTTAGAAATGAGAATTTATCAAATTTCAAATCTCATGGGCATTGGCTCTTGCTATGCCTTCATCTCTAAACTTAAAAGAGCCATCTGTTTCATTACTAATCCTCCCTCCACCAAGTGGCTTAATCAAACATTGTGTTTGAAACATTCATATTAACTTCCTTTACTGGGCTTCGATAAATGTTTATAGCTCATCTTTGTATTCCCTTCAGTTTGTAACCACTTGTAAACACTTTGTTGCTGCTAATCATTCTATTATTAAGGTTCACACCTGAAACTCCTAAAATGACCACTAACAGTTTCTAGTGCACTTCTCATGATCCATTTGATAGGATGAGTGATATTCTTCATCATACTTCTGGCTCATAACAATGCCTTGTATTTACTGCACTTCTAAAAGTGGGGTGATTGGTGCAATTGCCAACTAGCCAGTATTTTATGAGTCTTAACTAATAAAGCTGGTTGTCTACCAAATAACCAGAGTTGGGGGTCTGTAAAGCTAGTAAATTCTAGATCCTTCCAGATTCCACCCACAATACACCAGAATTTTCCCTCAAGTGAAAGATTCCTTTAGGTTCTGCCTCAATGTCTTAGCCCCAACCAAGGAGCCAGTATTTCTTTTAACTGGACATCCTAAATGTGGTTTGAATTGTGAACTAGTTATGTGCTTGAGAAATCATGTGAGGGTAGTAATCCATGCCAGACACGGCAGCCCTGGTTGTGACGTGGCCATTCAGAAGGAAGTGCTTCCTTAAGGTTCAATTGCTTTATCCTTCACACATGGACTAACTTCTTTGTTCCTAGACAATACAGCCTTCCTATTGGCTCTATGGGAATATCACAGTATGGAACTGAGCCCAGGTTGTCAAATGGCTCAATCTGCACATCTTACTATTTAACCGCTTCAGATTCTATACATTTACGTGCTGCACAATATGCCTGTTGTACATTTTTTATAAAAAATCTCCCATTCATAACGGCTGTTTAGTACACAAAGGGAACAAGTCAGATCTCGCAGCACTATAAATTAGAAATCTCTCCCAAGGATGAGATGCTCAGCTGGGGTAAATCAGCATAATTTTACAGAAGCCAATGGAGCCTTGCAAATTTACAGCTGCTGGGGAGCTTCCATAATGGAATTTTTAAAGCTATAAAACTGGTCTAAGTGAAACATGAATCAGGCCCCTGGTATCAGCAATATACTCATTATATAATGCAATAACCTCTATGTAGATGCATAGAATGGAAGATTAAAGAGGATGCAAAATCATTTATATCAGGGATGTTTGTAATAATTAATCTCGCTTTTTATTTCTGTCGTCTTCTCTGCTAAAGCCCTTTTCCCTTTGCACATCAATTTTGTTTGTTTCTTTATATAATAGCCTTGTCAACAGCTTTTATGATTAATCAGGTTTTTTTAACCTTATGGCAACAGCAGCCAGAATTAAAAATGGGAATGATGCAGGCATTTGAATGATATCAAATGACACAAAAGGTAATCGGGCAATGAATGCAGATTCATGTTTTTTCAGCCACAGCTTGCCTTGGGGGTTAAAGAATGTGAGATGGATTCTAGGCCAAAAGGACTCTGCATCAAACTGCAAAGACCAAGGAATTCTGAAAATGATCTTAGTTTGTGTAAAAAAGGGTTGTTGAGATGAGAAAGGGCACTGGGAAAATCAAAGAAATGTTTTATTGCATAAAGTGATGTCACATGTGTTAACCAGAACAAAAATTACATGAGATTTTCACATTTCCCTTACAATGTCATCTGGTTGGGGGGGGGGGCTATAATGCTGTATACATTTTTATTCTGGACCAGCCAAGGTTAGTCTTAGGATCTGAATATTTGAGGTAACAAAATAATCAAAGTGCCTTTAAACGTATCTTGAGTGCCTTGCTTTCATTATTTTGCAACTCCTATCAAACGCTGAGAACTGAGGGAAGAGCTTCCAGGTAAGAGAACATTTAATCCAGGAAATGTTGAGCACCAAGGTCTGTCAATCAGAGACAATGAAGCACTGCTTAAGTCCCACTGAAACCAATAACACTTGAGTCCTTTTTCAATAAAATGGACCTGTACAATTTATGAGCTAGCAGGTCAAATATAGTCCCCAGGCATGGAATGTGGCCTGCTAAGGGTTTCCTGGTTTTGTATCCTAAGCAGCCAAGGTTATATCATGCTTCTGGTGAGTGACCAGGTACAGTTTGGTGAATGGTTTTTGATATGGTGGATTAAAAATTGTGTAAGCCTACAAAAACGATCTCTTCTCTACAGGGCCACAGTTTATTGGCACTCTCTCCCACTCCAGTCACTGCTGGTCTCTCGAATTGTGATGTTTGCTTTCTTTTAAATCTTAATCCTGTTGCCTTATTCTTTGGTCTTGTATGTTCAGATTCCATTTCATCAACCATCAGTCTCCCTTAGTCTCCATCTTCACCACCAACTTACAGCTCTGGTGTCATGTACTTGTTCTTCTCTCTGCTGTTTGCTCTCTGTCAATGAATTCCTTTTTCTATCCATGACATATTGTCACTCTGACTCCATGTTGTCTTTCTTCTGTCTCCAAGGCATGTACTTCTCTTCAGGTGGGAAGGTGCATGCTAACCTGTCACCAACACAAAATTTCCCCTCCACCCGATTTATCCTAATTTTATTAATTGCCTCAGCAAGTGTAAATGTTAACTTTCCACAATACCCGTTCTTGTAGTCTGTTTTATAAATGCACATTTATCACTTCATTAATGCAGCATCCAGTGGCAGCTTGCATGGGTGAAAGGACCATCGCAGACATAGCACCACAGACTGAACTTACAAATCTTTCTCCCTTCCTCTAAGTGGAAGATCCTTATTGAGACCCAGTGCCATGTAGTGGCTGGAGCAGAGGTCTTCAACAAGGTGCCTATGAGCACTGGAGTGCTATCAACTTTTCTGCTGCCTGTCAAGGGTTTTTAGAAAGTGGATGGGGCTTTTGCCTTTTGGCAGGGCTTTTTTGTTGTAGGATCTCTCTTGCATATTAGGCTACATTCCCTGTTGTATCCAATCCTCTAAGGGCTAACAGAGTTCTTACAGGGCTTACCGTAAGTTCTTGGAGGATTGGCTACATCAGAGGTGTGTGACCTAATATGCAAAGGAATTCCTGCTACAAAAAAGCTCTGCCTTTTAGCCAGTGGAGATCTGATTGTACAGATTTTTAAAAAACTGGTCTTGGCAGTGGCAAAAAACTGGTCTTGGCAGTGGCACACAAATCATCATTGCACAATTGGAGGTAAGCTGCATATATGCAAAAAAAAAAAAAAAGATGACATCCTGTTAAACAGCTTCTGCCTGAAATGTTGAAGAGATACTACAAGAGTTAAGCCTGACTTCACTCCCCCTCCTGTGGCAGCCATCTTTGTGATTTACTCTGTTTTCTATAGCAACTGTTTTTGTGATTGCGTCCACCACTCTGAGTCAGAATTCCAAAGGGGGTCACAGGGTAAAAAAGGTCAGGGGCCCTTGGGTTAATGTTGGACTAGGCGTGGGGAGCCTCAGTTTCAAGTTCTCACTTGCCATGAATTCACAAGATGATCTTGAGCCAGTCATTTTTGTTAAGTCTACTTCAAGGAGTTGTGGTGAGCATAAAACAAAGGAAAGAAGAACCATGTATACTGCCCTGAGGTCTTTGGATGAGAGGTGAGATAAATAACAAATATATCATTTTCCTCAGTTAGTGGAACCCAACTCATGGCATTCATTTAACTTCCAGTCACTGAGTGTACGGTAATCAAGTGAAAGTGTTGCATATGCATGTGTGTATCACCCCAAAGGCTTTCTACATGTACAACACAGCCTCTAACTTGCTTTTGGCACCAATTTACTTTTAAATAGTTTGACGATACAAATGCATGTAAATGGTTGCATAATGTTTTAGACAATAGTCACAGTTTAGAGAGCCACAGGACTAACTCTGCCTCTGGGACTTCTGATTTTGTTCTACAAACATGCCCAGTACTTCCTCTGTTATACCTCTTGCCAAACATCAGATTTTTAGAGCAACACAGCTTGGAGGGATGCTATTCCAAGGAAGGGGGGGAGGAGAAAGCTGTGTCTGGACTCATGGACACATTCACGGATTGTCTCTGGATTGTCACAGATATTCAGAAATGATGCTGTTTAACTGGGAGCAAAAGTATGCTGTGGTATTGCAATATGAGATTTTTTTTATAAAAAAAAAAAACCTTGCAAGAATCTTTAATACTATGGCCCTGTTCACATGGCATGTTGAGTCTGTGTTAAACTGACCCAGTTCTGTTCCGAATATCTTTGTTCTGGATATTATCAATCAGACTGCCATACTGCAATTCGAATCACTCCGCAGTGAAACTGCTTTCTGCTGTCCACAGGACGGCACCAGGCAGTTCTCTTTTTTTGGTTCCCCCCCTGCTATGCACATAAGCACATTGCTCTCCCCCCCCCCAAAGTCGGAATAAAGAGGCGGACACAAATAAATTGGTAAAACTATGGGCCACTTTATTAAATAATACAGCAATGGCAAGGGCAACCAAACTGCGGCCAGGTCAGGGCCAGGGGTCTCCTCAGACTGCTCCCCTGCCTTTTTCAGCTCCTGTCACAGCTCCTGTCAGGCAGGCCCAGCAGGGAGGCTCGCACCGGAGGGCCCAGACACCAGACGTGCGTCTCAGCGAAAGGCACCCATCTGATCGAGTCTCCAGGACAGTCTGCATTCACACACCTCGGGTCACCAATACCCAAAGGTTGATCCTGCCAGACCCTAACTCCCCAAAAGGGGGAGGCTAACTGGTCTTCCCCAGGTTGCATGGTGCCATAAACCCAGTAAAACCTGCCACAACTAAGGCCAAGTCTCTACTTAGGGCTTAGCACCCACCGAAAGGCCCAAGGCCAACACAAGCCCTTGCCAAAGATCCCTCAGGAAAAGTATATTACCCTTTTCCAAGAGATGCACCCCATCCCCTCTGTAGAGGTCAGGATATTATGAAGAAATATCTGGAAGGGGCAAATAGTGGCCCAAGCCACCCTCCAATGCCTTGTGAATCTCCTTATTCGCTCTGTAACAAGCCCTCTCTATCCCAGCTGGATTCCAAGCACTGTGCCACACCAAGTGTGGAATCATGGCTGACCAAACTATAATGGTACCGGGCCATCTCTTCCTAATGTACTTGAAATCATCTCAAGCTTGCAAGATCAAAGCCTTGCCTTTAATCAGCCTGAGATCATTCCCCCCAGGTGAATAATTAAAACCTGAGGAGGAGGGCCCACACACCCATGAAATAAAAGCTATAGCAAGACGGGCCACTGAAGACCCTGGCGCCCCCGCCATTCAACCGTAACATATTTGCTGAGCCCCAGCTGAGAGCCAACGGCAGTTCTCTGAGCTTGATGTGCCGCCCAAAACACATAACTGTGCCCGCAGATGAGAACTCGGCTCCTCTGGCCAGGAACAACAGCATCTAAAAAGAGAAACAGACAAGTTATAAAACCCAAACCTTAAACTACCCCAGCTCCAATAACAAAGCTAAGAGTGGAGCAAAGGGCAAATATAACCTTTATAAGCCTGAGACTGCCAATGACCAAGGCGCTGGATGGACGAAGAAGAATAACCCAAGGCCGCAGCCGTACAGGCCGCCCCAATTCTAAAGGAGTGAGTACCAAACCTCACTCCAGACAACCCCAACAAAGCTAAAGCCCTAGACATCACTGCCCAAAACTGAGGGCTGCCTCCAAAATGACAAAACAACAACCCTTCGCAGCCTCCCCGCACAGCCAAATAATCGGCCAATGCGGAAACTGGGCAAAGCTCCACCTCTGAACGGACCCAACTCCAGCACAGTCCCATTGCCCTGTTGATCCGTCTTAGATTGGTGGATGGTAAGAGCCGCCTTACCCCCCATTAACCTAATATCCCTTACTGACAAAGCCCTGCCAGAAATATCATTCCTGGAGCTTGCCACCAATTCACTAATCCTCAGCACCCCCAAGAAAGCCACCAAAGAGGCTGCATGAAACAAAACAGCCTCAAAATGAGATGCACAAACTGCTCTCCACACCCCATTCAAACCCCTAAGAATCTCAGGAGACATAGGGTTCCTGGTATCAGGCTTAGGCCCAACCTCTCTGGACCACCCTTCCAGAATCTTTCAAATATGAAAATCTGCTGTTTCCTCCTTATACCCCAACGCCTTGCTAGCAAAGGCCAGCGCAGACATGTGTCCTCTAATTGATTGCACGGCCAATCCCTTACCTTTTAAGGAAACACAATAATGGAGCAACTGCTCCACCAGGAGGGGCCAAACAATGTGATACCCTACCTCAGCCCTAAAGTCTTCAAACTGCCACACAGTACATTCGTAAGACTTCCTGGTGCTAGGCGCAATGGCTAGGCCTATCATTCTGCAGGCCTCGGCTCTCCAATCAGCCATAGCTCCTGGGGCATTGGCGCCGCCTCCAGATCGGCGTCCAGGCCAGCTGACGAAACCTCTCCATCTGTTTATGAGAGAGAGCGTCAGCCACCCCGTTATTCACCCCAGGAACATGCTTGGCCAAAAACAAAATGTTAAGCCGCAGGCAACGCAGAGTGAAGGCCCTCACCAACCTCATAACCCGTTGCGATTTGGATGAAAGGGAATTAATAACATGAACAACAGCCATGTTGTAGCACCAAAAATGAACAGTGCGATTAACCATATCGCTCCCCCACAACCAAACCGCAACCAAAATGGGAAAAAATTCCAAAAACGTGAGATCCCGGCTCAAACTGGCCTGCACCCATGAATCCGGCCACACCTCCATGCACCAGTGTCCCACGGAAGTAGACCACAAAACCTAATGACCCAGCAGCATTGGACATGACCTGAAGCTCTGCCTCAAGCCTCATGTCCTCTCTCCAAAAAGAAATCCCATTAAAGGATTCCAGAAACTCCTGCAACACCCGCAAATCCTCCCTCATGCTCCCTCATGCTGCTAGTAACCCTGGCCCTGTGCTGGGGCAATTGAAGGCCTGCCATAGCATCACAGAACCTGCGAAGAAAAGCCCTACCCGGGGCAACCACTTTGCAAGCAAAGTTAAGGTACCCAACTAACTGCTGAAGCTCAAGAAGCGTAACCTTCTTTTTGAGGAGGAAAGTATTAATCCTTTCCCTCAAATCCTCTAGCTTCTGGCAAGGAATCCTGGATGATTGCGCTAAAGCGTCCACCTCAGTCCCCAAAATCACAAGACAATGGGCCAGGCCCTCTGTTTTTTTCTCAGCCAATGGCACACCCAACTCAGCGGCCAGCTCAATAAAGCCAGACAACAACTAAGTGCAGCGTCCAGAACCCGCAGGGCCCACAAACAGGTAGTCATCCAAATAATGAACAACATCCTGCAAACCCACTTTCTCGCGCGCAGCCCATTTGAGAAATGTGCTGAAACACTCGAAAGCAGCACACGATACAGAGCAGCCCATAAGCAACGCCCTGTCCATGTAAAATTTGCCCTGCAAAAGAGAAACCCAAAAGCTCAAAATCGTCCTGATGGACAGGGAGAAGGCGAAATGCAGATTTGATATCGCATTTAGCCAACTCAGCCCCCTGACCACAGCGTCGAACGACACCCACGGCCTGATCAAAGGTAGTATACCTAACTGAGTGTAGTTCCTCAGGTATCCCATCATTAACGGAAGAACCCTTGGGGTAAGAAAGGTGGTGAATCAAACAAAATTCACCAGGCGCCTTCTTTGGCACCACCCCTAAAGGGGAAATCCTAAGGTTAACCACTGGAGGACTAGCAAATGGACCTAAAATCCTTCCCTCCGCCAGCTCCTTGGCAATCTTAGCCTCCACCATGTGCTCCAAACCCTTAACTGAACTGAGGTTCCGAGACCAAGTTGGTACCCGAGAACCCTGAAATGGAATTCTAAAACCTAACGTAAAACCGTTCAACAAATATAAACTGTCAGCCCTGCGTGGGTATCTGTGAAGCCATTGCTCAAGGGGCCCCACCTTTATTGGACTGGGGACCTTTTCCAGTTTGGAAAGGACCCCCACCCTGTCTTTTCTGACCCTTATGTGGCCGAACTCTTGGGCAGTTGTTAAACAAGTGTGGGCCAGCACTCAGGGGCATTCATGCTTGAACTGGCAAGCTTTCCGACTGCATGTCCCCTGCGACCCAAACTCCCAGCAAAGCAAGCGGGATTGAACTGCCTGCCCTGCAGAGCTGCGGGAAGATGATGATGAAATGGAAGGAGAAGAGGAACCCTTAGAAACTAAGTGACCGCTGTCAGAGCGGTCCCCCAGATTGGGCTGTGCCGGTGACATCACCTGCAGCCACAACTGTTGGTGAATCTGATCCCAAGGGAGGGAAGGGTACAAAGCGGCCCTCATCCTGAATTCCCGGTTGTATTGAATCTAGGCCAGGCCGCTGAACATCGTATACCCTTTGTATATGATGTCCATGCACTAAATCAGCGCTGCTGCCCGCCAGGGCTGAGCACGCGCTATCACTCCCGCATATATAAAAAACCCTGGAAGCCAATTGGCCCAGGTCTGATCAACCTTCCTCTTCTTAAGCTTCTCCTTCTCTTTATCATCAAGCTCTTCCTTATCCTTTTTTTCTAATTCCCCAGATAAAAGGGAGAATATGTCAACATATTCCCCCTTAAGGATTTTGTCTCTTGTGGCAGGCAGCAGGTGATCGCCCAAAGGTAAGGCAACCCCACCAAAAGGCATAGCACCAAAAGGGACAACCCCATAAGGACATGGGAAACCCCATCCACCAGTTAAAGCTGCAGCTGCCCCCTGCTGCCCGGCCACAGGCCAATTACCGAATGGACCAAACTGACCATGTGGCCACATCCAGTTATTCTGCTGTCCCACGTCCAAAGTTGAAGGAGTCCCGGATCCACCTGAAGCCGCACCAGCCCCATCAGGTGCGGCAGATCCCCAAGACCCCCAGGGCCACACAGACCCGGTATAGGGCAAAGAACCATCCCCCAACTTACCAGGAGGTACAGCAGGCATCAATGCCGTTCCCTTACCAACCGCACTGGACGTCGGGCCAGACTCAGCATCCAAGCCAACCAGCCCAACAGCTCCTCCATTAGCAATCGCAGCAGACCTGCCCTCCAAAATAGACAAACGGGTCAGTATATCCGCCTGCAAAGCCAGCTTGGGAACCTGCCCTTTCCTTGGCATCTGAGAAGGTGGAAGTCCAGATGCCCATTCCAGGGCCTGCAGTCTTTGAAAAATGACTGTGTTCACCTCGTCCTCTCCCTCCTCATCTGAAGACGAGGGGGGCGGAGGACACTTCTGGGGCGGCTTAGGAGCCTTATGAGCAGGCTGCTACCCTTAGATTTTCCACCGCCTTTCTGCCCTGACATGTTTGCCACCCAAAGGGATTACGGCACCAGACAAAAATTAAAGAGAGTTTAAACTGCAGTACTGCAGCTTTACCACTCTGCCCCAGGGGCTAAGTCTTGCAACCCCCCAAAAAACTCACTCAATTTCCTCACCCCAAAAAAGGCCAAAGGCCACCCCTAAAATGACTGCTGCCTCAATAGCACCTAAAATGGCCACCAAGAACAAGAGGCGAGGTGAAAAGCAAGCATAAAATGCCCGCTAGGGACAAGATGCAAGGAGGAAGAAAGCAACTCCAGTGCCTCACAAAATGGCCAAAGCTCACCCACCCACTGGCTGCTGCCTCAGGCCCACTTAAAATGGCCACCAAGGCCACAAGGCCCTAAGAGAGAGGCTCGCTGAGTAACAAGGGGCTTGAAAGAATGAGGCCTTCAAAATGATGTGTCTGAACAGGCCTTATATGTAACTAAAGTAAGCTGTATTAATTCAAGAGGCAGCAGAGAGATAATACTAAAAGCTATCAATAGCAAGAGCATCAGTTCCACTTGTGGAACATGCTTTTGAGGTGAATGACAGGAAGAACCACCATAGTTTTGTTGCAAAGTGTTGCTGTTAAAATTAATAAGATTTCAGGTTTACCACAAGTTCTGCTAATAGAGAAACAGCTGCCTGCATTGCTCTAGTCTCTCTCACAAATATACACACACATAAACTGTACTATTTAATACATGTTATTTTAACGTGAAGTCAACCTGAACTAGGGTTGCCAAGTCCAATTAAAGAAAAATCTGGGGAATTTGGGGGTGGAGCCAGGAGACATTGGGGGTGGAGCCAGAAACAAGGATGTGACAAGCATAATTGAACTCCAAGGGAGTTCTGGCCATCACATTTAAAGGGACAGCATGCCTTTTTAAATGCCTTTCTTCCAGAGGAAATAATTAAGGATAAGGGCACCATCTTTTGGGGCTCATAGAATTGGACCCTCTGGTCCAATATTTTTGAAACTTGGGGGGTATTTTGGGGAGAGGCACTAGCTGCTATACTAAAAATCTGGTGCCTCTACCTCAAAAAATAGCCCCCCAGAGCCCCCAATACCCATGGATCAATTCCCTATTATTCTCTATGGGAATCGTTCTCCATAGGGAATAATAGAGTGCCTAGTAGACATTTCCTTCCCCCCCCACACACACGCTTTCTAAAAGGGGGGGGGCTCCATACCAGGGAATTCCCCCCTCCCTGCCCCCTCCCTCTCTCTCACACACACACACAAACACTTACCTTACTTGGTCTTCTTCCAGCAGAATTTGCTGGCTGTGAAAAAGAAAGTAAGACTGCACAGGAAAAGAAAGGGAGGGGCCATTTCTGTTTCCTGTGAAGCCTTAAAGGGCCATTCCTGTTTCCTGTGCAGCCTTAAAAACGGATCCCAAGCTGTAAAACATGATTCCTGCAGGTATGTTCTCTCTCCCCCGCCCCCAGACTTTTTAAGAGCGGGGGAGGAGGCTGAAAATTCGGGAGTCCCCAGCCAGGGCGGGAGGGTTGGGAAGCCTAACCTGAACCTGGATCCAAATGAGAAGGACTCCTCCCCCCCACCTGTGAACCAGAATTGAATGTAAACAAAATATTTCATTTCCCTTGAACATGAAGTGGAGTTTACCCTTAAATACAAAAACTGGTAATTGGTTTCTAAACATGTTCAATAATCAGAAGCTTGTGAGGTCCTGATTTCATTTTTCCAGTTCTACAGATGAAGGTCAAAGAGGTATCTTGTCCCCCAGCACAAACTGCTTCTCACAGAAAAAGCATTTCCAAAATAACTACTAGTGCAATCCTAAACCAGAGCTACACCCTTCTAAACCAATTGAGAAGGGTGTAATTATTTAGGATTATACTGTAAACAAGTTCTTTTGGATCTTTCACATTGCAAATCATGAAGCATATAAGAAGGGTGCTTTTTCCCAATTTTTTAAAATTGGTTTGTTGTATGACCTTGTGCTTCTTTTCACTGTGAAAATTATAAGAAGCAGAAATCACAGAAAAACTGGGTTGTTGCCAACCAGGAAATCGTTGATATCCCAGACACACAACAGCAAGAGGAAAGACCAAGAAATTACAAAATTGATGGTGCTATCTTTAGCAAAGTTACATCAATGTAAATCCATTGAAGTAAATAGGTTTAGATAGGTTAACTCTGCTTTGCATTGCACTTGAATCATCGTGACTATAGCCTTAGTCAAAGCAATGCCTGCAATCCTGTCAGGGTTGATCTAACCAGCTTCCAAGGAACTTTCCTTCAGCTTAAGAATTGACTCTTCCTCCAAGAGAAAGGGCCCTTAGGTTGGATGAAGGCTTTAAACTTTGCTTAGTAGAATGGCAGAATAAGGGAATGATCCACACCACTTGGATTATTTTAGCAATAAACCACATTGCAGTAATCACCTTGCTGAATTAGACCCAATTTCATCAGATCTAGCATTTTGTTTTTAGGAGATGTCCATCAGATGCTTCTACTCATGAGCAAGACATTAAGGTAATAACTATCCTCTGTTGTTTATTACTGTAATTCAGGCCTTGAATTCAGCAGGAGCTCACAGGAGCACAGCTCCTGAACCTTTTTGATGGTTCCCCCTCTTCCTCCCCACCTACCTTGTCCATTGAATAGTAGTGCAACTGCAAAACAATTCCTGGTTTAGGAGAGCAGGCAGCCAGCCAGCCACCAGGAGCTTTGCCACACCCCCAGCAGCCCTCATTAACCACTAGAGAAGCCTGCATCACCCTTTCTCCACTTATGTGATTTGGGGTGGAGGGTGGCTTGCTGGCCTTTTGATTGCGGGGGTGGTGGCCAAGGAGAGCCCCAGGTGAGCAAGACCTGCTTGGGCTGACTGGATCTCTAGCCAGCCCAAAAAGGCCTCACTTGCCCGGGGTTCTCCTTTCTTGCATCAGGTTGCTTTTGGCTGGGGGGTGGGTAGGTGGCATATGCTAATGAGTTATGCTAATGAGTTCCACCTCCTATTCTTCTACAAAATGACTCCTGCTGTTATTAGATGTACCACCTCTGAATATGGAGGCTCCATTTTTATTATCATGGCTAATGATATTTGTTAAACTCACCTTTCCATTCATGTGTTTAATTCTCAACTAAAGCTGGTGGTTATTATCATAGATTGTGGTACCATACCTTAATTATGAAACATGTGAATACTTCCATTTTACAGCTAATTAAAATTGGTGGGAATCCATACATGTGGGGATCCATACATGTAAAAGGGGGGCAATTACCCCAGGAACAGCATGTTGGGGTGCACTGGGGGTTGCTTCAGGAGGTACGAAGCAGGGCAGTTGAACTTCCATGCACTGAATTTAAATGGGATTCATGCCCCGCCCTGAGCTCAGCCTGTACAGTGGAAGTAAAATGTCTAGTTGCTTTTCTACATTGGTATTTCCCTCCTAAATGAAAAAGTCTCAAAAATTAATCTTTCTTTGTACAAAGAGCTCAAAGGCTTTCAACATTTTAGTTGGTTTTTTTCCTCCTTAGCCTGCCTGTTTATTTTTAAGATAAAAGTAATAAGAAGTGTTTGCAGTATTCTCTATATGGCCGCATAATAGATTTATATAGCGGCATTGTGCTTCACTCTTCACTGCTGAGAGAGACACACAACAAAAGAGATATGAGCTAAAGTTGTTTACTGTTCCCGCTATGCAAATCAATGTGGAAAATAACTGGGGACTGGAATTTACTGGTAGGTCTCTAGTTACTTGTGGAATTCACAGAGAAAAACTTCCTATCCCACCATCCTTGCTGCCAGAGCCAGATTAACAATTAGGCCAAGTAGACACTAGCTTATGGGCCCCGATGCCTTTAGGGGCCTGGGCCAGCTTTCTCCCCTCCCCCGGTTTCCCCCCTGCTTGCAGCCCTCCCAGCCTGCACACGCAGTCTGCAACTGAGCTGCTCTTTGCCCAACTTGCCTGGTGCAGTTGCCGTTGGAGTTGTTGCCAAGTTTGCCTCTCTCTGCCTCTCCCCTGCAGCTTAGCAAAAGGGGGTTTGGAGAAGGGGCCTGCAGGCTGCAGTGGGGTCGTGGCCAGTAGGGCAGGTGCTCGGATTCTTGAAATAATTTGCAAGGGGGCCCCCAAGATTTTGACTACCTAGGAGCCTCCACAGGGTTTAATCTGGCACTGCTTGCTGCTGCCCACTGAACCCCCCACCCCACACACACACACTGCTTTGTTTGTTCCTGGGGGTAAGTCGCATAGGAAGCAAAGTGGGAGACTGCAGTGGGAGAGTGGAAATTGGTAAAAATCACCACCTGCTTCTTGAATGGCTTAAGTGTCCTCTGATCTTTGGAACTGCATGGCTGCATGCATGGCAGGGGTGGGGGTGATATTGACAGAGTTCTTAAGGATGTAGAATTTTGCATACACACATGCATTGGGAGGGAAACCTACGTTAATATCTTTCTATTCGATGTATAGAAGTTGCATTGCAACTGCATTATATGTAGCGATCTATGAGAAATACAATTGAACTGGTTCACAACTGGTTCCTAATGGGTGGACAGATTAGCATATCATTGTTAAAACTATATCTCTAAAGGAGCTAAATCAAAACATTTAAATAAATGCTGAAGATTCTGATAGGGAATGGAATCCTCATTTTTATGGACTCTTCACTCTGTTTTTTAAGAAGCTATTAATAACATACAAAAATCCAGTAGTACTATGCTTACTGCAGCAATGAAGAAAAGGTGGCAGGTTTCTGTTTTGACATCCTTTTTGAAATAAAATAGTGCTAATGAAAAATATGTGCAGACTTACAGTGGACTTAGAAGCATGCAGCCCTGTTTAGAAGATGACCCCGCTACTAAAATCCTGAATGCAGAGTCCATAATTGGTGTCTAGGCAACAGAATGGAATAGAAGATGCAACTAATAATATTGCACAGTAATTTGCAGTTGGATAAATAACAGTCAGTCTACTATATGAAATTGGGAGTAGCAACTGAAGTATTCATTTGGGACTTCTGAACATGTTTCAATTGTGACACAAGAATTTCATCTGTCCTGGAAACTATGACAAGGTTGCTTAGGCAGAAGCCGCTGCATAGGGTCTTCCTACATTGCTTCTGATCTTACCCTGTCCTCACAGTCTGGAAGGAACAGTGCTGTAGCAACTCCTACACTGCACAGCTAATATGAGAAGAAGCAGATCAGCTCTAGTCTTACATGGACAAACAGTGTAAGAGTGTGCGTTGCTAGCAGCAGCCATTATTTTATGCAGGAGAATCTCATTCATGGAAGAAACATTCAATTGTTTGTGAATTGTTTAACTGTTCAGTTGTTTGTGATACTTTGATATAAGGGTTATGTGAGAACTCAGTAGCATTTCCCCTGAATCCTATTTCCCTCTGTCACGTACATGTATCCATTGCTAAGGCAGGTGTATGCCCTTCAAAATGAGCCTGTTAAATATCTGATTTCCACCAAAATATTTGATTGTGCTTTTTATCATTCGCACACTAGATCTCTCTATTCCGAGGCAATTAAAGTGGACCATTTACACTTTGGCCATTACAGATAATAGATATATAAATGTATTACACTTTTTATTCCAGCTCCTGTCTCTATGGCATACTCAGACACATATTTAACATATCAGGCAAGATAAACTATCCCATTGTGCTGTTTTCACAATACCCACACTACCACTTTCTCTGCTTTTTTTATTCTCTCAAGGTATCCAGTGAGCTACATGGCTAAATGAGAGCTGAACTCAGTTCTACCCAGATGTGCAATGCTCAATCCACTACAATACCGCTATACCTTCTTGAGAGATTAATATTAAGGGTGGCCAAATTTACTTAACGTTAAAAGCCACACTGAATAAACAGCAGATGTTTGAGAGCCAAAAAACATGAACAGATATTACACATCTTTCTTAAAACTCTTAAATACTTTCTTTGCACAGAAAGATAAAACACATATGTATGCAGTTGGCAACATGACCATGCTAGGAGACTTCTTTAAAAAAATGCTGGGAATAACAGTCCCTGTAAGACTAGCATAGGGAAAGGTTAAGGAATTTTTTGGCACCAGTGGGAGTAAAAACACACACATGTACCACATAAATAATTGACCACCATTTGCATCATCATTCATATCTCTTTGCCTTGGCACCAATGTTATTAAATACAGCTCCTACAAGAGCCATGAAACTAAGGGGAAAACCCACAGTGCCCTCTTTAATTCCGCCTCTCTTTCCAGTGGCTCTCTTGGCTTTTGCACTCTCTTTCCCTACCTCTGCGGTAGAGAAGAGTTTGCAAGCCTACCTATTTCCCCATCCTCCTCCACTTCAGACACAGTAGAAATATTTGCCTACATATGGGTCAGACCTAGAAGGCTGACTCAGGTCCCAAAGCCAAGCATGCTTACTTGAGTGTAAGACTGCATTAAGTTCCTCCTTGGCCTCTGGGAGCCACACGATATGTGTGAAAGAGCTGCATATGGCTCCCAAGCCACGATTTGGCTAGCCCTACAGTGGGTGATATAATAATGCCCATTGTTTGCATCACTGAACTGTGTGGCCCTATCATGCTGACTTATAGCATAGTGAAGGTTGCTCAACTTGTCATCCAGTTTACAGCCGCCCTGAGCCCGACTGGGGAGGGCAGGGTATAAATGCAAATAATAAATGCAAATAATAAATGCAAATAATAAATAAATAAATAAATACTGAAGGATGCAGTTGGACTAGTCCAACCTCCTGCTCAATGCAGGATTAGCCTACAGTAGGAGTGGCCTATTTCCCTCTCCTTCTCCAATTCACACATTGTGGAAATACTCACCTATGTATGAGTCAATGCTCAGAGGCTGAGTGTGGTCCTAATGCTAAGCAAGGGGCTGAGTGTGGTTCTAAAGCTTACTTTTGAAAGTAAGCCTGCATTAAGATCCTCGCACAGTATGTGTGAAAGAGCTGCATGTGGCTCCTGAGCCACAGTTTGCTCTAGTGCTCTAGTTAGTACCTGTTCTAGTTAGTACCTTGCTCTAGTTAGTACCTGTTCATCTTATACTTTTCCATACAACAAAATACTGGTTTTCACTTGCTAACTGGAAACTATGTAGAACTGCTCATATACTGATGAGCATAACCTGATTTCTTGGCACGGAATGAGTAGTAGCTAATAGGGCTTTTTTTGTAGCAGGAACGCCTTTGCATATTAAGCCACACCTCCCTGATGTAGTCAGTCCTCCTGGAGTTTACAGTAGGCCCTGTACTAAGAGCCCTGTAAGCTCTTTGAGGATTGGCTCCATCGGGGGTGTATGGCCTAATATGCTACAAAAAAGCCCCTGGTAGCTAACGTCATGAAGCGCCTGCATTGAAAAGTGGTGCATTGGAACCAAGGAGGCTGGTCCATTAAAACAAACATCTCAGACTGCCCCAACCTCCTCCTGCTTGTTTCCATCCTTACAGTTCTTGCCAGGCAACCCAAGGGGGTGGGCAAGCCATCTATGTCTTGTCTATATTTAATTTAAAACCAAACAAACAAACAGCACCCTCCCAGCAGAAGGCTTCATTCATTGGTCAGGGAACCTTTTCCCCCAAGTCCTTGATTGGCCAATAAATCTATAAGAATCCATTGACCAGGACTGTGAGTCTTTCTTATTTCCCAGGGAGGTGGAAAGGATGGAAAACTAACCAATGAGTGACTATCTCTGATGAAGGGAATTGGATGGCTACAAAATTCCCAATGTTCTTGTGACTGTCTCTTAAAACCTACACAACTCTCTCTCTCTCTCTCCTCCCCCCATTAAGAATTAGGTTTCCCTTGGAGATAGGGGTTGTGAGGTCTATGTTGGAGACCCTCCCCAGGTTCCACTCCAAATCTCCAGGAATTTACAAACTCAGAGTTGTCAGTCCTAGAAGAGCCAGAGAAAATGTAACAATCCTAAATAAGTTTACTTACTGAGTTCTGAGAAACTTGCAAATACATGTGCAGATGATTGCAGATCTTGGGGATGGGGTGGGTTTACTTGTTGAGTTTTCCAGCTTTCATGTCTGCAAGTTAAATTGCAGCAGAACATCTTTCCAGGTTCTGTATATTTGGTTAAAATCGGGGGTGGAATTCTAGCAGGAGCTCCTTTGCATATTAGGCCACACACCCCTGATGTAGCCAATCCTCCTGAAGCTTACAAAAAAGAGCCTTGTAAGCTCTTGGAGGATTGGCTGCATCAGGGGTGTGGCCTAATATGCAAAGGAGCTCCTGATAAAATTCCACCCCTGGTTAAAATTATTTGGAATGTATTAAAAAAAATGTCTCTATGAAGTTTCTATTCCCTAATGTGTCTGAGATGAAGTTTGTATTCCCTGATGCAAAGATAATATTCCACCTCTAATATCTGCTAAAAGCTCAGAATACAAAAGGTGCTCAGTGTTCATTTTCAATGTTTGCAAGGAGAATGCATATCTCCCTGGTATTAATCTTCAGACCACCTGACCTGACAGTCCATTTTCATTCTGCTCTATTTACAACACTACTTAAACAACAAAACAAAAACCCAGTACTGCAATAAGAATCAAAGGTACAACACAAATGGATAGTAATTGTATATCTCCATTTGGAACAAAAAAAAGAGTATGGAATCTGGTTTGTGCGGTGCAGAATGTTGTGTGCAGAATAATGCAATAGAAGGTCATGGAGAACACCAGCAAGGATATATGAGGGTTGCTTTCTCACAAAACAACTGTCTCTAGATTATTGATCAGCATGATAAAGTATATTTGCGTAATGTCTGGCATTGAGCACTGTGTCCTTGTGTGTGAATCAGAGCTAATCATTACATTCTTTTGGCTGAGGGTTATAATTCATTGAAATGTACATGTCTATGAAAGCCATCATCAGTGTGAGTGAATTAAAGGCACTGTCGCACCAGAACTGTGGAAGTGTTATTAGAATTTCTAAAAGAACATGTAAGTTTTCATTTGCAACTTCTGGTAGCATGCTCAGAATAACAGATCCCAGTGCACAATAAAGGAAATGGCTATTTGTTTGTTGCAAGTTGTTGCAAGAGAGCTGATCTGAAAGGTGAGTGTCATATTTCATGGAAAATTCACAAACATGCACATATCACACAAACTGTACTCACTACTTCAGCAGTTTTTCAAGGTCCTGTGGGAAACAAAGTGAAAATACTTGCCCATATGCTGTGAAGGCCAAAAGGACTGCACCCACTTTTATTTGGCTTTATGACATCATCACATGGCCAAATCTAACTGGCTAGGGTACATCACTTGCAAACAGTGGGGAACAGGCAACAAATAACATGCAAATGATTAGGAGGAGGGCCATGGTTGAAATTTGGCACAGCCATATTTTGTAAATTGTTCCAGCCTTTTATGATTAAGTATAATGGAATCGATGACTGGGAAAGGCAAGAAAACATCATGATGTGGCGTCACCTCATGGGTCAGTAATGACTCGGTGCTTGCACAAGAGATTTACCTTTACCTTTTTTATAATGGAATCAAGTAGTGAAAGCTATGTGGGGAGGGTTTCCACCATTCAGAGCCTCAGCTCATATGGTGTTGTTCACACCAGTGTACTTGGAGATGTTGAAGTTCAAGGTGTAACTTCGATGTGCAACCATCATCCCTCTCAGAAAACAGGTCAGTAACCAGTTTGGTGTGGTGGTTAAGTGTGCGGACTCTTATCTGGGAGAACCGGGTTTGATTCCCCACTCCTCCACTTGCACCTGCTGGAATGGCCTTGGGTCAGCCATAGCTCTGGCAGAGGTTGTCCTTGAAAGGGCAGCTGCTGTGACAGCTTTCTTCAGCCCCACCCACCTCACAGGGTGTCTGTTGTGGGGGAGGAAGGTAAAGGAGATTGTGAGCCGCTCTGAGACTCTTCCGAGTGGAGGGCGGGATATAAATCCAATATCTTCATCTTCTTAGCATGTGTAGTGAGATAAGACTCTGATACCTCTGTTAATCCCTGGCGATTCCATCATCCTGAGTGTTGTAATAACTTGTAATTCTGAAGTCTCCCATTCCAGTCTGTTTCTGACATCCCTTTGCAATAAAACAGCTACTTTGTGGTCCCCCATTGAGTTTCCTGGGAGGTTGAAATGTTCTACAGGTTTTTCAATTCTATTTATTATTATTTATTTATCAGATTTTTAGACTGCTATCCCCCCTACTTGGGGTTCAGGGTGGCATACAACATTCAAAATTACAAACATGCGCAACTTTAAAATGGTTAAAACCAGTAACAATTTAAGTGACAATTTCAGGTGGTGTCTGAGTCAATTTGCTTACCCCAAGGGAAAGTGAATGGAACAAGAAGCCAGGCTAATTTTAAAACTTTGCTGTCCTCAAATATAGGCCCGCCGGAGCCTCTCTGCCTTACAAGCCCTGTGGAACTGAACTAGGTCTTGTTATTTAGTAACATTTATCCTTTGTACAGGGCACTTCTGAAGAAGTGTGCATGCACACGAAAGCTGAAATCCAGAATTAAACTTTATTGGCCTTAGACGTTCCACTGGACTCAAACTTTGTTCTGTTGCTTTTGACCAACACAGGTACCCACCTGAATCTTTCTTAATGGACAATGATGTAAAAGTTCTTTATTTTCTATAGATGGTTTCATTAATACCAAACTGTATTTTCCCCATGTCATCAGAAATGGCAAAAGGCTTTTATTGGCATGTCCTCCTGTTCCTACAATACTGTACATCGTTTGTTGCCGAAACCAATTAAGTCCTTTTAGCTACATATGTTTCCCAAGAATAGTGCATTCAAGACACCTGAACTCTTTTCTTACCTGTTATCGTAGCATTGTATCCTCCAGTGGAATTCTTGTGATTTGTCATACTGGTTCTTGGCAGAGCTTTGTGTCATGGGGTTTCTTAATGCATAAATACATTGGTCCCTTCATAACTGAGAGCTACTATGCCATTGAGATAGACTCCTGTTCATTGTATCATTTTTTAAAAAAAATTCTGGTCTTCTCTCCAGAACCTTTATTGCCTTTTAGATTTTAATAATCAAACATACTGTCTACTTGTGTTGTAGATAGCAAATCTCCTAGGAGCATTAGAACGTAATGCAGCATAAAAGCCCAAGCAATAATGTGTACCAGTATAATGGCATTCTATCCATAGCAGTCAGCCATAGCAAAGAGTTTAAATGCTAAGCAACTGTTGAATATGTGGTAATATATAGAACTTTGCCTTTAGTTACTTCCTTTTTTCTGATTTCCTACTATGTCCATTCCTGGGGCTCTTCTTTGACTCTACTACTTGTGTTCCAGACCCTAAATTGCTGTTCCTTTCAACTTGTAGACCTCTCAGCTTGATATAGAACCCCCCTCCCCCTGGCACATCTAGGGATTACATAAGGCAGCCTGAATTCTGAGGGCTGAAAATGACTGTACTGAAGGAGATTGCAGTACTTCTACCCATAATGAACTACCAAGTAGCAAGCAAGAACATACTTAAATGGAGCCATTTAAATTCTGTATGGCATAAAGTATCTTTATTTTTTATTGCAATAGCCCTGAAAATAAATTCTGAATTGCAACTAAATTTAAAAGCCCACATTTTGGGGATAGTGTAGGAAAGAGCCAATCTCTGTTTTTTTTTTTTTTTTTAATAAGCCATTTATTTTACAGTACCTGTTAAGGAGGCTTTTATCAGAGCATTTGTTCACAAAGGATGATCCTATCATATCAGTCATCATTATCTTTTAAAGGTTTTTTTTTTTTTAAAGAGGCATGGTTATAGGAGAAAAACTGTCATTTTATATGTTGGACATTTTGCATTAGTTTTGTTGAAGGATAAAAGTATTGTGCAAAATGGTTTTTAAAGAGAAAGAATGCCTTGTCATTAGGGTTTGTAGAATCTTTCGGGATCAAGTGCCGTGTTCTACTGGAGAAAGTTTTCCTTCCAGACGTTTCGTTCTCAGCTGTGGAGAATGAAACGTCTGGAAGGAAAACTTTATCCAGTAGAACATGGCACTTGATCCCGAAAGATTCTACAAACCCTAATGATGTTACCAGCCGTGAAAACCTGAAATCTTTGATAATGCCTTGTCAGTTCAGTACAAGGAATGATCTTTCCAGGGTCAGTACAAACCCTCAAGGAGGAATCTGTGCAGGCATCTTTAACTGAATGGGTAATTGTGTGTATAAACTGTTGCCAAGGCAGCAAGCATGTTGCCCTGATCAGAGGTTCTGAATAAAATCAATAAGCTATTCTGGAAAATGAAACATTGCCTGAATGTAGCCCCACCTCCACCCAAGGTGCACATTTGACACTTTCATTCAATGTGTGAACAAAACAAACCTTCCTTTTGAAACATACATCTTATATAGTGTGTACTCTCTCTCTCGGCTTGGCTTCGCGAACGAAGATATAAGAAGGGTGCAATAGTCCACGTCTGCTGCAGGCTCGCTGGTGGCTGACAAGACCAATGCGGGACAGGCAGGTCCGGCCACAGTGGCTGCAGGGAAAAGTCTGATTTGGGGTTGGTGCTGTAGCAGTGTGATTCTTCCTCAATCTCCTTTTGTCCTCAAGACCAGCTATGCGTGCGTTCTCAAAGGAAGAGACGGCCTGGTGGATGGTGTGCCTCCATGCTTTGCGATCTGAGGCTAGGTCAGACCACTGGTGATGGTTGATGCGACAGGTGCCAAGGGATTTCTTCAAGGAGTCCTTGTACCTCTTCTTTGGTGCCCCTCTATTTCGATGGCCGGTGGAGAGTTCGCCATACAGAGCAATCTTGGGAAGGCGGTGGTTTTCCATCCTTGAAATATGCCCTGCCCAGCGCAGCTGCGTCTTCAGCAGCAGTGCCTCGATGCTGGTAACCTCCGCCCGCTTGAGGACTTCAGTGTTGGTCACAAAGTCACTCCAGTGGATGTTGAGGATGGTGCGAAGGCAGCGCTGATGAAAGCACTCGAGGAGTCGCAGGTGATGACGGTATAAAACCCACGATTCGGAGCCGTAGATGAGGGTTGTCATCACAACCGCTTTGTAAACATTGATCTTTGTGCCTTTTTTTCAGATGCTTGTTGCTCCACACTCTTCTGTGCAGTCGGCCAAATGCACGGTTTGCCTTTGCCAGCCTGTTGTCAATCTCCTTGTCGATCTTGGCATCTGAGGAGATGATGCACCCCAGGTAGCTGAACTGCTGGACTGTCTTCAGCACTGATTCACCCACAGTGATGCAGGGAGGGTGAGATGCTTCAAAGAGCCGCAGTAGATGTAGATGATGACGATGGTGTCTACATCCGCTACCGCACCGATGGCAGCCTGTTCAACCTGAGGCGACTAAAGGCCCACTCCAAGACAATGGAAAAACTCATCCGAGAGCTACTGTTTGCTGATGATGCTGCACTCGTCTCCCACTCGGTATCAGCTCTGCAGCATATGACGTCCTGCTTTGCAGAGGCTGCCAAGCTATTCGGCCTAGAAGTTAGTCTGAAGAAGACAGAAGTTCTCCACCAGCCTGCACCCCAGTAACTGATTATACAGGTATGACACTCTTTCCCCCTCTCTGTCGGAGCCCCTACCACTCTGCACAACTTCTGTCCCACAGGTTAAGGGTTACAAATAGGTCAGGCAGTCACAAGTCTCCTCTTTTAAAATATCGAGACAGCCATGGGCATCTCACATCCCCATTCCTCTCTCTCACTCACAGAGCGTAGATACAGGAAAATCCCCATCGAAGCTCGTATATGCCCTTGCTGTAATGATGGCATAGAGTCATTAGTTCATGTCTTTTATGATTGCAAAGTGTACAGTAAACATAGAGAATCCCTCCTGTCTTCCATGATTACTCCCCCTAGCATTCAAAAAATATGCCTATTTAAAGAACTCCTGGAGGGCAAATATCCTGCAGTTAATCTTAAAATGGCTTAATTTGGTTGGTTCACCTTTAGGACAAGAAAATTACTAGTAGCCTAAAATGCCAGAGTATGTCTGTTTTAATGGCCATTTCTGTATATTTTTCAATTTTAATAATGTTATAATACTTTTATCATGTTTTACAGATCGTTCTTATGGATATGTATAGTTATCCCTTTTGTTTAAGATGTTGGCTTTTGCCATAAATGATGGTGATGTCTCTCTCACTCACAGAGACATCACCAGACAGGTGACCCAGTCCCCTCTACATGGAGCTATCGGGGTTGTGGACTCAAACATTGCTTCAGTTACACTCTGCTGCCATTTCTTTCCCAGAAATCATAAATATCCAGCCCATGAACAAGGAGTTAACTTTATTTTTGGTTTCTTTCAACATAACTTTGGAGAAAATCATGTTGAAGTTACAAAGCTTCTTTTCAGTTGAACTTTTGGACTATTTCCCTATTCAGTCATTTGGGTTTCTTTGTTACTTCAACATACATAAAAATAGGTACTTTCAATTGACCAAGGGAAGCTGGAATGAACTAGGAGACCTGGATGTGTGGAGAACTCCCCTCCACTTTTGACAGCAGGAAGTATAGCTTTGTTGTTCCAGAGGGGAGGAGTTCCCAATCTTCCCTTCAGTCTTCACAGAGGAGTATCTGACTTGTGCCAGAAATATCCCCACACAGACAGACTCACTAGCATACTGTGTTTGTCTGTGTGCCTGATTCCCTATTGTCTGCATGACCTGGGAAGAAGATACTGACTGCTGTCAATCAAGGTCTAGAAGCCTTGTTTGATCTGTTTGGTCAGTTAGTCAGATGACTTCCTTTGTTCAGGCAGAGAGGTCAAGAAGGAAGAGGAAGTAGCCTCCATTAAGCACATGATCTTCTAGTGTAAGCATGTAGTTCTATAGTGTTTGTTATTTTCACCTCCCAGTACCCTTTCCCTGTAGTAATAAATATGTTTTTGCTTTCATGTTAAATGCCTCTCAATGATTATTTGATCCAGTGATCCATCACACTGTCTGAGATAAAGAAATAGAATTTCAAACAGAATTCCCTAAAACACGTGAAGTGATGGCATCACTTTATTCTGCTCTGGTAAGACCTCCCCTGGAGTACTGTATTCAGTTTTGGGCACCACATTTTAAGAAGGATATAGACAAGCTAGAACAGGTCCAGAGGAGGGCAACAAAGATGGTGAGGGGTCTGGAAATCAAGTTCTATGAAGAAAGGTTGAAGGAGCTGGGCGTGTTTAGCCTGGAGAGGAGGCGGCTAAGAGGTGATATGAGCACCATCTTCAAGTACTTGAAGGGCTGTCATATAGAGGATGGTGTGGAATTGTTTTCTGTGGCCCCAGTAGGTAGGACCAGAACTAGTGGGTTGAAATTAAATCAAAAGAGTTTCGGCTCAACATTAGGAAGAACTTCCTAACTGTTAGAGCGGTTCCTCAGTGGAACAGTCTTCCTCAAGAGGTGGTGGGCTCTCCTTCCTTGGAGGTTTTTAAACAGAGGCTAGATGGCCATCTGACAGCAATGAAGATCCTGTGAATTTAGGGGGAGGTATTTGTGAGTTTTTTTGCATTGTGCAGAGGTTGAACTAGATGACCCTGGAGGTCCCTTCCAACTCTATAATTCTATATAACTTTTTAATTATATTGAGTCTGTCATTACACGTTAATAATTTAGCCTTCCAGGGATACAATAGATGTTTTATTTCTGAGTGAAGTTTTTGGAAATTATGAGTGTAGATGTCCTTTATTTTTTCTGGTATGTAGATTCCTAGATAATGCCATGGCCCACTCCTGATCCAGGTGCTGTGATATTAGCTGGGTGTGCCTCAATTTGAGGGACCAAAACAGAAAGCCAATTAGAAGTGGGCACATTAAACTCAGAGGGATTAATACATACAAAGAAATCCTCAGTTCTGCTCTGTTTGGGGACTGGGGGTGTGAGTGTTAGATCTAACCACCCCCTGGAATGTTTGAGCATCCCCATGCCTCTTCCCATTCACAAAGCACATACAGAGGCAAACAAAAGCTTGGCATAGGTAGCTTCAATTGAAAAACTCCTGTGTTGCAATGATAGCTTTTGTAAGTGCTCCCCCACAGGAGGTAGGTGGCTTGGCAGCCAGGTACAGCAAATAGACTGGGAAATCTTCTGAGCTTGGCAATAGACTAAATTACTGTTACACTGCTAAATTAACCCTCTAGCCAGCTGGATCATATTTCTGACCTTGCTCCAGTTCTTCCAACACTTCTCAGGTAAATCATAGTGAGACCTCTAGGGAGCAGACCATGGGCAGATTACTCAGCATATTCCTCTACAGGCATGCCACAACAAAATACTATCTTGGGGGGCTCACTAGTCATTGGTACAATGCCATAGGGCAGAACAAACACTTCCCAGAGTCCAAAGTCCTGCTGCTGGCTGCAAGACAATATAAAAGTCAGCAGAAGCTCAGGAAAAAAGCAGAGCGGTCTGATGATCTTGACAGGACCTTGTGGCTACTGATTGGCTGAGCTTGTCCAAGCTTGTCCAGGCTCAGACAATATAGATAAGATAAGCAGCTTGAAGAGAGGCAGCAGGCACAAGCTCCACTCAGTCCAGAAGATACACTGCAGTTGAAATAAATGCAGAGGTGAAGGCTTCAAGCAACAGTGAGGTGGGTGCTCAGTCCAGCAGAAGTTCAGTACATAAACAGTGCTACTCCAACAAATTCAACCCCAGGTGCAGAGGACAGAAAGAAACAACCTCAAGCAGCTCTTAAGCAGCTATATCTGCCAGAATTTGCCTGTGGGCTTTACAGAAAAGATAGTAGGAGGGAGCATAGTTTCAAGGTGACTACTCTGGTTGCCATCTTGGATTCAGGACCAAATCTACATGTTTTTTGAGGGGGGGGATTTAAAAATGACTCCCTCTTATGGGCCATTCTGTCATGCCTGCACCAGACCCAGCCCTTGCTAACCCAGAGCAGGAGCCACCTGAAACTGATCAGGCCACACCAGGCCCTAGCTCATCCCCTCCTGAAACTGATCAGGCCACACCGGGCCCTAGTGCATCACCTCCTGAATCCCCGCCACCTGTGAGCCGGCTCCATGAAAGGAGACGGCAGGAGTTCAAAGACAGACGGAAAGAAGCACGCATGCGTGGGAGGAGAGATCTAAGCCCGGAGTACTAACGAGTTAACAAGCCAGCACAGTATATCTGTAGTCCTGGCCTTAGGGCAAACTGTGCTGGCAACGAATGATCCTCCTCGGACGTGACCACGCCCTGCACCCTCTTGCCTGCTGAGAGAACCCGTTTGCTCCTGACCCGGCTTGAATCTTGGACTTGGAACTGGACTCTGCTTTTGCTCTGTGGACTGGCTTAGGTACTTTGAATATATTCGGCTTGCTTCCTCTGGCTTTTGACCCACTGCATTCCTGTGACGACGCACCCTGCTTCTCCCTTCGGCTGGACTGATTTATGGTAGGGACTAATTAGGACTGCCAGATAACGCTTGTGCTGCTCCTTGAAAGCACCGTAGCCGGCTGCCAGCGTCCTGGCCGATTGCCAGGGCAACAGCAGCCGCCCGTCTCTACCTGCAGGTCCGGGTCGTGACACATTCTATCTTATGGTCCCATAGAATGCAATGGACTTCATACCCAATTTGGCGCCCTCCCCCCTCCATCGGTGCCCGGGGCAAGTACCCCCCTCTGCCCCCCCTAGATTCAGCCCTGCTTGGAACTTTTGAACTATGTCCCTGTTCAGGCATTTGGGTTTCTTTTTTTTTTTACAATTTGACCTTTTCCAGTCAGCCTGAAGCTGCCCTTCTGCTACAGCTTCCCTCAGCCAGCCTCTCAAGTCAACTAAAGGCTAACTGTCCCTCTCACCAACAACCCATCAGCTCCCATAGGTCACTCTTAGGGAGAGGCAGAACCTCACGTGTCCATCACAAGAGGTTTCTACCCACTTTTCCTCTAAACCAGTGTTTCCCAAAGTGGACGATATTGCCCCCTGGTGGGCGCTGGAATGATCCAGGGGGGGCAGTAATAGCCTTGGGTGCAATTGGGGAACAGTGAATAAAAATAAGGGGGCAGTGGAAGCATAAAGGAAGGAGAGGAGAGGAGAGGAGAGAAGAGAAGAGAAGAGAAGAGAAGAGAAGAGAAGAGAAGAGAAGAGAAGAGAAGAGAAGAGAAGAGAAGAGAAGAGAAGAGAAGAGGAGAGGAGAGGAGAGGAGAGGAGAGGAGAGGAGAGGAGAGGAGAGGAGAGGAGAGGAGAGGGTGGGAGGTGTCAAAACATCATGTTTCTGGGAGGGGTCCAGAATTTAAATTTAGAAAAAAATTCCAATTAACAAAAATAGAGGGTTCCTTTTTGTCTGCTACTTAGTGCAAATTCACCCAATTAGACTAGTAATGAGGACCAGAATGCCTTCCATTTAAAATATAAGAAGAATGCAGTTCATTTACAAGACAGAGTAAAAAAAAAATAGAGGTGTACAGACAAACAAGAAAGACAGAAACAAAAAAACCTTACTAGTCTATCCTAGCCAATACTTGCTATAGCTAGCAGCTTCTCAAGGTTGCTTGCAGTTTCTCTCTCAGCAATACAGTTCAAGTCAGGACAGTGGAAGCACTGAGGCAATTGCACAAACTTCTCTGAAGGGTTTCAACCTGTAGCTTGCTCCTCACAAGGTTTTCTGCAGAGCGTCAAGCTTCTTACAGTCCTCTAGCAGTTAGCCGCTTTCTCGCACCACAAACAGAAACTGGGTTTTAGAGGTTTCTGTTTGCAGCACAAAAAAGCCGAAGCTAGCTGCAGCCTCAGGGCAGATAGTGTGAAATTGGAGGGAAGCCCCGCGGAGAAGAGGAACTTGAGAGCAGCATAAGATGAGTAGGAAATCGGTCAGAGTGTCTTCTGCAAGGCCAGCGCATGGGAGTAGGTGGGTAGGCATCCACCTAGGGTGCCACCCTGCCAAGGGGCACTGCTGGGCACCCCCTTACTCCCCCTTCCCTTGTGGCACAATTGTGTCAGCCAACAGGCAAGCCAAGAGCCCCAGGTGGTGCTGCCATGCCGCTGCTTTTCTTTGCAGGGCAAACATTGCCTGCGCTTATTGGAGGCTTCCAAGGAAGCCTCTGAAGAGCACCCCATTTTTACCACTGCCCGCTGCTTTCAGGTTGAAAGCGGCTGGGCAGCGGCACCTTTCCATTGCGTTAGCTGGAGCTGACAAGGGAAGGGTAGATAATTATAAAGAAATTTCAAAAATTCTCTGTGTATGGGAATGTTACTATGGTTGATTTTATAAAATAATTTTAGAATTTCAAGCTTCAAAGTGACTTCTTTACAAAATCTTTGTTTACTCTGTGTGCAAATATGTCTCTGCATCTTTTAGTCCACTTCTTAAAGGTAGATTTCCAGGGGGATGCTGCGTAACTTTTTTTCTGAAAGGGGGGGGGGGGTTAAGTCAAATAAATTTGGGAACCTCTGTTCTAAACAGTACATGTCAGGAGGCATGGTTCTTCTCCCTTTCTGTCTTTTACCCTCACTACAACTCTCACCCAAGATCACTCAGTGAGCTTCCTGGCTGAGTACGGATTTGAAGCCAGGAATTGGATCCCACAAGCTGCCAGCAGAAGGCATTGTCAATCTGGTATCTTTTTGTTTTCCTTCAGAGCCTTTTCCAACTTTAGACAAATTTATTCCAGTGGTCTAGGAGTCACATAAGTCAGTTAGCAGCAGTGGAGAGGGGAGAGAGTGCGGCTGTCCTTTCTGCTTCTTGTGATTACAGAGCACATGGACATCCATATGAAAACTCCAGTATTGCAGTAAAATTAAGATGGGGCTCCACTAGAATTCCACTCAGTCTGAAGGCACTCCTTAGCATGACAAAAGGGAAGCAGTCACCACCTTTTGGCTCAACATCAGTCCTGGGTTTGGAGCCCTCTGGTTGCTCATCTTCCAACATTTTCATGGTATAAATATCCCTGTCCTAAATACCAGAGCTTTGCTGCAGCAACAGCCATTATTCCTCGCTCCTGCCCCTGTGTAGGTTGGATACAGGACCCGTGAGGATGTCTGCCCTGCTTCATCCTTCTTCACTCTTCTTCCATCCCAGATCCTCAGGAACCCCCTCATTTTGTCTGACAGAACTATATATTTGTTTGGCCCCCTTTATTGTGTGCTTCACAATGAGCCTGCTTGTGGCGGAGAGCAGGATATAAATTCTTGTAAAGTTAAATAAATAAATTTATTGCTTGGGTGTTTTAGTTAATTTTGTTTTAACCCCAGTGCTTAACTCTAGTGTGTATGTGTGTACATGCATGCATAACCTGCAGATCTCTGAATGCCTCCTGCTTTTCTTGAAGTATTTTTTTCTAAATAAAAATTTAGACTCCAGTTTTATTTTCCATCTGCTTTATTTCTGGGAACCTCCTCATTCCCATTGTGAGATAATACTACCAAATTCTAGACCTTGATATGTCCCAGCAGTGGTCCCCAGTTTGATTTACTTAGATACACGTCTACTTCCTCTTAACACATAAGGGGGACTTTCCAAATGTTGGAGGGGGTCACACATATGTAGGCCATTTGGGTAACTCTTGCATGAGCAGAAACCACACCAGTAATACATTTCTCTTACCTTTGTCTTATGGGCAGGCATACTGATAAATGAGCTGACAAGGGATTGGTGGGTGTTCTTCAATGAAAAACAAAGTGCAGGAGAAGGCAGTTGTCACTATGAGACTTTTACTTCCTGGCAACTATCACTGCAGTAAAGAATTAAAAGGCTTCCTTAGACTTTGGTCAATCCTTCTTGTGTCTTCTGTTCCCCCCCTTCCACTTTCCCCACCGAGCTGCGTTTGTCACAGCCAGATATGGCAATGCTGAAGTGCCATAGAAAGAATATTCCAGGCCAGCTCCGTTTTACACTAGAAAACAAAAGTAATGATTCAGCAAAATGGAAATGTTTTGCTGAACTTTCCATTTGCTTGCCGATGAATGATTCACAACCCATTTCTCTTTCCTGTCTTTGCAGCAGACAGTCCTTTAAGGAGACGTTCCATTCCACAACCTCTGCAAAAACTTCTCAGGTTATGCTGATACAAAACTAAAATTAAGAGTGAAGCCTGACTGTTGATTGCTTGAGGGCTCTGAAAAACAAATTTCAGGCATTGGGACAATTGCACAGCAATCAAAGTGCCACCATAAAGAGAGTTTGGGCTTTTTCAGGGACTGAATCTATCTATATCATACAGGCTGATGCTCATGTTGTTGCAAAGCTTGACCTCTGATTAGTCAGGAATACTCACCTAAGCATTTTCTTGCATAAAAGCAGCCCCATATTGAGGGCAATATAAATGTAATTTTATTTCTCTTTCTAAAGCTTTAAAACAAGAGTCACTTCATCTTGTTCCTCTTGTCATGTGTATTCAATTGTACAATGCTGTGCTGTGCTTCAATGCTATGCTGCGCTTGCTATGCCTTTGATATAACTGTAACTTGTTGCTTATCTGGAGGGAGGATGGCATGTCTGGGAATTGGCTAGTTGCTAGGTAACCAAGGGCAAAAGCTGGAGGAGATGCGAACCTGCGGTGATGAGAGCTTAGCAAAAACCCTGCGCAAAATCCCCGCTTTTGCTTGGCATGCTTTGGCTTGAATTATAACAGTCAGGGCAAAGGAGAGCCAGTTTGGTGTAGTGGTTAAGTGTGCGGACTCTTATCTGGGAGAACCGGGTTTGATTCCCCACTCCTCCACTTGCACCTGCTGGAATGGCCTTGGGTCAGCCATAGCTCTGGCAAAGGTTGTCCTTGAAAGGGCAGCTGCTGTGAGAGCCCTCTCCAGCCCCACCCACATCACAGGGTGTCTGTTGTGGGGGAGGAAGGTAAAGGAGATTGTGAGCTGCTCTGAGACTCTTCGGAGTGGAGGGCGGGATATAAATCCAATATCTTCTTCTTCTTCTTCTTCTTCTTATAAATTGGGGGAACTGACAGAGAGGTCAGTTCCAACAACGCGTGTGTATGCCCATGAAGCTGGAATAAAGATCTTGAACTTCAACTGTCTTTTCCTTGACTCTGGATCTGACAGTTATCTCCATTCTGCTGATTTTTTTTTTTACTCCATGTTTAAAGATGCACACTTTAGCACTCTACCAGAAATGCATCCATAAGACAGTATGTTTCATGGCAGTGCTCCTGGGGATTTGCATATTTTTTGCAGTATGGATTATATCATCCATGATATTTCCATTGCGGTGGACTCGTAAAGAATCTACATTGTGTGCATTGAAGTGAACTGGTCATTGGTGCTGGCTTTACCAGCGATGGGAAGGGAGGGGATGATTACCGATATCCTTCTCTCATCCTCATCACTTTCGTATCACCTCTCATCAAGTTATCAGCATCTTTAGAACTTGCCAGTGCTTTCCAACAGAGGCAATCATCAGGTACAGACTTTGTTGCTGATTCTTGCTCACAGATTCTAGATTTGTATTAAATTTAGATTTAAATTAGCCTCTTTTAGCTGTGTGCATTTAATTGCATCAACATTTTAAAAAGCCAACTTAAATTTTAAAAAGGGTATCTTTAAATTTGGGGCCAAAATTCAGTTTGGAATACCAAGTCTGTTAATATTAACTGTAGAATATATTAATAATGTCAAATATACCATCCTATGTATTTTCATTGGAGTGCTAGCAAGACATTCTCATGCATTGAGATGTTAACCAAGATGTACACTCAGCAGTTGGTATTTGTTCCTCTGTAATATGGAAGCTGCCAAAATGAATAATGAAGACACACGGTTATAAATTATAGTATTGATTTCACACCAAACATCTTTTTATGATTACATTTAACTGATTTGGTGCTTCAACATGTTGAGGAAGACAGAGGCTTGACTTTTTTAAAAAAGTAAAAGAATATCTGGATGTAATTTCATATTTTGGTGGATATTTTTAGGCCAGACAGGAAAATTTCCAAATTATCCCTAATGCCAATACATATATTTGATCACACATCTGTTCAGAGACATGTGGTAAGATTCTTAACCCATTAACAAGATCATTCAGTTGACCAAAGGCATGAGTATTGGATTATCTTGGTAACATGAAAACAGAAAAGGACAGCTCCATGAATCATCTCACAGAATAATTACAGTCCCCAGGGAGGGAGTTCAATAAAGAAGTTTCACTTCGTTATCATAATTGACTCAATGTCTTAAAAGGTTTACCAGAATAGTAAATGGGGTGGGATGACACCATACTGTAGTAAAGAGTAATAAGAACCTACCCTGTTCTCCTCTCCTTTTTTTCTTCTTTTAAACTAATCCACTATAATGGAGGAACAAGTGATAATAAGTTTGGTTCTGTGAGAAATGCGGAGTACAATATTGAGAGATACGTGTACTTGGGGGGGGGGGATTGAATACATATGTTTCTAGGTCTACAAGTGTTACAAATCAGAGGTGGGGAAAATCAATTCATGACAAATCAATAAAATTTTGTACATGCATGTTGCATCATAGTCATACATTGGTATTTTGTCATTAGGCATAGTTTGTATGTATACTTATAGTTGTGAGAGTGTTATATATGTGCATGATAGTACTTTGAGCACATGGTGATTGGGTGGAGACAAGAGTGGGGGATTTTTACATTTTGTCATGGGTGCATGAAAATATATCACTGAAAAATTCTGGGTGAATAACCAGGCCCAGGGCTTTTTTGGTAGAAAAAAACCAGCAGGAACTCATTTGCATATTAGGCCACATCCCCTGACATCACCATTGTTTTGTACAGGGCTTTTTTGTAGAAAAGGTCCAGTAAGAACTCATCTGCATATTAGACCACACCCCCTGACACCAAGCCAGTCAGAACTGCATCCCTGTGCTTTCCTGCTCAAAAAAGCCCTGACCAGGCCTATTACTGGATCTATTTGCACATAGGAGATAATAGATATCCAAATTTCTACACTCCATATCTTTTAAACAGATCTTAAGTCTAAAAATGAGACCTCAGTTATTGTTGTAGGTAGAGTACGACTCACTCTGTGGCAACAAGAACAACCATGTAGTTTAAGAGAAATGTGTCCTTGAACAGAATTTCGGAAGGATTTGAGCCACAGTTGTGCCCACAATATTTTTTTCAAAACTATTTTAGCTGTAAATGTATTTCATCATGTATAAAAACTGCAACATTTCAACAAAATCTGTAACTCTGATTTTGTTAAACCTTTTATTAGCGTTCTTACAGGTTAAAACTGTGATAGTGGCTCTGGAGTCACCTGTGACTCTTTGATCTCCCACCTATGGCTCTTCTGAGCACCATCTCCCACTATGGGACACACCCTATGTCTCAGGAAAGTGAGCAAGACCTTTGCCTGGTGGGAGGTATGGTTGGCAGTTCAATCCTACCTGGAAACAGCAGCTGCCAGAAGAAGGAATAACCTGCAAGCCTACCTGAGGAAATATATGAGGCTTTTTTGGTCGATGGTACTTGTGAATGTAGGGAGTGAAGGCAGCATGGTACAGTCCAAGATCATCAGATCTTGGAAGCTAAGCAGGGTCAGTACTTGAATGGGATGGGAGACCACCAAGGAAGACTCTGCAGAGGAAGGCAATGGCAGACCACCTTTGCTATCCACTTGCCTTGAAAGCCCCTTGCTTTGGTCACTAGAAGTCCACTTCAATTTGATGGCACTTTACAACACACACTTGTGAATGTGGCCCTTTGCAACCTGCCAAGCGAGGACCACTGGGTTTCAAGGACCTTAAGGATGCTATGAATGATGGCTCCTGAGCAATGTCTTTATTGTCCATCTTGCAGGATTGGTCCAAGAGTTCCCATGGGCTAATGCAAAGCCAGTCAGGGGAGCAGAAGAAAGCAGTACTGAAACTCTTTCCATTTTGGATCTGCAGCTTGATTGGCTGAGGCTGCTTACTGCCTTACCGTAAGTGGTCCTGAGTTCTCTATGGCCAGCCATGTGGTCTGGAAGGACGGGGCTTGTTAGTAATAGCTAAAAGTTCTCTCTTTTTTTATATGTGGGGGAAGGATAATGTTAGAATAATGGCTTTTAATAATTTCTGGCTTATAGACAATTTACCATTTTAAAGCACCAGCATAGTCACACATTCTTTTTGGGGGGCATGTGGTGGGGTGGGGACCCACAAGCTCTGTGCTTTATTTTCTGCACTCTTCTCTGAAGAAGTTTAATTTAGGAAGGGGTGGATTTCTAGCAGGAGCTCCTTTGCATATTAGGCTACACCCCCTGATGTAGCCAATCCTCCAAGAGCTTACAAAAAAGAAACTTGTAAGCTCTTGGAGGATTGGCTACATCAGGGGTGTGGCCTAATATGCAAAGCAGCTCCTGCTAGAATTCCACCCCTGGATTTAGGCTGTTGTTCCAGTGATAACTGAGGTAGTGGTAGAAAGTTGTGTCAACTCACAGCTGATTTATAGCGACCCTGAGGGGCAAGTGAGGGTCGGAGGCAGTTTGCTATTGTCCGCCTTCATGTCATGACCTTGGTATTCCTTGGAGGTCTTCCATCCAAATAATAGCCAGGGCTGACCCTGCTTGCTTCCGAGATCTGAGATCTTCTAAAATATTTTTTCTAAGCAGCTGGCTGCAGTATTCTTAGTTTCCAGAAGAGGACAGTATAGGACAAAGAAATAGCAATAATCCAGGGAAATTCATATGACATGAAGGCTGCGTTCATACAAGAGCCAAGAGGTTTCTAATTTTAGATGTGTATTTAATAGGGAATCTATTTTACTATTAGCATACCATTCAAACCATTGTGCTTGCAGTTTGAAAACTTACCACAATAATACAGAGTGGCAGCAGTTGGATTTGATTTCATAGGCCATTTTATAATAACAAATCGGCTCCAAACAGTTTTGTAATTGCATGTCGAAACAAAACCGAAGAACAGGCGGTTTTGGGTGCAGCAGAGAATGCTGTAATGAGAAAAGCATCATTTTTGGCCATAAAAGGCCCTGGCAGCTGATCATCTGTGTGGACTTTATTTTTATTTTTTTTTAAAAAGCAATTTCCTAATCTTTTTTTGGCCTTGTGAGAAATGTTCCTCCCTCCCCCCACTTCCTCCACTCCAGATTAAATTTAACCAGTGGTTCACATTTACTAAAAGGTTAACAGTTGCTTTCTTATTTACAAAAGCTATTCCCATTCTCAAATTACTTTCCCAGGATAATGTGACAATTCATTATAACAGCGCTTTGAGTGGGTAGAATTCCTTGAGGAATGATTTAATCATGTGAATCATTTTAATAATGTTTTCTATGTAAAATCAGTGATATTAAAATATGACATTAAGGAATTAAAACAAAGATTTCTGTGATCAGAATAAGATATTTTATGGATGTGCTCATATATATGTATAAAAGTACTTCAGTACAATATCTGCTTTTTGAACAATCTCTGAAGCTAAGGATGCCAGGCCAAAGCCAGCAACTTCCAAGAGGAACTGGGGGACGGACTGATCAGCTGACATCACACCAGTGCTCTTGCATCACTTCCAGTTTCACCGTGATACTGCTATGCTTTCTTCTCATCTCCTAAGTCTATCCTCCACTGCTGCATCCCTATCTGCAGTACATACCCTATTGCAAAATTTTAACCCATCATTTGTGATAACTAGTCCTTTATCTCTGGATTTGAACGCAGTGCCTGGCTATGCAAACTTCTCCATTGGTTTCAAAGAGACAGAAAAATGTTTTCAACCAAACTTGACTTGAATCTCAGCCCAAGTGCATGAAGAGACCCTGACAGCTGGGATGCGCTCTTGATCTCCACACTGTTCTGTGGTACACTTCATTAGCATCACTGCAGTGGCAAGGATGCACTGTCTTTGCAAAGTTGTATAGCACTGTCTTTGCAAAGTTGTATAGCATTATGGAGGCTGGTGCAGCACATGTTAGGCCTCAATAGGGAAGAAGAAGAAGAATAATAATTGCAGAATTATACCCTGCCCTTCTCTCTGAATCAGAGACTCAGGGAGGCTTACAATCTCCTTTATCTTCTTCCCCCACAACAGACACCCTGTGAAATGGGTGGGTCTGAGAGAGCTTTCACAGAAGCTGCCCTTTCAAGGACAACTCCTATGAGAGCTATGGCTGACCCAAGGCCATTCCAGCAGGTGCAAGTGGAGGAGTGGGGAATCAAACCCGATTCTCCCAGATAATAATCCACATACTTAACCACTACACCAAACTGGCTCTCAAGAAAAGACTTGTGAGGGCCCTGACCTGGATAGCCCAGGCTACTCCAAACACACCAGATCTTGGAAGTTAAGCAGGGTCGACTGTGGCAAGTACTTGGATGGGAGACGTCCTTGAAATATCAGTTGTCAGGAGGAAAGAATGGGCTTTATTCAGCCACCTGTCTGAATATCCTCCAGGCCCCCAGTAGGGGTCAGTCATAGAGGGGTCATAGAGACCATGATGACTTCCAGGTGCAGGCACACACAAAAAATAACCAAAAAAAAGGCCTGTGAGGGAGGCCTGCTCTTCTGAAACATGTGGTGTGAAACCCTGTACAACAATCTGTAATTTCCAAAAGCTTGGATGACTTTTCTTAATTCTCTTTTAGGTAACTACATCTGATTTCTATAAATCTATTGTCTATTACACTGTTTATCCCAGACTTCATCTAAAGGGCTCAAGGTCACATACTTTTTTTTCTCCCCCTCCCCTCAGTTTTCTGAAGAACTTGTGAGGTAAATGAGGATGAAGGGAAGTGACTGTCCAAAGGTCACCCATTGAGCTTCATGGCTCATGAGAATCCATGGCCCCTGAATCCAGGTCTCCCCAGTCTTGGTCAGGTGTTCTAACCATTGCACCTCACCATCTTTTGTAGTTCTACTGACTTGATATCCAAAGCTCTGCACTTTTGTATTCTTGTTTGAATGATTTCCATAAACATGTTGTAGTAACTAGCTCCATAGAGAAAATCAACTGGAATTTATGTCCCTCCAAGAATGGCATGAAAATAGAGGGGCTAGGTTGTATCTTCGGCTTGTGAGAGAACAACTTGTTCATTGGATCCCATAGGTATGGGTTGACCTCATACTTGTAATGAAGACTTAGGGCCCTCCGCAAGGTGACAAGTCAAATGAATCACTGGGAGATCCATTAATAGACTTTCCAAGCATTTCTCATTCACTTCTTTGGTTGCCTGCCACATGCTGCTCCCTTTCTTGCCAACTCCATGTCTCTCTCCTTTGCTTGCTTGCTTGTCTGATGCTGTCTCCTTCCTCCATTGCCACCTCCCCCTTGCTCACTCAGCTGCTTTTTCTGTTTCTTCCATGTACAACTTGCCCCCCTCAGCTGCCACTTTCCTCCACTGCCTGTCCTTTGTTCCAACCCCATTCTGCCTGCGCTGCCCCCACATTCCTGCTTGTGAACTGGCTTGCTGCCACAGCTCTCACCCTCATTCCGTTTCATCCAGTGGTGTCTGCAGCTGCTTTCAATTCTTCAGGGCCTCTGAGCAACCCTCAGACTGGTGGTGGAGATCTTGCAGTGCAGCATCATAAGGTTTCATTGCTCCCCCCCCCACCCCAAACCCCGTACAGTATTTTTTAAATAAAAAATCTCATCAACTTGTTTTTCATTTGGGGGTGTTTTCTGCAAATGTGGGGGTTCTTCCAAGTTTGTAGAAAAAAAAATCTTCCATAGCTGTTCATGGTCCTACTGCATAGGTTAATTTTTTTGATCCATGCTCAGGGGCCACGTTCAGAATCACATAGATACAAGCAGGAACTCATGATATTCATGGGGGTGGACTTGCATTGTTTCCCCCCACCTTTGCTTGTTCATCCAGCCACTGACTGGCCAGCTTTTCCACCTGCAGGGTTGCCATCTCCATGTACTTAATAAGGAAAATCAAAAAGGATCACAGTGCATAACAATGATTTTTTTTTTTAAACCCACTGTGAATAAAGGCTGCTCAACTTATGTTGAATAGTGTATGGTTTTTCCAAATAAAGCACAATAGAACTGTATTAAAACCACTAAGGCCATTTTTAAAGCATGAATCAATCTCAAAGTTTCAGTTTATATCAAACAGCAAATTTCAGTTAGTACAGTAATAAGAGAGTTTCAACTTGAGACAAGTTCACAGTAACAATAACAGTGTTGCAACAATTACAACTGCGACAATGTTATTGTGAGCTTGTCTCAGGTAGGAACATTGCAGTTTTAATAAGGTCTACAATATTTTATTTGGATAAATCATATGTAAAGTTGAGCAGTCTTTCATAGAATCATATAGTTGGATGGGACCTCCAGGGTCATCTAGCCCAACCTCTGCAAAATGCAGGAAATTTGCCAGTACTCCCCCCCCCACACACACACACGTATCCCCAGTGACCCTTGCTCCACACCCAGAAGATGGTGAAAAACCTCCAGAATCCCTGGTCAAACTGGCCTTGAGAAAAATTGCTTGCTGATCCCAAAGTGTGGTGATCAACATTTCCCTGGGCATGTAAAAAAGGGCCATGAGAACTAAGCACTAATGCAACCCTTTCTGCCCTCATGATCTGCCTAATTCACAGAATCGGCATTGCTGTCAGATGGCCTCTGATTAGAAACCTTTTCTGTCTCTAGCCTCTGTTTAGAAACCTCCAAAGAAGGAGAGCCCACCACCTCCTAGAGAAGCCTATTCCATTGAGGAACCACTTTAGCTGTCAGGAAGTTCTTCCTGATGCTTAGCCGGAAACACTTTTGATTTAATTTCAACCCATTGGTTCTGGTTCATTCTTCTGGGGCAACAGAAAACATCTCCACACTTTATTCACAGTGGGTTTTATGTACTTGGCTCACAGGGGGGGGCTGCTGCTGCTGCTCTTGCAGCCAGGGCCAGATGTAACTATTTTTGAGGGGGGGCAAAGTTTAAAAATGGCACCTCCACTACCCTCCCACCATGAAGATCTACCTATTTTTGGAGGGGAAAGGGGTGCTGGTGGTGCCCCCTTGCGCTGGTGCCCAGGGCAGCTGCCCCCTCTGCCCCTCACCCCTAAATCCGGCCCTGCTGGCAGCAGCTCTCTATCCCTACCTATCCACTGGTTGTGCCTCAGCCTCCTCCTGCCTAGCTTACACAGGGGGGGGGGCAGCAGCAGCTCCTGCCCCCTACCCTCCTGCTTGTAGAGCAGGCAGCAAGAGATCCCACTCCCCACACAGCTGCTCAGCAGGCTGATCTGGCAGTGACTCCCGCTTCTCCACTTGGCTCCAGCTCCCCCATCCTGCCCCTCTGCCTATGCGGCTGCTCACTCACTTCTGGCCCAAAGAGCACTCCTGTATATTGTTGCTCAGACAACACACCTTTCTTGGGAGAGCATTTAACAGGTGGGTTCAACCCAAACATAAAGCTGGGGGGGTCCCCACATCCGCAGAAGAACACCCCCTTTTTGAACTTGGCCCCATCCTTTGGTTCTGTCGATTCACATGACAGTCAAAATAAAGATACCCCACCCTGCAACCAGAAAACTGGTTTCTGGGGTGAGTTAAAACATTGGTACCCAAATCGATAACTATTAAAAGAATATTAAAATTCCTCTCCTTGCACCACAGATCTGATCTGAGCTGTTACTTACTTTTATTTAGGCCTGCTTGGAAGACCTATTCTTATATCTCCCAAGCATCTTGTCTTGTTTAGCCATAAAACACAGAAGTATATATGGCTTTTAGGGTGAATAATACAACCTGGGTGGTGGTGTTTCTATAAATACTTTCCTTTTCTTTATTATGTCATTGAGATGAAACTGAAAATGAAATTAAGGGTCTGCTTGTAGTTAGCAGATTGTGGTTCTGCTTGTGGCAATTACACACAGTGATGCTGTCTCACCATCAGCTGAACTGCATGAAGAATCTACACACTGTAAAAGCATCCTTCTTTGCATTGCAAGTGTATAGTTCTAGGTATTGTACATTAAACAGTGTGGGAATGATATTTGCCTGTATGCATGTAAGTAAAGCACTCTGAATGTCTCAAGCTTTGAAATTAATAAGACACAGATATTGACTCCTGGAACTTATTTTTTCACCCGTGGAAACTAGTTATTTACTTGCCTATCTCCAATCTAGCTATTGTGGTTTCTACGGGATCAACCAGTGAGACTGAAAGTCCCAGGCAGCTTCCTTCAACTATGCTGTGTCACTGGAACATATTTTATTGAGTTAGATAAGGGGAAATGAGGAACTTATTTTTAAATTTATTTTTATTATTTGGTATGCCTAGAACAAAATGAATTTTACAGTCAATATATATGTTTTCTAATTTTTCCAGGAGGTGGGAGGTGGCATGATATAAGCTGATCTGGTCAAATCTTGGAAGCTAAGCAGGTATGGGATGGAAGACCACCAAGGAAGATTCTGCAGAGGAAGGCAATGGTAGACCACCTCTGCTTCTCACTTGCCTTGAAAGCCCTGTACTGGGTTTGCAGTAAGCTGGTTATGACTTGGTGGCATATATAATTTTGCCAGAGTAAAGTTGGTTAAATTTTATATAGGGTGGTTTGAAAACAACAGAGAATAGGTTTTGCCCAAGTTCTGCTGCCATGTCTTCTTTGTTAGGCAACAGCACAGTGCCAGCTGTGATCTCACAAGAGCCAGTTTGGTATAATGGTTATAGCAGCATACTCTAATCTGGAAAACTGGATTTGATTCCCCACTCCTTCACATGCAGCTGCTGACCTTGGGTCAGTCATAACTATGTCAGAGCTGTTCTCTCAAGAGTTGTTTCTGTCAGAGCTCTCTTAGCCGCACCTACCTCACAGGGTGTTCTCCTCTTCTTCCTCCTCCTCCTTCTTCGCAAGCTCTCAGTTGGCACTCTTAATTTAGGGTGGCTAACCTCCCAGTTTAAAAATTAAATGTGAGCAAATTAAATGGGATTTTCTGTAAACCTGGGGGTTCCCCTAGGTTTGCAGGAAAATCCTCCCAACTGTACACGTCCTAGTTGTACAGATTTTTAAATCCACATTCTGTGGCTCTTTTCAGAATTACCGTACTTCTATTGATGAGCCTCATAAATTCAGTTTCTGTTAAGAGGTCTGCTTGAAATCCAAAGCCTAGGAAGCAAAGTCAGCAAATTATGCAAAATTATTAGCATCGAGGCCTATATGGGCGCAGATGCATTCAGTGCTGCGTGAACTGCACTGGCTACCCCTCGAGTAATGGATCCATTTCAAGGTGTTTTTCCTTACCTTTAAGGTCCTTTACAGCCTGAGGCCTGCATCTTCGGGACCGCCTCTCCCCATATGAGCCTCCCTGGTCTCTGAGATCAGCTATACAACATCTTCGCATGATCCCTGGTCCTAAGGACGCCTGACTGGCCTCAACAAGGGCCAGGGCTTTTTCAGTTCGGTCCCCTACCTAGTGGAATGAGCTCCCACTGGAGATCCAGGCCCTGCGGGACTTATCTAAGTTTTGCAGGGTCTGCAAGACAGAGCTCTTCCACCAGGCTTTTAATTAATCCAGCGGGCGTCCTCTGAAGTCTTCGCTTCCCCCAGCACCCTACTACCTAAGTGCTTAAGTTGTGCCAATTGTCTGAATTATGGTCTTTTGATTTAATTTATGTGTACTATATTTATGATATTGCTTAATTATGATGTGCTTATTTAATGGTGTTGTAATGTTTTAATGTTGCAAACAGCTCTGATCCCACTTGTGGCATAGGGCAGGACATAAACAGCAAAATTAAATTAAAATTAAATTAAATTTAAAATTTTTTACAAAGGTCTGCTTAAGAAGTAATATTCTGAGAGGCTCGCAATCCAAGAACAGCTTGCAATCCAAGGACAGTATCATTTGCAGCCACACAAATGACATAGAGGTGCAGTTCCTGGAGGCATGGTTACAGCTGCTTGGAGCAGTCAGATCCCTTGGATTCCTTTTGCTGGAAAAGTTCTTAGGTTGCCTTGACTTTGGATCAACGTTATTGTTTATATCAGCAATGAATTTGTTATTAAATAATATGACAGGGGAGGGGGGGGGAAAGAACATGAATAACGCATGCACATAATGGCGTCTCATACGTGCCCTTTCTTCTCAGTGCTTTTGCAGCCTTATGGTAATGTTAGGGTGTTGCTTATGAATGCTGTCCACCCCGTTTCGGCATCATCATTCTGTTTAGAGGAAGTATGCTAAGTGCATGATTTATGAGGGGCTACTTGTGTGTCTGGCAAAATAATAGCCTGTTATGGCAGAAACTGATGGAGCAGAACATAATGTGGGTTATGGGAAATCGCAAGGGTATCAGCTGTGCCACGTTTCTCCCACAAGGGACCTCTGTGACAGCAATTTGGTAATTACTATGGTTTACTTGTATCGCTGCCGATCTCAATATTCCAGCGGCGGTGCAACTTCACAAAAAGCAACCAATTATTTAACAAAAACCGAAGCAGAAATTTTAATGGCAACGAAAACAAAGAGGCAAGGATGACATGCAAGTGATAATAAATATGATATATTAGCTGTTGTTTCAAACTCATTGGACTAGAACCCATTCAACCAAACCAAATTTGCTTGGGAGGCAGAGGACATAACTATTCTGATGATGCAAATAGCATTTATTTAGCACAAAACAGAAAAAGCAAAGCCCATGCTCCCATTCCATCTTGTACAGAGATGAAATGACAATATTGATTAGTTAATTTAAAGCAGCTACTAACGACGTGCCCCCAATTATTAGCTGCTGCTTTCTGTAAATATTTGCACTACCCGCCTGCTCGATTCCCAACCATTAGCCTGCAAGGTTCCACTGCCTTCCATTTTTAATAGGATCTTGACACACTGAACTAGGGTTGCCAGGTCTGTGTTGGAAAATGCCTGGAGATTTTGGGGGTAGACCCAGGAGAGGGTGGGGTCAGGGCCAGCCCTGCCACTAGGCAAACTAGGTGGTTGCCTAGGGGGCTGGTGGACTGGGGGCATTGAATTTGGCGCTCCCCACATGACTCAGTGAAGCAGCTACCCAGTGGCTGCCTCTCCAAGTCCCCCAGCACCTCTTGGGAGTCTCTGAAGAGGCGCAGGTGGTGGGGGATTTTCCCCTGTCTTTGCCTCCCTGGGGTGCAAAAGCAGGGAGAGGATCTCTCCCACCTGTGCCTCTTAGAGTACCTCAAGAGGCACGGGTGGTAGGGGCTTTCTCCCTGCCTTTGCACCCTGAGGCACAAAAGTAGGGAAGAGGATCTTTCCTCCAACCCCCAACCCTGTACCTCTCAGGAGTTGTCTGAGAGGCATGGAGGCAGGGACTGCATTCTTTCCTATGGGCCTTAAGGATAGAATGGAGGGATCAGGCCACTGCTGCTGCAGGACTCTAGAGAAGGGGATTTAAACTTTAAACTCCTTCTCTGGTGTGGCGCTGCTGAGGGGTGGGCAAAATTTTGCCTAGGGTGCAAGATGCTCTAGGGCCAGTCCTGGATGGGGTTTGGTACAATGCTATAGAGTCCACCCTTCAAAGCAGTCATTGTCTCCAGGGAAGCTGCTCTCTGCCAGCTGGAGATCAGTTGTAAAAACAGGAGATCTCCAGGCCCCACCTGGTGGCTGGCAACCCTAACAAAGTTTTACAATAATCTTGGTTATCAGTTCTACATTCCTTAACCAGCTAGGCCAGGCTTGCTCAATCCTGTCAGATCTTGGAAGCTAAACAGGGTTGGCCCTCGCTACAATATTCCCTCTTAGCTGTGGAGTCTTGTGAGCAAAAATTATACTTTGTGAGCTACTGACATTAAACTTGTGAGCTACTGCATAAATTAGTTTGCTCTGGGGCTGTTTTTCCTGAGCTACGACAAAAACGGGTGAGCTGGAGGCAAAAAACCCCCCTGAACTAGCTCTTACTAACTCAACTTAGGCAGGGCTCATTTTGTAGCAGGAGCTCCTTTGTGCATTAGGCCACACACCCCTGATGTAGCCAATCACCCAGGAGCTTACAGGGCTCTTAGTACAGGGCCTACTGTAAGCTCTTGGAGGATTGGCTACATCAGGGGTGTGTGGCCTAATATGCAAAGGAGCTCTTGCTACAAAATGAGCCCTGCTTAGAAGGAACACTGCCTGGCTAGTATTTGGATGGGCAACCTCCAAGGAACACCAGGGTTATGATCCAGAGGAAGTCTCTTGCCTTGAAAACCCTGCTGGCTATGACTTGACAGCACTTTCTACCACCATCAGTTCCATACTTAAAAAAAATAATAATTCTACAGATCTTGGAAATGGTTCTTTTTTATGCCTGTAGTACTTGTTTCTTTGAATTACTTCTAGAGAACAAAAACAGATGAAAAGGAGAAAGCCCTGTTTTCTCCAGCCCACTGGCTTCCATTGCTCCTAACTAAGGGGGGGGGGGGGGAACCAATGGCAAAAGAAAGAAAAATACAACTTCAAAACTCCTCAAACACTTTTTGCTCTTCAGAAGGAGAGAACTCAAAGCACAAACAGGGTTATTCAACAAAGAGGGAGCGAAAATCGAAGTAGGATATACAGGGAAGGAAAGGTCCCCTGTGCAAGTACCAGTCATTTCCGACTCTGGGGTGACGTCACATCACGACGTTTTCACGGCAGACTTTTTACGGGGTGGTTTGCCATTGCCTTCCCCAGTCATCTACACTTTCCCCCCCAGCAAGCTGAGTACTCATTTTACCAACCTCGGAAGGACAGAAGGCTGAGTCAACCTTGAGCCGGCTACCTGAAAACCCAGCTTCCACTGGGGATCGAACTCAGGTTGTGAGCACAGCTTAGGATTGCAGTACTGCAGCTTTAACACTCTGCACCATGGGGTTCTTAACCAGGATATACAGGGAGGGGGCTATAAAAAAGTTCTCATATATAAAGTTATGCTGATTTCCACCAATTCCCCACTCCCTCTGCAGATCCCCACTGGGCTGTTCCTGAGGGTCCATGCTCTCTTCTACTGGTTGAGGAAGGCAGCTTGGCACACAGGATGTACGAGAGCACTGAAAAAGAGGTGTCAGTACTCAGTACTAGTGAATACTGTTAACCTTGGATATCCATATCTAAATACTCAATGGTTGGCGACCCAGTTTAAAGGTCTCTCAGGCCATCTGAAAGTCTCCATGAACACGTGCAGTTGCCTTATACTGAATCTGGTCCCTCAAGATCAGCATTTCCACTCTCAAGTCTTTTTTTGTGTGTGGTGGGGGAGGTTCTGTCTGGGGGTTCTACTGCTTCTGCTCTTGGGACTACTAGAGCTCTCCAGAGGCTGCAGCTCTCTTGAGGTTCCTCATCAGCTTATGCTGTTCTCTGCACACACAATGCTCCTTCTCCTCAGAGATCTGTTCCTCTTTCATGTTTTCTCAGACAGCCTCCTACAGTTTACCCTCAAGGGAAAAGACAGGGGTGGAATACTAGCAAGAGCTCCTTTGCATATTAGGCCACACCCACCTGATGTAGCCAATTCTCCAAGAGCTTGCAAAAAAGAGCCTTGTAAGCTTTTGGAGGATTGGCTACATCAGGGGATGTGGCCTAATATGCAAATAAGCTCCTGCTAGAATTTCACCCCTGGGTAAAGGACTGTGTTTCCCTCACAAATGCCACCAGAGGGACAAATTCATGGGGATCACACATATAACAGGATGCACTTCAAGAGATTCTTTTTGTAATGGAGATGTAGCGCTTCTGATTGTTAGCTTGAAAGCTAGCTTTCCTTCTACCTTAGCTGAAATAAGTTCGCTTAAAACATGAAAATTTATCAGAATCCTTTTGTCCTTGGAAGAGTTCTGGTAGATCCAAGTAATCAATCAGTGTCACTTGTTTGTCCAGAGTAAAAAGTACCTTTCAGGAACTGGGGCTGCGCAGCCCAAAGAGTGTCTGGTGTTGAACAGGTTACATGGATGCACAATATCATTCCCAACTGTAGGCACTAGAGGGTGCCCTATGCATTTTTGATATTGTCTGGGTTAGTGCTGAAAATTTCAGCACAGGCTGAAGGGAGGGAACCTTTAAATGCCATGTTTAATTGTTTATTGTCCTATTCCTTTATCCACAGTTTTTTGTACTCCTGGAAGTTTGACTAGTGAGGGAAATTCCTGGAGAATCTGGGAGCAAAACCTAGGAATGACAGAGTTTAGGGAGGGCAGAGAGTCTGGCTGCCTGATTTTGCTCTCAGGTATCAGAAAGAAAGTGGCAGGCAGGATGTCATTAGATCTGAGCTGATAGTTCAAATCCCAGGGCTTAAGCAATAGCCAGAAACTGCTCCAGAAATCAAAAATCATTTTCTTTAAACCTTCACTTGAGCTGAAATCAAAGCAAGTGCTCTTATGCTACTGCTGTTTTGTTTTTGTTTTTTCCAGTTAAGCAAAGAATTAAAGAAAAAGCATTCGGATTCCTAGAAAGGTATTTGCATCCTCTGCGCTCTTAAGCTTTGGTGAACTCCTTTCTTCATTTTCCCAGTGTGTGGGTCTTGCTGTCTCTGGTTTGCCAGGGTGAGAGGGGACAACGAATGAGAAGTAAATCCCAGTAAATGAAGTGCAGCTTATTTTACTTTTCTCTCTGTTTGCACACCCCCTCCCACCCTCATTTGCTCCTTAATTTTGTGTGCCTTTATTTATTCATCTAGCAAATTTAAATCCCGCCTCTCCAGAGATCGGCTCCTTTCCACTACTGAGCAAATATTACATAAATAATAAAAATTAAACAATGAATCAATAAAGCAATTAAGAAGCATTCAATAAAATTAATTCCCCTGCTGTAAAACCATCCATGCATTGAACCCATCACGCAATAAAAATCAGCAGCATAGAATGGTCTTGAACATAACAGCTGGCCATAAATACATTGACTGGTAAGGAAAAGAGGTTACAATTGATAAATGTTCTTTCAATGTATAAGCAGATGCTTTCTGCATCTCTGGCTAAAATAATGCACATTTATTAAATATATTTTTTTTAAATGTTATTTACCTCATTAACAACTTGCCATTCTCCCCAATGGGGACCCAAGGTGGCTGACATAATTCTTTCATCCATTTTATCCTCACAAAAACTCTGTGAGGTAGGTTAGGCTGAGAGTGTGTGACTGGCCCATGGTCACCTGGCAACTTCCACGGCAGAGTGGGGATTCAAACCTGCTTATAGCAGATCCTAGTCCAACATTTTCATACTTTCTGATTCTACTCTCAAAGCACCCCTTCTCCAGTTTTTTCTTTCTTTCTTTCTTTCTTTCTTTCTTTCTTTCTTTCTTTCTTTCTTTCTTTCTTTCTTTCTTTCTTTCTTTCTTGGTACGCTGCAAAACATAATTGTGAGATGAACTTCCCATTCTCAACCCCCACCGCCCACCCCCGATTACATGTTAGGAAACCTTTTAATTTGACTGCCTTGGTAATTTTTGTTGAAGATTGTCTGAAGCAGTTTGCACCCAGGCAATAGCTCTTTGGCAACCAGTCCAAGAACTGAATGATCTCCATTGATGATTGAGATGCATTACTTCCTGCCCTCCTAGTCGTTGTGAGTAAGATGATCTATTTGAGCTGAAAAGCAAGGATCCCTTGTAGTTCATCCTCCTCTGTGCTCTGATCAATGAACCAAATTGGCTAGATTTTATTGGCTGCTTTTTGTACCTGCTCAGGCAGTGGCATCTATTTGAGAATGATCCCCCCCAAAATTTAAAATGAGTGGAGTTTGGATCATGGGCAGACACTGAGGGTACACAGAAACGTTGGAAGTTTGTCTCAGTTTTAAAAAGTTAAGCTCCTCCGCCTCAAAACTATGTGCATTTTAAAACTGAAAATGATGGCAGAGTGGAGCAGCTGCTACAGCAATTGTGTAAGAAACCCGCTTAATCATGTGATCAGACACATATGAATTCACTTGGATAAATCTAATATCTCACCAAACTATTGGCTCCCTGCTCATAACTGGCAAGCACAATGAGTACTGACAGGGCTGACCCTGGACTGTCTGGCACCCTTGAGAAGACTAACTTCTGGCACCCCCCTGTACTGATAACATCACCAAGTCATATTAGGGGGACCCAATTTGGCACACCCAGAAGACCAGCGCCCTAGGCAATCACCTAGCTTGCATAGTGTCAGAGCCAGTCCTGAGTACTGATCTGGCAAGTGCTTGAGAATGCCTACTCTCTCTGCCCCCCCCTCCACTAGGCTTGCTTAATGGTTTTTAACCCAGCAAAGGGGGAAAAATTAAAATGGCAGGGGAGGGGGTACATTTTCATGGTAAGAATTATGGAATGCACCTTTTTCCTGCAAGTTCTTCCTTGCTTATTTCCTCCGATTTTCTCATACTGTTATGAAGTAAAATTAGGCGAGAAACTTTGTTTGCCTTTTAGCTGTCTATGCCTGTCCACAAATAAGAAGCACTCTTTCTTTGGGTCAGCTATAAAAGGCAAAGCTGCTCTGCAGAACTGAGAATTGCAAAAGAAGAAAGGTTACCTAACGGAGCTTTCCCTAATTTGGTAACATAGTTCATATTGAATGTCTTGAGGCTGTGTGAATCATTCACTAGTGCACAGGATGACACAACAAGGAAGTATACAAGCTTTCCCTTCTTTCTTTACTTTGAAGGACATTTGCCATGTTGATTTTGCCTCACATGACCATGCTGTATTTTAATATTTCCTGTGTAGATGCCACAAACTTAAATGCTTTTATGGTTCACTTTTTGTTTGTTGCATAGTAAGAAACTACATTCTTCCAATGCATTCTTCCAATTCTTCTGTCACAAAGCCATATTGGTCCTCCTGTGTAAACCATCTATCAATACTGTATTATTTTCATGTGGGTTTTAAAAAATGTAGCATGGAATCCTCTGTTATGGCTTTCTAATATAGAAGTTTAGTAGTCTTGCTCCCTGAGTGGTGGGAAGTTTCAGGATAGTTGTACAAGGCCAGGTGCCTTAGGTAAAAGAAACAGAGAATGCACTATTTCTCTAATGGCTGTCTACCAATATACAAGCAGGTAGGTATATAGGCAGGCATTAATAGTATTAAAACAGCAATGCACTGCAGCAGGTCCCCTAGAAATCATGTTACATCTGGTCAAGCCTCTGTGTGTGTGTGTGTGTGTTAGGCCCATGTCTATCTGAATACGATTCTTTTCTACAAATAGAGGCATATTCACAAAATGATATTGGAGGACCAAATGTAGGCAAACTGCATGCCACAGGTTCCACAAACCTGCTGACTCTATTTTTCATCATAGAACCTCTATCTGGACCAGATTTTAACACTGGTCCATGGCCTAGCAAAATCTCCTTTAAGCATTTCCCAAGCACTAATATAGCTCTAAAAGCAACAATTCAGCTCCATAAGCCAGTACCTTTGACTGGATGGTATGGGGCTACCACAGAGTTTGTGTGCTTAAGAGCATAGATACACAGAGAAAGATATCTTGTAGAGTCAGGTCACACTAAACACAGAGCATGTGCGTATGTGCACTTCAAACAGAAGAGGGAATGTGAAAGAGAGAAAGATAAGGTAGATAAGTAACCAGTCCTGAGATCCGGGGAATAATCCAGAGCCTGAGAAAAAGATCCAGGCAATTAAATAGCTAGTCAATCCCGAGGAGGCAAATGAGGCAGTGTTTGATGTGTCAAATAAAGGTTTGAGCAACTATCAAGAAATGGGTGGCATAAGAGCACTATAGCAAAGTACTCTGATAGCCAGACTAGACATGCCAGCGTCATCCAGGTGCCACTTTAAAGAGACTTAAAAGGATGTGAGAGCCTGCTCCTGGCTGAACCCAAAGTGCAATGGACTGAGGCATTCCTCTTGTTCCTCACTCATTGGGCCGGCCCTGCCACTAGGGGGGCAGAAGTTAGCCTTGCCTAGGGTGCTAACTTGCTCCCTCGTGCCTTTTCAAGTGCTTATAACAGCCACATACCCTGGCTGCAGTTTTGACACTTGGAAAAGTGCATGTGAGGGGGGAAGGGGAGGAGAATAAGCACCTCAGCCCACTGTACTGCAGGGCCAATCAGAATCAGTCAACAGTCATGTCTGGTTTGTTCTTAAACCAGTTCTATGACCAGCAAACAGATCATACACACTCAAAAAAAAAATCCTGTCCTTTGTGTGAGAAGCTCTGAATCTAGGCTCAGCTGGCCCTAGAAATTACTATTATTTCTGTATGATAGCAAAGGACATGCTAGCTGTGACAGGGCAGATATTCTGTGGCCAAAGGCACATTCATGTATTTTCTAGAGGCCCTTAGTTATGATCTAATCAGTGCTGAGTGCTGGCTTCTGGCCAAGGCATTGCCTCATACATTCCTCAGGCTCTTGCTAAACGTAGTGTCTTGCCTTCTGGGCATTGTGATTGAATACAGAGTGTGCCTTTCCTCTATCTTTATCCTTTTCAGGGTCGAAAATACCTTGCATCATCTTGACCCACATTTGATGCGCATATAAGAAAGGCCTCAACACCTGAACTGCAGTTTGGGATAACAAGAATTTAGAATTGCTTTCTTGTTCTCTGACTAAAGTCAACTGCCATGAAGTAGTTTGCTGATGGGTATATTCTGAAGCTGCTGCAGGAGAATCACATTTTCCCATCGACTGTAGGAAACTATTTGTGGAAATGAGAGCTGGTTCATGAACGAACCAGATTTTATCTTTTAAATATTCAGGGCATAGAGCTCCATGACTACTATGTGGGAGAGGGGCTCTAGGCTTCCCACAGAAAGTTTTTCTGGCCTGAAATGTTACTTTAGGGTGCAGTATACTGTAATACAGGACTCCAATACAGGACTCTTCCTGCTCTGCAGTTTCACTCTGAATCAGAACCCATGCTTCGGCTACTTAAAAGACAAAAATGCTTGGCTCTCCATACACCAAACTCCCAACATCTATTCTAGTTTAGCCCTCAGTCAGCACTGTGGGAGTCTGTGGCTGATGACTTTCTCGCTGCACCTTATGAAGTCGGCAAGAACTGCTAGTCACTCAGCAGTTGCCCAGTTTCCACAGGACACACGAAGCTGCTCTCCATTTGAATTGCCTTCTCCAGAAAATTGCATGCCTTTCTTCATTTAATTTGTAGTTTAATAATTAAATTTGTACCTAGTATTTTTCATGAATGCTCCATTTACATTATTAGTTGTTCATAATGATTTCTTTAGCTGTAACATATCCATTTAATACTGTTGAGTTATATCTGATTTTATTTTATATGCTAATGCATGTATTCATGCTCTTTGGAATCTTTTGATGTTGATGTTCTGTTTACTCTTGCCTACTTTAATAAAAAATATTTTTTGTTAAAAAAAAAGATTGCACGCCCTTCCCAGGCAACTGGTCGCACCCACCAGATCACCCTCTGTTGCAGAAACACCCAAGTTCAGACAGGGCACTCCAGTTTTAATGCATTCCAATGACTGAACAGATCAGCCACCTTGATCTCACATTAAATTAGCAGTCTCTGTTTGTGGCCAAATCAAATGCAAACAAACTTTCAGGTACAGAATAGCATGGCTTAACAATAGCAAAGGTACAACAACTTTACAGTGATGAAACCTTTACACATTTTTCAGTAATTGTATAGCATAACTTTAAAATATGTTCCTCAGCAAAATATGTCACATGTGGGCAATAGTCTCCCTGACACTCTGGGAAAAGAGCAAGTGCCTGTTTCAAATATACATCCTGTCATGTATTTCTTTCATACTTAGCTTCTCTGTGGAAAGCTTTTGGCAACAATAAAAAAAACCACACCTTAAGAATTAATTCTTTGTGCACAGCACAAAATATTATTGCTGTATGCCAGTATCTCATGTCTACTAATATTTAGAGGTTTACCAGCAAAAATGTGGGTATTCTACTGAAACAAATATGAAAACCAGAAAAGGTTGTGGTTATAAATTACTGGCAACGTATTCAAACTATTAAGGTGTATAATTCAAAAAGTCTTAAAAATACATTTAGCACAAAACTGATAACATCAATTTACACAAGTGAATTCCTATGACATCAAATTGACTCGGCAAAAACCCGGTAAACCGGGAAAATTCAAATCATCAGTCCAAGATATATAAAATTCAACCACAATCATAATGCCATTTTTCAGAGATTGTCAGTGGTGCAAGAGCTAAACCCCAATTCCATGAGTTGATCACAGGGCCGCATGCTGGAGCCGGCTGTTTCACACTAAATGACTGTGTCAGACGGGGTCTTGCAATATTTCATATCTAAACATAAACATTACAAACCATATGATTTGGGGCTTACATACAAATAGTGAATTCTTAAAAAAATACTTAATAAGACTTACATTCATTAATCAATACATTCAGCATTCCGAGACAAGATTGCTGGCTCCTCTCAGGAAGTCCAGAAAGAACGCCTGGGAGTCTCACATTCTAAAACATCTTAATTGCGCACAGCTGCAACCAAGCTGCTGCAGGTTTAAATGTACAGTAACACAGTACATATAAACAACAATTTATTACCATTACAAGAAGAGCAATTAGTTGGAAAACATCAATATCATAAATTCTAAATAACAAGAAAAATCCAAACTGACATTAAGACCATTGGGAGCCAGGATGCCTAATTTAAAGGACCAAAAGTCTCCTCTTTAAGCAACACCTTGCATACATCCTGTTCGAGACCAACCCTCCCCTCATATCTATACAAAATGAAAAACCAAAAATCCTCCGCCCCGTGGCCCATCTCGGTGAAATGGCCCACAAGAGGAGCATCAGGCACGAATAAACGAACACGAGATTTGTGCTCAAGGACCCTAATTCTCACTTGGTGTGTGGTACTTCCCACGTACCATTTTGGACACGAGCAGGACATGCAGTACACCACCCGTTGAGTGCGGCAATTGCTAAAATAGTTCAGGGTGACTTTCACCCATTGGGACTCCAAAATTCCTTCCCCTGCCAAGATTGATGGCAAACCGAGCAGCCAGAGCATTTAAAGTGCCCAATAGCACTGCTAGCTCTGGTCTCCTCCATTTTCACTCTAGCCTTAACTAAATGATCCCACAGGCTCCTTGTTCATCTAAAGCCCACAAGGGGCTTATTCTGACATCCTGGCACATTGGATAATAAATGCCAATATTTATATATGGCCCTCCAAATGGATTCAGATAACGGAGTATAATCAAAAGCACATGTGAGCCGACTCTGGTTGTTGTCCCTGTTGTGTTTGGATCTGAGTAATGTGGCCCTATCAGCAATCTCTGTCTTCTGACAGCCCCCTTGATAGTATCTATAGGATACCCTCTCTTCACCAAATCCTGTGAGAGTCGATCACTTCCTTTCTTGAACTCCTTAACCTCGGCCATATTGCGTTTTAACTGAAGTAACTGCCCGTACGGTAAATTTTGTCTCAAGTGTTTGGGGTGGAAAGAAGAATATTTCAAATAAGAATTCTTATCTATTGGTTTGCGGAATGGTTTCACTGCTAACAGTCATGGCTGTCCCGATAAACTGTGACGTCCAAAAAATTAACACTGCCACAATCTCCATGCCTGGAGTACTGAATATTGACATGAATGCTATTTAACCAATTAATAAAGGGATCCAGAATCTCACCATCCCTCAAAACTGCAAAGATATCATCAATGTATCTAAAATACAAGTTGATATCCTTATGAAAAGGGTTGTTGGTCCCACCATAAATAGATTTATCTTCCAGGGAGGCCATGAAACAACCTGCTAGCAAAAGCTCCTCATTCATGAGTCATTCAAATAGATTTACATTATGCTAAAAGAATTAAGTTCTGTGGGCTTTTCATAGTATCTTGTAAAATTGCAAATGCAATTTAAAGGAGAATTTAAAGAAGTCTTTACGTACTGGTTATAACCAGGCCCACAATTTGTCTTTCACTTTTTTTGTTAAGAGAGTATAGTAAAAGGAATCATCCTATGGTAGATATGCCTAACTTCTACTTCAGTTCTGGTGGGTGTTCTGCTTTAATTGTCTTCAAAACTGGAGTCTTTCTCTCAAAAAATTTAATCCAATTGAATGGACACCAACGAAGTTCTAGTCCATTTGTGATTCCCATTAAAACAAGCAACAAAAACAGGCGTAAAATGAAATTTTGGAAAATATTTTTTTTAAAAAACACCCATAAAGGCCTGAGGAAAATTGCATGTACTCAGCTGGATAGTATTGGGTGTTATAAGTTTTCTTTGTTTATGCCTCACTTGGTGTGGGAGTGAATCAGTGGGTGGAGTCACTGAAGATTGCCCTGTTAAAATTAATTGCCATCCAAGAGGTTAAAATCATGATAAAATGTCTGTGATGGCTTAATATGATTTAGAGTTATGGCTGTCCATGGTTCCGTAAATTTGTTTAGAATAATGCCATACAATAGCTATATGTTTGTGTGCATGCCTGTGTGTGCAAAAGGCCTAGGTTTGCTGAAAAATCTCCAAAGGTGGGGATTTAAAAACCCAAATGTAATAGAAGCAGCTTCTATACTTTCAAAATATGGAGGCCTTCTGAGATCTCACTGGCCATTGTGAGGGTTGCTAGGCAAGCACAATAGGTTTACCAAGTACTCCCTAGCAACAGATGGGGGTTGGGGGAGCTACTGGGAGCAAAGAGAGGCTTACATTGGTATTGCTGGTGATACAGCAACATCATTTCCAGCATGCACTAGAACTGATGTTATTATGTTGCTAGCAACCCTGGGCTGCTCTGATACTTGGACAAAACCTTTATGGAAGGAGTCATTTTTACCACAGTGTTTTTGTCCAAGTAACAGAGAGTCCCTGCATCACTGCTAATGTGGTGACATCACTTCCAGTGCACACTGGAAACGATATCACTATGTTATTGGAGATGCAGGCCGAGGCCTCTTTTACTGCAGATAAGTACCTTACAGCCAGATGTTCAGTGCTGGGGGAGGGACCCCAGAGCAGGGGATACACACACACACCCGCTGAGGGCATAGCAACCCTAAAGCACAATAATATTGCCAGTTTCAAAATTTGGTTTCTGTCAGTAAAGGACAGGGGAGGCATTTTTTTCCCCAGGTCTCTTTTGGCCTGCCCATCAGCCCTGCTCCCCTCCCTCTTGCTCTGGAGGAAAAACTAATTGGTGCCAGGATCAGCAGGAAACACTGGATGACTTGCTATCATGTGATCTGTGCAATTAATCACCCAGGTGCAGCAGTAGATACCAGAAAATCTGATATCACACAACTCATCTGAACCTAGTGGCAATCTCCACATAAGTTGTATGACTAGTCTGCACCTGACAGCGGCCACCACAGATCTCCAGCTGAATAACTTGCAACCACATGACTTTGTACATTGGCCAAACACATGACTTTTTTGTAGCAGGAACTCCTTTGCATATTAGACCACATACCCTGATGTAGCCAATCCTCCAAGAGCTTACAAAGCTCTTAGCACAGGACCTACTGTAAATTCCAGGAGATTGGCTACATATGTAAAGGAGTTCCAGCTACAAAAAAAAAAGCCCTGGCCAAACCTTTCTCAGCAAGTGGCTGCCAGGGTGAGATAAAGAGGGGGAAATGAGAGCCAATGTGATATAGTATTTAATGTCAGGCTAGAATTTGGCAGACTGATGTTCAAATCCCTACTCTGCCATGGAAACTTGCTGGGTAACCTTGGGACAGTCATGCTGTCTGCCTAATCTGCCTTGCAGATTGTAGTAAGGATAAAACGGAAAAGAAGGAATGATGTAATGATGGTGAAATGCAAGATATAAATGAGGTAAATAAATAATCAGTCTGAAGATTGGGAGGCAGATAAGGTTGGTAAGTGGGAAGGAGAGAAGGAAGCAGGGCAGGGGGCAACGATAAGGGGACTGCCAGGAAGAGAGAAGGAAAAGTATGGTGAAGGGATTTCAGGGGGAAATAAAGTTACTTCTCTCATGTCCTTGTGGCTTCCCTTCTTGTGTAAGATTTATTCTCCTTATTCTGGGTATGATTCATATAAGAGCAGGAATAATTGCTTTAAGAACCATAAAAGTTCTATTTAATACCAGTTATACTTTGAAAACTATTTTGATGCTGTTTTTCCTTGACATCATTCTTCAAAGACTTTACATTTACAAAAAGGGCCCTTAAGCTGAATACATATGCAACCTAAACTGATTGATTAAGAGATGAAAAGGGTCCATCTAATGGCATTCTACAAAAACCCTCACTCATAATACCTTTGTAGTCCACACACTGCTAACATTCTCTGAAAGCTTTCCTTATCATCATCATTCTTTGCCAATTATTCACATGCATAAATGCATCTGGTTTTTTTAAAAAATGCTTCTGGTTGGTTGAAAGATTCTGTAGTTGAGCTGAAACTGCTATCTGTTTTCTCTGAAGTTCAGAACTGTAGAATTTGGGTGTGGAATTCAACATAACAAAAAGAGAAAGTGCATCCGGAGTGATCCTGAGGAATCAGTAATGCAGAGATTACTCTTACACAATGTAAATGGTTCAGACACCAATGTCCCATCAATGGATATGTGAGACCAGGTAGCAGAAGAAAGCTTCTAAAGATAGAAGTATTTTGAAATCAGTATCTGTAATATCCAAAATGAAATATCTGTCATTTACAACAGACTCTCTTGCAAGGAAGGAAAAGGAAAGGTCCCCTGTGCAAGCACCAGTGGTTTCTGACTGTGAGGTGACCCAACAACTATATCAGGTGAGCTGCAAATGAATTTAGGGGGAATCCTGGGGCAGCAGTGGAGGAGGAGAAGGGGAGGGAGAATGCAAGGTTGGAACATGGGATCAAAAGACGTGGGGGCAGGCAGTCTGTCTAAGAAGCATTCAGAGATAAGGTTGGATTCACATGCATCCCCAGGTTGTTGACTGAGAACTACAGCAAGGAAGAAATCCCCATCCTGAATTGATTCCTGACAAACACCAGATCTTCTCTTTTCTAGATTCAGCAGCATCAGTTGCTTAGCTCTCATCCAGCTCTTTACTGTCCCCCCCACATACCTCTGAAAACACCCATGGTTTCATCTGACTCTGAAAGGGAGAAATGGAGCTGAGTGTAGCTGAGTGGTGACTCCTCATTTCAAGCCACAAAGTGGTCTCAGCTGGTGTACTATATGGATGACAGGAGGAATGCCCATTGGAAACAATAGGAACTGCTGAATGCTTGATGGGATTAATGTGAGCCACAAATTCTTATTGATTTGAATGGGCTCCACTGAAAGTACAAAAGATGTGGAACACATGGAGAGAAACAAAGCAGAGTTGCTGAGCTGGCAAAGCTGGTGGTGGGGTTGGGGGAGAGCAGAAAGAGGAATGGCAGTAGGTTGAAAGAAAGTAAGAGGGAAGTGAGGGAGTGAAAGAGGGAGACACAGACAAGATAGGAGAGAAGTGAAGAATCAAACATGGGGGGAATGGCATGGCCACTTCCACAAGTTTTTGGCAGGTCCCCCACTTGTTAGAACAATTTATGAACACAACAGAACTGTTATTTTTTGCACAATATGCAGTGCATGGCTGCCAAAATCTGAAGCCTTGAAAATGCCATCTGCATCATAATTACGCTTCTCAGTTAATGCTGTAGTCATATTTACATATTGGTATCCAAGAACTATTGACATCATTTGTAATAACAAAGATCAGCATTTTGGTGGACTGGAATGTTTGTAGGTAAACAGAAGTTTTCTTAACATGAACACTTATAAGTAACTCCAGATAACTCTACAAGGACTGAAAATTAGACAAAGTGTTCAAGAATTGCTCACATATTTAGTCCTGACCTGGGTTGCCCAGGCAAGCCTGATTTGTCAGATCTCAAAAGCTAAGCAGGGTTGACTCTGGCCAAGTACTTGGATGGGAGACCTCCTTGGAATACCAGGAGACAGGGACAGGCTTTTTTTCCCAGCCACCTGCTTGAATATCCTCCAGCCCCCCAGTAGGGGGTCAGTCATCAGAGGTTGTCATGACTTCCAGGTACACACACATGCACATATAAATACAAAAAAAGCCCTCCCCCAATTGTCCACATATTTCTTTTAGTAGAAGAAAAAGTTATATTCAATGGTGCAAGTATATTTCATTGCACACAACTCAAAAGTTTGGAATGAGAAACTCTTATCTGGAAACCAACCCTTTTTGAAACTATGAATTTTTCAAAAACAACAACAGACTATTGACATGAAAAAGGAGTTTTCATTGGTAAAGGAATGTACAAACTGGCCTGTAGGTTTTAGGATGGAAATAATAAAGGATCAAGAAATTTGAAGTAGTACTTGCTATGGAATGATAAAAGAATTCCAGAAGACACTACACAGGGAATAGTTTTGTCAGTATATCATCAAAAGAAAGGCAGGATACATAAATTTGATTGAAATCTCAGAATTAGGAGTGACTCAGTGTCCTAATACATTTAGGCCAAGCACTAAAACAACTGTGTAGTGTGCTCCTAAGTATATTTGTTACTTCTTGTGAGACTTCACATATTCCACTTTCTAATAAAGAATCACAACTACCAGTGTTTGGGTTGTAGAAGCTTTATGCATGATTAATCCACATGTCAATTATCAGTAATGTTAATGACAATATTTTCATTTATTGCTTTTGGCTGGCTGTTTGGTTTCTTGCTCTGAATGTTGTCCTTGTTTGGCGCTTTAACTATAAAGAGGTTGCTAATCTGGATTCTTAGCTTTTCTGCCCCATTGCAGATCCTGCTGTAAATGAAAGGTTTCATGAATGGAGACTTGCTAATCACATTATTCATTCAAATCAAATAAAGAGGACAGTCAGACTATCTCAACCAGCTGTCTCAACAACCAGAACACCCATTTCTGTAATCTCCCTTTTCTTTTATAATCCTGACCATACTCTTGCTTTACACATTCATTGAGATTAACTCAGCGATGACTATACGATACATGCAAATACATGTTAACAACTTGCAAACACCATTGTTTAAAGAATAGTTTTAAAGAACAGTATATGCTATTGCCCTGAAAAATAACTGTGGCCTAACCTCTTCCCACATGACATTGCCAGAGTATTATGGGAAGGATACATGCAGCAGAGGCCCCAATATCTGAAGGGCCCTTGGGGTATACCTTGCCAGGCAAGGCTTGCCTCTATCAGGGAAACTTTTTTCTGAAATAATTGTAACAACATATAAAAGTGTTTAGAACTCTGCATACATTCTCCTTATAATCTTTATAAACACTGTGTAAAACAGGATTAGTGTTGTTACCATCAGGCTTCAGATGAGGTAGAAGTAGATTTTGATGCTGAGTGACGGTGGCTTGCCATCTAGTAGAATTTGTAGTAGACAGGATTTGAAGCATGGACTTCTAATTCATAGCTTACACAATATGCCATACAAACTCTGTAGAAGGATACATACAAATACCAGCATGTTTCCTATATGGGTTGTGGGGAGCAAACTTTAAGCACTATAGCGGTTTTCCTGGAGGCTTTTACTCCTTGGATAATTCTACAAAACTCCATGTTAAGAGAATTCCATGTAACTATCTGTTTCTGATATTACTCCCCCCCTCTTCCTGTTTCCATTTCTATCTCTTTCTCTTTGTGCGTGTACGTGCACACACACACATACACAAGATGCCTTCACTGGAATCTCTCCAAAGCATTCCTGTGGCAGGCAAATGTTACATCAGTAGAGGCCTCTCTATTAATCAGAAAAGGTGATGACAGAAATGAACTCTTTTATTAGCATGGAGGAACAATGTACTAGTTCTTAAAACCTTCCTAGAAAAGCAGAGCATTTGGAGAGCCGAGTCTTACAACTTGGTGGCAGCGGGTAAAACATTTGGAACATACAACATGGCCTGTCATAAATATTCCCTTCATAACCTCTTAGAATAGATTTGATATTGTCGTTCTTAGAGCTCGGGACCACACATCACTGCTCAAAGCCTGGTTTTGATCTCCAAACCACCTCTACATAAGCGACTATGCTGGCTCCATGCTCAGGATGAAAAAAAAGAGAGAGCATGAGAGTGAGATGGTGCCTCCTTCAAATACTATTAACCCAAGAAAAGAAACAAATCTTGGGGTGACAGATGTGGTTTGTGACATAAGCAGGCTGTTGTCTCCATGGGTATTAGCGTAGACAAACAGCCTGGAGCAGGGCAGAGACACTCAGCTCTTGTGTGGCTCAGCACATAGAAGGAAGCAGAGAGCAGTCAGCTGAGTGTTTTCCATTAACATGGGAGATGCTTGGCGACAATTTCATCCTGGTTAAATGACAGACAGCCATTCACTACCTCAGGAGCTGTCAGCCTGACTGCTCATTTCTGCGACAATAAAGAGGCTAGCTCATGGGTAACTTCCTAGCATGTAAATTGCCATTCTGTGTTATTCTTTACATTTCTTTTAATTTATTTACGAAAGTTCTATATGAGGGCTCACTGAACTAGTAATTTTAAGTTATTATTTTAAAAGGACAAAGCACTTATGAAGTTGGCTCTTCTGTTACAGCAAAGCACAATGAAGGTCTCTTGCTCTTCTTCTGTTTTAAGAGTATTTCAAGTACAGATTGAATCAATGCTTTTGTCACCAATACAAGGACAATTTCCCTTCTGATTTCCCTTCTTGCTGCAGGCCCTGGATAGCCCCAAAATTCTGTTTCTGGGGTAAAAGTGGACCTTCAGAATCCATGTGAGCAGGGCCTTTTTTGTAGCAGGAAATCTTTTGCATATTAGGCTACACTCCCCTGATGTAGCCACTAGCCAATCCTCCAAGAGCTTACATGGCTCTTCTTACAGGGTCTACTGTAAGCTCTTGGAGAATTGACTACATCAGGGGGGTATAGCCCAATATGCAAAGGAGTTCCCACTACAAAAAAAGCCCTGTGTGTGAGGATTTGCATTGGGTGAAAGGGAAGAGCATAAATAAACCCCTTCTTGCTCATGGAATCTTTGAACAGCCACATTTGTTACTATTGTCAAACTTTCAGATGACTATACTGTAGGAATGTTCATATCCTTATAGGAGAATAGATTCTAAAACAGTTCCCACTGATATAAGGATTTCTGTCAGAAACAGAATTTCTGGTCTCTCCCTTCCTCTGCAGGCCAAAATGCTCCCTTAGATGATGTTCCTGGGAGAAAAGGGACCCAAGGAACAACAAGAGCAAAAAAGACAAATTGGAGACCCATAGCTGTAGGGGGGTTCCTTACTTTGTTCTGCTTTCTGTTTCTTTCTGCATCTTGCCTTGACTAAGGGCTGCTTACATCCTCAGCTTTTTCACTGATCATGCTATGCTACTCCTGTTCTGGTTTTACCTGACAAAAATACTGTAGATAGAAATGGGAAGTAAAGTTATTGATGTTGAAAAGGGAAAAAAACTGGAACAGAATGTGATGTTATTCTTACACAGTATTATGAATAACAGAAAAATAATGCCCCAGAGATCATGATGATCCGGCACACAACATCTGCTGACCATCCTTGGCTTGGAGGACATTCATCTTGCTTCAACTAGGGCCAGGGCCTTTTCAGCCTTGGCCCCAGCCTGGTGGAATCAGCTCCCCTTGGAGATCCAGGCCCTCACTGAACTGTTAGCTTTTTGTAGGACCTGTAAAATGGAGCAATTCCACCAGGCCTTTAAGTTGAGGCAGCGAGCGTCCTACTCTATTGGGCATTCCTTTCCATCGGCTGGCTCTATGCTGCAGTACCATCTCTGCCATAATATTAAATTAACCTTTTTACTGTACTAGATTCTCAGGATATTCAACATGTGCCCAGCTGAGCCGCCACCTATAACTGTTTATGATTAAATTGCATTGTTTTACTGATATGTTTAATTGCTATTATACTGTTTTTATAATGTTGTTATCTGCTCTCAGCACTTTTTGGGATAGGGCAGAATATAAATGGTCTAAATAAATAAACAAATTGTCCTAAAGGCATATATATATATATATATATATATATATATATATATATATATATATATATATATATAAACATATGTGTGTACATTCTTATCTATGCTTTTCTCCAGTATTTGTTATTGAAAATGGAGGTTCCCTTTAACTAACTGATAGACCCATATTACATGGATTTGTCTAATCCTGTTGTAAAGCCATAAGAACATAAGAGAAGCTATGTTGGATCAGGCCATTGGCCCATCAGTTCAACCCTCTGTATCACACAGTGGCCGTGACTTTATAGTAGTGGAAAAGGAAAGGTCCCCTGTGCAAGCACCAGTCGTTTCTGACTCTGGGGTGACGTTGCTTTCACAATGTTTTCACGGCAGACATTTTACAGGGTGGTTTGCCATTGCCTTTCCCAGTCAACTACACTTTCCCCCCAGCAAGCTGGGTACTCATTTTACTGACCTCGGAAGGATGGAAGGCTGAGTCAACCTCGAGCTGACTACCTGAAAATCCAGCTTCCACCGGGGATCGAACTCAGGTCGTGAGCAGAGCTTAGGACTGCAGTACTGCAGCTTTAACACTCTGCGCCACTGGGCTCTTAATGTAGTATAGTAGTGACCATGACCTTATAGTGCTTATAGTACATTGTAGTGCACTGTAGTACAGCAGTCAGCATGTTTGGAAGACTCAGGTCTTTATCTCCACTCTTCCATGGACACTTGAGCCAGTCTCTCACTCTCTCTGGGCATTTTCGCACTCACCTTCAGCCAGCGCGACCCCCCTCTTCACCGCGCAGGATCTGTGCGGATTTCGCACTAAATGCCACAGAGCAGCCGGAAGAGCCGGAAACTCCCAGCGCAAAAGCCGCTCAAACGTAAACCGCCAAAAAGCAGTTTCCGTTTGCGCGGCTTTTGCGACGGGAGTTTCCGGCTCTTCCGGCTGCTCCGCGGCATTTAGTGCGAAATCCGCGCAGATCCTGCGCGGTGAAGAGGGGGGTCGCGCCGGCTGAAGGTGAGTGCGAAAACGCCCTCTCTCTCTCAGCCACAACTACTTCACAGGATGTGATGCTTCAAGGGGAAGGGGAGAGTGATTTGTAAGCCATTTTGGATCCTTACTGGTGGGGATAGTGATATATAAATATATAAATAAATAAATATCATGTGGCAATAAATTATGTGAGTTGATTGTAATGAACATTCAAGAAATCTACCTCTCCATACCAGATGTTTAGGACAAACAGAAGGCTTTTGCTCACATCCCAGGCTCATGAGCTATGCAGAGGCCACTGGTTGGCCACTGCTAGAAACCAAAAGCTGAAGTTAGTAAATTGTGCTTTGAGGTAACCTAGTTGGACTTTCATATTCTTATGATTACTTCAGAGAGTTCCCAGTAAAATTCTTCTATCCCTCTGTCGCTGCCTACGACACACTTTAAAGCTGGTGAAAAGGCAAAGTATTTGTATTTAATCGTGGCAGCAGACAGAAGTGGCTTATTGCAAAACCACTTATTTGCAGACAAAATCTTTACAGAGCTAGTCAGAAATCTCTAGTCTTTAGAATTGTCAATCTGGCACCTTTCTGAAGTGCTACTTTAATTAAAAGTCAAACACAAATCTCCCCTTTTGAACGTAAGTGCATAATCAAGCTCTTCAGGGGGAAAAAAAACCCCTATCCTAATGCAGGGTCATCCGCGAAGGAGACACAACAGTCTTTATCTGAACTCCCTGGCAAAGGAAAATGAAGGATTTTTTGTTGTTTTGCGTTTCCTAAGTTTGTCTCCACTAATTAAGTAGCAGTTTAACTACTTGTGTGCACTTTGAAGTTTCATTCAATACCTGTCCTGTGTTAAGTCAACAAAAGGCTAGCTCTAAGGCAGTGAGGGGTTAGCGATTCCCGTTTTGACTGCCTAATTAAATGTAATTACTTTATTCTGTACCAGGGTTCATACTTGTAACATTGCCTTGTAATAATTTAAATTGCATGCGTGCTTCAGGGGGACTGTTTGACGCCAACAAGGAGACATTCCTGGTGTCCCTCCCCTAGTGGTAGCATCAAAGTCAAAAGTACAGGGATGTCATTCCCCTATCTGCTTATTAACCTCATTACAAGAGAAACTTACCAGAGGTGTTGTCGCTGCTTAAATGGACAGGATGTATATTGACCCGCTTGTGTTGCTGAAGTGGGGAGGGGGGCTGTTGTTTCTGGATGTACCAAATCTTGGAAGTTTGTAAGCACATTTCAAGCAATTAAGTATTGTGAATTGGCTTGCTTTTCAGCCATGGATGGATTGATTTTATATTAGCACTAGTCATACAATATAGGCAGTATTTTGAAGATAGCTTGTGGTTTGTCCTAACAACTTATACACTTGTAAAAAGTTTTTTTAATGGTGCTGTTGTCACTAACCTCTGTTTCAAAGGTGGTCCAATTTAAACCAGTTTTTTTTTTTTAAAAAAAGCATGAAGCAGATTGTGCTGTTTAATCGACTAACTTTGCCAATCCACTAATATTTTTAATCCTACCTGCAGCACTGAAGTTTTAAAAGGAGCACAGATTTGCAATATGTGGCTTCCAAGTTCCTGTAATTTTTCTAATGCAAATAACATTCTACCCGCAAAGATGAAAAGAATACTGCTTAGCTATCATTATCTTTGCTTAAAGATTCTTGAAAAGGGTCTGCTGTTGGAAATTCCAACAAGCTCTCCCATTCACTTTCACCTCCTGAGATGTTAGCAAGAAATATTAAATCAGGAAAAGTTTGCTAATGTCATAGAAAGGGGAAATTACAAGCCTTTCTAAGAAAGGCTTAACGAGCTTTGGAAAAGCTCTCAGTAGCCAGCCAGAATTTTGATTCTGGCTTTAGTGATTAATCATACAGTAAATCTGGGACTCACTAGCACTAATAATAGGGCTTGCCCCTGAATCCTTGTGGGCTAGTGAAATAATAGTATCTTTTCTGAGTGTCAGAGCCCTCCTCTTTTGTTAACGGTGCCAGCGGGTCTACAGGGCTAGCAGTTAAAGCTAATATGAGACTTAAGTCTCTCAAATTGCATCCAAGTTTAAAGAGCAAAGGGGAGCAAGGGGTGGAGAGGACCGCGCCACACTTCTTCACTTGAGAGAGACAGCTAATTTGTGTAGTGCCAGGGCAGCATTACAAGGAATGGAGGTAAAAGAACCAATTCACTCAACAATCAGAGGTGGTCCTTTTTACAAAGTCAGATTAACAGCATACAGTACTGGAGGAGCAAACCTGAAACAAAATTTTATCACGTAATTTGAAACTTAGAATTCCTAAATCAAATAAAACACAGAAGGTCAAATACATAGGCTTTGAATTTTTTAAAATTTCATGTTAAACTCTCCATCATTGGCATTTTTTCACATATAAATGCCTTTGGGGATACAACAGCTAAGCCATACAGAATTGTGCCTAGTCCATTTATATTTCTGCTTGCACACTGCTTGATCCAAGTTTATATCCTTGTTTTGAGTTATTTGCTTTTTGCTGCTGTTTCTGACAAGGTGGTTTGTGTGTGTGTGTGTGTGTGTGTGTGTGTGTATCTGGGCTGCCAACTCTGCCTTAGGAAATTCCAGGAAATATGATGAGAGGGTGAAGCTTGGGTAGCAATGCTATAGAATTGTTTCTTCCAGGGGAACTGATTTCTGTAGCCTACAGATAGGATTGCCAGGTACCAGATAGGGTTGCCAGGAGCCGGGACTTAGCAGCAAACTGAGGACTAGGAATGTGGCAATGTCACTTTCAGCATGCACCAAAAATGACATCATCACAGTGCCAGCCATGTGTGGATGCTCTAGTATTTGGGCAAGAAATCTGTAGTAGAAGCTGTTTTTACCATACACCAAACACCAGAGCATCCTCATGCCCAAACGCCAGGGCGATGCATCACATCACTTACCGTGTGCCAGAAATGATGTCACCACATCACCAGTAAGAGAGGCCTAGTCCTCAGTTTGTAGCTGGTAGGTCCCCCGCCAGCCAGCTGATCGGTGCCAGGCAGTCAGGAGGAGGGGCCCTACAGCAATGGATCCCCACCCCAGCAGGCATCTGAAGATTTCCTTTTCCGTTCCTTTTGTATCCTTAAAAGCTCATTGATTCATAAATCTTGAGCAGCAGAAGAAACATCTCTTTTTTAAAAAAAAAATGCAAGGGCTAAAAGGACTGAGAAAAATTTCACTAGCATCTGGGAACCGTATCTGGAGATAACGTGTAATTCTGGGGGAACTCTGGACCTCACTTCAAGGTTGCTAACCGTATGTGTGTATTATACACAATGTATATGTTCAGTGTATATTGTTCAATATACACTGAACATATACATTGTATGTATTATTCATACATACCCTATAGGATTGAATGCAACGATCTATGAGTGGTGCTCTGTTCATGGAACTCCTTCTCCCAGCTGTTTACTGCATTTAAATTAAATTTGTAGACTCTTTTTCAGATGAAATATATGAGGAAATTTGGGAAAAGACAAAAAAGCCTAATGAAATATCTCTGGAAGGCTGTGTTGCTTGAAATGAATTGTGCACAAAAAGTGATGTAGTCCTCCTTAGGTGAATAAGGCCCTGTTGTGAGAATAAATACAACAGGCTCTAGAAAGAGGCTGAGGGTGAGTGGCCTGGCCTTGGGCATTCAACATCATTTTGCTGTGGTGTCATACCAAACTTAGACACTCAGGGCATTTTTTTGTAGCAGGAACTCATTTCCACATTAAGCCACACACCCCTGATGTAGCCAATCCTCCTGGAGTTTACAGTAGGTCCTGTACTAAGAGCCCTGTAAGCTCTTGGAGGATTGGCTACATCAGGGGTGTGTGGCCTAATATGCAAAGGAGTTCCTGCTACAAAAAAGCCCTGCAATGCTATTCAGCATTCCTTTCAGTTGCAGCGTGTTGTTGCCACCTTTTCCTGTCATATTCAGCCTTTCAGCTTTTACCATCAGTGTGTGCTTGTGGTGTGTCTTTTTTGGCCTGTACAGTCTTTCTCGGCAGTGAGGACCAAAGCACCTTATATCACTGTCCTCTCCCCCTTTTGATCTGCAGAACAATTGTATGAGGTAAGTTAGGCTGAAAGTCTGTGACTGGTCCAAAATCACCCAGTCAGCTTCCACAGCAAGAACCTGGATCTGGAAGACCCTGCTCTGAAACTCTAACTGCTATGTCGCTCTGGCTCTCATGGGAGGAGGGGTTGCTGCTGAATAGTAGAAAGCAGCCAGGTCTAGTTAAGTCATACCAGTCAGGTGGCATCAAGTCACCCAGAGGGTACTGCCAGGCCTAGGGTAGGAAACCTCAGATGGAACCTGAAGATCTCCTGGTATCACAACTAAGATCCAGACAACATATATCTCTCCCTCTGGGTAAAATAACTGCTTTGGAGGGTGGACTCTATGTCATTATATTCTGCTGAGGCCTCTCCCTTCCCCAAACTCTGACTTCCATAGACTCCACCACAAAATCTCCAGGAATTTCCCACCAACCTGGAGATGGCAATCCTAATCAGGACTGGCCCCAATGAGTTCTCTACCAAAAGCCTCTTCCCTTTTTGCTGACAGAACCAAGCTTGGAATGCTATGGTTGCCTTGCTACAGTCACTATGGGAAAATAGAGGTCCCAGCAGGATGGGTCAAAAGGTCATGAAGGCAGCTTCCCCAGTGCCCCAATCCTCATCTGCCTTGGGGCTGGAGGTATTGAGTGGCATGTGGCTCAGCCAAAGGGAAAGCAGGTGAGCTATCATCAGTACAGCTTGGCTTTTATAGCTATATTTCTGTTAGTGTATTTGGTATGTAAATTATAGAAACGGGGGGAAATACAAAGATTCATAATTCTCATTCCAAATATCCTTTCTTTACTATTTCAGTGATGTTGCTTTTCTTTGTCTCTATCATGTATTCTGCTTAGAGCTGTGGCCCCTCTGGAATTTCATAACATTGTTTCAGTGGCATTCATAATACAAGTGAAGGCTCCAGAGTAAATAAGTGATTTTCAGATTCAATGCGCAAAAGACAGATTTGTTACATTTACACCTTGTTCCTTCTCCAGATAGCTTAAAGATGCTTACATACAGTTCCCAGGTGGCCTCCTATCCAGACAATTATTTTGCTTCAGCAGTAGAAATTCATCATCTGCCTTCAGACCTTTCTCTGGTTCAGATGAAAAGCTAGATTCTCACAGATGACATACGTACATTGAAATCAATGTGCAGACAGGAGAGACAGGAACAAGTGAACAGGCCTTGTCCACCACCTGCACAGTGGCCAGAATATGACCATGTCACCTTTGTACATAGAAAATTGTGCATGCATAGGCTCTGTCTCTGTAATCAGAAGCAATAAAAGCAGCATTGCTGATTATGGATACAGAGTCAAGGCACATCTTCGTTTTTCTTGCTGTCAAGTTGCAAATGATGTATGGCAACCCCACACAGCAGGGGTGTAAAACTCCTTTGATATGAGGGCTGGATCTGACCTAAATGAGACCTTGTCAGGCCAGGCCACGTGTGTCATAAAATGTAATGCCGGATAGCAGCGATATAAACTTTATAAAAGACACAGACAAACACAAACATTTTTAAAAACGTAAAATAAAATATGCATAAAGGATTAACACTCTTGCAATATTTTTAACAGTTTCTGATAACTGACATCTCTTGCTCTGAATTATTGCATCAAAATCTGGAGACAATGACTGTTCAGGTGTTGTTCAGGTATGTGGGTAAATTGCAAACTTACTTTTGATTACAGAAATCTTGAGGTCAAGGCTTTGAGCCTAAGACTCAGGGGAAAGCATGAGATGGGTGGGCATTGCGAGCTTTTGTACATAAGTTGCTTCATGTGCTGGTCAGCCAAGGGGGGAAATAGAGATTTTGCTCTGTAGCTTCTGTGTGATTGAGCAAGCCTGGCAAAGCAAGCTGTGATGCAGAAGGAAGGAAGAGACAGAGAAGGAAGCAGATGACAGTGAGATGTTCACAGGCCTTATAGGATCCCTCCAGGGGTCTAATCCAGCCCTCAGGGAGCATGTTGATACCCTTGCTATAGAGTTTTCAAGGCAAGAGACATTTAGAGGTAGTTTGCCATTGCCCACCTCTGGATTTCCTTGGTAGTCTTCCATCCAAGTACTAACTATCCAAGTACTAACTAAGCAATCCGGCTTAGCTTCCAAAATCTGATGAGACTGGGCTAGCTTAGGTTACCCAGGTCACGGCTATATATAGGTTCCTGTAATCATTTTTAAAAGCAGCACCGGTGATCATTAGTACAGATGTTATGCATATGCAATTTGTAAATAAGTAGCAACTGAGCTTGTGTTCTGGAGATCTCATGTAGGCAAGGCTCAAGGCCAGCACAACTATTCCTGCTTCCTCCTCATGCAGGACTTTTTTTTTGTAGAAAAAGCCCGACATGAACTCATTTGCATATTAGGCCACATACCCCTGGTGTCAAGCCAGCCAGAACTGCATTCCTGTGAGTTCTTGCCCAGAAAAAAAAAAAGCCCTGCCCTTATGTCTGTTGGATTCAAGACATGTGTAATGGCTGATGAGGGCATAGGGCATATGAAGACTTGTTTGAATCCAAGAACCATCTGCCCCGACTGCATTTTCACTCTAAATCCAGCATTTATATTTATTTATACTTCTGATTTCTAGCCCACCCTTTCCTGCACAGCAGGGTTCAGGGCAGGTTACATCATAATAAATAGTTAAAATTTTAACTTTACAATACTAAAATAAACAATAAATCCATCAATATCAGTGCACTGTAAAAACCAGTGCATTACAGGTGATAACAGTCAGGAAGGAGCACATGAAAGGAGAATGGAAACTGCAGGGATCGGGTTTGATGATCTTCAAACTTTTGCTATTCCTGACCATATGCCTGGTGGAATGTCTCCATTTTGCAGGCCTTGCAAAATTGTTTCAGGTCCTGCAGGGCCCAGGTCTCACTGGACAGAGTTCTACCAGGTTGGGGCCAGGGCCAAAAAGGGTCTGTCCCTGGTCAAGGTTAGACAAATGGTTTTGGGGCTGGGAATCACTTGCTGGTTTTCATTGGCTGAGCAAAATGCTCTTTGAAGGACATACTAGGAGAGGCAGTAGCACTGATACACTGGTCCCAGACCATTAGGTCTTTAAAGGCCAACACCAAACCCTTAAGCTTGATCTGGTACTCAATTCTGAGTGCAGCCGGCAGAACACTGGTTAAATATGCGCTCTCAGTGGTGTACTTACCTATATTAATAGGTATTACCTATTCACTGATGCTGAAAATTATTCAGCTAAATGATCAAGTCGCCCATACTGATGCATGGTGGTGGCTTCATGACTGCTGGCCTGAGAGGTGATTTAACAGTTGCCCTTTATGGTTTTGATTTTGCAACTGCTTTCTGTTAGTATCAATGATGAAGCCTCATTCTGATTGAGTAAGCCTTCTTTTGACCAAGAAAGGCTCTCATTTAGTGAAAAGGAGTCACACAGGCTCCAACCTTTTGTATTTACATCTAAAAGAAAAGCACTGCTCAAAAATCACTGACAGTCCCTATTAAGAACAGCTCAGTGGTAGTTCTACAACTGCAAGTGACTAATATCCTCACAACTAAGTGATGTAACACTTGCAAATAGGTGACAACGGCTAATTTTGTGTTTTAGTAATAAATCTGAGGTGTTTTTGTATGAAAAATTAAACATCCACCTCCAATGGGAAATAATTTTCATTCTACATTGTATCTGGGCAATACTAGCATTGCAATCAAGTCATGAAATCAATGGATTTAGAAAGGTGTATCTGTGCTTAGGTGTATTAGGGATTTAGAAAGGTGTATCTCTGTAAATGAGTCTACTTGAATTATCAATTTAATGGTGAATGCTAGCAGATCAATAATTCCTCATCCAGATTGTCACAGAGGCGTATATTTCATGTTAAATATATATAAAACACACATTCTTTTGCTTCAGTAAGATAACAGTGCTGAGTTACTATTCTTCTTACCAGAACAAAGTTTGAGTCCAAAGGCACCTTTAAGACCAACAAAGTTTAATTCTGGGTATAAGCCTTTGTGTGCATGCACAGTTCTTCAGCTCATTTACAGTTCTTACAAAACATGTAAGCCAAGTTTTCTTGAATACTTTCTCACTTAAGAATGAATAAAATTTAGATTTATAGTCAGGAGTGTAAATCCCAGAAGTTTTGATGCTGAAGGCACAGCCTCATTTCACATTTAACTTAATACCCTTTTACATTTTCTCTGCTATCTCTTTCCATTCCACAAGTGTGACTGACTGGAATTCAGTAACTTCCTATTCACATGCAGGCTTCATACTTCTTTCCACCATCTTCAATATAAAACATTTTCAAGTGAACCATGATGGATGGAAACCCGTTATTTATACCATTCAATGCCCATGCAGAAACAGGCATTGCTTCTGCAAATGAATCCTTTGCTATTTGGTTTGCTTATCTTAGCTAGTTATCATATCAACTTATTCATTTCTACATACAGTTTCCATATTGTTATTGTATTAATTCTGATGGTAGGATTTTATTACCATTTATGAACAGCATTTTTTTTTTATTTTTTCCCTAAAACTAACATATTTTGCATTTTGGTACTTGAAGGTGCTAATCTTAGTACGAAGCTTACCTCCTGTTGTTTGCATCTTGGATCATTTGTGGGTTTCCAGACATACAGTCTCCTACTTTCACAATAATCTTCTCTGTTTAGTTACTACTTCCTCCTATTCCTCCCTTTCATTTATGACACTGTTTAATGCAGCCAAAACTGTTTCAGAATGTCAGTGTGGATCACAGAGTCCATTCAGTTAAATATGAAAATGGAGGAAAGAAGCAGACATAAAACCCCTGTTTAAACCACTTTCTTCCTCTATATACTCAAAGACTTAGAATGTCTATTGAGTGTGTCTGTATTAATATTTATTAATTTAATATCTTCAATATTTATGTTTCCAGAATCCTGTGAAAGATATAAGGGCTCTTCTTGTTCATAAGAAGTATAGTACATTTTCTTCCTTTTGTTTTGGCCAAATCAATGCCTTTGTTCACAACAAGGTGAATGCCCATTAAACAACAATCAGTTATGAGTCTAATGGACTTTCCTGTTTCTACAGTAATTAAGTAACAAATCAGCTAAAGGTTGCAATGGGAAAGAAGGCTGGTAGACTGTGGTCACGACACAGATTTATGGATTTTTCCCTTAAGCTGCTTTCTTGAGGAAGCTCTGATAGAGAACACATGATCTCAATTATCATCAGCTCTGTGTGGTTTTCTGTGTTGGGTTCTTTCAGACTTTAGAAGGCAGAGACATTGCACTACTAAAATCTTTAATGTATATTACTGAGAGCCTTGTGGCAGAAAATTGGAATATAGATTTAACACAAATGTATAATACTTAAAATATAAATACAAACAAATACTTCATCATTCTACCACAAGCATATTCTTGATTTGTCACATGAAACTGGCCCCTCAGAACTGTTACTTTTTAATTCATTTGTACTCAGAGAGGCCTAGTTCTCACTGAGGTAGTGAACCTTCTGTTGAGGGCCTAACTAAACATTACTATTTTTAAAGAGTTGGGTCTGGGTTCTGCTCAGCAACTGTGGGGGAAATGGCTTTAAAAAAAAAAAAAAAGGAGAGCCCAAATGGGCTTCAAATGACTCCTCTCACCTCCTCTTCAAATTGTTTTCCCATGTGAAAACTGCTGGAGGAAGTTATTTCCTTGATTTCTGTTCTGTTTATAAATTTTCCAGAAGCACTCTGGGAACACCTAAAAACTACCATCCTGTCGATCTCTGAAGAAGTCCTCGGGTTCTCCACAAGGAAGAACAAGGACTGGTTTGACGAGAACAATCAAGAGATCCAAGAATTACTAGCAAAAAAGAGATCTGCCTACCAAGCACATCTTGCTCAGCCCTCCTGTCCCGAGAAAAAAGCAATCTTTCGCGCTGCATGTAGCAACCTCCAGCGCAAGCTTCGAGACATTCAGAATGAGTGGTGGACCAAGCTTGCAGAGAGAACCCAGCTGTGTGCAGACACTGGTGATTTAAGAGGGTTCTACGAAGCCCTGAAGGCAGTATATGTCCCATCATATCAGGCTCAGAGTCCCTTGCGTAGTGCAGACGGCCAAGTGCTCCTCACAGACAAGGCATCCATACTGAACCGGTGGTCGGAGTATTTTCAGGTTCTCTTCAGTGCCAACCGCGTAGTTCAAGATTCAGCAATCCACCTCACCCCACTTCAACCAGTGAAAACAGAGTTGGATGAGATCCCCACCCTAGAAGAGACTGTTAAAGCCATCAAGCAACTGAGAAGTGGCAAGGCAGCGGGAGTTGATGGAATCCCACCAGAGATCTGGAAGAATGGGGGCACAGTACTACATAGCACACTTCACAAAGTACTTGTCACCTGTTGGGAACAAGGCAAACTACCACAGGACTTTCACGATGCAATCATCATCACTCTACACAAGAACAAAGGGGAAAAGTCAGACTGCTCCAACTATCGGGGGATAACCCTGCTCTCCATCGCAGGCAAAATCCTTGCCAGAATACTCCTGAACAGACTGGTGCCCACCATTGCAGAAGAACTCCTCCCAGAGAGCCAGTGCGGCTTCAGAGCTAACAGGAGCACCACCGACATGGTATTTGTTCTCAGGCAGCTCCAAGAGAAATGCAGGGAACAGAACAAGGGTCTATATGTGACTTTTGTCGACCTTACCAAAGCTTTCGATACCGTTAGCAGGAAAGGCCTGTGGCAAATCTTGGAACGTTTAGGATGTCCCCCAAGGTTCCTCAGCATGATCATCCAGCTACATGAAGACCAGCGAGGCCAAGTCAGACACTGCAACGACCTCTCGGAGCCCTTCCCAATAGGCACAGGTGTAAAGCAAGGCTGTGTTTTCGCGCCAACTCTCTTTACGATCTTCTTTAGCATGATGCTTCAAAGAGCCGCAGTAGATCTAGATGATGACGATGGTGTCTACATCCGCTATCGCACCGATGGCAGCCTGTTCAACCTGAGGCGACTAAAGGCTCACTCCAAGACAATGGAAAAACTTATCCGAGAGCTACTGTTTGCTGATGATGCTGCACTCGTCTCCCACTCGGTATCAGCTCTGCAGCATATGATGTCCTGCTTTGCAGAGGCTGCCAAGCTATTCGGCCTAGAAGTTAGTCTGAAGAAGACAGAAGTTCTCCACCAGCCTGCACCCCAGGAAGATTATCACCCTCCCTGCATCACTGTGGGTGAATCAGTTCTGAAGACATTCCAGCAGTTCAGCTACCTGGGGTGCATCATCTCCTCAGATGCCAAGATCGACAAGGAGATTGACAACAGGCTGGCAAAGGCAAACCGTGCATTTGGCCGACTGCACAAAAGAGTGTGGAGCAACAAGCATCTGAAAAAAGGCACAAAGATCAATGTTTCAAAGCGGTTGTGATGACAACCCTCATCTACGGCTCCGAATCGTGGGTTTTATACCGTCATCACCTGCGACTCCTTGAGCACTTTCATCAGCGCTGCCTTCGCACCATCCTCAACATCCACTGGAGTGACTTTGTGACCAACACTGAAGTCCTCAAGAGGGCAGAGGTTACAAGCATCAAGGCACTGCTGTTGAAGACACAACTGCGCTGGGCAGGGCATATTTCTAGGATGGAAAACCACCGCCTTCCCAAGATTGCTCTGTATGGCGAACTTTCTACCGGCCATCGAAATAGAGGGGCACCAAAGAAGAGGTACAAGGACTCCTTGAAGAAATCCCTTAGCACCTGTCGCATCAACCATCACCAGTGGTCTGACCTAGCCTCACATCGCAAAGCATGGAGGCACACCATCCACCAGGCTGTCTCTTCCTTTGAGAACGCACGCATAGCTGGTCTTGAGGACAAAAGGAGATTGAGGAAGAATCGCACTGCTACAGCACCAACCCCAAATCAGACTTTTCCCTGCAGCCACTGTGGCTGGATCTGCCTGTCCCACATTGGTCTTGTCAGCCACCAGCGAGCCTGCAGCAGATGTGGACTACTGCACCCTTCTTAAATCTTCGTTCGCGAAGTCAAGCCGAGAGAGAGAGAGATAAATATACTCCACACCAGGGGTGGCAAACTGTGGCTCAGAAGTCACATGTGGCTCTTTCACACATATTGTGTAGCTCTCAAAACCCACACCACCCTGTCAGCCAGCTAGGAGAAGGTATTTCTCTCTCTCCAAGCCAAGTCAGCAGGTGGCTTGGAGAATACATTTAAAGTTAAAGTTGCTTTATTTCCCTCTCTTCCTCCCTCCCTTCCTTCCGCCTTCCCTTCCTTCCATCCTTCCTTCCTTCTCTCAAACATCTGATGTTTATTCTGTGTGGCTCTTATGTTAAACATGTTTGGCCACCCCTGCTCCGCACTGACAAGCAAAATCCCACCCATCCCTGTACAGTTTTTATGTGGGAAAATGGCTAGGGGGACAGGAGCACTTCCTTTGTCCATGACGCTCTCTCTCTCTCTCTTTAGAAGCCATTCCTCAGAGCTGCTGTGTGGCTGTGGGGAACCCAACCCCAATTCTTTAAAAATAGTAATGTTTAGTTTGGCCCTGAGCTGTACCACTTTGGAGTCCAAGTAGTGGCTTCTGTGACTTGATGTGTAAATGTGGGTGAAGTCTGTATCTGCATCAGCTGAAGATGTGGAAGCTTGTTTCTGCACATAGCTCATCTTAGCTGATTTATGGTACCCACATTTATGTATACATGAATCTGACAATGTGACAACACAGAACACAACAAAACATTTTAAAAACAACCCTGCATTATTAAATGTATTTATTTATTAAATTCAGTTTCTAAACCGCCCTTCCCTGTGAGACTGGGCTCAGAGCAGTGTACAACAGTGGAGCAAAATCCATACATAATGTCATTATTAAAAACAATAAATACATTGGTTAAAAGAAGTAGAGACATTAGTTAAACTAACTGGATGGCATTAAACTTCAGTTGAACCGCCGCCTCATGGGGGAGGCAAAGAAAAGAGTGCCAGTCAGGCAAGGACAGGTGAAAGACAGGTGAAACATGGGCGTGCCAGCCAGCTGGAAACTGTCATTGTCCTTAACCAAAAGCCTGGCAGAACATGTTACTTTACAGGCCTTGTGGAACTGCATTAAGTCCCACAGGGCATGGATGTTATTTATCAGAGAGTTCCACCAGGTTGCAGCCAGGGTGGAAAAAGACCAGGCTCTGGTTGAGGACAGCCAGATGTCTCATGGGCTGGGGGACCACCAGTAAGTTCTTACCTGTTGAGTGCAGGGCTCTTTGGGGTGTATACCAGGAGAGGTCGTTCCAAAGATACATGGGTCCCAGATAATTTATGGCCTTAAAGGTTAACACCAGAACCTTTTACCTGATCCAGTACTCCATCAAAAGCCAGTATAGCTCATGCAGCACAGGTTGAATGTGCCATGCCACCACATTCCGGACCAGTTGGAGTTTCCAGGCCAGTCTCAAGTGTAGCCCTACATAAAGTGAGTTAGAGTTGCCCAACCTGGAGGTGACTGTTACATGGATTACTGTGGTTAGGAAAGGACGATAGGTAGGAAGCCTGTTGCCTGGCCTGTCACAGCTGGAAAAAACACCAGTCTGGCAACATTTGTGATCTGGGCCTCCACTTATAAGGAGGCATCCAAGAACACACTGAAGCTCTTGACCATTGCTGCCCGTAACAAGAGCACACCATCAAGAGCCAGCAAAACCTGGACACATGCCCCTGCCCAGCCACAAAACCTCAGTCTTAGTGAGATTCAGTCTCAGTTGACTCTTTTTCAACCATCCCACCACAGTCTCCAGTCCCTCAGTCAAATTTTCTGGGGCAGTATCTGGCCAGTTGCCCATCAACAGATATAGTATAAATTCACAGACTCAGTCTCAATCTCAAAATTGTAAATACAAAATTGCCATTCACATGAAACAACAAGAGGCTTTTGAAACGAATGTTTAGGCTGGAGGGGAACCTTGTATATATTCCTCTTGTTGTTTCATGTGAATACTGACTTTGATTAATCAAGGCTCTGATGCAGTATAAGGCAACTTTATGTGTTGTTCATGTGTTCAACCCTGAAACTGGGTTTGGAGATGAATATAACCCACCAGCTATGTATGGTGTCCTTCTCAATTTTTGACAGTTCCTTTAGATGGCCCTTAGCTACACCAAAGTGGCTCTCATCATTGTAGTACCTTAAAGAGTTCTCAATCATTTCTTGTTATCCGGGCCTTTTCCTTAGCTTGTCAACCCATGATGCTGTAAGTACATGGTAGACCAATCCAGTGATCATGTCAGATCAGTTTCTTAGGAGCTGGTTAACAATGGTTAACAATGTAGCACAGAAAAGTTGTGCCAGATGACCTCTTGGTTGCAGTTTCCATATTGCAGCCGTGTGAGGTAGACCCACATGGCAAAGGACAGTGTGGTTTTAGCCTGCCTATTACAATAGTCTGAAAAATAGAGAATTTATAGGGTATCTTTGTTCATAATTTACCAGTCATTAATCGTTTTTACTGGAAAAGAAAAGAAAACTATAATTCTCTCAACTGTAGCAAGTACTTATGAATAGTTTCTGAACTACCTAATTTTAATTTTTTTAAAGTTAACCATAACAATGGCAAAATCCTATGCTATCTCCATCCATCATGTTTCACTGCATGAGTCCCATCATCCAATTTGCAAAATGATTGTAATAATCTTTGGATGTCCAAAGCAAACTGTTCAGTTTGAGCCTGAGATGAGTAAGCATGCACAGTCGAGTGCCTTGACTTAAAATTTATGCATATTGACTTCCAAAATTTTATTCTTTAAATCTCAATTGCAGTGGAAATGCACTTCATTTAGCTTGGATCCAGCTATGAAAGACCACAGGTTTTTACAGTAGTCTGGCATTGCTATCTAGAAGTAATTTTCAGCACCACTAAATAACAGTTTGGAGTCCTCTCTGCAGAAAATAAAATGGTTTCTCATTTTCTCTGTTCTCAATGCATTTATTAATCAATTTGCCATACTAAAATAGAGGAAGTTTCAATTACTATCTGGAAGCTTATAAAATGCTCGTTTTAAAAATTAAACAGGGAGTTCTGCCAAACCAAATATTGCATGTGCACCTCAATCCCTTTGAGGCAGTGGATTTCAGGAACCAAGTTCAAATGCTCCCTACGCTGTTATACTCCCACCCCACTCTATCCCATTTGGACAGATGTTGAGTCACCTAATTATAGCCCACTAGATGTCCTCTTTGTGTGTAAACTAAATATACTTGAGGTGGCAAATGGAATCAAAGCGGAAGACTCCACTTCCAACTGAATCTCATTAAGTTGAAGATCGAAACACATAAAAATTATATGCTTTTGTTGGTGTACATACAATCCAAAACAAGACAACTGTATTATGAGCCTGCACATCTACAGTTTGTATGTGCACAGAGTCAGTTCTGTGTAAATGCATATAGGATAAGACAGCTCTCATAATCCCTTTTCACCACTACTGCAACTACATACATGCAAATGAACAGTGTAAAGGGATACTAATTGTCAGCATTCAGTAATACATGTCTGAAAACTGGCGAAACAGACACTATTAGACAATATGGGGCAACTCAATGGTGCCACTATAGCACTGAAGTGCTATACTGGTTTAGTATCATTACGTTCAACTTAGAACATTAACCCCCCCCCCCCCCAAAAAAAAAAACTCTGAGGAAGATTGTGCAGTGAAAAAGGATTGGGGTGGGGAGCAGCACTGTTTGAAATGTCCATAGCGAAATGTCTCATCAACGAAAATCGCTTTATGAGACCCCCATCCCTGTATTGCTTTACTTGAAATCAGGTCAGCAACAAATGAATTCTGGTTAAGAACGGTAATGTGAAAATCTTCATAGTCATGACAATTGTTGCATTTTGTAGCCCTTGCCAGTATTTAGCTTCTAAAATGAGAACTGTTCTGCTTATGGCCTGCTTAGAAGTTATTGCCTCTGACAATACAGAAGCCCTTCTTACAATATTTGATAAATAGTAAATTTCCTGCAGTTATACTATAGTGTGAAAGGGGTGTCAGATGTGTTTCAGTGAAACTGAGAACAGGAAGCAAAAAAAGATGATGTTGTGAGGGGGAAGGGGGAAGCCAGAGGATGAGAAAGACAAAAAGAAAAGACAGTAGCAGGTGAGGTAATAAAAATCTTTATGGGGTCAGGGAATATCACTTGATCCACTATCACTGTTTTCAGGGCTCCTTGATGTTGCAGTTGGCATCCTTGCAGTTCCCTCTGTTAGTCAGAGAGTAGGATGCTGGATGACAGGCTTCACACAGGCCTTGACAACCCTCAAGGCCCATGTCTAGGGCCTACTAAAGGCACTCTGGACATTTTATATGATCCCACAAACAGAAAACAGAGAGCAGTTCTAAGATGCAAGTCACAGGCTGCCTACTGAGCAAAACAGAATTTGAGATTTATTTATTCACAAGTGTAGGCCTGCAATTTGTAGGGGGGATTCCCCCCCCCCCTCTACTTTCTTGCCAGGCCCAGGTGCTGCCCCAGACTCAGGGGATGTGATGCTACTGGCAGCAGGCCCAGCACAATTCTTGTGTTGTGCCATTCTAGTGCGATTCAGAGACTGCACCTCTGCCTGTGGGGGCCCCAGCATCACTCCAGGGTTGCCTGCTGCGAGCTGCATACCGTGCATGGCTCCCAGGCTATGTGGCAGCTGCCACTGGGCCTAGCTGGGTTCCCAGCTTGGACTACTGCCAAGGGGGCTCCCAGGCTGCACAGCTGCCAGTGGCATGCCCTAAACAGGTCCTGGGATGAGCCACCAGCTGGACCCAGCAGGTCTCCTATGCTGTGCAATCACTGCCACCAGCCCCAGTATAGCTGAGGACTGCAGCAGCCACTGAATGTAAGAACATTCTCTGCACATGTGCAGAGAATGTGACTTTATTTTGGGGGGATTTAAACCCCCTGTGGTTGTTTTTTTTTTTTAAAAAAACAAAACTTTATTTGCAGGTTTTTCAGCAGACCTGGGGAATGCACCAAGTTTGCTGAAAAAATCTGTTTAGAACTCTGTGTGACCCCAATCTGTGATTTGGCTATCCACTGATGGGAGCTGTCAAGAGTCGCTCCATCTTGTTTCTCTTGTCATGTGTATTCAATTGTACAATGCTATGCTGTGCTTCAATGCTATGCTGCGCTTGCTATGCCTTTGATATAACTGTAACTTGTTGCTTATCTGGAGGGAACCATGAACTGATAGTGGGCACCTGCGGTGATGAGAGCTTAGCAAAAACCCCATGCAAAACCCCCGCTTTTACTTGGTGCACTTTGGCTTGAATTATAATGGTCAGGGCAAAGGTTTATAAACTGGGGGAACTGACAGAGGTCAGTTCCGACAACGTGTGTGTATGCCCATGAAGCTGGAATAAAAGATCTTGAACTTCAACTGTCTTTTCCTTGACTCTGGGTCTGACATCAGCCACATGTGGCTAATAGTATATAGATTTATATGCCACTTTCTCCCCACCAGGAACCCAGAGTGGAGTATAATATAAAAGGTAAATAAAAAAAAAAGACTACCAAGCACAGGGCAGGCCTCTCTCTCTCTCTCTGGTCAGTATAGTGGTTAAGTGTGCAGACTCTTATCTGGGAGAATCGGGTTTGATTACCCATTCCTCCACTTGCAGCTGCTGGAATGGCCTTGGGTCAGCCATAGCTATTGTAGGGGTTGTCCTTGAAAGGGCAGCTGCTGTAAGAGCTCTCTTAGCCCCACCCACCTCACAGGGTGTCTGTTGGGGGGAGGGAAGCTAAAGGAGATTGTGACCGTTCTGAGACTCTGAGATTCAGAGTATAGGGTGGGATATAAATCCAATATCATCATCTTCTTCCTCCTCCTCCTCCTCCTCTTTCTCTTCCTCTCTCTCTCTCTGACAGGAGATATTTTTCACAGCTTTAGGCTACAGCCCTCAGGCTAGGAGCAGAAGATCCCTTTGGTTCTTGCCTTTCAGCTTATACAACTGGCTTATGCCTCTGTGCCAGCCAAGGCTTAAAAGGGGGTGAGGCAGAGACTATAGATCAGATCAAGATGACCCAGTTGTTTTTGTTATTTTTAAGGCTGCTTCTGTTGTGTCTTTCTGCATTTTTCATCTGTATGCTGTCGGGCAGCTTCACAAACAATTTGCTAGACCATGAATAGCATTAGATTCTGTTTCTCAACCTGCTTCCAATTATTGTTTCATCTCAAGAACTCTGGGCCCTGAAATAACACTAGAACTAGATGTTCAGTCACTTCTTTGCAACACTTTTCCAGAGAGACAGAGAACTCATTCCCAGTTCAGCTCAGAAGTGTCTGTTTTCCTGTGCTGCTCTCACAGTAAAGTAGATCTTATTATCATGTGACCATTTACAGTCCAACATTTAGGGCAAGATTGGGGAACACATTTGTCTAGGTTTCTTATTGTTTGGGGAATAAGACTGTGCTATTTGCTCCCCACAGAGTTTTCATCCTGGGTTGACTGGGAGGGGGAGCTGTGCAAGAGCAGTTCCAGATAGGATTCCCATTCCCCCACCCCCTGCAGGGGTCCCCCCAATTTTGGGAACTCCAACCCACCGGCACAGAGATGGCCAGCAGGGAGAGCCCTGCCCCCAAAGAGCTCCATCAGCACCTGACATGCCTGATGCAATAATGTCACCCGGAAATGATGTCATCATGCCAGGCACTTTGCGTGGAGGACTCAGTAGCAGTTGAGTAAAAAACTTGATGGTATCATAGAGTTTTTACCCAAATGCTAGAGCATCCCTCACACAATGACATCTCTTCTGGGTAAAAGTCCCCCTCTGGCAGCCCGGTAAAACTTGGCAACGCTAGTTCCAGATGACAGACTTCTTATTCAGGAGAGTGCAGTTCTAGGAGATCAAAATGCTTTCCTTTGGTCTAGCACAACCAGTGCAGTGGAAAAACTGCACTTTATCAGCACAGGGTTTTATTGCTGGGAGCATGTGATATGGCTGCCAATGACCACCACCAGTAAAAGGAGTATGCAAGCTGTGGCGGTATGTGGGCATCACTAGGAATATGTCTCAGAACATGAGCCCTAAACTTGAGACATACAAATTATCAGGCAAAAATGCAGTCTGATCCCTGTTGTCAAACTCTGGCCATAGAGAAGACTAGAGGAAAACAAGTCATTCAAAGCAACAAAGCGTTTCTACAACAATAGGCCAGAGAGAAGTGCTGAGGTAGTCTGACTCCTGGACATCTTCCAGGTCAGGCTTGTGCAAAAGTCATAGTTCTTGGTGCTAGACCTGCTTCATTGTTGTTTTATTCTGACTGAAACCTGGATTAGCACGTGCTATAAATTGGACTTCTGAATGCTTTGCCCTGCATGCACACAACGTTCATGTTAACTTTTGTGAATTCCAGAAAATAATTACCACCATACTATATCTTAACCAGTTCCGTAGGGCCTGCAAAACTGCCCTCTTCCAGCAAGCTTTTTAAGAGAACTCCTGATAAAATCAGTAGTACTGAGCCATCTTATACGCCATTCGACTGTATTTTAATGTCATACTGTTTTATTGGTTTTATTGTTTAAATTATTAATTATATTATCTATTGTTTATCTGTATCATGGTTTTACCATGTCTTGTTAGCCGCCCTGAGCCTGCCTAGGCAGGGAGGGGGGGTATAAATAAAAGATTATTATTATTATTATTATTTGAAATCTTTTATGAAATCCTTGAACTGAACATTCATATTTTCCTTGTCTCACCACTGAATGGGCTAGATGGACTTTTGTTCTAGTCAGATCCTCTGATTCTATAAAATCCAACCTCTGCTCTAGATTCTATGTGAATTTTCAAATTCAGTGCAGGATAGGCTTCCTGTCCCATTGTTTGTAGTGCAGTAAGGCTATGATAGTCTCTTGGCAAAACACTGTAGAATAGCACAAAATACTTTGTACAAATTCATTCAGAAGCAGTTTTCCTTTCCCCAAATGGATTATAATAGTAGCCTACCTCTAGGGCATGGTAGTGAGATTCACAGTCCAATTCTATGCAGAGTCCTCCAGCCTAATCCCCCCCCCTGCTGCCCAGATTTTAGTGAGTGTCTTCTAAAGCATAGGAATGCACTGTTGATGTGATAATTAAGTGTAACTTACTTCCTAAGGACCTGAGAGAGTGTTAACACTGAAACAAAAAAATAAAATAAAACAGTTATTATGCGTGTAGTGAAATTCTAGCAATTCAATGGTTTTTAATGTGCACACAAATGGACGCTATGAATGATGCATTAATACAAATCACAATAGGCAGTGCTCTGGCTTCCATAACCAGATTGGTGGCATGAGTATCTTTAACCTTAATTTTAAAAGAAAAACTCTCTCTAAAATTCAGTTCCATTTAAGAAGTATGAAAGCCGTTTCTCCACTGACATATTGTTTTTGTTTTTTGTATTTTTAATGCACATGTGTGTGTGAGAGAGAGAGTGTGTGTACCTGGATGTCATGGTGACCTCTGGTGACTGACCCCTACTGGGACATGGAGAATTTTCACAGAAGTGGCTGTATAAAACCTGCCCCTGCCTCCCAGCTCCTGTATTTCAAGGAGGCCTCCCATCCAAGTACTTGCCAGAGTCGATGCTGCTAAGCTTCCACAATCTGACAAGATCCAGCTTGCCTGGGCTATCCAGATCAGGACTCTCTACTGACATCTTGGCATATGCATTTAACTCAAAGCAGGAATGAAACTGTATGTTAGATTTTCACAAGTACTGGCAGAGAAGGAGATGTTGTAAGATTTGGTGAGATTAAATGGTTTGATACAAAGGATTCACTAGGATGCTGTTTCGGTGAAAATGTGTACTGCTCAATTGGACAGTGAAAACTTGTTTAAGAGTAGAAATATATTATAATGGATGCAATGAAAGCATTGTGGAGGCAGGTAAAGTTGATAAGAATTTTTGGTGCAGAATTTGAAATTACCCAACCCACAACATCCCACCTAAATTATGCTTTTTTATGTCAGCTTTAGTAGTTTTAGTTCTCTGTCAGTACTTGTGAAAATTAAAATAGTTGTTGGTCTTTTGATATACCTGCGTAAAATTCAAATTGTAGCATTTGGCTATTGCAGAGACTGTGAAAAGCCAGGAGCAACACAGAAATGCAGAAGCGATGTCATGTTCTTTCAAAATTATATTCTGGATTTGCTAATGTATTAACTACTGTGTTTTGTATTAGCAGTCATTTCTTCCACCTTCTAGGAGTGATGAAACATCAAATATATATTTAAGATATAATTTATGATATGGCACTTCACATCTAATGACATAGACATCAATTTGCTATTCTGACTTTTATTGTTCCCTTGTTGATGCAGCCCAGTTAACATAAACTAACAATCACCAGACCCCAAATTGTGATTCTTTCAATCTGCTAACAAACATTTCCATGATTTTGCATACTAATTCACTACCCACTTTCTCTATATTTAGGACTGTTTGCCATTCCATCCTATTGTCTGATGAAGTGTGCTTCTAGAAAACAAAAGCTTACATGCTGAATAAAACTTTCTTGGTCTTAAAGCTGCAACTTGACTCCTCCTTTGTTCCACGAATTTTAGTTCCATGTTTAGTCTGTGAGTAATTTAAATTTTCTCAGAAAAGCTAAGTATTGCCAGACAGAGGAGTTTTCTACTCAACTGTTCCTTGAACAATAAATGTGCAATAAATGTGGTATAACCCGACAGTTTGCTTGATAATATTATTGCTTTCTGACTTAGGTTTAACTGGGTTAAGATTTGGCTACCCAGAATAGGAATGGTTGGATTTACTATAAAATACTACTTTGAATCATAATAAGGAACCTTTTGTATTCCACACTAATCTTTTAATTCTACATGGTAATAATTAAAATATCCCTTTATATAAGAATTGCCTGATATGGTTTGTATTAGAATGCAAAGAGCTTCCTCATGCTAAATATTCTTTGGTGAGCTTGAGTTAAGACCAACTTTAACTTGATTTTCATGAATTCATTGAGTGCTAAAGTTCCCTCTTAATTGCTTCTCACAGCCAGGCAAACCAAACAGTAAGGCTGACTGCTGTAATTTGATTCAGAAAAAAAATACATTACAAGGAAAGTGTTTAATTGGGAGTATATCGGATGGATCCTTATGTACTGATTTGATAGACAATAAGATTATATTAATAAAAATGGAAAACATTTAAAATTATCTTTTGGTGGTGTGGGGGGGGGACAACTTATGAATGTCATAGCTATGCCTCTCAAACTGAAAGTTTAATAGAAGACATTGCTCACATTCCAGAGTCCCAGATTCAAGGCAACAGAGGGGTTAGCATATTGTGGGTAATACTGACTGCTTGGTCACTGTTTAATAAGAATAACTTGTTTTGCAGCCTTGTCCCAGGAATGGTCTATTCCTGCCCAGTAGTTGTGTGAGCTAATGTTGTGATTGTCTATAGCTGTCTACAGAACAGGGCAGTCATCTTCTACCACATCTTCAAAGTATCTAACAAGCTTCCAGTCAAAGTGAATCAATTAAAGTTTCTGTATGCCACAGGAGACATACATTGGAATCCTAAGAACTCTTTTTCAGGAAAAAGCCCCATCAAGTAAAATAGAAGAAGAAGAAGAAGACAACAACAATGACAATGACAACAACAATGATGATATTGGATTTATATCCCACACTCCACTCCGAATCTCATAGTCTCAGAGTGGCTCACAATCTCCTTTATCTTCCTCCCTCACAACAGACACCCTGTGAGGTGGGTGGGGCTGAGAGGGCTCTCACAGCAGCTGCCCTTTCAAGGACAACCTCTGCCAGAGCTATGGCTGACCCAAATCCATTCCAGCAGGTACAAGTGGAGGAGTGGGGAATCAAACCCGGTTCTCCCAGATAAGAGCCTGCACACCAGACTGGCACCAAAACAGGACATTTCTAAGTAGACACTGCCTGCAAGGGGATCCTGGACATTTAGGAGGAGAATTGAATAATATGAGAGCCAGGATTCAGAATAGCAGTGATAATGACAAAACAAAGATTCTTTGGGACTTCTGACTGCAAACAGTTAAACACCTGGAGCATAACACTATGACATGTACTCAATGTGTTTGGTTTTCTTTGGAAAAACATAAGAACATAAGAGAAGCCATGTTGGATCAGGCCAATGACCCATTCAATCCAACACTCTGTGTCACAGCAGCAAAAAAGAAAGCAGGTGCCATCAGGAGGTCCATCAGTGGGGCCAGGACACTAGAAACCATCCTACTGTTTTCCCCCCAAGCACCAAGAATACAGAGCATCACTGCCCCAGACAGAGAGTTCCATCAATACGCTGTAGCTAATAGCCACTGATGGACCTCTGCTCCATATGTTTATCCAATCTCCTCTTGAATCCATCTATGAAAAGTTAAATTGTACATTTTTTTGACCCTGCCATACTCCTCTTTCAGTGTATTCTTCCTCCTCTCGGCATATGTGTTGCTTTCATGTTAATCTTGGCTGGTCCCTTTGATCTAGTTTAATAATAAGAGTGAGAACCTAGTGACGTAAGAAAATCTAGACTTTTCATATTGTCTCTCCTTTAGCTCGGAGTCAATGGGAACGGTTTATCTCCTTGGTGTTCTGAAGCCATAAACACGTGGTTTTCTTTTTGTGGTTACAACCCAGATAAAAACCATGTGCTTGTAGTGGGAAATGTCATGAAGACCAGTTTTCTCATGGCATTCTATCAAAGAAGAGAAATCTAAGGATTAGCAACAAACAAGGGGGTCACAGAGAAACTCTCATTTTAACTCATTAAAACTTTTGTTTTCGTTATTTTGTTTTAATGGGAAATATTGCCATACTTTTTGCATACTGGTGCATGATCCACCATTCTTGTGCATTAAGGATGTTACCAACGCTTCTGCTATACCTTACTGAAATGCTAGATTAGCACAGAAAAACTGGACTATTTAACATGTTTGGAACACATTGATTTACCACTGGCTAACTCCTTCTATAGAGAGCCCTGTGGCACAGAGTGGTAAAGCTGCAGTCTGAGCTCCCTGCTCACAACCTAAGTTCGATCCCGGCTGAAGCTTGGTTCAGGTAGCCAGCTCCAGGTTGACTTAGCCTTCCATCCTTCCAAGGTTGGTAAACTGAGTACCCAGCTTGCTGGGGGGAAAGTGCAGATGACTGGGGAAAGCAATGGCAAACCACCCTGTAAAAAAGCCTACCTTGAAAATGTAGTGAAAGCAGTGTCACCCCAGAGTTGAAAATGACTGGTGCTTACATAGGCAACTACCATAACTCCCCCTTTTTTTTTTAGTCATTCTATGCCCAGAAACTCACAGAACGATTTAATCCAATGAGTCACATATACAACAATAACTTTTTGAATTGAGGACAGGAAACACCTTTGTGTTCAGGGGTCGTTTTGTAGAAAAATAGGTGTCAGAGCTCATTACCAAAACTTGTTTGCATAACTCATTTGCATATGCTACACATCCCTGACATCACTAGATGGTGTACTAAATTATAGTATCTACCTTAAAACGCTTCTTGAATTTTAAATGTCCAAATAAAATCTTACTTCCGTTATACTTTTAAAATTACTTCCTCCTTATGTAGCCACAGGGGCATGATGAAGATTTCCATCTGCCTGCTTTATATGTTTTGGTTATTTTCCCATTTTTTTGTGGGAGAAAATATTAGAAAGTTTGTCAAATCTTAGAGTTCAACCAAATTCTCACAGGGGGGTTGAACAATAGAGCCCAAAAGCAAGTATTGTTGTGGAGGAGGTAAGAAAGAAAGAAAGAAAGAAAGAAAGAAAGAAAGAAAGAAAGAAAGAAAGAAAGAAAGAAAGAAAGAAAGAAAGAAAGAAAGAAAGAAAACAATAAAATTTAGAGGTTCTGGAGCTCCAGTCCTGTGAGCTCCTGCCCAAAATGATGCTTGCTTGATCTTGCTGTAATGCCTATCAAAATGGCTTTATTGTATGGTACTACTACATCTTTCAGACTCCAGTTTAAGTACACAGATATAACTGGAGGTGTTATCACAGCATGAGGCTTTTTGGACACCAGATACTAAATCTCAGGGCTTTTTTTGAGCAGAAATGCACAAGAACACAGTTCTGGATAGCTTGGTGTCAGGGGGTATGGCCTAATATGCAAATGAGTTCCTCCTGGGCTTTTTCTACAAAAAAACCCATGTGTGAAACAATGGTGACATCAGGAGGTGTGACATAGTATACAAATGTGTTCCTTCTGGGCTTTTTCTACCAAAAAAGCCCTTCTAAACCTCATTTACCTTTGTGTCTTGAGCAAAAGTTTAAAATTATGAGACTTTTCTATATCTTCTGTGAAATATGATACTGAAGAGAAGTGGAAACGAAAAACCATTTTACACACATGTAATGAATTCTTCTTATGTAGTGACAATCTCCTTATTGCTTGACAAAGTGAGTGAAATCCCTGATACTCCCAATAGTTATATACCTCATGGTAAATTATCACTTGGCAGTAATCTGTAATATCCATGGATATTTATAGGAATATGACATTTATAGGATCAGGCCACTGATTAATGTTGTACATAAAAAGTGTCAGTCGCTAACAGTGCTAGTCTAAACAGGTCTACTCAGAATTCTGTTCAATGAGGCTTACTCTCACTAAGTGTCTTTAGGATTACGTTATTAATCTGCATTCAGACCACAAAAATGTGTGGTTTTAATGAATGCCCTTTTCATTTGCTTTGTAAATTTTATAAACATGCACAGAGAGAGAGAGAGAAATTTAACACTCATAAATGTGTTTGTAAAGAGGTAGTCACTGATCTGATTTAATTATGCATTATCCTTTGAGTTATTTTATTGTGTTTCTGTGTAAATTAGTGCTTTATTTTTCTACTGATATAATACCATTTTCAGCCTTGTCTAATAATGTACTACTATTTTTTCTGCATTGTCTCTGCATTCTGATTTATGTCTACCATTCTATGCTTGCTTCAGATTTCTGTAGACTCCTAATACATTGCTTATTAGATATCTTACTGATCAAACTGAGTTATAATGAATTTCAGTGAGAAAGACAGACTATAAACAAAGTAAACCTGGTTCAAAGGACTGACTACCCATGAAGCATTAAAGTGAATTACAGTGATCTTAACTTTCCAAACAAATTCAATGCTTACTATAGCTGTGATCACCTGTTCATTTATGGCTATGGATTTAGGTTTATCAGTCAGCATGCTTCCTCCAAATAGTTTGGGTTTCACACTGTCACATAATGATTTATTGTGCAGTGTTAGTCTGAGCCATCTTATGTCAATGCGTGTACTGAAATTCACCTCTTTGCCAGTTCACAGTTCACTTTGCCAGTTCTCCTACGGTTCACATATTGTTTCTTCTCATTACTCAGAGCAGCAGAAAGTTCTGAGGTAAAGCTTTTTGCAGGGTTCATTTCCTTCTATATCAAATGTTGGATCCAGATCAGTGCTTCCATAAAAGCAAGGCCTTGCATCTAGGGCTGCCATCCTCTAGGTGGGTACCAACGAAAACAAAGGAAACCACGGTCTAAATTAAGCATAACGCAATAAGGACCATGAAATAAATATGTCACTCACTCCTTACTGCTGCTATAATATTTACGTTTCTCAGCACTGAGGCAACTTAGCCAATAATACAAAATATTCACGATATTAATAATTGCATCACAGTCACCTTCAGTTTAAAGAATCCATATCACTCCACTGTGTAGAATGGTGAATAAATATCCACAGACTGGGTCAATGAAATTGCACACAGGTGGTGCCTGGAGATCTCCTGCTTTTACAACTGATCTCCAGCTGGCAGAGATCAGCTCCTTTGGAGAAAAGGGCTGATTTGAAGGGTGGACTCTATGGCATTGGATCATACTGGGGTCCCTCCCCCAAACCCCGCCCTCTCCTGGGTCCACCCCCAAGTCTTGAGGTATTTTCCAACACAGACCTGGCAACCCTACTTGCATCCGAGGAGCACAATTCTTCTGGTTCCCCTTTTCCCATAGGAACCTGAAATGCATCCGGAATTCTTCCTCTTGTGGGAATATTTCAAGTGTTAAAGTAGCACTGGTCCCCAAAAGTAGCTACCAAGTCTGCTCCTTGCCAGCCTAATTAAAAAAAACAAACCAACTGAGATATTCTTCTCATCCTCTGAACAATACAGACTTCTAAGCATTCTCTTTCACCCCCAGGTTGGAGCAAGCAGGTTGGATTGTCACAATTTACAATGGCTTGTCATAACCACCAGCCACCAAACCATTCGCCAAGCATCATCAGCTATCAAGTTACACAAAAGCTTATAGAGAAGGACATTTTGTATATCTAAGGAGTGTGTTTGAGTGATTACATCCCTAAATATTGTGGCAAAGTTTCTTCTGACAACAGCTAGAATCTCCAGAAAAAAAAAAGTGAGTTATAAACAGACGGGAAGAAATGAAGCAAATAGGGCTAATGTTGTCTAGCCATAAGAGACCAATCTTATGAAGGAGCAGATGAGGCCTGTATTTAAGTAGTTTAGATGTGGCACACTTGAGCTCCGTGGTCTTTAGGGTTGTCTCCTTCAGAGAATTGATAATTATAGTTCTCTGCCTAATGCTATGCTTGTCCCAGCAATTACAGGTATTGAAGCTGCCATTAAGTTGCTTTATCATAAGCAAGGGTCTGATAAGGGGCACATAAATACTACTTAATGTCAAAATGCCAGACCATATTATGGATAATGTGCTTATCTACACTATTTATGAACAAACAAGCAATATAATCGTTTCCATTCTTTATAAACGATGTATTTTCAGATCAAAGGTATCTACCATCTCTTGTTCAGCTGCAATGTTGTTTGCTCTGTTTGCCACTTTTTAAAAAAATCAAGAATTTGAATTGGCTTACAGCTAGCAGAAATTGCTCTGGAAATGGATAGTAAACATCTGTAGGGAGTGGAAAATACCTTGGAGCTTTGCTGGAATAGGTGACAAGTACGGATGTGCATTCAAATAATTCTGATCCAGACAGCCAGTTTGGGGTGGCTTGCAGCTGCCCTGAAAAAAGCCGCTGAGAATAAGAGCGCCCTGGCACTTCCAGAGGGCGCCAGAAGAAGGGACAGGCCTTGGGCAGCCGGGGAGTGTGTGGAAAGCTCCCACATCCCACTCACAGCTTCCCAGGCACTTGTAAGGCACTCTACGGGCTTCCGGACAGACGGCTGCCGCCTCAGAGCTGCCCCAGCAAAAAGGGACCACTTTCCAAGTGCAGGACAGGGGCGGCCGGCAGCCGCCCTGAGTCCGCTTGCGGAGAGGGCGGGATATAAATGCGAAGTAATAAATAAATAAATAAATAAATGTTGCTGTGTGGCTGGGTTTTTTGGGTCAACTTCAGAGACATCTCTGAGTCGACCCAAAATGCCGGTCTATAATCAGTCCTCGAATATTTTACCAGGGTTTTTTCTTTTTTATATTTGGGTATCTAAAGAGGTTATTCAGGATTCTCAGAATACCAGGATCCAGATCACAAATATTTCAAGGAATATTTGGGAAGAGCTATGGCCAGGATTTTAATCCATTTACTTTATTCATTTATACTCTCTCTTTCTCCCTCATAGGAACTTGAGGTGGCTTCTATCATTCCCCCATTTTATCCTCACAATAACCCTGTGAGGTAGGTTCACCCGAGTGTGTGTGACTGGCCCAAGGTCACTGAGCAAGCTTCCATGGCAAAGTGTGGATTCATATCTGGATCTCCCAGATCTTAGCCCAATACTCTAGCCTCTACAGCAGGCCTGTTGGTTTCCTAAGCAATGGGAGAGAGGCAGATCTCCCACACAACGCAATCACACACTAGGGGGTGCACCAGAACTATCTGCTTAGTTGTGATGATTCTTTCATAGTCCTCCATGGCTCTCTGAGCATGGGCAAAGAAGATAAAAAGCACACATGGCTGCAACTTGACTCCATTTCAGGCTGGATTTCTTTGGAGCACACTGGTGCTGCTCTGAATGTGCCTAGGACTGAAGCTGCTGCCTCCCTGAGAAGAGCTTCTGGACATCATCAAAAGTGGTTTGCCTTTTGTTTTAAAGTATTATTTCTGCATTTTTCCTGGGGGGGGGGGGGAGCCCTTTTTGAGTTGTGGTTCTTTTTTTCTCTTTTTCTCTTGGTTCTTTTTAAAAATAGATTTGTTTTGCACTGTTTTTAGAAGCATTTAAGGGGCTTGTGTTGATTTGTTGTGTTATCTTCACTTGGCTTTTTTTAGAATGCTTAACCAATTAGCAGTGTAATTTTAAGGGGTTTGTGCTGGAGTGGGGAGATTTTCCAAGTTGGATTCTCTAGTTTGACATTCTTGGGCTTGCCACACAGGCCCCATGGTTCTGCTGGAATTCTCTAGTTTGACACTGCTTCTGTTGGGCTTAGTTCTGTTTGCAGTTGGAGGATTTTGGCCAGTGGTTGCTCTTGTATGTCTGGCTATTGGCTTATTTGTCCTGGAGAAAGGGCAGTAGGATGACTGCAAACACCTTGTTCAGTGACCAATAACTTAGTGGATCTCTAGTGGACAGGGAAAACTAGGATTCATGTATTTTTTGTGCCATTTGCTTTAAAAACAGCCATTTCAGCACCTTGGAAAGACTCTCCTCATAGGAAATAATCCCCTCAAAAAAAAATCTTGGAATTTAACAGAAGAAGCAGAGTTGGCTTTTATACCTCACTTTTCTCTACCCTAAGTAATCTCAAAGCAGTTTGCTTTCTCTCCCCACAACAGGCCCCCTGTGAAGCAGTAGGGCTGAGAGAGCTATGACTGGCCCAAGTTCACACAGCTGCCTTCATGTGGAGGAGTGGGGAATCAAACTTGGCTCTCCATATTAGAGTCCCCTGCTCTTAACCACTATTCCATAAAAGTTCTCATAGGCCGTTTTCGCACTTAGCGTTTGCTCCCCTTATTCCGCGGCGCAATTATGTCCGGATCATTTTTCTCGTTTTCCCACTAGTGACTCTTTGCGGAGTCGCCTTCCCTGAAGCCCCGGCTCAAATCGTTTTCCCACTGGCATCGACTTGAGTTCGATGCCCTGTCAATCATTTTTTTTTTAAGCGCAAGTCTGGTTGCGTAATGACATACTAACGTACTAACGTAACATCGAGCTGTTCCCTCCCCTTCTTTTCTTGGACAAACCGCATCACGTGTGCTGCTGCTGCTTATGGATTGGCTGCAGCTGTAGAATCCTCCACAGCCCTTTATGTATTAACGGAAGCATTCACAGTGGAGAATCCTAGCACTAGATTCCCCCCCCCCAAATTCTGAAGCACTAGATCCCCCCCCCCAAATTTCCTCCGCTCTCTTTCCCCTCCCCGGCTGGCGCTTGCAACGGGGACCTGACTGCTGCCAGAGCTCCCCCCCCCCCGCTCCATTCTCTCCTTCCCCTTCTGTGGCGCGTGTGAAGAGCGAGCTCGCGTCTATTTTCTAACCGAGCGGAATGTAGCCAGGGAGAAGAATGCAGGACTCCAACTTCCCATTTTATACGTGGCGATTTTGTGCAGGTCCAGAAATCCTGGTGGCACAGCTGAGGGAGGCATTCCCTTTTTAAAACACACACACATGAACGCTGTGGCCCGCACCGGCACTAGATTCCCCCCCCAAACAATGGTCGTTTTCGCATTATCGAGATAACGCAACAGCGAAATAACGCAACTAAAGTCAATAATAATAATAATAAATTCTAACGAAACCAATTGAAGTGGCAATTGAGGCTATTCCAGGAGGGTTTTTTTTTCTATTTGTTAATTTCGAAATATCGCTATTACGCAAAACTGTGAAGTTTAAAAAAAAAAATGGCCATGCCGGCACTTTGGGGAAGCGCCGCGAAAGGCTGATGATTGGCCAAGCGGGTGGATGGGGTGGGAGGACAGAAAGGGAGAGGGCGACGCCCACAAAGCAGTCGATCCGGCGTGGATGGATTTCGCACAGCAAACTCCGCTGAGTGGATCCGGAGTGGATCCGGAGGTTTTCGGAAACTCCGGCAGCATGCTGAAAAACATACTCCGGCGTAAAATCCCTGAAGCGCCGGAGCAAACCGCAGCGCCGGAGCAACATGTGCAAAATCCAAGAGAAGATCCGGAGGTAAATGGGGCGCTACGCCAGAGCAAACGCTAGTGCGAAAACGGCCATAGTGATGAATCAGAATACTGACTCAGAATACTGAAATGTTATGGGAGGACCTGAGTATACCAGCATACTGGTATGGAATGCATTCTCAGAATTAAAAACAAAAAAGCCTGCTTTTTGTTCCAGGTACACATTCCTAACGACAAGCCCAGAATTTTGCATTTAAATTGTTTCTGGCCAATAGTGCCAGGGTAAAGCTAAGAAAAACTGCAGTCCTTACATTTTTCTTGGCGACATTGATGGAAAATGTTATTAAAATACATCCCAAAGTCCAGGCCTCAGGAGCTCAGCTCTTGAACCTTTCTGAGAGTTCCACCTCCTTGTCCATTAAATAGTAGGTGCAGCTGCATAACAATCCCTGGATGAGCTCCACTACCTATTTTTCTACAAAACAATCCCTGCCGACATCTAATTATTAAGCCCACTGAAGACTGAATTATTAAGTGCAAGCATGGCTTCTGTGGAGGGAAGGCCAACCTTTCAGAGCATTAACAAGCATACGGCATGACATAGTTGGCCTTCCCAAACTGTTTTTGACAAATTCCCTAATCAAAGACCCCTGAGTAAAGCAGTCATGACAGATGCAGACCACAAAGTCTAAATTGCTCAGGAATAAGCCAGGTTGAATGGTGCTGAAAGCCAGTGCTACGGGGGACATACCCAACCAGCAACTCATTCATTGCCTCTGCTGGCAGTGTGGGGAAGCCAGCTGGTAAGCTCACACCAACATTGTGCCTGCTGAAGGGTCTGAGCCAAGCGACTCTTGCAGCACTGGCAGAGTTTCTGGGGCTTGGCTCTGCTTGTTCCTGGCTGCCACCAATCCTCGAGGGCAGTGACTCACTGGGAACTTTCACAGTAAGTTAAATGGTCAGCCACCACTGAGAATAAGGTAAGAAGCCTTGAATTAAACTAGGATGCAATCTGGAAGCCAGCGTAATTCTAGAAGAGCGAGCAATTAAATGGCATGGAACAGGGTGGGACAAACCAGCAGGCTGAGACTCTCCAACCTTGCCAGAAGCTTATGTGAGGATATCCTTTAGGATCCCAAACCAGCAGAGCTAGGGTGTTTTTCACTAGTAGAAAATAATATGTGACCTGGATCTGAGATCTGGCTAGGAACTGGATTCAGCATTCAGACACAACGAGACAGTAGCTGGATCAGTCAACAAAAAAATAAGCTGAATACAGAAGGACATTAATATAGAAATAGAAACATTTATTTGATTTGGTATTTAGCTAAATCCATTTATTATTGGCCAGCTGTCTAAGATCTGGGCTGAGCTTTTGTTTCCTTTCCTGTTGCAGGTATTTAAGCCAGGCTATGGTGAGGTGTCAGCTGATGGCTCACAGCCTGTGCCTTTAACAAGATGTCCCAGTGGATTCAGGAACAGCTCAAGAGTTGAAGCCGTACTGGATTTTTGAGTGTGTTAAATTACACATTTGTGTTTCTTTGGGATGAAAACACACTAAAAATACCAAAACAAATGCAAATTTTGGCTTCATTTTCTTCTTCACTGGGAAACTGGTAATACTTAGACACAGAATAGCATAATGCCTTATGAAAAACTTATCATTGCGCTTCTATTCTTCTGTTTACCTTCACCACTGTTAAGGTTGGTGTACTAGCACATCATACTGATTAATGTTATCACTGTTCAGTCAGACTACATCCCTCCACCCAGTTTGGAATTTAGTTCTTCATGTCTCTCATTAATGAGCTTATAAGCACAACACAATTTGACCTCTAATTAGTGAGTTAAGGGGGGAAAAAACACAATTTGACCTCCAATTAGTGAGCTAAGGATTGTAGGTGGGGGAAGCAAAAATATGCCCTGTCAAAACTAAAAAATAGCCCTTTCAGGAAGTGATCTGATCAACTGATTACACTAGGCTCCACAACTTGAAAGAGGAAGGGGCGATTAGCACAATGCTTTAATTCTGTTTTGTGGCCTTTACCTTTACGAACTTGAGGAAGTTATCTTGAGGGAACTGCCTTGCCTTACAGCTTGAATCCTTATCATTTATTGATTATATCCAATAAGATTAAAGTACTAAGGCATATGGAAACACTTCTTTGAGAGATTGTCCTATTTTCTTCCTTTCTTTTGCAATTTAACGCTATTTGAGTTACCCATTAAAGCCATGCTTTATACAGATAAGTAGTTTGACCGGTTGGGATTACATAATGTAGCATAAATCTCTACCAGGGCAGTTTCTTAATGTTTACATTGCTACCACCCAACAGTTCATGAACATTTTAGAAAAATATACTACCTTTTAAGACTCCCTCCCCCCTTTTGGATCATTTATTTAATGAACTCTCCTTCTACCAGCTTATTATAAAAATGAGATAATTTCTGATAATAAGAAACCAGGGAGGAAGATTGTGCAGATTTTTATCTTTATGGCGCTGTTGCCATTTTATGAATTTCTCATTATTGTCTTTTACAATATTGAAAAATGCATAATGAAAACTGAACATAATGAAAACAGGAACACCATTTACAATTTCAGCCTGCATCTTTCATTATCATTTCCTCTATATTGCTTTTTTGAGAGCCATAAAACATCAAACTTCCTTTGTAACTTACACTAAAAGCTGGCATTATTTCCCCCCCTTCCTAATCTGATTTATGGGTCCAAACAAAGCCATAGATTCACCATATGTTGAGAATTTTGCAACTAGATAAAAATTCTGCCAATTTAGCACAGTTTTATCCATTTTGGATCCCAGGGTGTCAAACACCCAGCCCACGGGCCAGATGCGGCCCACCCAAGGCTTTGATCAGGCCCCCAGGGCCCTTTTCTCCCCCCTCCTCCCCCTCCTGTCTTTACTTATTGAAGCTCCCAGGCTCTTACAGCTCCCAGGCTCTTTGAAGTTTGCAGGCTGAGCTCTTTCAGTTTCAGCCTGGAAGTTTCAAAGGCTCTTTGAAGCACCCTTTGAACCTTGCAGGCTGAGTCCCTGGCTCTTCTTGCCTTTCTTTGCTGGCTGCTGTAAGGAAAACCTGGGGTGGATTTTAAGATCCATTCCACATTTTCCTTACAGCTTTGTCTGTACTCTGCAGTGGTTTCAAATGGAATAGAGATGGTTACATTTTCAGCTTTCCTATAGCTAGCTGAAACTCATGCTGCCTGGAGTTGTGTCCTTGCAAACAAGGATTGATGCTTTCAGCCAGTTTATCTCTCCTGACTGGACCTAATCTAGGGAGTACTCTAATGTGGGAATCCACAGCCAAAAGGGGGATATTATACTGAAAAGGCTTTGCCAATCTGAGTAGACTGGTGGGGAGAAGTTTACAATGCCATTTCATTGTTTCCACAGAGTCAGAGCCTTGTGCTTTTTCTTGATGTTTTATTTTAAACATTGCATTGCCAAATTCCACTAGTATCCCATCTTTCCAACTTTAATTATGTGTCCATTATAAAGTTTTTATCTCCACTTCCTGGCATTAGTCAGTCAGTCAGTCAGTCAGTCAGTTTAATACGGCTCTAGGCCAATCAACAACAACAACACAACACATCGATAACAATACAACAACAACACAACACCAAGCTAAAATATCACAAAACAATATAATAACTATGTACAACCATCAAAGTAGTAATAAAATTATCTGATATAGGCAATACTTAACTAAGGGCAACTTTCTTTCAAATGCAAGCAATGTTAAATTTCTTCCTGTCAAGGTCGGAAACATATAGGAACTTGGTCCGGTCCCTCCCAGCCAAGCCGGCATCGCCGGCGTTCAGGCTGGGGGCCGTCTTTGCCCCCTCGGAAGGAGGGAGCAACAGACCGCTCGGCCCCGGTGCATCCGGGTCCTTTTTCTGGGTGCGGCGTCGGGGCTATATAAGCCCCGGCCCCGCCCAGAGCTCTGGCAGGCTGCTTTGGCTCTCTGAAGGAGAGCCACGTGCGGGATCGGAACGGCGGCGCAAGCGGCTGGGCTGGCGCGATCGATTCCTGGAGCCTTGGTCGAGTCTTCTCAGAGCAGCGCGGTGTTGACGGCAGCGCAAGCGGCGGGGCTGGCGCTAACGACTCCCGGGGCCTTGATTGGAGTCTTCCCGGAGCAGCGCGGCGTTGGCAGCAGCGCAAGCGGCTGGGCTGGCGCGAACGGTTCCGGGGGCCTGGATCGGCGTGCCGGTGGAGCAGCGCGGCGATGATGGCGGCGCGTGCGGCTGGGCTGGCGCGAGCGGCGGCTTCAATCGTTGGGGTTTGGTGCCCGGAACGGGGGCCGGCAGCGCGTGCGGCAGTTAATTCCGGCGTGTAGCATTTAAGTCTAAGGGAGGCTGGACGTGCGCAGCGGCGGCTGGGCACGGCCCGCGGTCCGCGCAGCAGCCATGTCACGAGGCTATTTTCGGGCGCCAGGGGAAAAACAGGGCACGCCCTGCGCAAGGCGCGTGCTGCGGCCATCTTGGGTGAACGGCTTTGAGCGGCAAGGTGGCAGAGCTTTATCTGCGTGCAGCGCGTGCGGCAGCCATTTTGAGTCGAGCATTTTGTTGGCAAGGGAGGCAGAGCGTCCTTTCAGCACGGCCGTGCGGGGGACATTTTTTCTTTTAGCGCAGCGAGGCGCATTGAAGGGCCGCCGATTACGGCCAGTGGAGCACGCGGGTGCCATTTTTTGTTTGTATTTTATTGTAATGTGAGAGATGCTGTGGGTTAAGGTGGCAGAGGAGCTCAGGTTCAGCCACCGGCATCTCCAGTTGCAAGTTAACAGTAGAGGCGATCTGGCAGCAGGCAAGGGGTAAGATCTTGGCCTGGGACCCGGGAGAGACACAGCTGGGCTTAATAGAGAGGGACGGTGGCTCAGTGTTAGGCATCTGCTGGGGAGGTAGAAGGTCCATGGTTCATTCCCTGGCATCTCCCAGAATGGGTCCAGGCAAATAGGTGCAGATGGCCTTAGCTTGAGTCCCTGGAAAGCTGCTGCCGGTCGGAGCGGACATGCTGACTTTGAGGGCTGAGGGTCTGATTCAGTAGAGGGTAGCTTCATTGTTACCTTGCTGATTCCGGCTGGTACACCCTATACAGTGAACCCACCCACCCCCTCCTGGGTACTGTGATGGCTTGCATACTTGGGGCCGTTTTTGGGACCGGCTTCGCTTTATTCTGCCTCCGCCCCTTTCCCTTTATGGCTTGGGTGGCTCACATTAGCGTAACTCAGTGACTACTCGGTTACTGTGGGGGTTATTTTGTCACTGTTGTGTGTACTGCTCAGTGCAAGGGCAACACTTGGGCAACACTAGGGAACCCAAGGAGGGCTCAAGGGTAAGCTGCTTGCCCGTCCGTGGGCTGGGTCTGCAGCCAGGTCCAGGTCCGGCTGAGGAGCCAGGACAAGGTGGGCGAGTCCAGTTGGCAGTCATCAGCAATTGGAGGCGTTAGAACAGTGGAGAGTCGCCGTTGGGGCTCCCGTATGGGATGGGCGCCGCCGCGCTTTGGGGTGTTAGAAGCGCTTTACTTTTGGGGCGGAGATGCCGGCTCTTTTGTCTTTCTTACAGGGTGGTGCGGCAGGGCCAGACCCATTGCCGAAACCGGATGTTGGCCCGGGCGTAGGCCCGCCGGGTGAGCAGGCGATCGGCGGCGTGCTTGGAGGTGGTATGCCGCAGACCCCGGACGGGGTTGTACTCCCTCGGAGTTTGGGGGGTAAGGTATTGTGCAGCAGACATCGGAGTGGCCGTGGGACCTATTCAAATGCCCCCCCTTCCTCTAGGGACGGGGGTAGGTATTTTGGTCGCAGGACAGTCCGGAACACCCGCCATGCAGTGGGTTCGTGGCTGCCTGGGTTTGGCCTTTTGACTTGGGTTTAGCCTTCTGTATAGGGAGCTCAAAAGAAGAGAAAGACGTGCTCGACAAGTAGGAAAAAGAGAATTAAAACACAGAAGGGTGGAGAGGCCGTGGGCAAATGGGTTGCCCGGCTTTCAGGTTACGTTGGCATCATTGCCTTGGGCGCAGCCGGCTAAGGCGGCTGCTTGGTTTCAGTACATGGATATTAGTTATTGGGTGCGGCATGGCTGCAATACGGCGTGGCCTTCCGCATGAGGGCCGCCGCCAACCCGTGGTTGCCATGGGACCAGGCCGGCCAGCAGCTTTGGCTGCGGTGATGTCTCCGGCAAGGCCTAATGTGGGGACAGGTCCGATGCGGACACTGGGCACAGCAGCAACAACGGCAGCCTTGGGCAAGGGTTTGCCTCATGGCGGGCCAGCCGGGACATTCCCGGCTGTTACGCGGGGAGTTCGCTTCAGGGGAGGCGCCCCAGAAAGCCATCCAAGTTGAACATGAATGCCCACTTTGTAGCGGGCTTCATGCCCCCCCCTTTCCGCTTGCAGCAGGTCGCGGCTTTGGCCTGGGGGTAGGGCCCAGGGAGCTGTGGCGCCAGTCAATAGTTACTGGAACAGGGGCCCAACCCCCCCCCCCTTTTTAGCTGTAGGTTCTCAATGGTTTTGAGAAATTACCCATGTGAAGCGGATGGGCAGTAGTTGTGGATAGGGTTTTTCTTTCGGGTTTAGGATCCCCTATCTGGGGCTTGCCCCCCCCCCCCTGTTTGGCTTCTATCTTTAGGTCTGTGGTAGGTCTTGAGCACGTAGTCAGGGCCAAGATCGCCAGACGGTATCAGGAGGGCAGGGTCCTTGGCCCCCTTTGACATGCCACCGGTATACACTTGCGGGTATCTCCCTTGGTGGTGGTGCCTAAGAAGGTGCCCGCCTACCCCAAAGGGGCGCCGTTCCAAAAAATTTTGTGTTTAGTGCGGTACAACTCCTTTGTTCAGGGGGCCACAGTAGAGTGGGGTTGTGTGTTGGGGCAAGATGGCGATATGCGACATTAAGCAGGCATTTCGTCTCTTGCCAGTGCATCCCGAGGATTTTGCTCTCCCGAGGGGTTGCCCGGTATCCTGCCCTGCATTCGAGCGCTTCAGTTCCTTGCAGAGTGGGCGCTACAGGACAGTGCCGGGTTCAATGACACGGGCATTGTTTGGGTGTCCACCTTGTTGGTGGTCCTGCGGGCACAGGGCTATGCGCCAGGCTTACATTCCTGCAGTACTTAGCCATCGAGCCAGGGGTACCGTTGGCGCATGGGAAGACTGAAGGGCATAGTTCGGTGCTTGCCTTTTTAGGCAGTTGGCGGGACTCACACAAACAGGCTTCTTGGCTGCCGGAGGCAGAAGTTGCTGATCTTAAGGCCAGTCGGTTGCCCTGATAAGCAGCGCAAGGTTTCGCTGCTTGATTCGCGGTCAGTGGTGGGTCACCTTAATGTTGCAGGTGGAACGGGGGCACCCGTAGGGCCTTTTCTTGAGGTGTCTTGGTTACGCTCTGAGTCAATTGCACCTGGATCTCTGGTAACCTGGGAAGTTGAAGCCGGTAGGGACATTCACCTGGCTTTAGCACCTAGTGCCGGAAGGGCTTCGGATAGAGAGGTCCCTCAATTCCGGGTGGTAAGGAACTGCTACTCTGCAGGATGGCCGGCCAATCTTGGCGGCTCATATTAGGCATTTCTGCATGTTTTGGTAAGAGAGCGGTCTGGGGTTGAGCATTATTGAGGGCCGACTGGTGGTGTTGGCCTTTGGTAGTTAAGCTCATGGGTCGTGAAGAATATCTACTAGTAGAGGGGCATACGATGGAGCGCCCACAAAAAAAAAAAAAAGAAAGAAAAGAAAAAGAAAAAAAGAAAAAGAGAGAGAGAGAGAGAAACGGTTGGCCTGTGGTGGTCGGCAGCTTTAATTAAAAAAAAAAAAAAGAAGAAGAGAAAAAAAAAAAGAGGAACAGGTGCACCTGCTGGTCACCTGGGGGTAGTTTTGGAGGGTGACGGTTATCGTTGGTTGGTCTTATTTGTTCTGACAATTTTTGTTTTGTTTCAGGTGCTGTGGCTCGTAGGGAGAGGCATCATATTCTCATCTGCGGGCGCAGCAAGGTTTTCCGGGCGGCCCATCCAGCCGGGCTCTCCAACAGGCACCCAGCTGGGTTTCAGCGATGGGGCGGTTGGGGAATGGTAGGGTCGTCTGGGCTCGTGTTGGCCTGGGATTAGGCCATTGCAATAGGGAGAGAGGAGGGCACCTCCTTGCACACCTTGTATCCACCTGGGCGGTTTTAGGGGAGCACCTATGGCCTAGCACCAAGTGTGCAGGTGGTCTGCAAGAACCGTAAATGGGCTACACGGCTCAATGCGGGGACTGCAGATCACGTGACAGCCTCATCCGTGCGGGTCTTTCCATGGGGGATTGATCCTCGCCCAGTGGGTGATTGGCTCGGGGCCTGGCCGCTCAGCAACAACCCGACTCTGGCGGGCTTGTGCTGGGGGCGGGGTGGCTCGCCCTTTGGACAAGGCGGGGTCCGGGGTTGACCCCAGGGCTTGTCCTTTTTTGGCTGGTTCCAGTATGGTCAGCTAGATCGCCAGGTAGGAGTCGGAGGTGCCCTTGCACTTGGAGGCTTAGAGCGCGCTAGGCGCAAGGCAATGGGCCCCTGTAGAAAGCCATGGAGAATGGCTTGGGATTCTCCCTCATCTGGCCATGTTTAGGCTGGACTGGGATCATTTCAGGGTTGGGCAACCGGGCCATTTTACGCTGAGTTACGGCAGGGTTTGCGGTCGGCTCTGGGCCGTCCGTTGGGGCGCTAATGCCTAAGCAGAGGCTTGGCATTGGCGGTGGCTGGAGGATGTTTTGGCCATAGGGTTTGCGGGGAGCACCTATGGCCTTGCACCATTGGTGCGGGTGGTCTGTAGGAACCGCAGATGGGCTACACGGCTCAGTGCGGGGAATGCAGATCACGGAGAGCCTCACCTGGGCGGATCTTTCCATGGGGGATCGATGCTAGCCCAGGTGGAGAATGGCTGGGGCCTGGCCGCTCAGTTACAACCCGAATACGGCGGGTTTGTGCTGGGGGCAGGGTGCTCGCCCCTTTGGACAAGGCGGGGTCCGGGGGTGACCCCAGGGCTTGTCTGGGTTAGGTCTCATCCCTGCCAGTTTACAGGTTAATTAATTATTTAATAAAGCGGCCCGGTTTTAAACCCAACACCTTGTGTCTGTCTCTTCATTCCGACTGGGGGGGCAAAGCAAGATCCAGGGAAAGTTGATCACACCCGTCCCCTAGGAGGAAGTGCAAGACTTGGGCCTGATTTAAAGATTCAGCTAACATTAAGTGGTTCCGCAGAAGTTTGTACCTTACCTCTGTATGGAAAAGACAGTTCAGAATAAGATGGGGAACAGTATCAACCTCCTCCAGGCCGCACGGACAGATCCTGTCTTCTAGCGGAATCTTATGGAAACGGCCCCTCAGAACTGCTGTGTCCAGAATGTTCAAGCGTGCCAAGGACAGCATCCGCCTGATCTTAATTGGCTGTATCTTTCCTAGATACCTGGCACTTTTAAGATCACTTGTAAAGAGGGTTGGGATATACGTCCCCCCAACTTTGGCCAGAGATTGTTTCAACTCCAATCTCAGTAATCGGTCTCTGATAATTGCTTTTGCCCCGTTCTTAAACTTCCTGGCATTATATTTTATTACACTCATGGCCCAGCCCCACAAAGTCCCATTTGTGTCAGATCTGGCCCTCCAAACAAATTAGTTTGACACCCCTGGTGTAGACTATTTTGGTTCAGTGGACTTAATGTTTAGTTGTGATCACATGTTACTTTTTTATATCTTGTTTTATGAAATCCCAGTCAACTTTCCCAAATAGGTTCATACATGCAGGTAGATATTTTATTTCCTCACATTCCTTCTCTAAGTATGAGTCTGCATGGATAATGTCAGATGTCTGTACACCCATGCAGATACAGACCCAACAAGAGGTGGCAGCAGTTGCTATGCATAATAGTTAACCCTTTTCTGATTACTAGGATGACAAGAATTGCTGCCATCTGTCACCCTTGCTCATTATATTTTTGAAACCTGTGCTCAGTGTCATTGTTAGCATTGGGACATGGGCAACTAGGAGGAAACAGGATACAGGAATCCTGGCAAAAAAAACCCACTAGATCTTGGAAGGAACTGCAGTGGCAGAGTTTGCAAGACATCTAGGCAGGGGAATGGGAAGGCAGATGGACAGAAGAATAGGAAAGAAAACTGAGAGTTGTTTGGAAAGTATTAAGCCAAAATTTGGAAAGTATCAAGCCAAGCCACGAGGAACCAAAAAATCAAACTGTGCAATTGTGGGGCGGGGGGTGAGGAAGCCCTTGCTGGTAGCAAAAGCTAGCAGCACTTCAGTTCCATCTGGGATAAGGCTGTTTTTCTCTTCTTGCAGGTATTAAACATGTCTGTGGCCAGAGGACTAATCTAAAGGGCTCTTAGCCTGGAGTCTGTGTAGGCAGCCTCTTCAGTTAAGAGTCCAGACTGGGACCTGTTTTTAGTTTGGAGTTTTTTTGGCTGCTTTATTTTATTATTGTATTTTAAATGAGGAAATGCTGTGGGGTGAAAAGTGGTATATAATTACCATAAATACAATTTAAATAACCTATCTTTTGAGTACTTCCTTACCCATTTTAAAAACGTGCAAAAAAGTAGTATTGCAAATAGCTCTACATCCTTAGAATTGGTGAAGAGACTGCCGCTCTAATACTGAATTAATGATATGGTAGAGAGAAGGAAATCCCATCAATTTCAATACATCTTACTTCCACAAAACGATTTTAGAACTGAAAGATCCCTTTTCAGCATGGGATTTCAACTTACTTCTAAATGAGCTTACTTCTGGGAGAGATTGTGCCTCTGGAGCCTAGTCTTGAGAGTTTCCTGTGCTTTTGCATATGTTTAATCAGTTCCGTGTTATTAGTGCCATAGACAAAATATATATGCATCTAATGATGCATAGTAAGCTGTGGATATTTTCAGAGCTGACTGGTGCCATGCATCCCCAGATGTCCCTGATCAAAACCAGATGTGCTTTGTATCAGAAAGACTTCTAACGACATCTATGGGAAGCTAAAGTAAGAGTAACTGAAGCCAGATAGACCTGCTTTGATTTAAACAAATCAAAGCTCATCACAGCCATAGTAATTAATAACCCGAGACGAGAGAAAACGTGAACAATAAGAGACGTCCATTTGGAATGCTATCAAGAAACTAACAAAGGCCTTTGGGTTGAAGTGTGGGGACAGTCATTATAATCATTGAAAGAAATTGGTAAGCAAAAATAAAAAAATAAGGGCCCAAATCACAGACATAGCTCAAGAATATGGATTTTGATTACAATGGCCTTAGTCATGACAGCACCTGAAAAGCAATTCTTCACTTGAATCACTGTGGGCACAAATGCTAGAGCTCTGGCTAATGATATAAGACAAGGTCTTGGGCTGTAATTATGTTCCTTACCTCATGTATCTGGCAGAAGTATTAATGAATCAAGGCTCCAATAATTACAGCTGGAAGGCTTGAAAAGTAGTCAGATGAGAGTGGAGCAAGGAGATCTGATCCTGTTTCCACTGCACTAAATGCTGGTTTGCTTATGGTTGTACTTTATGGTTACAAAAAGTACAAAAAACCCGCAAAATATCTTGTGATCTGTGCATGTTATACTTCTAACAAAGTAAGATATTAATACTGAAAACACTTATTGGCCATTGATTTTGTAATAATTCCATAGTTGTTCAGGGCAACAAGGAGAATACTTTCTAGGATTCCAAACAAGGCCTTGCTTAGCTCCTGTCTTGTTCAAAACAAGAAAGAATTTGAAAGTGGATAAAAGCCTTTATTCAGCCCTAAAGAGCTATCTTGAATTCACAGTAATTTCTGCAAGGGAATATTACCTGATTCCTAATGTGCCACAACAGATTTCATCATAAATGTAGGGATTCTCATTTTAATAACAGAAAGAAACCAATGTATAAGCACCAAAAATTATGAGCCTAAATCACTGGCCCGGGGCAAGAGCAGAGATTTTGATTATAATGGAATGACAACACTTGCAAAGCAATTTTTCATTTTAATCAAACAAAGGCGAACTAGAAATGAGATATACAAAGAAATGAATAAATGGTGTGCTGCAAATGTAAAGGGGAGCTTTGAGCATCATTTGTTGTAGTGAAATCTTGTTTATAACATGCACCAGTTGTGTTCTCAGGCGTCAATGATGGTTACTGTAAAGAAGAAACTTTTATGAAATGGATAAAATAGGCCTGTCAACTTCGGCTTAGAACATTTCTGGATGCTCACAGTGGAGGGAAAATACAGCTAGATCCACATTTTCATAAAGCCTGAACAGCTGGATTTATGTCTGATATAAGTTTTCAACTTGGTGGGTCAGTGGAACTATCTCTGTTCAAATAAAATAAGCAGTTAGATGGACTGGAGTTTCTAGGTGTCTGCCTAATTCTAGATTAGCCATCCAATTCTTCCATTGTACTTACCAGTCAATGAAAGGGGGAGGGGGAGAACTGTTTCATAACATCCTAACTGAATCTTTACTCTTGCAGACAAGATCTGTGAGGTCTTTAAAATTTGCTAATAAACTATTATAACTGCCCATGCAATGTTTCACCAAAATTATCCAGTGAAGCATTTCCATGGTTGGAAGAATTTCCATCTGTGGAACATGATTTTGTTGCCACCTCAGCCCAAAATTCCTACTGCAATGCTTCATTAAAACATAGGGCCAGATGTTCTCAAATCCCTGGGATCATAATTGAGGGAGGGGATAGGAAAAAAAAGTCATGCTGTATGGGCAGAAATCACCTGGATCGAAGCAAGGCTCTTTAAACTTTTTCTAATAAAACCTCCATTCCATTTTGGTTATCTAATTTGGTAAAAACAATATTTCTTAGAATCATAGAGTTGGAAGAGACCTTCAGGGTCATCTAGTCCAACCTCCTGCACAATGCAGGAAATTCACAAATGTTGTTGTTCAGTCACACAGTTGAGTCTGACTCTTTGTGATCCCATGGACAAAGTCATGCCAGGCCCTCCTGTCTTCCACCATCCTCTGAAGTCTGCTCAAATTTGTGTTAGTTACATCAGTAATGCTGTCCAGCCATCTCATCTTTTGCCGTCCCCTTCTTCTTTTGCCTTCTGTCTTTCCCAGCATCAGGGTCTTCTCCAGTGAGTGCTCCAGTGAGTGCTCCATTTGGTGGCCAAAGTATTTGAGCTTCAGCTTCAGCATCTGACCTTCCAGGGAACAGTCAGGGTTGATTTTCCTTAGGACTGACTGATTTGATCTTCTTGCAGTCCAAGGGACTCTCAAGATTCTTCTCCAGCACTACAGCTCAAAACATCCTAATTCACTTCCCCCTAAATTCACAGGATCCTCATTGCTGTCAGATGGCCATCTAACCTCTGAAAAACCTCCAAGGAAGGAGAGACCACAGCCTCATGAGGAAGCCTGTTCCACTGAGGAACCACTCTAACGGTTAGGAAGCTCTTCCTAATGTTGAGCTGGAAACTCTTGATTTAATTCTTATTTGACAAGTATTACTCCTTATTGATACCCATTTCTTTTTTGTACTTTTTGTTTTCTAATATTTAGTATACCTATATATATATATATATATATATATATATATATATATATATATATATATATTTGCTAGTCATTTTATAGCAATTATTATTTTACTAGTTCTTCCTTGGTTTTTGTTATATTGAACCACTTTTGTATTATTATTATTCATGGATTATTGTTATTTTCTCAAAAGGTTAATAAAAGTTATAAAAATTTAAAAACCCTCCATCATATAGCTGCAACAATTCAACTTAATTATCTAAAAAAAAAATCCTTTTAATGTAATTATTTTACTCTTAATTTTTAAATCCATTCAGTTACCCTGAGTTATTTCTAAAATGTTTTCAAGCAACTGACCATGCTCGTCTTATGCCATGGTTGCTATTTTTAAGACTGTAGTCACGATTGAATAGCTGTATCGTTAACCCAATATATAACACTATTTTCTGGCACTTAGGATCTACTGCTGTCCTGTCACATCTCTCATGGGTGTACTGTTGTAAAACTCTGCTAATACCAATGATTGGTCTGCATCCTCAAAATAACTAAAGATCCCAAGAGAATCATGAAACAGACTGCAACTTTCCTCCTCTTTTCAGCAAAGACTTAGAGGTCTGTAACATATTTTGGGAAGAAGAGCAGAGACTTCCACAAGGAACTGGAACATCAAGGAACTCTGGGATCCCAGTAGACGATGTGTCTTGGTTTAGAAAAGTAAACAGGCTAAAATAAGAAAGCTATATGACTGATAAAGGGTACAGTCTGCTGACTTCAGCAAGATCCCATCTCAGCATTAGATGCTGCATTTGTAAGCTTAATGGAACTTGGGATATAAGCCAGTGTTTTAAAAGAACAAGCTGCTTGCAGATTGACCATTGATGGATTCACGGTACCTCCAACTGGTTCTTACTTTTCACCCAGTCTCCACAGAACACACTTGCAGGATATCTAAGCTTTTGCTCATGCTGTTCAGCTGAGAGAGAGAGAGACCACCATGGAAGGAACAGTGGCAGTGAAGTCTTCATGGGAGGTTTAATACTTCCAGTATAGGGATGCCCAAGAAAAAGGGGTATGTTAGTATAAGCACTACATTCTGAAACTGGTAGTTACGCAGGGCTTTTTTTGAGCAGGAATGCAGTTCCGTCTGGCTTGTTGTTAGGGAGTGTGGCCTACATGAAAATGAGTTCCTGCTGGCTTTTTCTACAAAAAAGCCCTCTGAGCAATAGTGACATCAGGAGGTGAGGTCTAATATGCAAATTAGTTCCTGCTGGGCTTTTTCTACAACAAAAGCCTTGGTTACACGGAATTACAAAGTAGTTAACTACAGCTGGAGAGAGAGAAAAATGGCCTTTCAAAATACAGGTACAAGGCCAGAGAAAACCAATGCCCACACTTCTAGATGGTGGGGTACAAATGGATCTATTTGTAAAGAACCTTCAAGTTCTGGGCCTTTTGGTTGGGCAGCTTCCATAACAGGAGATTTATTCATGAAAAAATCACAAAATCACACTGTCATGCCTCAAAAGTCTTTCTTCAATGAAATTCAGAAATTTCTTCACACTAACTGAAAACGAAGAAAATTATTATCACATTCACCCTCATGCTAAACTAAATATATGATACTTTAAAAATATGATTTTTTCACACACCATAAAAGATTGTTTTTTAAAATCACCATCAAATTCACCTTCATGCCTCATCGCAGTATTCTGACTAGGAGAATCTTTTCATGTTGGGGCAAAAAAATCAAAAATCCCAGGAAGGGATTTTCAGGTTATGCCTCCAACTAGAGTGCATTCATACATACATTGAGATGGGATTTGCCACAGCTTTTTCTTGCACAGTGTGAACTCAGTCCTCCCCCTCCCCCATACAGTTCTTGGGGGTGAGATGGGTTTGTGATGTCACCAAAACACACAATCAGTGCTGTGCATGGTCCACTTCTACACAAAATCAGTTTTCCAAATTCGTTATTGAATGGGAAATTGCACATCTCTATACAATGCAATGAGCACACTTCCATAGAGGTATTCAATATACATACCCTGTGAGAGAAACAAAACACAAACACAGATGATCGATAGTTTTTGTTAGCATTTCCACCTTCATTAGAAAATAGAAATACATGTTCTGAATAGCAAAGGAATGATTAGGCATGGGGCATCTGCCATATAAAAGTATCCAAAAGCACAGGAAGGTTTTTAATGGAATTCAGAGAAGTATAGGTATTGTCAATTAAAGCTTTAGGGTATTCAGTATTCAGTCAGTATATTTATAAATAGTACTTTGTAAATATAGCCACAATAAATATTTAATATAGGTATCAGTAGATATCATGATTTTTTCTGTTGAAAAGGTTTCTGTATTTGAAAAAACAGAGGTCATTTGAATTAAATTGGGTCAATCACATTATGTATCTTGCAGCTTGATTATATTTAGCTTTAGTGTGGAAAACTTTCAGTTCCACTAAGAACAAAATTCCCAGGCTGCTTCATGTATCTAACTAAGTCAGCTGTAGCCACAATAAATATTTGGTGCATGATCTATGGCAGAGGATCAAAAAGAAACAAATTATATCAATATCTAATCAATATATATAGCTTAGCAGTGCTTGGAATGAAGAAAAATAACAGTGCTTTTAGAAAATGGTCTTTTGTGGCAGTTTAAGCAAAGGAGAAGTCAGCTTGTTGAGGCGAAAGGAAACCAGATAGTTGATGAAAGGTTATTGACCTTTTAAGAGAAGCCACAGGACAGCTGGGACACCAGCAGCAAGCTTAAGAAGAACTTCCTCTTTTTCTGCAGAAGGTGGAACATATACGCAGGTTAATAGCAATTTAGCAATAAGGAATGTGTTTGGTAATATTCTCAATAAGGAAACAAGGGACAGCTGTTAACGAGAAAAGGCCCATATAAGGTAGACAAACCCAGGAAGATGAACCAACAGACTAGTACACCACACAAATTGTGGTTGATGCGTGTTTTTGTCAGTGTCCCAGGGACCTGGGGAACTGAGATGTGTTAAGGTAGTGGCTGGGTTGAGAAACCCTATAAAAGAAGCCGGGCAACTGTAATTTGCTGCTCAGAGTTCAGAGTCCAGACTCTCTCTCTCTGAAGCCCGTGTGCAGGGCGCGTGTGCACGTTAAATAAAGAAAGCTGTTTTCCTGATCTTGCCTCAGACCTCATTTGTAAGTATGATTTACTATTAATTGGACAACACAGGACTTTTCCTGCTACAGATCCACCTCCCCATATATATAGTATCTATATGCTAATAAATTGTCACAGGTCAGCAAAGTTTGGTTTCAGCCTTCCATGTCCTCAGGCAGTCCACAAGCTTATCAGGAGCTTATGCACACCTTCTTTCTATTCTAGATGCAAATTACTTCCACCACAATCAACTTGTACTGAGGAATCAGGAAGGAGAGTGACATGGAAATGTGGGAGGTATTCACAAGCCTCCTGATCCTCATAATCCCACAGTATATTACTTGTATCTGTTAACACAATGAGGTGTAACGGAAGATTCTATGGAACTTTATGATAACCCTTCTGTGTAAAGACATATGAAGCTGCCTTATATTGTATCAACAGATCAATGATCCATCTAGCTCCATTTTGTCTCCTCTGGATATCAGGTAGAACTAGGTTTTCCCCAAAATGTATTTCTTGAGATCTCTTTCTGGAGACATCAAAGATTGAACCTGGGACCTTGCGCATATAAAGCATATGCACTGCCACTAAGTTGTAACACCCCCCCCTGACATATTGCATGCTTAGTGTTTAATGTCACCAATGTCAATTTTAATGCATCATACTCTGGTTTCTCTTGCATAATTTTAATGCATAATAGGCATATAGGACTCACTTTCAGAAGTACAGAGATATTCTGAGCCAAAGGGCAATTTTATGGCAGCAGAATCAATGGATCATGCTTTTGAACCTTAGCATCCATATTTATTGACAGAATTCCTGCACTCTAGAGAGGAAGGTGGGGCAGAAGAAGAACTCGACTTGATCACCATGAACGGAATGTAATAATGTTATCAACAAGGCCATTTAAATTATGGCCCACTTCCTGGTTATATGGTGTCCATATGGCAGAAGAACAAGCATGAGGTCATCCTTAAGAGGGAGTGTGTGGAATATCAGCGGAAGGAAATGCTACAAGACTCTTGTGGATTTTGCATGCAACTATGAAATAAAAACACATCAATGTTAAGTGTGTACACATCAAACAAGGAATAGCACAGAATAAGTACACTTAGATTGCGTTCTAATTTAGCATTGTTTGGAAAAAAACATTACATGTTCCTCACACAGACCAGTAGAACAAATATAGATGGTTTTGATTAAATGATATTATCTTATACAGTATTTAAAGGACAATATGTCAAAGATCCATTATGACCAAATCAAAGGTATAGATTTAAAAGAAGCCAGCTATGCATTGCTGTAGTTAAATAAAGAAATTATTACTGATAGAGATTCTAATATGGGTTAGCAAAAGCAGAGGGTTATTTTTATTATTAACAAAATTTATATCTCATCTTTCTAGGGTTGCCAATCTCCAGGTGGGGTCAGGGAATTCCTCCAGTTTAGAGGCCCTCCCTCACTTCAGGGTTATCAGAAGGTGGTGGCAGGGACAATGGAGACAGATTCCCATAGGTCTGAGACCAATTCAAGTCAGAGGAGAACTTCTTTGTATGGGACAAGTATGGAACAATGACCGTGTCACTTTAAATGTTGAAAGTCTACTCTCCAATCTGCATCAAGAAGCTTCTGACTTCATTCATTCAGCACCATGGTATTGTGCCATCTGATATTTTTCGAACTTTGTAGGAACATTGTTAAATATTTGGGATTTTGATATTGTATAAATGAAGAGACCACAAAGGTTTTCATTTGCATACTTTATTTATTTTGCATGGTTGCTTTATTCACAACAGCTGGACAGCAACTTGGCAGGGAGTTTGAGCAGGAGGAACCAATATTGGAGGTCCGCTGCCTCACCTAAAAGCCTGGTGGAAGAGTTCCATTTTGCAGGCCCTGTGGAATTGTAAAAAAATCCCGCTGGGCCCTGATCTCTATTGGGAGCTCATTCCACCAGGTCAGGACTAGGGTTGAAAATGTCCTGGCCGTAGTTGAAGCTAGATGGATGTCTTTTGGAGACTTGATTGACTGTTCAGATTATTTTGAAATGTTGCTTTGGCAGCAGCTGCCTCCACAACACAAGGATCTACAATGTGTTCCTGAAGTTAAGCTGTGGCAATCATTTTGTGGCTGGCAGAGTTTTGGTATCTCTCTAAGTCTAAACCCAGATAGGTAGTGACTAGTCTATGACAAAGGAACCACTGTCAGTTCCTCCATCCTCAGATCACATTCCTCTTGGCCAGAACAAAATACAAGGTCAAGAGTGTGACCTGCACAATGTGCAGGGCTAGTTATTATTTGAGACAGGCCCATGGTTGTCATGATCATGAAATCCTGAGCCACTCGTGAGAAGACAACCTATGTATGAATGTTGAAGTTCTCCAGAACATCCAGTCTAGGGGGTCTCAACACCACACCTGAGACCAGTTCTATCAGCTCAAGCAGAGAGACTGTTAGGCAGCAGAATAGGTGTTACACAAACAGGATCCCAATCCTGTCTTTCAGTCCCAACATGAGGTACACAGCTTCAAAATTAGTAGTGTCCTGGATGAGACACCATTAAAACTACAGCATCAACACCTTCCTACTCACCAGACCTATGCTGATATATCACCAAGTACCCTGGACAGCACAATTGAGAAAAATTAACCACTTCCCCCTTTCCTAGCCAGGTCAGCCCTCACCTGGATGGCTACTCTTTTTCCTGTGACTGACCTGGCATTTAGCATCAAGATTTGATAGCCTGGTGAGTTGTTGATGGTTACCAACCACTTCTGCTGGAAGAAGAGCCAGAAGGGGCAACTGCATGCAATTGTCTGCTATCCCTTCACCTTACTTGGTCTTCTCTTCTTCCACCACCATGTTCCCCCCTATTTCACACACAATGAATCATGCCACCATCTCTCACCCCATTCTGTCCCCCCCCCCAAAAAAAATCCCCCACATCTCTCCCACCAGAAGGCAAAGGAAAAATAAAAAAAAAAAAAACACCCACGCAATATACTTTGTCACCTGGGTTTTTAAAGCATAAAACATAAAACAAACAGAAATCCAGAGCCAGGGCCGGCCCACACACTAGGGAAATTAGGCATTTGCCTAGGGCGCCAGGAGGGGGGGTGCCAAATTGGGCTCTTCCCCCTCTGCCGGCACCCAAGACAAATGCTTAATTGCCATGTGGCTGGCTCGCAGCAGCAATTAGGTGGCAGGGGGTGATGGCAGTGGCAGGCAGGCCACCTCCTCCCCACCAGTGCGCTCAGAGGAATGATGGCAACCTCATGCTTACCCACTTTGGCAGGCATCAGTAGAGCGCTCCCTCTTAATAGAGCAGAAGGAGGTTTCACTTTCCCCTCCCTTCTTGCCTGCCGCCCCCCCCCCCCCGGCACGCTCAGAGGAGCAACATTAGTCTCATCCTTACCTTCTTCGGTGGGCATCGCAGTAGACCACTCTCTTAATAGAGAGCAGGAAGAGGCTTCGCTCACCCCTCTCTTCTGGAACAGGAAGGGAGAGGGAGCGAAGCCTCATTCCACTCTGTGTTAAAAGAGAGCACTCTGCTGATGTCTGCCAAAGTGGGTAAGCACAAGGTTGGCGTCGCTCCTGTGAGCACACCGGGGGGAGGTGGCTTGCCTGCCGCCGCTGCCTCCGTCACCAAATTCCTGCCACGAGCTGGCCACCATGGCAATTAGACATTTCTCTTGGCTGAGCACGAGGTTGTCTTGGGTAAGCACAAAGTTGGCATTTGTTAGGCATTTGTCTTGCTTAAGCACAAGGTTGGCATCGCTCCTGTGAGTGCACCGGAAGGGGCAGAGTAGAGCATGGCACCACGTGCTTCTTCCTGTTACACCAAGTGCTCTGGATCACACACTGTCCAGTAGGTCAATCACAGTGATAAAAAAGCAAATAAATCAACTTTGATTTGGTAAGAGTGGTACCAATTTAGTGACAGATACACTGAGTTCCTTCATCATCATCATCAACCAACAATGTCAGAAGATAGAGATGGTTTGTAATCCATTTAATTTCTAAAAACTTTAAAGCACATTTACACATTAGAGCAGCTGCATTTTTGCCCCCCATCTGAAAGATCACAAAATTTTTCTGTAGATTAAAGGGCAGCCCCTTAGAAGAATTTCTTGATATTAATGTACACTGATCATAATAGTGGGAATTCAAAATTAATTATTAGAACAACCAGGGCTTTTTTTGTAGGAGGAACTCCTTTGCATATTAGGCCACACACCCCAGATGTAGCCAATCCTCCAAGAGTTTACAGTAGGTCCTGTAAGAACAGCCCTGTAAACTCTTGGATAATTGACTACATAAGAGGGTTGTGGACTAATATGCAAAGGAGTTCCTGCTACAAAAAAAGCCCTGAGAACAACTTAACATTTTCATTCAGACCTCCTATAACGAACATAGTCTCCCTGGCTGTAGAGAGAAACAGTAGCATCTACCACTTGCATAGGCCATGTTTTGAAGGGCAGGTGGAACTCCTTGCCACTTCAGTAGGATTATCACAACAGAAGGTCTGTTATGCAGCCTGCAGTAAAAAAAACAAAAGCCTTTGCATGCAATATGTAGGGTTTTTTTTTTTAAAAAACACTCTTAAAAATAGTATGTGGCAGTCAGATTGTAAAATGTACTAATGTGTCAAAGAACTACAATTTTGGACAAGGAGGACTACTATCCCTCCTGTTTAAAAATGGGATTCCTGTTTCCAAAGTCTCTTTCTCTGTGCTGATGAAACTAGTAACAGCAATGCTGTATGCAGGGTGTATAGATCTCATTGATTTTGGCTGGATTATGTGCATATGTAACTCTATGTTGGATTATGGTCCATTCAGTGGTGTGCTGGATTAGAGACACCTGAATAGCAGGCAGCCTATTCAAACCCCTTTTCAGTTGCAATGCTCACTGTGTGGCAATATAAAGCCTTCCTATCTCATAAGGTTTCTGCAAGGATAAAATGGCAGGGTGGGTGGGTGCGGTGGAATTGAGTACCATGAAGAAAGTTATGTTTTTCAGTCTGAGATGTATATAATTTAATTATACTGTATATCCTTAAACTGTTCATTTCTTGAATCTGTGTAACAGAAAATAATATCAAAGTGTAACATTCAGCCAAGCTGTGGCATTCTCCTTTAGGAAATTTCTCCTTCAGAAAAAGTACTGTTTCACTTTCTTGTTTTTCTTAGGCATGAGTTCATTGGTCCCCAAACTTTGGTGCTCTTTTATCAATTAAAGAGAAATATAGTTCAGTATAATTGTTTTATTTAGTTTGTCAGCTTGCTTTATGCTACATCCAAAAGGATTATTTTATTGTAAACCACAGATAATTTCTCTAAACTTTCTCCTCCTACAGTACATACAGTGTGATCACTCTCCTTCCTAGAATAAGAACTGAATTTTCCCCTTCCATTAAATCACTGCACAGAAATCCCAGGAATACATGGAAGAAACTATTGTTTTCATTGCAATTTCATTTTTCTGTTTTATAAATCATACCAGGCAAAGCACAAGAATCACTCAGTCTATTGTTCTTAAAGATAAGCCAACTGTATTTATTTATTTTGCAAAATTTATGTTAATCCAAGTAAACATTAATTAGATTGATATATGGGCTCCGTGATTTCTTTCAAAACAATAAAAAAAGAAAAGAAATAATTGCCATGTTGTGTTTTACTACATTTTCCAGAAGCACAATTATGGCAGCTTTATAGCAGATTTTCCAACACAGTGATTTAACAAAAAACAAACTGCTTTTGAGCTAGTAGTTGCTGTTTCATCTAAAGTACACATGAGGAACAAATTCATAATTTGTATAACATTAAGTTTTCCAGATCATTTTTGCACATTATTGCAGCATTCGGTTTAATTGTTTTCAGTTGTATTTCAAAGATTTATTATTTTAATACTAGGGTTTAATTGTTTTCAGTTGTATTTCAAAGATCTATAATTTTAATACAACAAAATGGCACACTTCTTTAAAATAATTTATTTAAAATTGGCAAAAACTGTACCGGTTCATATACAGGTTCAAACAATTTTATTAGTAACATATGGTAGTGTATTCAATTTCTTACATCATTAATAACTACTTTTTTCCTCTATCCCATATATTACTTTCTAACCACCCCTCCCCCCGTTACTTGACCCCCGCCGGTGTACTATACTTAAAATATTAATATTAAAGGTACCCTCAATTAGTAAGAACCAAAATTCATATCCTCCTCCCTCTTATACTTAATCATTATCAAAAATTGTCCAATGTCCTTTTATTTTCCACTCTTTTTCTACGTATCTTCTGAACTTTTCCCACTCCGTCTTAAATACTTGTAAATCATAGTCTCTTAACTCTTCTTGTTAACTTGTCCATTTCACTCCATGTCATAACTTTTACAATCCAATCCCATTTCTCTGGTATTTTTTCTTGCATCCACAACTGCGCATACAGTGTCCTAGCAGCTGAGAGTAAGTACCAGATTAAAGTCCTATCTTCTTTTGGAAATTTTTCCATTTGTAATCCCAACAGTAAAGTCTCTGCAACGTTATTAAATTCATATCCTAAGGTCTTAGAAATCTCTTGTTGAATCATCTGCCAATACTTTTTCGCTCTTTCACAAGTCCACCACATATGGTAGAAAGAACCTTCATGTTTTTTACATTTCCAACATCTGTCTGGCATCTTATTATTCATCTCTGCCAACTTTTTAGGAGTCATATACCATCTATACATCATCTTAAAACAGTTTTCTTTGATACTCTGACATGTTGAGAGTTTCATAGAATTCTTCCACAAATATTCCCATGTATCTATCTGTATTTCTTTATTTACATTAATTGCCCACTTAATCATTTGAGATTTCACTACATCATCTTCCGTAGACCATTTTAAAAGTAACTTATAAATGTTTGAAATTAATTTTTCATTATCTCCAAGCAGAACTTTTTCCATTTCCATTTGTTCTCATCTTATTCCTTTGGTTTTAAGATCACTTTCCACCAAACTCTTTATTTGTTGCATTTGAAACCAATCATACTTATAATTCAGCTCCTCAGCAGTTTTCAACTCTATTTTACCACTTTGTGTTTTTAATAGTTGATTGTATGACATCCATTTTCCCTCCCCTAACTCAGCTGTTATTTTTATTACTTCTGCAGACACTATCCATAGTGGTTTTCTCTCATCCCCATATTTCTTATACTTCATCCAGATATTTAGCAAGTTATTTCTTATGTAATGGTGAGAGAAGAAACCAGCCATCTTTTTCTTCCCATAGTACATATAAGCATGTCAGCTGAATTTATTTCCATGATCTTCCAATGTTAAAAGTTTTTTATTCAATAACGTCACCCAATCTTTTATCCACACCAGACAAACTGCTTCATGATATAGTCTTAAATCTGGCAATTGAAATCCTCCTCCTTCTTTAGCATCAGTTAAAACTTTCATTTTAATCCTTGGTTTCTTTCCAGCCCATATAAATTTTGAGATCTTCCTTTGCCATTTATTAAATTGTTTGCTGTCTTTCACAATTGGGATAGTTTGGAATAGATACATTATTCTTGGCAAAATGTTCATCTTAATTGCAGCTATTCTTCCAAGCAATGACAAATTAAGCTTGTTCCACTTTATCATATCTTCATCCATTTTACGCCATAACTTTTCATAATTATTTTTAAACAAATAAATGTTCTTCATTGTTATTTCCACACCCAAATATTTTACTTTAGGGGTAACTTCACATCTCATTAGCTTCTGCAGTTCCTTTTGTTTATTTACTTGCATATTTTTACATAAGTTTTGATTTTTCTTTATTAACATAAAGTCCCGCCAATTCTCCAAAATTTTGTATTTTAGCTAACAACAAAGGTGTTACTTGTACAGGATTTTCATTTATAAACATTATGTCATCTGCAAATGCTCTATATTTATAGGTAAATCCTTTAATTCTCATTCCTTCTATTTCTTCATCATCTTGTATTTGCATCAATAAGATTTCAAGAGTCATTATAAACAACATTGGCGAAAGCGGACAACCTTGTCTTGTGCCTTTGCTAATTTTCATTTCCTCTGTGAGATCTGCATTTATACATAACCTTGCACATTGTTCAGTATATATTGCCTTTATCATTCTTACAAAGTTTTCCCCCAACTTTATTTTTTCCAGGGCTATGGAACATATACCAATCACCTTCCAGAGACCACTTTAAGTTGTTTCCTGTGAACATATTTGTAGTTTACCCGATGGATCAGATGATATTCTTCACACCATTCCATTCTTTTTTTTTTTTTCTGGGCTATTTGTGGCCATGCTGAGAAAATAATTTGAGCTGCATGGTAAACCGTCCACTATACCTAAAAAGTTGGCTAGAAATAATAGTTTAAAGCAGCTTCCATGAGGCAATCGCAATATGTACAGTCAGGGCTTTTTTTAATAGAAAAGGCCCAGCAGGAATTCATTTGCATATTAGGCCACACCCCCTTGACACCAAAACACCCCGGAACTGCATTCCTGTGCATTCCTCCTCCTCAAAAAAAAAAAAAAAGCCCTGTGTACAGAAATTGTCAGTTGGCAGTGGGAGCAATCCTTAGCCAACTACTGAGGACTTTGTTGAGTTTCATTAACTTCAAAATGTAATGGAAAAGTCAGAGTGCTGGATTAGCATTGCAGGTGCTCAATTCAAGATAAAGATGTGGAGGTAAGAACGTTTGACAGAAAAAGAGAAGGATAGCTGGATGATGAAGGTCCTGAAGATGAAGAAGAAACTGCACTAGCACCTCAATTGTTCTTTTAAAGGAGACTAGGTGCCCCACCAACTACTTAAAGGCACACCTACTTCTCCTTGTCCTCCCAATTCAGGTATCTGTTACCCAAACTGTACCCAAAGAAGGGGAAATTAGCTTTAAAAGAGGTCCCAAAAAGGAATAATGCAGGACCTTGAAAGTCTGTTCATAGCAGGGTATATCTCAGCGGGGATACTCCAAAACAAAATTATATAGAGAGTGATTGCAAATGCATACAAATAACCTTATTGTATATAAAACAAAATACAAAGAATAAAAGTGTAAAGAAGCTACACTAGGCACTTGAAAACTAATTCCTTAAGTAAACATACATGCTCATGCACATATACCAAATAAAAGGTAGGGAGGAGGAAATTGGAAAATGTTAGGAAAGAGACATACAATCAGAAATCCTGGGCTTGAGGTCTGGAAAGGTCCAGGGGCAAACACCACTGAGGTCCAAGGAGCAGAGGAGTGAGCTAGCTAAGCAAGGAGAAAAAGCATGAGTACAGCAGGAGTTCTCAGCAGGAAATGAGAATTCTGACCAGCAGAGATCTCACTGGCTGGTTTAAAGTTGTGGTGTCAAACTCTGGCAGGGAAAAGTGGGAGAAATATCTTGATTAGGTTGTTGTGAGCCAAATCTGCATGGGCATAAGTAGCCTAAGAGACACAATATAATTAACATATTTTAATTAGGTTGAAGTGAGCCAGATCGGCATAGATACAAACTTTTGGGTGAGTCAGGATCGCTCCTAAAACAGGATGGAATTTAAATTAATTGAGTGCCCTTTTTGATTCCTAACAACTTCCTTTTTAAGTTCCCTCCTTATTCTTATTTGTCACCCTGTCCATATTCCCTCCTTTCTACATTGTCACCATTCTCATTACTTCCTTCCCCCCATTTTTGCCACTCTTCCTATCTTGAATCTTCCTGTCCGTCACTCCTACCGTGCACCACATCTGCCAGTAATGTCCTTTAAAGGTGATGAGAATGCAACTAGTTCATGCATGGAGGGAGTTCTGTTACCTCCCATGCAGTCCAAGCAGTAGCCACAGTGTAAAGAATAACAGGTGCTGCAACTTGCAACTTCACTATTGTCCTTAATTAGGGACATCTGTTTGGTTGAAACTACTTTGCCACAACAATAGCTTCACTACCAGCAGAAGGGAAGTGGAGGGAGGTGGACCATCGCTGCGAGAAATTAAATATCAGAAGAACTGAAACAGATGAGGAAAGAGAAGGAAGAGGAGGACAATGGATGTTTCCCCTGATAGTTAAGTCCAGGGCTCTTTTTGTAGAAAAGGCCCAGCAGGAACTCATTTGTACATTAGGCCATGCCCCCTGACACCACCATTGTTTCACACAGGGCTTTTGTGTAGAAAAAAGTCCAGCAGGAACTAATTTGCATATTAATTTGGCAGGACTTTATGTTAATAAAGACACCAAGTCAGCCGGAACTGTGTTCCTGTGTGTTCCTGCTAAAAAAAAAAGGCCCTGGTTAAGTCTGCTTAATATATGTAAGGGAAAACATTAGGGATCCCCAAGGCAGCCATTTTGTGATGGTCTCCAATACTCTCAAAATTCCAAAACTGCCCACAGGATGGATAAGGTTGGGTAACTCTGTCATTGCTTTTGCCTTTATTATGTTAATTAAAAGATAAACGTTGAGAAGTATACTAAGAAGAGTTCTACATGCAGCTTCATCATCATAGTGCTTCACAGACTGGGATCCAGGGACCCCTGGAAATTTACAAGGATGCTGCAGAGGATCATAAGTTAGGACAGCAGGGACCCTCCCTAAGCCTTCTGGCTGCCACAAAAGCATTCTAGTAATCAGAACAGGGACTTCCTACTAAGGGGGATGGAAACAACTTTCCCCCTTTTGAAAGGTGGGAACTCAGTGAGTCACTACCACTCACAGTCATTTAGCTTCCAGAACACCTCAGAGCATTCACAGAAAGCCTGCTGCCCAGTTGCCAGGATCCAGTAGCTCAGTCCTAGGAACCCTGTGGCTGAGGGGCACAAAGGAGATAGAGTTGCCTTAGTTATTTCAGTTATAAAACTGAACTGGTATTGCATCTATTTTCCAATGCAAATTATTTCACTCTAGAAATAAAGTGATGCCTCTACAACCATAGACAGTAATAACCAATGTCAGTTTTCAGCTGAATACTAGAAATTCAACTTACATGTATAATACCGCTTGTTTTCTGTTTCTGTGAGCAGCTCTGAAAGATTTTCCAGGCCCCTTCACAACCCTGTTAAGCCAGCTTCCATCTACAAATCAATAAAGAACAGTTTGTTGTCCCTGAATTAAGATATGTCTAATCAAAGAGTGCGGCTGAATAGAACTTGAATCAGGACATTGATGTAGCCTTGTAGAACTGAAGTGAACTTTAAAACCAAAGTAATCATATCCAGCTTTGATTGTAGGACACTTGGGGGGCAGGGATGTGGGTGATGGCTATCCCCCCTGCCCCTAGGAGGAATATCCTCATCAGCTCCAGCAGCAACTCCACAAACACCACCATGGCATGACATCATTTCTGGGGAAATACCAGAAGTGATAGCACACCTCTCTGAGAATTTCTAGAAACTCTATGATTTTACCATAGAGGTTCTATCAATTCCTAGAGAGGCATGACTAACTTCAGGGTTCTTCCAGGAAGTGGCATAATACCATTACCCACAGCTGCACCCCCACCATGGATATCTTTTTCTCCCACAACCAGGCGGTGCCTCGCAAATCTATTTTTAATCAGAACTAAAGACTAACTTTTTTCCTCCTACCCATCCACATTTCCACTGGCTGTGGCAGAAACATAGGTGGTAGCAGGGGTGCGCCTTCTGTTCTACAACTTGCTGGAACACTGCTTCTGAAGTATCCCAAATGCCGGAAAACCTAGGAAATGTAGTCTCTTGAAATTCATACAAATATACCACAGCAACAGAACTGGAATTGGGCTAAACAAAACCAAACCAAACCTGTTTTCTACTTTTTAAACAGAAAACTTCAGTTGCCAAGCCAATGCCAGACCAAACCAGTAAGGGGTTTCTCCACCTCTACTTTTTTCATATTTTTTTTGAGAAACAGAAGTAGAGCTGAGTAGTGGCCTTTCATTTTGGAAGATCTATTGGGAGATTTGTGAGCATCATTGATAGAGAGTTTGCTAAACAGATTCAAGATTAATGGAAAGAGCAGATATGACAAGGAAGATGCAATATTATGACAAAGAATATATAGTGCAGTGCTATACATAGTAACTACATTCTAAACCTAGTGAAGTTAATGGGCTTACTCCATTGTAACTGCATAGGATTTAATTGCTGAAAACAAGATGCAATTAAAATTAATACATTTTAAAGGCATTTCAAAATTTTGCTATTAAGAGTATATACCAATTTCAAGAGTTTTCTCTTGTGGGAATTAGAAGAATGAGATATTTGTAACTGAACATTAACTCCAAAGAATTGGTAATCTAGATGGACCAAAACAATCCTATAAACTTTTGGGAATACCCAGGGTTTGGGGGGTTTTTTGTAGCAGGAACTCCTTTGCATATTAGGCCACACACCCCTGATATAGTCAATCTTCCAAGAACTTACAGTAGGCCCTGTAATAAGAGCCCTGTAAGCTGTTGGAGGATTGGCTACATATGAGGGGTGTGGCCTAATATGCAAAGGAATTCCTGCTACAAAAAAAGCCCTGGATGCCAGCTAGGCTTCCCAAATCTCCCGCTCTGGCTGGAGACCCCCGATTTGGAACCTCCATCCCCCGCGCGCCAAAAATCTGGAAAGCGGGGGGGAATGGCGGCCCTTCCCACCCAGCTTCTCCTCCCCCCTTCCCTTCCCACCGATCCCCGATGGGGATCTGAAGAACCGGGATGGTGAGAGGTCAGGCTGCAGCCATCGTAGTGGTTGTGGGTGGCAGGAAGAGAGTCTTCCTTATCCAGCGGGAGTAACGAGCTTTCCTTTCCGGTGCCTCATGTAATGTTGTCGCGCCGTTGCCTAGGAGACTGGAGGCGGAGGAGTAATAACGGCGTGCTGGGAGCTGGCAGCAAGCTCCTGGCTTCTGCTGGCCTCAAGACCAACGGCCGCGCAAGTTCAGCAGCGCGTGGCTTTTTATTTTGCAAGAGCGTCGGCGTTTCCTCAGCCTCGATGGGGGTCGTTCCCTCACCTCCAAACAGCAAGATATCAGCATCTGTGCATCACCCCTACACGTAGAAACCAGTAAGGCAAGTCCCTCCCCCCCTCCCCCTGGTCAGGAAGCAAGAAGCTTTATTTTGACACCCATGCCCTTGTGTGCCTTATGGAGGAAAATGGTTTCACCACTCTGCAATCTGAGATTATTGTATCTGCGTTAATTAACACCATGAATGGCAATATGGCTGTGATGTACAAGGATATGGTCACCAAAGTACAACAGGTTATATATAAAACATAATGTTTAATTTTAGCCAAGTATATAATTAATGTGTTTTGGAATAATGGGGAATTGATCTGGAGGTTTTGGGGGTTCTGGAGGAGCTGTTTTTTTTGAGGTAGAGGCACCAAATTTTTAATATAGTATCTAGTGCCTCTCCTCAAAGTACCCCCCAAGTTTCAAAACGATTGGAGCAGGGGGTCCAATTCTATGAGCCCCAAAAGAAGGTGCCCCTATCCCTCATTATTTTCTATGGAAGGAAGGCGTTCTAAAAGGTGTGCTGTCCCTTTAAATGTGATGGCCAGAACTCCCTTTGGAGTTCAATTATGCTTGTCACACCCTTGTTCCTGGCTCCGCCCCCAATGTCTCCTGGCTCCACCCCCAAAGTCTCCTGGCTCCACCCCCAAAGCCCCCAGATATTTCTTGAATTGGACTTGGCAACCCTAATGCCAGCACACACCAAAAGTATGCACATTTCTGTCTTGTAGCACTGCAAGATGGTGTAGCAAAAGGCTTGCACTTTCAGGGAAAAAAAGATCAGGCATACCAGAGAGACCTACTGTCTAATCTGAGATAAGGTTGCAGACTGTTACTCAAAGAAATAAAAGACTTTTGAGGGAAGCAGAAATCCCAGCTGTCCTACCTTTCAATACAAGGTAAGGAAGACAGTAAAAGGCAGAGAGATCCCCAATTCCCTCCTCAATTGACCAAATGTTACCTTAACTCATTCATTCTGCTGGAAAAACCCCAGCCGGATGTTCCCGGATACGGCTTCTCAATGAGTGTGATGCAATTTTTTTTTTTTTTTAATGTGGCTAATCTTCTGGCTCTGGCAATTGTACAGACACAGAAAAGGGAAGCTTGGGAACTACAAAAGAATTAAATCAATACAGCAGAGTGCTGTTGGGAGCTTCCCGTTAAAAAGAACTCAGTGACACGTGGTTCAACACTGTATAAACAAACACTTCCGGTAAATGTTTATCTCCTTAAATAGAAAGGGATAGTGTCCAACTGTTAATTTAATACTGGAGGAAGTGTGGCAGAAAACAAGAAATGGAAAGGGGGTGTGCTACCTCTTGCTGACCTCATATGGTAAGTGCTGCATGCTGAACAAAAAACGTTTTGTAAGAAGAGCAAAACCATAGAGGAACATCTGGGCAAAATAACAGTTTGCATGCAGCCTAACATACTGAGCAACCAAAGACTGAATGGCTCCATCCCAGAGCTAAGTTTCAAGGGTATGTATATTACATCTAGGCTATATCCGCATACTGAGTAGTCTCCATTTCCTATAATCACCACCATGAATGCAGAGGAATTTGCACTGGCAGTGGAATACGCACTCAGGAGTCGTGTGCCACCTTTTTCCTTGCGTTTTTCTCTCATCACACCATCAAAGGACTTTTTGAGGTTTTTTAAAAAATCAGTAGTTGCTATTGTACTATTGTGCAACAACTTTATGTTGCTAGAAAGTGTATTTTTTTTCTCATCACACCAAGAGGCCTTTTAATTTTTTTTTAATTGGTAATTACTATTGTGCTATGTGAAATGGTGTTACAACAATATATTGCCATGATCTACTAGTATGGTTTTTTTCCCCTTACCATTCCAGTGGGAGGCTTTATTAAGGGTTTTTTAAAACAAAACAAAACTGGTAATTGCTATTACACAATAATGTTATAAAAATGTATTGCCACAATCTACTAGGACCTCTGAATCTCCAACTCTCTAGCTCTTAAATTAATAGAGTCTGATACAGTAAACAGACATGATTAATTCAACTGAATACAGATCAAAGGTGCTGCTGGTATAGCTGAGCCCGAATAAAAGTCATTTTTTCTGGCTTTTATTCAGGTTAGCTATGCCAAGGAGAGGCTCAGTTGGAGTGGCGGGAGCTGAGAGCTCTGCACAGTCTTGGCTGGTGGGCTCCTCAAGTCAGGTCTGTGTGCAGCAGGGAGAGACCTTCCCACTGCATGCAGATCCTGGGGCCAGCATTTCCTGCCTGGTGGTTTAAACTGCTGGGCAAGAGAAACCTCCCAGCCAGCAGGGCCAGATTAACATTTAGGCCAAGTAGGCACTGGCCTATGGGCCCCCATGCCTTTAGGGGACCCCGGCTTACTTTCCCCTCCAGTTTCCCCCCTGCTTGCAGCCCTCCCAGCCTGCATGTGCAGCTAACAACTGAGCTGCTCTTTGCCCAACTTGCTAGGTGCCGCTGCTGCTGGTGTCGTCGCCAGGTTTGCCTCTCTGCCTCTCCCCCGCAGCTTTGTCAAAGGGGCTTTTGAGAAGGTGTCTGCAGGCTACAGCGAGGGCTGCAGGTAGTGGGGGAGGGACACCAATTCTGAGATAATTTGCAAGGGGTTCCCTGAAATTTTGACTGCCTAGGGGCCTCCACAGGGTTTAATCCAGCACTGCCAACCAGGTCTGCGTGTGGTGGCAAGAGACCTCCCAGTCACATGCAAATCCTGGGGTGAACTTTGGAGTTGACTCATGCACAGCTTGCAAAAGCCACTTAAAGAGAATGTGTTCCCTTTAAATGGCTTTTTCCCTCCACTGAAAAAAAAATGGAAGATGTGGGAACCTTCTCTTAGGGCTCATAAAATTGAACCCCTAATCCAATCTCTTTAAAACTTGGGGGAGGGAGTTAGGAGAGGCATAAGCAGCTATGCTGAAAATTTGATACCTGTAAAAAAAAAACCCCAGCCCCCATAGAGCCTTAGATACCCTCTGACTGATTCTCCATTATAATCTATGGGGATGGAGTGGAATAAATTTGGGTTTCCTGAATATTTACCAAATCCCAATACCATACCAATATTCAGAATATTGGGAAATACCAATATTTTCCAGGTCCAATAGTCCCTTATCCTTCCCTTGAAACCCAATGTGGTTTTTCCTGCCTTCAGACTACAGAGATCAGTTCCCCTGGAGAAAAATGGAAGGTCTGCAGAGTGGACCCTACTATTTTATATCCCTGCTGGAAGTCTTTCTCTATATCCCCACCCTTCCAAGACTCAACCCCCAAATACATGACCAGGGCAGAAGGTGTTGAAAATGAGGCCTCTGTACCATATCTCTGCCTTGAGTCACTTTGACTTATTATAAGTAACTCAAGATATCTCTTTAATACATCTTTCCATTATATTCATAAATGTGTATTAAATCAGTATTTAATTTCTTTTTTGTTCTTTCTCTTCCAGATTTTAGCATTTATTGTATTATCTAGATGCAATATACAATAAATATGTTTGACCACTGAGGAAGGCCAAATTGGCAAAAGCACGTATGATCTTGGTCGCATATGGTTCATGCTTGATACAGTTGTATGATTTTATCCTGTATTGAGGCTATTGTTTGGGTCTATATCTGTTTTTATTCTTTTTGTAGTAAATACATGCATTTTTTTATTTTTGGCATTATTTATATTGTATAGCTATAACTGATATCATTTGGCCCTTAGATCTGCTGTAATTAACCTCTTGGTTCTTAATGCCACCTCCAAATATCCAGGGATTTCCTAAATTGGATTGGCTATTCTTCCGCAAGTTCTAGGAAGAAATATACCCTCATTTCTATGGCTAGCCTGAAGGTACAGTGGCCTTTCTTACACAATAATGTTCTTAGCTGCAACCATGCAATTTCCAGCAGCCTGCCTCAGAGAGGGAGATGTCAGCCTCTGATGCTTCCTGGCTACAAATGCAAAGGCTAGCTGGCTCCCATTCCAGTAGCTGGCATCAGGACAAGCTCCAATTCCTGAGATGCGTACAGCAGCAGTCTTCATTTTTCCATCATACGATTCTTTTGATTTTTCAGACAAAAGCCAGTTCTGTCTTCAAACTACAGCATTAGAATGTTTTTGTCCTGAGACCTCTGATTCAAATATCTTCTCATTAGCCTAGACCAGGGGTGGCCAAACTGCGGCTTGGGAACCACGTGTGGCTCTTTCACAGATATTGTGTGGCTCTCGAAGCCCTCACCACCCCGTCGGATGGCTTGGAGAAGGCATTTGTCTCTTTAAATCGCTTCTCCAAGCCAGGTCACCTGGCAGCTTGGAGAATGCATTTATAGTTAAAGTTGCTTTCTTTCCACTTCTTCCTTCCCCCATCTATTTGCTTTCTTTCCATCTTTCTTTCCACCTTTCCTTCCTTGCGACTCTCAAATATCCAACATTCATGTCTTGTGGCTCTCAAACATCTGATGTTCATGTTTTGCAACTCTCAAACATCTGACATTTACTGTATGTGGCTCTTATGTTAAGCAAGTTTGTCCACCCCTGGCCTAGCTTCTCCCCCTTCTCTACTCCACAAGGTTTATTCTGCTAGTCCTAAGGAATATTTATTTCCTTTTTAGTTTTCCTTTTTATATTTGTTCAGTTACACACAATGGCACTTTCTACAGGCCTTTCCCTCAGAGATGAACCTCTCAAAAAGAGCATTAATTATCTATATTCTGCATTCCATATCTGTCAATACAAATACATTTGCTGAGACATCTTTAGTTATTCAACCCACTGATGCCTTTCTGTTTCCTTATGGTAGAAACCACTCCAAAGAAGGTTCACTAATTGGATGGAAGAAAATATAGCACTAAAGACAGGAACATGTTTTTTAAAAACATATTTACTTAACCGATAAAAATGTCATTCTATTAAGGATGCAAAAATCATCTGTAAAAATATGCCCAATATACTATAATATACTGATAAAAGGCACTACATGCCACAGAGGAGATCTGAGCCTCCAACCCCAAATCAGGATCCTGCAACATCTCCAAGATATGAAACTCCCCCTCCTCTACCATATTACTCCACTACCATACTTCTGCTTCACCCACCAGAACTCATTGTTTCCAGGAGAATCTGCATCTACAATTCATGACTGATGGTAGATTATTTTTTTTTAAGGAGGGAGCAGACTGGTGTGCCACAGGGTATTTTGGAATCAAAATATTAACTTGTATTAGTTGTCAGATTATGACATTTTTCATATAAATCAGTGAAACATATAAAATAGACTAAATTTAGTAATCTGGTATGTTTTATAGATGGCTCTCAACCTCCAGATGGGGCCTGGAGTTCTCCTGAAATTGCAACTGATGATCTCCAGACTACAAAGATAAGTTTCCCTGGAAGCTTTAGATGGTAGATTCATTCATTCATTCATTCATTCATTCATTCATTCATTCATTCATTCATTCATTCATTCATTCATTCCTGTTATTGTACAGAATACCTCACTCCTCCTGCAAATGGCTCAGATGTCTTAGGCTATCCCCAAACCCTTCTCACCTCCCAAATGCCATTCCCCCCGGGGTCTATCTCCATATCTCCAGCCAACCTGGAGCAGACAATCCTAAAATTGATTCTATTTACAAACTCTGTCTAAAGTTCTATCTTTCTTACAAATGAATGAACCCCATATTAGGGGCTGGGTTTTCCCCCCCTTTCTTCTTGGCTGCCTGCCTCCTTTGGGCTTTGTTCAGTCTTACATTACAGATCATTTAAGATATGCCTTCAAAAACAGCAACCTGAGTAGTTGTGGTGATGATGTTACTGCTACCAGCATTACCATGCAAGCATTTGTCCAGGCAAGTGCTCCAGTTGTATATGGTGTGTCAACTCCCATGACGAAAGGAGCTTTGATTCTTAAAAGCTTATAGCCTGGAGAATATTTTTGGGGCTACTAGACTTGACTCTTGCTCTTCTATTGCAGGTCAACTTGGCTACCCTCCTGAAACTAACTCCCATGACAGATCACTTCTTTAGTAACTGGAACGCCCCTTTCCAGCATCCACCAATACTCTCACTCGGCCCATTCATTCATTTTTTTAAAAAAATTGTGGCCATTAGTGCTGTTAAGTTATTTTGGATGCAAAAAGAAAGTCCCTTCTGAAATGAAGATCTCAGATGAGAAGCACAGCAACGACTTTCTAGTTTTTACTCAGGGCAGGGGGACAGAATGTAATTTGATTAAGAACCTTTCTTACCCAGGATACATCACTGAAAAATTGCAGCAATTTCCTCCAGAAAGATTCATATGTGCATACATGATGGTACACTACACATATTAAAAAATCTGGAGCGCTCTGTCAAGCCACTAGTTCAAGATCAATTCATGGTGGTCTTCAGCAATGTTTTTGTTCTGGCACATTAAACAGACTGAAGACATATGTCTGAATTTAAGACATCCTTTTGGTTCCCTATACATATGAGCCATTGGAGAAATTCGAACTATTTCAAAGCCCTAAAAAAAAGAAGAAGGGAATTGTACAGACATCCTTTGTTTAGGCATATATTTTTAATTATCCTGCCTTTTACTATTCTTCTCCAGTTGAGTATAATCAGACAAAATATATCCTGCTGGGCATTGTCATGCTTAATAAAAGTAAGGCTGAACATCTGCAAAGTTGGCGACAGCATGGCGCATATGATGCACCAGTGGTTCTGCTGCAGTCTTATTTAATTATAGCATCACGTGCAGCTGTAATAATGTAATGTTCTGTTTACATTAGTTCTAGCACTTCTGCAAGATTTTTGCTGAGCTGGGGTGCTAAGAATTGGCAACTAGTAGCACTCTCTCTGCGAGGAGGGAAACTCAAATGGGGAGAGTGGAGGGACAAAGCTATCCAACTCGGCAGTGCTTATGCTATTGAGCCTGATCACATTCTTATGCAAATCTGGAGAAACACCATCTTCGATTTCATCAGTGGAATTAAATGAGCACAAACCAAGGCGGGAAAGAAATCAGGTTCTTCCCTCTTTCCTATTAAAGTTGGTGGACCCACTATATAAGATGTGAGCCAGGGCCTTCTTCCAGAGGCTTTCCTGACACAGTCAACATTAAACAAAGCTCTCTACCTTGAGCTTCAATCTGACATAGGACCCCAACGTCTTTGCTAAAATTTCTACATGTCCAGTGGTACTCTTCCAGCCGACCTCTCACAGGCCTGTTCCTGGCTGCATTTCCCTCTCAAACTGCTTTTCCCTCCCTCTTTGGAATTTCCTTCAGAATTTTCTTCCCTCAGAATTTCCATCACATATGTTTCCAACATGCACCCAGATATACCTCATTCTGAGAACCACCCAGAAACACCTAGGTAGAAAGTCGCAGTTCAAACAGATTGTTTTAAACTATATGCCTTTTAAAATTGGATATAGCAGAGGATGGACAGAACAAAACACTGTAATCATGTGAGAAAGCAACATAATGCAAAATAGGCACATCTGAATTAATGTGAACACACCCAAACAGCTTGCAGTGGCTCAGTGGTAGAGCAATAGCTTGACAAACAGAAGATCCCAGGTTCAATCAAATGATCGGCTGGTAGGTGAGGTGAAGGATTTCCCCTGAAGAGCCATTCCTGGTTAGAGTAGACAATACAGACCTAGATAGACCAATGCCTGACATTATAAGTAGCTCTTTATGTGTTAATGATCAGCTGTTCACAATAAGTCAACAGAGTGTGAACTGGATGAGTGTCCAACATGCCTAAAAAGTGAGAACACTTTGATAGAAAAAAAATGACAAAACTGGCAATAGAACTTTCAGGTTAGATGTAGATCTTGGACCTGTCACGGTACCTATCATAGTGAAGGATAGGCATGTACTTTACGAGCTTCAGCTCATTCACCAGCTGTCCCTCTTCAGCAGAATGCATACTAGAGCCTGGATAACTCTCGCCTTGGTTGCATCCATATTGGACTACTGTAGCACATTCTGCTTGGCATGCAGAAGGGCCCAGGTTCAATCCCTGGCCTCTACAGTTTAAAGGATGAGGCAGTAAGTGATGTGCCTGAGACAGTGGAGAGCTGTTCCCAGTCTGAGTAGACAATACATCTTGAGGAACTGATAGTCTGATTCAGTATAAGGCAGCTTCATGTGTGGACTACATTAAAGGTGCCCGGAAACTGCAACTGGTTCAGACTGTGGTGAACAGTTTTGTTAACAAGAACCAGCCCAGGGATCACATCATGCCAATCTTACCTCAACTTTCTTGGCTGTCATCTGTTTTTCAATTGTCTTTGTTTTTGTTCCTGCCTTCTCCCCATCTTGGTGCCGGGATCAATTTTCCTTTGTGTTTTTGCATCTGAGCAGATAACACAGTTCTCCGACGGCCACCTCAGAAACAAAAGGTTCAGAGCAAACATAGGAAACAGGATCCTACTAATTCTATGACATTAACTAGAGCTGAACAGACATCCCCTGGGAGTCGCCTAGAAAAGCTTTGACCTCACTCTGTGGCTAGCATTCAGACCACTAATCAGTAGTTAATCAGTTATTGTGCCTTTACCCACCAGCAGAACCTGACGCAATTAGCATGACCATTATCTAATAACTGGATCCATGCCCAGCATTTGGGTAAACCTCCAGTAATTTTCCTCCTTTTGGATTAGTTGTCTAAACAGCTCTAATTTATAAACTTTGAAATGGATGCCAAACCCACCTCCTTGCTCTGACTGAATCTCCCTCCAAACACTCCCTCTCCCCACTTGGAACCCTCTGGTTGTGTTCAAAATTATTGGTAAGGATGCTCAACCTCCCCTCCCCCCCCCCCAATGACCAGACTGGATGCACACCTGACCTGACACCCTTCTTCTCTTTCCTTTCTTTCCAAGCTTGGAAATAAGAAAATCCTTTGCTTTGTGATTCTGCTGCTTGTCCTATTACTGAGGGCAGACTCTTTCCCAAACTGCTTTGTACCCTCTGTATGCTTTTCACGGTCTCCATACTGCCAGTGTAGCTGCAGAGTTCCCATCTACATGATGCTACATTTACCCCTGCTGGATAACTTGCTGCCCAGGTAAAAAGATAAAGGTAGTCCCCTGTGCAAGCACCAGTCATTTCTGACTTTGGGATAACGTCACGTCATGACGTTTTCATGGCAGACTTTTTACGGGGTGGTTTGCCATTGCCTTCCCCAGTCATCTACACTTTCTCCGCAGCAAGCTGGGTACTCATTTCACTGACCTCAGAAGGATGGAAGGCTGAGGCAACTTTGAACTGGCTACCTGAACCTAGTTTCTGCTGGGATTGAACTCAAGTCGTGACCAGAGCTTGGACTGCAGTACAGCAGCTTACCACTCTGTGCCATGGGGCTCCTTGTTGCCCAGGTACCTGGACCCATTTAAGTCCCTGAACTTCAATACTGATAATTATAATTCTCTTTTGCCCCATCCTTTTCTGGCCTCTTGCTTCTCTCTTGAGTGGAGCATAGCATTTGAGGACTAAAAGTAATTTGCTCTTTAGTGGGTACTTAGTATTTGGTACTGAGAACTTGATATTATTTCACAGCTTAATAGGTTATGGTTCCCCTGTCTCAATAGATGCATTGATCCCTATCATACATTTATTTCTGATTTTCACTGTATATGTTTAAATCTCACTGATCTTTCCAACCTTGTAGCAACAGCTGACCACTTAGTCACTGATTATTTTTTTCCTGGTGAATTGGTCACTGCCTAGGTCTGAAGTTTACATTAAACCAGGTGTGGGACTAAGTCAGCAGATCCTTAAGCACATGCTTAACACATGCTTGATACTGAAATGCTGTGGCAGGGGAGGATAGATAGATTAATAGCTGAGAGTTTCCCTTTTTTAAGTTTGGACTTGCTTACACGTTGGTATTTGTGCACTAAACTTTCTGTATCACCCCATAAAAGAAAATAAACATACCTACTCCTTTACTGTTAAATCCAAGTGGCCAGCCGTGTTGGTCTGAAGCAGTAGAACAAGGCAGGAATCAAGTTGCTCCTTTAAGACCAACCAATTTTTATTCAGAACGTAAGCTTTCATGTGCTCTCTTAAGCACACTTCGTCAGACGTTAAGTTTATTTTTGCAAAAATCACATCCCACCAAAAACAGCATGGTGGGAAAGTAATGGGCTTGTTGTGGAGTGTCTTGAAATAACATATACGAATGGCCTACACTACATGTGCTCTCCAGCTATCCACTGGATCTCTGGTGGGGAAACACAAAGAATAGAAACAGATGCTGTAATTTTAGAAAGCTGAACTGTGGACTATTATTTCTCTGGACTTGGATCATGCATCAGAGAGAGAGAGAGAATCACTCCTTCATTAATGTGGAAGGATGGAGGTTGCTTTGCTGCCTAGCATCAAAACAAGGCATTGGTGTGTGTGGGGGGGGGGTGGGGGGGGAGAGGGTTAGTTATGGTTATCTGCTGCCTCCTCCTTATGGATTACAATCAACTTGCCTTGGTCTTCCCTGCTGTGATAGAAGTCCTTTTCAGACTTTCCCCCATGTACTTGGAGGCCAGAAATCCTGCATATATCCCAATACACATGATTGCCATGTTGCCTAACCAGGGCCAATTCAAGTATTTTGGATATGTGTACATCCTCGGAATGTGCACAATGGATTTCCCAGGGTTCTGATTCACACATACTGAATCTCTACATACATACAAAATATGTGCATTCAGACAACATTGACAACTGCACATATAGGGTGCTCCCAACAGGCACAGTTGCCAGGTTCCCACTATGCATGGAAATAATGAATAACAAGACCTACATTCACCCCAGATCCTCTTCTACAATGGTTTTCTTTCATATATGATTTATTAGATAATGTTGCAAGTATGCAACTTGCCATTAATTAAATGTTTGATCCACTAATAGTATAACCCATAATAAACTGAATTGTTCCATAGGATGTCATGTAAATGATCAAGAGATCAGTAGCACAGTTTGCGTAGCCTATGTAATATTCTACCAAGCGCATTTTTCTCTGTCCTCAACTCTCCCTCTGAGAAGTGCAAGACAGCATGCATGATTTTCCCTTCCCTATTTCATCCTCACAACAGACTTGTGAGGTAGGTTAGACTGAAGGAAGGCCCAAGGTCACAGACATATAAGCAAAACACCTCAGCAATATTCTACTAGAATTTTTACACAGTAAGTTTAGCTTTTGCATGTCACTGTCTTTAAAATTAATATTCACTTGTTTTTATTACAGATTAACAATTTTCCCAATCTTATAACTAATAGCCATAGAGAGACTATGCAGATCAGAAAATCTGTACTCCAAGGCCAACTGTAGATATAGGCTTCTACAAACTCAGGCAAATGTCCAAGATTCTGGGAGGCAGGGGGGAATGGGTTTTTGGAAAAGCAAATGATTGGGGACAAATAAATCCAAAATGTCAAAAACAATATCTGTGTACATGCAGCCATTCTGGGGGTGGTGGTGGGAGAATGGAGTTTGGGTGCCATTTTCAGCAACAAAAATGGCATGACTGTCATTGTGGTGGCTGGGAATTAGAAAAGGGAAGTATAAGAGAGACCATTTTGATTGCATAAGGGAGGAGGAGAGGGGAGAGTAAGGGAGAAAGTGGGGGGAAAGGATGGTAAAAACAGCAGCTAGTAAGGAGATAAAGCTGATCTAACAGTGGGACTACTTGCAAGAGGAAGGGAATGTTATGTGCTTTGGGCAACAGACAAAGAAGCTAAGCAGGGTTGACTCTGGAAAAAAACTTGGATGGGAGACATCCTTGAAATACCAGCAGTTGGGAGGCAGGGGCAGGCTTCATTTAGCCACCTTGATGAATATCTTCCAGGCCAACAGTAGGGGTCAGTCACCAGAGGTCACCATGACTTCCATGTGCAGACACACACACACACACACATTAAAAAATACCAACAAAAGGAAATACCATTACACTTCTCTGAATGCAAAGAACGGCACAATTTAAAAAGATGCATAACCCTTTGAAAACCAGGGGAATCCATCCACAATACTGTGAAATAGAGCCTGTTCAGGAAAAAAAAGGTTAAAAATACCTGACTGGGCAAAGTACCTCTTTGAACCATGACTAAAGCATGAGAAAATTGTAGCACAGGGCTTTGTCGTTTGCAACTCATTTTCCAGCCTCTAAAATCCTTTTCAATGGTATTTAATTAACACTAACACTTGTCCTTTCAGTATTCCATGTCCTCTTCCAAAATTCTGAGGGTGAATCCAGTCCAGCTGAACTTTATTTTTCCTGTTCTCACTCCATGCACAAGCCTCCCATATGATGCAACTTACATGGTATAGAGATGGGGGGATAGAAAGGGACAGTGGCTCAGTGGTTGAGCATGTGCTTAGCATGCAGAAACTCCCAGGTTTAATCCCCCACATCTTTAGTCAAAACATCTGGCAGCAGATAATGTGAAAGTCCTCTGCTTGAGACCTAGAGAGCCACTGCCAGTCTGAGCAAACAATACTGACCACTTGGATAGACCAATAGTCTTATTTAGTATAAGGCAGCTTCATGTTTCATATGACATGGACTATCTGCATGTTTAATTGGGGAGGGGGGTGATGGAGAAAACAGGGCTCTAATGCCAGTTCACCCAGACTCCAGCTTGCTTGTAGGAACCTGACATAAGCAAACAATTACGTTTCTTACATGATTTTCAGGCACTTACTCCTTCTGGTTATTTTTTTCATTGGCATGCCCCATTCTAGAGAACTGCCAAGATGTCTGGAATTCTGAACAGCTGAACAACCCTAGTATAAATATTCCCATTGTGTCCCAATTCTCCAAATCTTTGTGGTTGCCCAGAAGAGCTTCTGTAAAAGGGACAGCGTCTGACTGAATTGCAACTAGTGGTTAGTGAATGGCCACAAATTGAAGGCAGCAGAACACATCAACCACAAGCAAAAGATTAAAAATAATAAGGCACATAAGAGGGATTTTTAAACCAACAGCAGAACAGCTGAAGTATGGGTGGCCTGCCCTACTCTAGACTGAGTTCCTTTTTCTTTCATAAGTGGGCAAGTGTATTCTGTTTCTCAGAGAAACCTATGAAAAGTTGTTAAGTTACCACAGAGAGACCCCATACAAAATTCAAATTGGAAGAGAACTGAAGCTAAGCAGAGGTCCTTGCAGTTCTCTTTCAAGCCTCTCCTGAGATTATTATTTTTTTTCTAAATGGTCATTTAAATGATATATCGGAACAATGAATGAATGAAGAACCAAACTGGATAGATAAAGTTAGGTAGTTAGATGTGGTGGTCTGAAGCAGCAGAACAAATTTCAGATCCAGTGGCACCTTTAAGACCAACAAGGTTTTATTCAAATTAGAAGAAGAAGGAATGTGCATGCACATGAAATCTTATACCTTGAGTAAAAACTTATACTTTGAGTCAGGGTTCCACTGTATTTGAAATTCAAACTCATTAGGACTTCCTTCCAAACAAAACTGTACCATAGTGGCAAGTAATGCATATGTGGCTAGATTTACTGTGCTGCATTGTACAGAGATTATTTGCCAATCCTACTTAACATGCATGTTCCTCTTGAAACATGTGAATCTTTGTTCCCATACTACCCCAGAGTGACAGTGGCCACCACTGATTCATTCAAGATAGACAATGCCAATTTTGCCACGTCCATATTTCTGGCACTTTTAAGACCAACTTTTTGTCTAAAAATAGATTAGAAAGTTGAGGGTAGATGCCACAACATCTTTATTACACAATAACAATTTTAACATTGCGATGTTCTGGAAGGGGTTAAGAAAACAATGAACACAAAGAAATAATCCACTACTCAATAATACCTTTCATTCAATAGTATGAGTCATTGGTAACACTTAACTACTACATTCAATTGTAAATACAGTCAGGCTCAGAGTCAAAGAGTGCCAAAACATCTAAAATTTAATATTTTAAACATTTTCAGTCTCTTTGTTTCAAGCCTGTCAAAATGGTCCCATTTTAAGAAGTAGCTATATGTAAGCAATGAAATGACTAAGTTTGCAGATGATATTAAATTATTCAGGATGGTGAGAACCAGAGAGGATTCTGAGGCACTTCAAAGGAATATGTTGAGGCTGGGTGAGTGGGCGTCAACATGGCAGATGAGGTTCAATGTGACCAAGTGCAAGGTAATGCACATTGGGGCCAAAAATCCTAACTATAAATACAAGTTGATAGAGTGTGAACTGGCGGAGACTGACCAAGAGAGAGATCTTGGGGTCATGGTAGATAATTTATTGAAAATGTCAAGACAGTGTGTGACTGCAATAAAAAAGGCCAACGCTATGCTGGGAATTATTAGGAAGGGGATTGAAAACAAATCAGCCAGTACTAGACAAGGCTGTCTGCTTTCACCATTGTTGTTTATAATGAATCTTGAAATATTATTGATGCAGATCCAATAAGAAAAAGAAATAGAAGGATTAAGAATAAAAGGATTTACTTACAAATATAGAGCTTTTGCTGATGATATAATGTTTATAAATGAAAACCCCACACAAATTACACCTTTGCTACTAGCTAAAATACAAGAGTACGGGGAGTTGGCGGGACTTTGTATTAATAGAGAAAAATCAAAAATTCAGTGTAAAAATATGTGGATAAACAAGCAACAAGTATTACAGAGACTAACGGGTTGTGAAGTCACCTCTAAGGTAAAATACCTAGGGGTGGAGATAACAATGAAGAATATTGATCTGTTTGAAAATAATTATGAGAAGTTATGGCATAAAATGGATGAAGACATGTTAAAATGGAATAAGCTTAATTTGTCATTGTTGGGTAGAATAGCTGCAATCAAAATGAATATCTTACCAAGAATAATGTATTTGTTTCAAACTATTCCTATTGTGAAGTATGGCAAACAATTTGATAAATGGCAAAGGAAAATCTCAGAATTTGTGTGGGCTGGGAAGAAACCAAGGATTAAAATTAAAATTTTGACAGATGCAAAAGAAAGAGGTGGGTTTCAACTGCCGAATTTAAAATTATATCAGGAAGCAATTTGTTTAGTGTGGATGAAAGAATGGATAATGTTGTTAAACAAAAAACTTTCAGTGTTGGAAGGTCACGGAAATAAATTTGGCTGGCACGCTTATTTCTATTATGGAAAAAAGAAGATGGATGGTTTTTTCTTTCACCATTATATAAGAAGTAATTTGCTAAATACATGGATTAAATACAAGAAATATGGAGATGAGAGAAGACCGTTATGGATAGTGCCAGCTGAAGTAATAAAAATAATGGCTGAGATAGGCGAAGAAAAGTGGTTGTCATATAATCAATTATCAAAAATACAAAGTGGCAAAATAGAACTGAAAACTGCTGAAGGGTTGAATCATAAATATAATTGGTTTCAAATGCAACAAATAAAGAGCTTGGTGCAGAATGATATTAAAACTGAAGGAAGAAGAAAAGAGCAAACAGAATTGGAAAAAGTTCTGCTTGGAGACAATGATAAATTAATTTCAAAAGTATATAAATTACTTCTACAATGGTCTACAGAAGATGAAGTAGTGAAATTGCAAATGATTAAATGGACAATTAATGTAAATAAAGAAATACAGATGGAAACTTGGGAATATTTGTGGAAGAACTCTATGAAACTTTCAACACGTCAAAGTATTAAAGAAAACTGTTTTAAGATGATGTATAGATAGTATATAACTCCTAAAAATTGGCAAAGATGAATAATAAAATGCCAGACAGATGTTGGAAATGTAAAAAGCATGAAGGTTCTTTCTACCATATGTGGTGGACTTGTGAAAGAGCTAAAATGTTTTGGCAGATGATTCAGCAAGAGATTTCTAAGATCTTGAGATATGAGTTTAACAAAGTTGCAGAGACTTTTCCATTGGGACTACAAATGGAAAAATTTCCAAAAGAAGAGAGAACTTTAATCTGGTACTTGCTCTCAGCCACTAGGACATTGTATGTGCAGTTGTGGAAGCAAGAAAAAATACCAGAGAAATGGGATTGGATTATAAAAGTTATGACACGGAGTGAAATGGACAAATTAACAAGAATATTAAGAGACTATGATTTAGAAGTTTTTAAGACGGAATGGAAAAAGTTTAGAAGATATGTAGAAAAAGAGTGGAAAATAAAAGGACATTGGGCAATCTTTGATAATGATTAAGTTTTAAAAAGAAGAAGAATATAATTTTTTGTTTTAATAGTTAAGGGTACCTTTAAATATTTGCATTTTAAGTAAATAACACCGGCGGGGGTCAAGTAATGGGGGGAAGGGTGGGTAGAAAGTAATATATGGGGTAGATAAACAAGTTTTTTTTAAAGATGTAAGATATAGACTTATTACCATACGTTACCAATAAAATTGTTTTAAACAAGAAAACAAATCAGCCAGTATCATAATGCCCCTGTACAAATCGATGGTGTGGCCTCAGTTGGAGTACTGTGTACAATTCTTGTCACTGCACCTCAAAAAAGATATTGTAGCATTGGAAAAAGTGCAGAAAAGGGCAACTAGAATTATTAAAGGGTTGGAACACTTTCCCTACAAAGAAAGGTTAAAATGCTTGGGGCTCTTTAGCTTGGAGAAACATTGACTCAGGGGTGACATGATAGAGGTTTACAAGATTACACATGGAATAGAGAAGGTAGAGAAAGAAGTACTTTTCTCCCTTTCTCACAGTTCAAGAACCCATGGGCACTCAATGAAATTGCTGAGCAGTTGGGTTAGAACAGATAAAAGGAAGTACTTCTTCATCCAAAGGGTGATTAACACGTGGAATTCACTGCCACAGGAGGTGGTGGTGGCTACAAGCATAGCCAACTTCAAGAGGGGATTGGATAAACATATGGAACAGAGGTCCATCAGTGGCTATTAGCCACAGTGTATTGTTGGAACTCTCTGTCTGGGACAAATGATGCTCTGTATTCTTGGTGCTTGGGAGGGGCAACAGTGTGAGGATTTCTAGTGTCCTGGCCCCACTGATGGACCTCTTGATGGCACCTGGGTTTTTTGGCCACTGTGTGACACAGAGTGTTGGACTCGATGGGCCACTGGCTTGATCAAGCATGGCTTCTCTTATGTTCTTATGTGGGCTACAACCCCAAAAGGAGGAAAATCTAAAATGCCAGTGCAGAAGCACCTTAATATTGAGGAAGAGATGGAAATTTAGTGGCAAGGCCCGGCCCTTCCCAGCCAAGCCGGCATCGCCGGCGTTCAGGCTGGGGGCCGTATTTGCCCCCTCGGAAGGAGGGAGCGGCAGAATGCTTCGCCCGGTACATCCGGGTATGTTTCTGGGTGAGGCGTCGGGGCTATATAAGCCCCGGCCCCGCCCAGATCTCCTCAGTTCCTTCGGGCTCTCTGAGTGAGAGCCACGTGTGGCGAATCTCGGCGGTGCGAGGCCTGGAACGTCGGGCTAGTCCAGTCTGTGGGGCTTGAGGAGCGGACGGCGGCGCTGGCAGCGGCTGAGGCGCGAGCGGCCGGTGACAGCGCGTGCGAGGAGCAGCAGTCCTTCGTCCCTGGGGACTGGGTTTAGTAAGGCTTTTAGCGGTCCCCGGGGTGGGCGGCATCTTCCCCCTCCCCCCCACCAGGCCAGTTCTACCCAGGCTCCTCTTCACAGCGAGCTAGGTGGGGTATGCTGAGCATAGCGCAGAGGTCTGCGGGGCTCTCCCCAATCGCTTCTTATGCTGTAAAATCCCCACCCGCTCCCGTTAAGGCGGCAAAGGGAGGCTGGAAGTGCGCAGCGGCCGCTGTGCACGGCCCGTTGGGTGCTCGGCGGCCAGCTTTAAAAGGGCCTTACTCAGGTGGATGAGGAGGCTGGGCGTGCGCACGCGGTGGCCATTTTGTTCTAATAAAGAGAGGACCCTCGTGCAGGCCGTTGAGTTTGGGCCTGTGGAGCATGGACGGCCATTTTATAAGAGAAAGGGCTGCCGCTTGGGGTAGAAGAAGAAGAAGATATTGGATTTATATCCCGCCCTCCACTCCGAAGAGTCTCAGAGCGGCTCACAATCTCCTTTACCTTCCTCCCCCACAACAGACACCCTGTGAGGTGGGTGGGGCTGGAGAGGGCTCTCACAGCAGCTGCCCTTTCAAGGACAACCTCTGTCAGAGCTATGGCTGACCCAAGGCCATGCTAGCAGGTGAAAGTGGAGGAGTGGGGAATCAAACCCGGTTCTCCCAGATAAGAGTCCGCACACTTAACCACTACACCAAACTGGCTCTCCAGTTTGTCTGTCGTGCCCGACCTGCGGCTCATGCGGCGGGCATCTTGGATGGACCTCACCGGCCCAGGCGGTAAAGGGTCACTAACAATGTTATGAAGGGGTTGAACATCGTGGGCATAGGGGGCTTGCAGGAACATTGCGGGCTTTTAAGGGGCTTGCAGACTGCTGGCCTTTATAGATCTATCTCTGAGCTGTGATGTTGGAGTGTAAGTGGGGTTGGGGTTTTCAGCATCAACTCTTCTTGGGAGGTTCCCCCCCCTTCATTTTATTGGGCTTGATAGGACCCGGCCTTGGCTCGGACACCCACCCCACCCATCCTTTGCGGTGTCTCTGCAGTACGGCTGGGATTAAGGGGGGGAGGGATGGTGGCTCAGTTGTAGAGCACTTGTTTGGTGGAGAGACTGTTTGGTGTATGGTTAAGTGTGCGGACTCTTATCTGGGAGAACCGGGTTTGATTCCACACTCCTCCACTTGTACCTGCTGGCATGGCCTTGGGTCAGCCATAGCTCTGGCAGAGGCTGTCCTTGAAAGGGCAGCTGCTGTGAGAGCCCTCTCCAGCCCCACCCACCTCACAGGGGGTCTGTTGTGGGGGAGGAAGGTAGAGGAGATTGTGAGCCGCTCTGAGACGCTTTGGAGTGGAGGGCGGGATGTGAATCCAATATCTTCTTCTTCTTCTTCTTCTTCTTCTTCTTCTTCTTCTTCTTCTTCTTCTTCTTCTTCTTCTTCTTCTTCTTCGCAGCGGGTCCTGGGTTCAGATCCCTGCATCTCCAACTAAAAGGGTCCAGAAAATAGGCGTGAAAATCCTCAGCTTGAGACCCTGGAGAGCCACTGCCGGGCTGAGTAGACAATACAGCCTAGGCTGGGTGAGAGAGGATCCAAGGGCAAGCAGCCTGCCCGCCCGTTCAGTGGGCGGGGGCAACAATCATGCCCTGCAAAGGACCAGGATGAAGGGAGCAGGGCCGGTTGACATCATGAGACAACTGGAACAATAAATGGGGGCCATGGGGGCTCCCATATGGTAGGGACGTCTCCGCACTTTAGGGCGGTAGGCGCGGTTAAGCACCCTTTCTTCTTTTGGCACTGTGCCCGTTGGCGGTCGGAAGATTTGGAGGATCCCCTCCATGCAGAGCGTTAACGCTGCAGTGCTGCAGCCCCGGGCTCTGCTTATGATCTGCGTTCGATCCCTGGCGGAAGCCGGGCGTTCAGGTAGACGGCTCGAGGTTGACTCGGCCTTCTATCTCGGTGCCCCTGGGGTCTGGCTTGATCTTTCTCCCCTAGTGGGGTCGGTTGGCTACAGGGTGTATGAACCTCTGGGCAGCCATTCATTTATGGTGTCATTTAGGCTTGACAAGGGAACCTGGTGGGAAAGGGTCCCACAGTTACTGCCGTTGGCCTGGCTGTGGATTAGTGGTGTCCTGACGGCACCCATAAAGGGCGGGGCAAGTTTAGAGGCAATTTGCCCACCCGCCCGGCCCAGGGGCGAGGCCTGCAGCCCAGGGCAGGGGAAGCGGGTCCGGAGGGCCATTATGGGCCAGTTAGATGCCCTCGAACAGGAAAGGTTGCCAGGGGTGCTACTACCCGGGAAGGTCGGCGGCGCGCCTCTTGGGCTCGGCGCGGATAATTTTGAGACGGAGGTACTGGCCTACTTGTCTGCTTCGCGGAGCGACGCACCTGGGCCCAAACCTCAATTGGAACCGGACCAGGAGGATGGCCTGGCCGTGGGTCCGTCGGGTGAACTGGCGAGCTGCAGCGTGTCTGGAGGTATAGTGCAGCAGACCCCGGGCGGGGCTGGAGCCCCCTGGGTATTGGGGATAGGCTACTGTTGCAGCGGACGCGGGGGGGGCCTTCGGTCCTTGTTTGGCGCCATCCCCCCCCAGCGTCGGGGGGTGGGGCTTGGGGCGTGGGGGCGGCTGCAACTCCCACCGAGTGGTGGGGTTCTGGGCCGCCTTGGGCTTCAGGCTTAGCGGCCTTGGGTCAACGGACTGCCCCGGCAATGACGCCTGCTGTTCGCGTGTTGTTGCCCCTCCCCTGGCATTTTGCCCCAGGGGGGCGGCAGTATATGCATATACGGGGGGTGTGGCTTAACATGCAAGGCGGTGGCACTAGGAGGAGCCTAGTGCGCAGGGCGGAAAGCCCGGCGATGTCATGCACGAGTGTCCGCCTTACAGTGTGGCTCATGCCTTCTCCGCCATTATTGGGTCGAAGACGGGGCCATGGGGGTCGGCGCCCCGGTTGGGGCGGTGGTGGCAGTAGCTGCCCCCTGGCATAGGGGCTCAGCCTCATTCGACCAGGGGAGTCAATTCATTATTGAATAAGCTACCACGTTAATGCGGATGGCCAGTATCGGCCTGATGCATTTCTCTTTGGGGTTTGTTTGTTTTTTTGATCCCTTATCAGGGGCCAGGCCCCCCCCCTTTTTTGGCTGATAATCTCCAGTCAGTGGCGGGTATTGAGCAGGTGTTAGGGCTAAGATTGCCAAAGAGTATCAGGAAAGTAGGGCTTAGGACCCTTTGATATGCTGCCTGTGCCCACGTAGTGCGTACCCCCCCTGGGGGTGGTGCCTGTTAAAGTGCCAAGGGAGTGTACCCATATTGTTCGTATCTCCCCTGAGGGTGGTGCCTAACAAAGCACCAGGGGAATATCGTTTTCATCCTCACCGGTCCTACTCCATAGGGACGGTGGTTAATTTTGGAATTATTTTCGGTACGGTACACTGCCTTTGACCAGTCGGTCAAGGTACTGCGGGGTTGTGGTGTCTGGACTGTGAGGGCAGTAAGCGACATTAAGTCGGCATTTTGCCTCTTGCCAGTTTATCACAAGGATTTTGAGTTTCCGCTTTTGTTTGAGAGCAAATGTTACCTGGATCGCGCCCCCTGATGGGGGGCCCGGTCCCCTGCACTGCATTGAGCATTTTGGCTTCATGGTTGCGGGGTTGTTCTTGTCGGTCCAGCGGATATAAGGTGATGCGCCTGGCTTTTGGCATACTTTGCAGGAGCCGGTCATCATGCTGGGGGTACCTTGGGCGTACTAGAATACCGAGGGGCCCAGTACGGTTCTACATTCATTGGGCATTGAGCTTGATACCTACCAGCAGGCATTTTGGTTGCTGGAGAATATGGTTGCGGACCTTAGGGGCCGGTTGGCTGCCCTGGTGGGGCACCGTCTGGGGTCGCTGCTCTGATTACAGCAGGTGGTTGGTCATCTTCGCTTTGCAGGCAAAGCGGTGGCACCTGGCTGGGCCCCTTTGACACATATGTGGGCGCTAGGGGTCACCTCTGTTTGACTGGGGGGTTCAGTAGGGACCTGTCATTCTGGGAATTTTCCCCACTCCAGTGGCCGGTTGGTTTGGGGGTGTTCGACGGCTCGCATCATTCAACCCTGCAAGTGGCAGTGAGAGAGGTTTGGGGTTGAGGATTATCAAGGGCCAGCTGGCGTTGGTCTTTATTGGTAAAGCCTATGGCATTGGGGAGCACCGCAGGGCAGCATGTGTTTGGCTGGTTCCGTGGCACGGGTTATGCTGTTCCCCTTTTGGGGACCGCACCCCTTCATGCGGCCACGTTGAGGGCCTTTTTTGGGCACAAGGTCTTAGCTAGTTAACTGTGCAGCCTAATGACTGACACTGCGGGACGGAATGCCCCAGGCCGGGATTCAACATGGGGTTGGTTGCCTAGGGGGCATTCTTGGAGGGCGAGGGTTCATCGCCTCTTGGTTGTGACTTGTTCTGACAATTTTTCTGTTTTTCAGGTGCTGTGGCTCGTAGTGAGAGGCAGCGTGTTCTTATCTGCGAGCACGGCAGGGCGTTCCTGGTGGCCCCTCGAGCCAGGCGGTCTTCAACGGGCACCCAGCTGGGAGTTGCCGGGGGCCAGTGTGGGCCGGGGGCCAGTGTTGGCCGTACTGCCGAGTGAGGCAGGGCAACTTCTTCACACAGCTGGGTCTTTTGCTTGGGCGGTCTCAGGGGAACACCTATGGCCTAGCACCAAGTGTGCAGGTGGTCTGTACGAACCGCAGACGGGCTACACGGCTCGGTGTGGGGACTACGGATCACTGAACAGCCTCACCTGAGCGTATCTTTCCATGGAGGATTGGCGCTTGCACAGATGGTGAATGGTTGGGGCCTGGCCGCTCAGCAACAACCCGAATCTGGCGGGCTTGTGCTGGGGGCAGGGTGGTTCGCCCTTTGGACAAGGCGGGGTCCAGGTGTGACCCCAGGGGCTTGTCCTTCTTGGCTGGTCCTAATATGGGCAGCTAGATCGCCACGCAAGACTTTGAGGTTCTCCCTTTCACCTGGGGAGACGGAGCGCTCTAGACGCAAGGCCAAGTGGGCCCTGGTAGAAAGCCATGGAGTATGGCTTGGGGATTTCTCCCTCGTCGGGAACGCCGACCTATAGCGGTCGGATAGGGTTCATCTTTCAGAGTTGGGTAACCGGGCCTTTTTAGAAGAGATGCGGCAGGGTTTGCGGTCGGCTCGGGGCCGTCCGTTGGGGCGCTAATGCCTAAGCAGAGGCTTGGCATTGGCGGTGGCTGGAGGAGGTTTTGGCCATAGGGTTTTCAGGGGAGCACCTATGGCCTAGCACCAGTGGTGCGGGTGGTCTGTAGGAACCGCAGATGGGCTACACGGCTCAGTGCGGGGAATGCAGATCATCGAGAGCCTCACCTGGGCGGATCTTTCCATGGGGGATTGATGCTAGCCCAGGTGGAGAATGGCTGGGGCCTGGCCGCTCAGCTACAACCCGAATACGGCGGGCTTGTGCTGGGGGCAGGGTGGCTCGCCCTTTGGACAAGGCGGGGTCCAGGTGTGACCCCAGGGGCTTGTCCTGTTCAGGATCCATCCCTGCCAGTTATAGGTTGATTAATTAATTAATTAATTAATAAAGCGGCCCGGTTTTATACCCAACACTTTGTGTCTGCCTCTTCATTCCGACTGGGGGGGCAAGGCCCGGCCCTTCCCAGCCAAGCCGTTATCGCCGGCGTTCAGGCTGGGGGCCGTATTTGCCCCCTCGGAAGGAGGGAGCGGCAGAATGCTTCGCCCGGTACATCCGGGTATGTTTCTGGGTGAGGCGTCGGGGCTATATAAGCCCCGGCCCCGCCCAGATCTCCTCAGTTCCTTCGGGCTCTCTGCCCACCCACCCTCCCTTGACAGTACAGGTTTCAACCGGTCGCCTTGTTAGGGGCCAGGTAGGAATTTTTTCATCTTCACATAATTGGCCCATGTGGAGTTGTTTTTCGCCTACCTTGTACTGCCTTGTAGCGTTGGGTGTTAGCCGTAGGATTTTTAATTCGGTCGCAGGCTGGAGGAGGTTTTGGCCATAGGGTTTTCAGGGGAGCACCTATGGCCTAGCACCAGTGGTGCGGGTGGTCTGTAGGAACCGCAGATGGGCTACACGGCTCAGTGTGGGGAATGCAGATCATCGAGAGCCTCACCTGGGCGGATCTTTCCATGGGGGATTGATGCTAGCCCAGGTGGAGAATGGCTGGGGCCTGGCCGCTCAGCTACAACCCGAATACGGCGGGCTTGTGCTGGGGGCAGGGTGGCTCGCCCTTTGGACAAGGCGGGGTCCAGGTGTGACCCCAGGGGCTTGTCCTGTTCAGGATCCATCCCTGCCAGTTATAGGTTGATTAATTAATTAATTAATTAATAAAGCAGCCCGGTTTTATACCCAACACTTTGTGTCTGCCTCTTCATTCCGACTGGGGGGGCAAAAACCTTCAGTGTAGGGTTAACACACAAATAGCAAAAGGAATTATTCTAGGTTAGGGTTCATTTGTCAGAAAGAAAGAACCAGGACTCTAGCCTGTTTGAAAATCAGATCATTTGGCTTGGAACTACCTCCGTTGATAATGTACTTGGAATTGAACTTATGGTTTAAGAAATTGATCTTGTATCTAAACATGACACTTTCCAGTCATTACAGACTTGAGAACAGCTTCACGGGGCTACCACTCCACATATTATGCATCTCCACATAAACATATTTTCCTGGAAACAGCCAATGCTCTTTGTGTGAAAGAAATTTAACGTGGAAACAGGTTCTGATCTTCTAAAGACTCAAGAATCACAATCCATACCCCTTGAAAAGTTTCACTGTGGGTAGGATTGGTAATAATAACTTCTCCTAAAAAAAATCACGTTTAGCCTGCTGGTTTATTTTCACTAAATCATAAGGTTGCCTGTGGCAGGCAAACTACCGGCTGCTTGCAAACTGTGTTGTGAAAATGTGTGTGAGAGAGCTCCATTTAGTTTAATGCTCAAGCTGTTTTCTGAACAAACAGTTGAATGCTGACAATCACCAGCGGAAATCAAAATTACAGGCATTTAGTCTGGGGTGCCAGTTGGGAAGCCAAAATCATTTCCCAGTGCTATAAAAGCATAGCAATCAACAATGAACTCTGTATACCTTAACACACATGCATTTCAATCCTCACAAATAGTATGCAGGGACACATGGGAAGTGAGAGGGAAGTGTACTCACATGGGATGTCACCAAATATTTCAACATACTCCTCAGAAGTCTTCAAAACTGCATGGGTATTGTAACAAAATAAAAAAAAATTGCACAATTGACTTCCAGCTACATCATTAATCAGAAGTAAAAATTATCATTAAAGGGACAATTTCAGGAGAGGTAAAGGAGATGACCTAGTACTCTACAGGAACCTCTGTTTGTTTTATAATTATGCACACAACATGAGGGACTGAGGCAGAATTTAAAGGGTTTACTTCAACAAAAGCTGTATATTCACCTTCTTGTTATGCAGCACTCAGAACACCACAAGGTTAAAGGAACTGTCAAAGATCTGTCCTGGGATGAGATCTATACCAGATAGCTATCAGACTGCTATACTTATGAACTGAATGAATGACAAACCACTAAAGGAAGTACAAGATACTGCAATTAAATGTACTTTAACAGAAAATAATTAAGCATAAGACAAAACCATTGGTCAGCAAGTATTTAGGAGAGGCTCAACACAAGTCTGGTAACTTCCCTCAATAACAAACAGGGCTTTTTCTTTTTTTAGCAGGAATGCACGGGAACGCAGTTCTGGCTGGCTTGGCATCAGGGGGTGTGGCCTAATATACAAATGAGTTCTTGCTGGGCTTTTTCTACAGAAAAAGCCATGATAACAAATATCCCATATTAAAAGGCAGCAGACTTGGGAGCTTTATAGCTTGCAGTGGCAAGAGATTGGCTGTCTTAAATCACCTGATTTCTAGAACCAGGAGAATTCTAGGCTATGTGATAATATTTTGCTTCAAAAGTCTTGCAGTTTCATTCTCTGACCAACGGCTTGAGAAGCATAGATAGTACAGAATGGGCATCCAATTGGCAGGACTTCTGGTTTGAGCCACACTACACCTAAGTGGGGCAGCCTTCACATATATTCACTGTTACAAAATTTGCTTCCACTTTAAACATATGGTAACTGAAATAGTACAGCTGTAGTACACAATATAAAACTTGACTGTGGGAAATACAGGTTCAAAAGCTATACTTAAGACCATTTTCATTTCAAAGAAAACAATACATACAGCCTGATATTCAAATCTGTACTTAGAGCATTTTTTAAAAAAAAATCTTGAGGGATACTTGAGTCAATCTCACTGGAAAACCATGCACAAACCAGAGCAAAGATACAATCCTTGATTTTATACCTGAACACAGAGACACTGCTATGCCTGAGCAGATTATATTTGGTGTGCAATCCCACAGACCAATTATTATGTGGCAAAGACAAAACAACCTATATTCAAATCATTACAAGTAGAAAGCCAGTACTACAATATCATGCAATGAGCTTTTGCTCTTTACAGAGGGAGCCAAATAGAACACATGGATTCATGGTTAGCCTGACCAGATAGCAACCTAAGTGATCACCTAGGGCAGTGTTTCCCATTTGCAGGGTCGTGACTAGGTACTGGGCCACAGAAGCCTCACTACCGGGTCACAAGAAAAAACAAAGCTAGCCCCACCCCATCTCTGTATTGTGCAGAGAGGAGCTGGGCTGCCTCTCCTTCCTTCTCCCCCACTCCCAGTGTTTGAGAGAAAAGCTGGCATCCATTGGCACTTTAGACCCATGAAGTGTTCTTCAAGGTATGAGCTTTCATGTGCCTTGCAGTATGTTCTTTTGGGGAGATTTCCCTGGAAGGCCTGGGTGGCAAAGAAGGATGTGTGTGTTTTTTCCAGCTGGGAGGGGTGGGGAGTGGGCATTCCAGTAGCTGGTTGGGTTTTTTTACCAAATGACCCCTGGGCAGAATTTTTGCTAGCCGGGGTCATCTGATGGTGAGGAAGGCTTTTTTTTCTTTGACCGCCCCCTTCTTTCTTTCTTTCTTTCCTTGCAAGTGATGCTCTGTCTGTATTCTTGGTGCTGGGGGGGGGGGGGGAAGCAACATTGGGAAGGCTTCTAGTGCCCTGGTCCCGCTGGTAGACATTCTGGTGCTTTTGGGGCATTGTATGAAGGAATTTTGAACTGGATAGTCCACTGGCCTGATCCAACATGGCTCCTCTTATGTTTCCTTTCCTTTCCTTTCCTTTCCTTTCCTTTCCTTTCCTTTCCTTTCCTTTCCTTTCCTTTCCTTTCAGTCTTTCCCTTTCTTTCTTTCTTTCTTTCTTTCTTTCTTTCTTTCTTTCTTTCTTTCTTTCTTTCTTTCTTTCTTTCTTTCTTTCTTTCTTTCCTTCCATTTTTGCTTGATGAAACTTTTCTGTTCATCATACTGTTGTTGCAGACATAGGAACTCTGCCAATGAAAAGTTGTCACCCCCAGTTGTGGCCAGGTGGCCTTCTACAAGATTTCTGTGTGAGTGAGAGTAAGAGGTGTGGGGCAGAAAGAGATTATTGGAGATTACAGTGGTATATCTCAACAGCACTGGAAGAGATGGTATTATGAACTTGGCACCATTTACTGGTCCTGCTTTTAACAGCTGTCAGACACCAAAATTAAACTCCTCCTGTAGATATTAAAAAGGATGAAAGCAGTTCACTGGCTAAGTATCTGCACAACAGGTTGCTTTTAAAGGCATGGGAAACACAGCCAGTAAAAAGATGCAAGCCCCTCATAAATATCCTTTTTGGGATAACTGCAGAAATACTTGTATGAACTTCATATAACTTGAAATTATTTCATTAATTGCAGTACAATTCTCTGCTACCTTTCACGGCAATTTCCCAGTGTTTCAACCAAAGAAAAGTATGAAAAATAGTTGAAAGTTTTTCTTGAAACCAAGCAAGCTTGGTTGTAGCTTGAGACATGGTTCCAGTAGTAGCAGCTGAAGGAAGGGCCTACTAAATTTGTCAGCATATTTTGAAGTAGAGCAGCTGCCAGGGCCCAGTGTGGGTGGTACACAGTACTGGCATTCCTGATGGCAATGGCAACAGCACTCCCAACTGCATACACTGGCCAGTGCTGTTGAGGAAGGGATGTATAGGTGGTGCAGGCAATTGAACATGGGCATTAGGAGTGTTTGCAAGCTGGAGAAGAATACACAAACAGATAGGTGCATGCAGGTGTGGGGGTGAAAAGAGTGGACAGCCCACTTTCCACCCCCATTTTGGCTCAGCATGAGTTTCAGAAAGATTTTTCTGAAAATGAATTTACTTCCGAAGAAGAGGCAGGTTTGGGGGAGTGCCCTAGAAGTGACATCACAGGAAAAGGTGGAGTTTTGGTTCAGTGTGTCCCAGAAGTGACATCACTTGGACCTTGACACCACAAGAAATGACATACTTCCTGTCTCCCGGCTCCACCCCCAAATTTTAGTGGGCCACGAAGGAGAAGTGTAAAAATAACCGGGCCATGGGAAAGAAAAGTTTGGGAAACCCTGACCTAGGGTACTAGATCTAAAGGCGGCAAAAAGAAAAAAAGGCCATGTCCTCACTGAGCTCCTTTACCTCATCCTCCTCAGATTAGTACTCACTCTCTTGAGTGGGTAATTTCCAGGAAACAATGCCAATCTCCCAACTAGGAGAGACCAGGGCCTGAGTAACAAAATGGCTGACAGAAAGTACTTACCATAGAGACTAAGAGAGGCATATACTAGCACTTTTGTGCCGATCCACAGAGGATCAACTGCCATTACACAGCCCTGCCCTTTCTCATTTTTGCCAGGAGATGAGAAAGGCAGCTGGCTGCTGCTAGTACAATTGTGAGTCTTTGTGCTTACCTGGCTATATATATATATATTTTTAAAAAAACCATAAAATAAAACATGCTTAAAAGATTAGCACTCTTGCAATATTTTGTTTATTTAACAGTCTCTGATAAGAACATAAAAGAAGCCATGTAAATGACACCTATTGCTCTGAATTATTGCATCAAAATCTGGAGACAATGTCTGTGCTGTAGCAATCTTGAGTATGCTGTTCAGGTGTGTATCTGTAAGTTGCAAACTTACTTTTGATTTGCTTGAGGGCCTGATAGGACCCCTCTGGGGGCCTGATCTTGCCCCTGGGCCACATGTTTGATACCCCCATTTTAGTCTGTCCTCCTGCTGCCTTCCAGCATGTTGCTCCAATAGCATCCTTCAGTGGGGGCTTCCCCATCCCCGTATCACCTCAGTCACCATCCAATTAGAATCCGTTAGAAAGCTCAGGGGCCCCTCTCAAACTATCTCAGAGTTGAAATGGCCTCCACAGGGTTTAATCCAGCCCTGACCTTAGATGTAAAAAATCATTGGGCTGGCTGGCCCTACATGGATTTTCATGGCATGAAGAACCAGGGCAAGCAAGGAGAGTTCTCAACACAAATCTATGTCCTTTCTTCATATAGGCTTTTGACACTGATGTCAAGCTTTCTTCAACAGGATTTTGTTGCTTCATCTTCCAGTTAACACACAGCCATTAGAAGTCCATTCAAAGCTTGTTATCTGCCATAGAGAAACAGTAGGAATCAAGCAGCTAAACATTTACAACCATTTATTCCCAAATCATCCCAATAAAGTTAACCCAAAGAGCATTATTCAAATGAAGACAGATCCTCATCAAATACACTCAGCTGCTCACAGTATCCACCTTATCCAATCTTTGTACAGTTTTGATTATTCTGACCTACATTATCATTATAATTCTTTACCGAAGTGTATATTGAGAAGAGAAGGAGGGGCGATTGCCTGCAGAAGTCCAAACTGTTACACAGCAGATTAGTAAAATCTCATCTGTTATGTCTTACAACATGCAACTGTTGCAGAAACAGCAAAGTAACAACCATTCCTGCTTTGGGCAGTTTAAAAAAATGTCAAGAAGTGTTGCCTTTCAAGATGGTTGAGATGCAAGTTAGAAATCATTTCAATTTTCAAAAGCTAACAACAATTGAATTAAATCTGGCTAAAAGAATACTAGATGTGAAAGCTTTGTGTTTGCTAAGTGGGCTTGGCTTTTATCTTCCAGCTGCATTCTCCCCGAGCATTGTTTGTTACTACCAGGGCAGTAAATGCTGTTTGGCTTCAGTGGAAAACCCAAAGAACCGAGAGGCTTTGAAGTATTTCTCTGACTTAGTGTCACCTACTGTTCTGTCCGCAAACTGAGATAAACCTGATGGACTCAAGGTGTCTGGTCTAATTCCTTTATTGACACATTGTCTTGTCTTCAAATACTTGTGTAAATGAATGTGTCCACAGAGTAATGCCTCTGTAATAGCCTGGCAGATAAAGGTCATTGTTTACCTACCAACTCCTCGCTTCCTAAGTTCTTAACAACCTCCAGATCCTACAAATTAGCACCTCGCTGAGATCAAAGTGTTAGGGGTTTTTTTTCCTCTTCTTCTTCTGCAATTGCTTGCTTCTATATCAGAGCCAAAGGAGGCCCTCCTAAAATCTTCTAGGCCTGGCTGAAGTCTTTATTTTTCACAGGACAAATGGGCAAGTGTTGTCCTTCTGCTGTATGGGTACACTTGAGACCCAATAGAACACCTTCCTTCCTATTTCCTTCCTATTGGAAACAAGGATGCAATGAACATAAGAACATAAGAGAAGCCATGTTGGATCAGGCCAACGGCCCATCAAGTCCAACACTCTGTGTCACACAGTGGCAAAAAATGTTATATACACACATACACTGGAAATTGTCGGACTGATGAACCTCCTTGGTCGGGGGAGGGAAAAGGAAGGCAGCTGCATTTGTGTATGTTTCAGAGAAAGTCTCACTTTCAGTATATGTTTTCACCTGTGAACATTTATTATCCCAGATAAATTGCTAATGTCTAGAAAATACAGAGGTGCATCAATACTTATGGCGGATGCCTCACTGTGATTATCAGAACCCCCGGTGTAAGTCCAGTAAGTGGGGAGAAATATTTTTTAAAACTTCATCAGAAATTGTGTATGTGAATACTAACATTCTCCAAACTCACTATAACTTGAAAGAAGCTAATTTTAACTTCTTAAATTTAACTTCTAATAATTCACTCACTGGTTAGTTATTTATTTTATTTTATCAAATTAATATCCTGCCCTCCCCTGACGGGCTTAGGGCAGCTAACAACAGTTAACAACAACATAAAATATTAAAAACAGAATATGCAATAACATCATTTCCATACATATTAGAAACCAAATCTTGAATTTTAAAAAAAGCATTATCTTGATTGACTTCTTTAGTAGTCACAGGGGGGTCCTGGGAGTGATGACCCTTCTCTAATTTATCTGGGTCCCTCCCTGCAATTGGCAAGTGGAATGGCACACCCCAGTTCTGCCCTGCAGCCACCAGTGAGCTCACAGCCAGCAGATCAAGATGGGCACCTCTGAGGGGAATGGGGTAGGGCTGACTCAACTTGGCTCAGCTCATTCCATGCCTTTCAGACCACAGCCATTGGTGATGGCCTCACTGCACCTGTGCCGGTCACCCAACCACCCTGGGTTGTGTGATCTGGCTGCTGGTCACATGACACCAGCAGCCAAGTCACATGACCCGTGGGCTGGAAAGTGATGGTCATGGTCTGGAACAGCCACTTCAGTGGGCAAAGCAAGCCTGGTAGTTAAAATGGGAGGGCAGTCAATGGTCTCATGAAAACCCAAGCAGTGCTGCAGCTGGAGTTGCAGCCAGAGTAGAGGCTCCAACCAGGTTGTGCTATCCAGCTGAGGCCGCATTTGGCTATGTGGCTTGCCCAGGAGGGCTGCTGCCCTCAACCTTTCAGGGATCCCTGGCAGGGTTGTACTCCAGTGGGGCTCTTTCCTCACTCTCAGGCTTGCCCCCCCATACAATTTTCTGGATACAGGACTGTGTATTACTCTTTTTTTAAATGAACTCACAGAGTAATTAGCTTTTGTGTGGCACTGAAATACAAACATTTGTAACACCCAATACAAACAGTGACAAGTAGCAAATAAGTTGGAGAATGGAAAATAAACTGAATTTACAGTTGGTGTTTATATTACACATGAGCATAAGGAGTGATCATGGAAGTCTTTAATGTGCTACTGGCTCAAATCTAACTTTTTTGTACCGTAGTCCTACTAAACCCACATTGCCTCTACTGTTGAATAATGGTTTCTTCCAGCACTGAACACAATGAACTGTAAGCCAAACGCTTTCCTAAGAATAGATCTCTTTAGAACAGCTGTTTTAACTATTTTGTTCAACATATTTTTGTTATTGTTTCTCTTATTACCAGTCACCCTTTGGTGAGATCCTTCAGGGCTGAGTCAGGCAACTTTTTGCATTTCAAATTAACAGTTCCAGAATGTCACAAATTCAGCGCAACATGGCTATGTACTCTAAAATGTGAATGAGCCCTCCAGCTTAATGCTCCACAAAGTGCCTAACCACTTGGTGCAAATCACTAGTATTTTATCCTGCAAGTCTGGGTTTGATTCCCCACTGCTCCACATGCAGCAGCTGGGTGAACCTGGGTCAGTCACAGCTCTCTCAGAGCTGCCTCAGCCCCACCTACCTCACAGGGTGTCTGTTGTGGGGAGAGGAAGGGAAGGAGTTTGTAAGCCATTTTGAAACTCTGAGTGAAGACTGGGGTACTAATCCAATTGTCCTCCTCCTCCATTTTTAGCTTGCAACCTTCCCTCCTTACCTTAGGAAAGTTCTAAGTTGGCTTTTGCTAAGTCAGGTTGGAAAAGTGTTTCTGTGTTTTTTAAAAAAGAATAGTCTTAACATGTGTACATGTGTTTGGGTGCACATTCCCAATGTGTATAGAATTCAGCTTACTGGATTCTCAAGCACTGATCTCAGTAACAATCTCCATTTTGTCTCTGGATCTGTACATCATAGCTATTTCTTCTGAGTTATGAGGTTGAATCCAACAAGACCATTTGCTAAATCTTCCTCCAAAGACCTTAGGAAGCTTTCAGTCAGAGGAAACGACTCTCCACTGGAAGGTAGAAGTTACTGGATCCAATTTAGCAGAAGAAAGTCATTAGCTCTCTAACCCAAACATTCCAGAAATATCATCACAATAGAAGAAAGGTTTGTTTGTATACTCCAAGCAAGCATTTTCCCCTGTCCTCCTTCCTTGGTTTTCGGTGCTTTACGGTAATGCTAATTATTGAACGGGAATTTATGCTGATTCTGTAGAACACTTAATTGCATAGACATAAACCTCTTTTTGCTCATTAATATCTTTTTTCCCCTTCACCGGTAAGAACAATCTGCTGTTTCCTAATAGTTAACTGTCCCTTCTAGTCAATGAAGAATATTAAATTCTGGTCTATTAGCAAAATTAAATGATATGAAAGTGGCTAATGACCTGTTCAGGGAATTGAGAAGATTATGTTTTCAAATCATTTTAATTTTGAACTGTCCGACTCAGTCAATTTAACTTTACAGGAGAGACTTGAGAGCTTTCAAAAAGGAAGATCATTAAAACCAAATGGTGAAATAATTTCAATTTTATTTTCTTAATAAACTGAGATTCGGGTTCAAATAACAAACCTTACATGCACAGCTTTAATTCTTTGAAGCATCCCAAGAAACAGATGGCAAATAAAGAAACTGGTTTATAGAATGCTAAAAAGTAAGAATTGATGGTTCAGTACTTCATAAAAGCTACACTGGACAGCTCTGTTCCATTTCCTTCACTGAAGCAGAACATTGCATGATTCCTATATATAGCTTGTCCTGCTATGAACACACACACACTTATCACCAAGCTTATCATGCAAAATGACATGCAACATTTGTGCACATTTTCCCAAATGAAAGGAACATTTGTGAACAGAAAATTAAAGTAATTTGGCAAAGAGATGCAAGAAATGACTACTTATGAACCCAAGATTCATAACATGGTAGTGAGAAAAAGCATAACACACTAGTGAGTGAAAGTGTGTAGGTGATGGAAGGAAAACAAATCAGAAAGTGGCCTTAATGGGGCTTAATGGTTTCTTATTATTACAGATGGGATATAATTCCAGCCTACTTTATGACAAAGTAAGCAATCAATTTCCATACTGAACACAGTTGGAAAAAAATGCACTTATCATCTCAACCTGAACTACTCAATCTGATCTTCCAACAATGAAGCAGTTATTATCAGGTCTACAATTATTAATGTCTAGAATCTTTGTTCATGTCAAGTCCCAATAAGGGTTTGGGTCTACCTACCATCACAGCCCATCACTGGTGTATCTGTTCAGGGGTTAAAGAATGGATGCTAAGTCCTTATTCGCAGCCTTTCATTTCAATGTATCCTTAAATATACCATGCACGCCAAAATACAAGCAACCTACTATCAAGGGTCTTCTGGTCTCTCTTTGTGCTTCGAAAATTGAGGGTGCTTGGCACCTTAGAGTAGATGCCCAGCACTTTGCACTGTCAAGCCATAAATAAACAAGAGTTATGTAGCTATTCCAGTTCAGTAAACTAGGGGTCCATTCAGTTCAAACCAATTCCTACCCTATGTTATTTGCAATGTGCTATCTTTAACTCAAGATCACAGTTTTTAGCAAGTTGGACCAGAAAGTCATTCAGACAGGTTGGAATTTTGTTGGCTGCTGGCAAGCTTTGGGTAGTTATTTCCTGTTCCTGTTGTTTAGCTACTTCTATGGATGGTACAGAATTAGTATGGTAGATTTCCAACCCCTCCCGTTCTAGCTGAACGACCAGATTCATAATCATAGATAATGGTACTCTTTTTGGAAAAGACATATAGGGGGAATGGAAAAAAGAGCTTTTGCACATTATAGAAAGACAAGTCATATTTCCCACAGAGTATATGTTTGGTAGGGAGCTAAAACCAATCACAGCTACTTTATTTATTGATTTAAACATTCATATCACAGTCTCTCCAATCATCAATCCAGCCAGTACAGCTTACAAAAATAGCTGTAAAGCACAAATGTATTCAAAACACAACAAATACTAAGGCAGAAGAAAGGCGAAAAGGCCAGAAAACTAATTCTGCAGACAAGTACGCAACTGATCAACTTTGTGTAATTCAAAGATTTCTTTTCCAAAGCATGCTTGAACAGAAAGGTTTAGCAGAGGAAATGAGGCAGAATGGAGTCCCAGAACTTCTATATGGAAACAAAATTCTTTTTTAAAAAAGTTTAAAAATTAATGAGGGGCACCCATGTATTTCTCCTTCATTCCCCTCTTGAAAGTTCCTGCACCGCTTTTTCCGGGGGGGGGGGGGAGCCCTGGTAATGCCTCTGGAATTATGCCAAAACATGATCTCTTCTGGGAGATTCTTCCAAAGAAGAAGCATTGTGGTTGAAGAACAAGCACTTTTGAACCTGTACCTGACATTATCCCCAAAAGCACTTTGCTGGCTTGACGTGAGTCTTGTGGGGTTTGCTGTGCCACACTGGCACTGATTCTGCTAGGCACATTGCTGGAACAGCTGAGCTTGCAAAACTGTCCTCCTTCTTTGGGGGTCCATAACTCAGACTCCATATATCCAGTCCTCCCTAAACTTAATATTTATTTATTTATTTTACACTATATTGAGACATACAACATACAACACCCCGTGTCACTTTTCTCCACACCTCGTGCATTTCGCCATTCGTAGACCTTTAGTTATCCTTCTCATATCCTAAATGCTATTTACAAAAGCTGACCACACTCGCTCGAATTTCGCCCCCTGTCCTTGTCGTACACAAAATACTTTTTCATGACATGCCAGTTGTAACATTTCATCTTTCCATTGTAGCAAAGAGCCAGAAAAAGGGCCTTTCCATTGTCTTAAAATAATTCTTTTAGCTGTTATCATTGCCCGATATAACAACATTTTCTGTTCTCTTGTTAACCCCCACAGTGCCGGAACATAATTTAAAATATATAATGTCAAGGGAAACCGACCCTGTAGGTTCAACACACGTTTAACATATCGAGTAATCTGATGCCAAAATTCTGATAATATTGGGCATTCATATAGCATATGTTTTATGTCTGCCTCTAAGTTATTACAGCGCCAACATCTCGAATCCGGTTTCATACCACGTTTGTATAGCCGCATCGGCGTCCAGTAAGTTCTAAAAATGATCTTTTGGTGTATTAATATTAATCTTAATTCAAATGCCGTTTTCTTTACATTTTGACAGATCGCTTTCCATTGTTGTGGCAATAAGGCACTGTTCAACTCCACATTCCATTTATGTCTTAATTCAGCCAGTTCATGTACATTTTTTATTAACAGCTTATTATAAATCTTTTTTCGACCATCCTGTTCATGTATTTTGTCAATTACAGCCTGTAACATCTCTGGACACTCTGGAGCAGCCAATCCTCCCTAAACTTGGAGGGCAAGTAGAGGAGGATCATCTGGAGATCTGCTGGGAGTTTAATGGCTCTAGCTTGCATGAGATCCATTCTATACATTCTTGAACCTGTGCCATCTCCCCAAAAAGCACTTTTTTGTAGGTACCTTCTTGGAGGGAGGGCATAACTCAGTCTTCTTAAATCCAATCCTCATGAAACATGGAGGGCAGTTAGAGGAGAGTCAGCTAGAGATTCTCTGTGAGTTTGGTGTCTCTAGCATACCTGTGGGCTGTTCTACCACATCATGAACTTCACAAACCAAACTGGTTCATCTAGTGTGAAAAAGTTTATGATGGTCAGTGGTTTGTGAACTAGGCATTCTATGAACCACTAACTAAACCACATTTTTCCAGTTTGTGCCCATCCCTAGCCTGGAGATCAGTTGTAATAGCAGGAGATCTCCAGCCACCATATGGAGGTTGAAACCAAAACAAAGAACCGTGATGAAATGAACGAAAACAAAATACAAACTAATCAAAAAAACTTATTTAAATGTAAACTTTCAAAACAGTGATCATCACAATACAGTTTAACAATTATTACGCCAGGGTGAATGCATTCAGTCCTTTACAGCAAAATACATCTAAGCACCAAAATTCATTTAGTAACTTAATTCGCTAAAGTGCTTAGTGCTACAAAGTGCTTGTAGAACAAAGTGCCTGTGCAATATTTTGCAAAAGAGTTTCTTTTCTGAAGACTCCTTGACGTCCCTCTGATGCCGTCAGAGGGACATTGAGGAGTCTTCAGAAAAGAAACTCTTTTGCAAAATATTGCACAGGCACTTTGTTCTACAAGCACTTTGTTGCACTAAGCATTTTAGCGAATTAAGTTACTAAATGAATTTTAGTGCTTAGATGCATTTTGCTGTAAAGGACTGAATGCATTCACCCTGGTGTAATAATTATTAAACTGTATTGTGATGACCACTGTTTTGAAAGTTTACATTTAAGTAAGTTTTTTGGATTGGTTTGTATTTTGTTTATGTTAATTTCATCACGGTTCTTTGTTTTGGTTTCAGTCTTCCCGTGAGTCTCCCGTTGTATGACCATATGGAGGTTGGCAACCCTAAAACACACCATCTCCTGATGTCTTCTCTTCCTGACTTTCCCTTAATCGAACAAACTGATTTGCACAGAGATATATGGGGGGGGGGGGGGGGTGTTGTTTTTTAAAAACACTTTACCTGCTCAGTAGGACAGTGTTTTTTTGATGCTTAACAAAAAAAAAAAAATCAAGGTGTGTGTATAAGGCTAAAAAAAGATCTTCCCTTTCCCAAAGTCCTCTTCCCTCTCTCTATTTGGAAACTTCTCTACTGGCCTTGCCAACATTAGCCAATAGCTAAAGCATGTAATTTTCATTTAAACTTGAGGTTTTGGGCAGGAAGGTTCAGCGAAGAAAAAATCCAGCAAGTTCATAAAAAGAATTGATCTATTTCTTTTTGGCTGCCTCAGTGACAGTTTATATAGTTATTTGTTCAACAATTACAGTTTTTTCGCATCACTATAACCTATGTGACATCCCCAAGAGACATATGACAGCTTTTATACAGGGTTGCCACCTTCCAGGTGGGGCCTTGTGATCTCCCAGAATTATATCTCCAGGCTACAGAAATCAGTTCTCCTGGAGAAATGGCTGCTTTGGAGGGTGGAATCTAGGGCATCATAGCCTCTTGAGGTCCCTCCCCAAGTTTCACCCCCAAATCTCCAGGAATTTCCCATTCCAGAGTTGGCAATCCTATTTTTATATGATACTAGGTTTCATTTGTACTGCTGTGTGCACATACTCATTTAAACCTGAAAACAGAGAATTTGGGTTTTTTTAAAAAAAATGCTTGTGCTTTAAAATCAAGATATTTAGTTAGCATGGTTTCCCATGATGGAATTCTCAAAAATGGGGCTGTTGTATCTGGAATAAGTAACACAATTGAGTAAAGTGAGCAAGGGTGCATTCACACGTACCATTAGTGGCAACGCAGCTCTGTCTTGCTTTAAGAAGATATTGAAGAAGATATTGGATTTATATCCTGCCCTCCACTCCGAAGAGTCTCAGAGCGGTTCACAATCTCCTTTACCTTCCTCCCCCACAACAGACACCCTGTGAGGTTGGTGGGGCTGGAGAAGGCTCTCACAGCTGCTGCCCTTTCAAGGACAACCTCTGCCAGAGCTATGGCTGACCCAAGGCCATGCTAGCAGGTGCAAGTGGAGGAGTGGGGAATCAAACCCGGTTCTCCCAGATAAGAGTCCGCACACTTAACCACTACACCAAACTGGCTCTCCTTTCTCTCTCTTTAAATATAAATGGATTAAATATATTCATCCAGACATCCACATCTGGCAATCGAGCGTCATCCAGGGTCATCCTGGCTTGCTCCGGATCAATGCTGTGCTAATTTGATAGCACAGAGAGTCCGGCCCTTTTTCACAGAAGTGGCACTCAATCAGTTTTTTCCTGTTTGGACAGCTCATGCGCTATACTGCCTCTTGGGATGTTTACCGCCCCTCCCACCTTTAAAAAAAAAAAGCCCCAGCAGACATGCGCGTGGCCAGATCATCTGGGAATCTGAGGTGACGCTTCTGCTTCTCCAATCATCACAGTATCAGGGAGGAGAGACGTTATCCCACTATTCAGAACAGGAAAAAAAATCTTTTTTTCAACGTGGAGGATTTCCAGATATTATTGTCACTCCCAATTTCCAGGAAAGTAGTTCCTGGCAGTCCCCCAGCTTGAATCGGCAACGTTAATTCCCGGAACTTCCCCCCCTTTCACCTCTGAAGCAACATTTGATTTCCCAACATTTGATTTTCCAATGGTTGGGCGCATGTTCAATGGACCCCCATCCCCAGGAATCACATTGTGCACGCTCCAAGAAAAGAGTGTGATAACATTGGATGTCTGATCGCTCAACAATAGGATAAGTCACATTCTTGGATGCTCGTCTGGTTGGCCCCACATCAAATCAATATTCAGCGGTTCATATTTGAGCACCACATGCCTGCTTTTAATGTGACGTGTGACCGCACCCCAACAATCCCAGCATTATTGTAATATTAATAAAAATGGCAAAAACTGTTTGTGGAGGAGGCACTGCATTTTACCATCCTCCTCATGGCATGCAAGAAACACCAAACTTCCAGAGATTGTCCAATAAAGTGTGCATGCACACAAACGCTCAAGCCTTGAATAAAACTCTGTCGGTCTTAAAGGTGCCACTGGAATCTAACTTTGTTCTCTGGGGGAAGACATCTGGAAATTGTTGTGCTACAAACATCGTCAGAGTGGGCCTACAGTAACATCTTCACCCACCTCTGACCCCTTGTCCTTTTTTACTTCCTTAAAAAAACTCTAGAAGGTTAGGCCCTGTACCAATCTATCTTCCTTGGACCAACATTGTTGACTCTTCAATGCTTGCACAAGAACCCCAGCATCTTTGTTAGGAAGGGATGCAAGACCAGACCACTGAGATGTGGACTAACTAAGAAAATAGTTTAAACCTAGTAACCAAAACTAACTTGACAAAAATAATGATTTATTATTTTAACCAGTGCTGGCTGCCCTAGTCTTATTTAGAAAATAAAACATACCGTTTCCCCAAAATGCCTGGTCTACAAATCAGCAGGGTCAATTTCTCGCTGAGGAAGAACCACAAGTCAATTAGAATGTAAATTGTCGCGCAACCAGCATCTAATTTAAGTCTCTACATTTTGACTGGTTTATTTTTACCATTTGAAGAAAACCAGTTTCACAGAGGGTATAATCATGTTTGTTTAAGGGCAATGTACATCTTTGTGTGTTTGAGGTGGGGGTGGGGCTAACAGACAACTCTGCTTTTGGCAAAAGCAAATGAATGGGGTCTATAAAAGAAGGATGGTTGCTATCTTCAAGACATGCCAATTTATTTGCAGGCATGATTCAAAGTGACAGTGCTTACCTTTAAAGCCCTAAATGGTTTAGGATGATGGTGAAGGTAAATGCAAGGCTCCCTTCTTCCATATCAACCCGCACACTAGTTAAGATTGGCATATGAATGCTCTGATCTCAACTGACCCTGCTTTCTGTGATAAGATGGATGACAATCAGAGGTAGCAGGGCCTTTTTGGGTGAAGTACTTCAGCTGTAAAACATCTTCTTCTTCAGAAGAAGAACTGATTGGATTTATACCCCGCCCATCACTACCTGAAGGAGTCTCAGAGCAGCTTACAATTTCCTTCCCTTTCCCACAACAGACAGACACCAGGGCCAAAGCCAGGATCTGGAAGGTCGGGGGGCATATAATTTTTTCGGGGGCACTCATGCCCCCTGGCACCCCACACAACCTTCCCTTTCCTCACTCTCCCCCTCCCTCCCTGCTGCTCTCGTTGCCGGCCTCACTTCCCCACCACTAAAATAGTGAATGGGGTGGGGGTAGAAGCAGCCCCCAGCTTCCAGGACCACTGGGGGACCACTGACCAGCCGAGACTTTAATGCACCAGAGACTGGGGGCTGCTTCTGTCCCTGGCCCCGCTCACTATTTTAGTGGTGGGGAAGGGAGGGTGGTGACCAGAGTGGCAGGGAGAGCCGCTCTCTCACCAGCCTTCCTTCTGTGCCACTAAAATAGTGCATGGGGTCAGGAGCAGAAGCAGCCCCCAGCTGATCCGTGGGCCCTTTAACAAGAGCGGGGTGCTGGGGGCTGCTTCTGCCCCCGGCTCCACGTGCTATTTTTGTGGTGTGGAAGGAAGGCTGGTGAGAGAGTGGCTCTCCCTGCCACTCTGGTCACTGCCCTCCCATCCCGCCACTAAAATAGTGAGCAGCCGGGAACAGAAGGGCCCGTGCATTAAAGGGCCCGCGGATCAGCTGGGGCTGCTTCTCCTTCTGGCCCCACATGCTATTTTAGTGACGTGGAAGGAAGGCTGGTGAGACAGCGGCTCTCCCTGCCACTCTTGTTGCTGCCCTCCCTTCCTGTCACTAAAATAGCACGTTGGCCCAGGGCAGAAGCAGCTCCCAGCCCCCAACTGCTCTGTGGGCCCTTTAACTCAGGTGGGGTGCTGGGGGCTGCTTCTGCCCCCAACCCTGCATGCTCTTTTAGTGTCAGGAAGGGAGGGCAGCGACAAGAGCAGCAGGGAGAGTTGCTCTGGCTGCCGACTTTCCTTCTCTACCGGTGGGGAGCAGAAGCAGCAGCCAGCACCCCACCTTGAGTTAAAGGGCCCACCAATCAGGTGATTAGCAGGCCCTGTAACTCAGGCAGGAGGCCCAGGCTGCTTCGGGTGCCAGCCCCGCGAGCGACCTCTCCATCACCAAATCGCTCGCGGGGCTAGCGGGGCTAATGGCTGAGGCCCTGGGGGCTCCTTGGGGCCCTGGAGTCAGGGGGTTTTGGCAAGAATTTTTTTTGGGGGGGCTGTGCCCCCACAGGCCCCCTCATAGCTACGGGCTTGACAGACACCCTGTGAAGAAGGTGGAGCTGAGAAAGCTCTAACAGAAACTGCTCTTGAGAGGAACAGGGCTTGGAAATGTCTTTGGGATGGCTGAAGGACATCTAGGCTCTGCATAGAGTTGCCCCTTCCAGGTTGGAAAATACCTTAAGATTTTGGGGATGGAGCCTGAGGAGGGTGGGGTTTAGGGAGGGACTTTACCATGCCCACTTTCTAAAAACACTTGGCAGATGGCAAGAAAGGTGTTGTGGGCACTTAGCATGTGAAAATGGATCAAATTGGCAATGTTGTGTCATTATGCACTAGCTGCAGAAACTGCAGAAGGAACGGGATCCTTTCTAGCATAAGTAGACCCTGATGCATTCCACTTAGAGGGAAGCACCAGAAAAGAAGTCTCCAGAAGGTTCCAAGATGGACACTCCAGCTTCAAGGGGTGATCCCAGCAATTAGTACAAGGTAACAAGGATGCCTGATGATATAAACTAAGACCCGGGAAGCTAAATCCTCCTTAGTTGAATGACAGAAATCTGAGGTGGTAAGGAACCTGACATAAATGTAAGAAATTATTAATTTTATGAATGTACCCGGAAAGGACAGAAAAAAGAATTACCACAAAATATAAATAACCCTAGGTATAACATTCATTTTGAGTGTATTTACTTTGCCTCATAGAGACAAGTTTAAAGTTGCCCACCTGCAGGGGAACCTGTCAAGTGGAAGCCCCCCCCCCCTAATACTTTATCTGCTGCTGCACTTGCAAATGGGGAAACTACAAAATCCCTTCCCAGTGTGGAAGCCACCAAAGTAGTGTGCAGAAATAAAGGAATGAACAGAGACCTAGGAGAATGTGGTACATAAACAGAAGAAAGAACATCATATAAATAAAAGAAAGGTAACAGATGCAGAGAGATCTTTTGGACAAGGAAAGAGGGAAGGCAACTGAAACATGGAAATAGTGAGAAACAAACTAAAGGGAGGGTCTGGAACATAAGTGGTGTATAGCTAAGGAAACAGAAAAAGAGAGCCCAGCAGAGACAGAGACACAGTCCTGTGGTGACTGGGGAAGAGAAAATCCCTGTTCAGAAGTTACAGTGAACTCACAAACCCAGTGTACATCATAGCTCCATGTATTCACTGAATGCATGGGGAAGGAGAATGGACACAAAAGTGCAGGCACTGCTTGCTCCCTGTGTCCATGCAATCACCTGGCTGTCTGAAAGGACAACTGTGCAGAGGAAGTGGCCGTACAAACTCTCCTTGCTTGTGATCAGGGACTTACCAAACCAGCAGAGAGTTCTCACAGCCACTTCCTTTGCATTGTTGACCGGGCGATAACCAGACAATCACGCAAAAGCTGTAGGTGGAGCCAGCACACTCACTTCCTATGCATTCAGTTAACATGTTGGGTTATTGTGTGCAATAGGCTACACACTTTATTTTTCTTTAAGTATGTATTAAACTCTCATGTTATATTCAATGTATGTGCCTCAGAAAGTATTTTTAACCTCCAAATTATTCCAGGCTCGTCTGTCTCCAGTTTTATTTGTAAAGTAAACGTGGGTCGGCTCTTTCTTATAAACAGATGTACACATGTGTACATGAAGGATATACCTGCACTTGTTATAACGTGAACAGGGCTAAAGAAAGCATACTGTGTAGTGCAGAGATAAGATGTGAGTTGTGAGACAGAAGAAAAGGAGTGGAAAGCTGATAGATAGAGCTTAAGAGTGAAACAGAGTTGGTGCAGAGTTGAATCACCGGAACATCTATCCTAGTCACATCATTGGACATCAAAATATTTAATGTGCAACTTTAAAGTTGAGAGATCATATAATATATTGGAATGTCACTCTACTTTATTATCATTATTGTTAGCTTGCCCTGATATGTAGCTCTTAACATGATATGTAGTTCTTTTATTTTATTATTGAAGTATATTTAAGAGAACCACATAACTGTGATTAATAGAAAATAGATGAAATCTATCTTCCACAATAGACTTCCACAATATGTAGTTCTTAACCTGTTTTCTATTGTTTATGCTGAATGACTTGTGTATTCCAAATGATAGCAAAAACTTTTATAAAACTGAAAAAAAGAGTGATACAGGAGGTGCATGCTAGAGGTGCAGAGAAGAAAAAGCAACTTAACAGGAAACGGGTTTTTAATAATGGTATCCTCAAAAATTTCAAAGCAGCTCCCAGTTAAGAAACCATGTTGGATCAGGCCAATGGCCCATCCAGTCCAACACTCTGCGTTACACAGTGGCCACAAAAAACAAAACCAAAACCCAAGTGCCATTAGGAGGTCCACCAGTGGGGCTAGAAGCCTTTTCACTGTGCCTCCCCCAAGCACCAAGAATACAAAGCATCACTGCCCTAGACAGAGAGTTCCAACAATACTCTGTGGCTAATAGCCACTGATGGACCTCTGCTCCATATGTTTATCCAATCCCCTCTTGAAGCTGGCTATGCTTGTAGCTGCCACCACCTCTATATGTCCTTTGTTTTTTGGAATCAACTTGCAAATTAAATCCATGCCACTCCCCCCCAAAACATAAAATGCAAGCAAGCTTCTCTCAACTAAGAAGAATAGATTTTTATACCCTGCTTTTCTCTACCTTAAAAAAGAAGACTGCAGATTTATACCCTGCCCTTCTCTCTGAATCAGAGACTGAGAGCGGCTTACAATCTCCTTTATCTTCTCCCTCCACAACAGACACCCTGTGAGATGGGTGGGGCTGAGAGGTCTCTCACAGCAGCTGCACTTTCAAGGACAACTCCTGTGATAGCTATGACTAACCCAAGGACATTCCAGCAGCTACAGGTGGAGGAGTAGGGAATCAAACCCGATTCTCCCAGGTAAGAGTCCAGACACTTAACCACAACACCAAACTGGCTCTCCTTAAGGAGTCTCCAAGTGGTTTACAATCACTTTTCCTTCCTCTTTCAGGCACCTTGTGAGGTGGGTGGAGCTGAGAGAGTTCTGAGAGAACTGTCACTGGGCAAGGTCACCCAGCAGGCCTCTTGTAGAGAACAAGTGGAGAATCAAATCCGGTTCTCCAAATTAGAGTCCAGTGCTCTTAAGCACAACACTGAACAAATCCTCTGTCTCATTTTTTGTATTTATATTTACATAGCCATATCAAGCAACAGGCTTTCTATGTATTACTATGGCTGTTTCATACCATTAGCCAGAGGCAAATTTAACATCTAATCTGAGAGAACTACATAATATCACACCAGGCATTTGCTGCAGTTCAAACTAGTATTAAGAAGAAGAGGAGATTGGATTTATATTCCACCCTTTACTTGGAGTTTCAGAGTCGCTTACAATTTCCTTTCCTTCCGCTCCTGACAACAGACACCCTGTGAGGTAGGTGGAGCTTAGAGGGCTCTTTCAAGGACTGCTCTTGAGAGAACAGCTCTGAGAGAACTTGTGACTGACCCAAGGTCACACCAGCAGGTGTATGTGGAGGAGTGGGGAATCAAACCCAGTTCTCCCAGATCAGAGTCTGCACTCCTAACCACTACACCAAACTGGCTCTTCATTAAAGGGATAGCTGGTGGAAGCCAGTTTAAAGGCCTTCCAGTTTATTCAGTTCTTCCTCTTCTTTTGTAACCTACTTTTGGGTCCTAATCCACAGAATGAGAGCTGCAGGTTTGAAAGAAAACACTGCAATGTTGTAAAGCAATTATGCATTTTCTGCAATGCAGCCATCTTGAGGAAGTGGAAATATAAAAGTAGCCTCCTTTAGTGAAATGGGATTTGTGCAACTTCCTGCTGCCAGACTGCTAGCACAGCATCCTCAGTTAAACAAAACTTTCTGCTCTGCACATATCACCAAGTTATCTTTTATCTCCAGACAGTGCAAACTCTCGACTCATCATTCTTGCACACACAACCTGTCAGACCTGAACTTTCATTTCCTCTTGAACCCCCCCCCTCCTGCATTTCAACAGCCTCAGGTCCTGTCCACTCATAAAAGAAAACTAAATTAGGTTTGCAGAAATCATGCCTTCTACACAGCTAATGCACTCTGTCTCTCCAAAACCAGACAGCTGCTGTCTCCAGCGGTAATACTTTAGTTCCGTTCATTACTCGTTGTCAGCCAACTTGTTCCTTACTTCCCTGGTTCTCCTCCGGTCTGCCCTTCAAGACAAATATCCGATTGATGTTTATAAGTATGTCTGCAGTGAGCAAACACAGAAGGCCTTGAACACCGCCTGACTGTCTCTGTGTCCCATGCAATCGATTTGTATCCATTACTTTTTCAGAATCTTGAGAAGCTTAGCTGTCATTTGAAGGGCAAGCAAGTTTCGTATTGTATTGACTGTTTCATGAGCCAGTTGGTCAGTTTTTTATATCCAAATCTTCTTTTTCTTATGGACCAGGGGATGTCTCTTAAGACTTTAATTTCTTTTCCCTCCCAAATCAAGGGTTTTCTTTTAATTGTACTCAAAATGTTTTCACATGTCACAGTACGAATGAATTTAACTTGAATTTCTCTGGGAATGTTTAATTTTCTAGTGTATGCCGAAGAGACTCTTCTGGCCCACTCGATTTCTGATCTGCCTTGCTTCAAAAATTCTTGTTCCTCTTCTGAATTTAACAAATCAACAATCTTGTTCTCTACATTCTCATCTTTTTCTTCAGGAAGGTTTAGGAATCTTAGAATATACGCAGATTTTTCCATTTCGAGTCTGGCGACTCTGTTTTCTAACTCGGATACACTGGCCTTATTTTCTTGTATGTCTGCAGAGGTGATTTCTTCTTGATCTTGGAGATCCCTGACTTTAGCTGAAAGTTCATGCATTTGTTGGGTGTTAACTAGTAACTGTTTCTGAAATTCCACAACCTGCTCATTAGTTTTCTTGATCTCGGTTAACAATTGTGTCCTAACTTCTTCCAACGCTTCTTGATTCTGTTTGAATCCAGCCGTCATTATATTTTGAAGCTTTTCTATTGGATCTTGATTACCTATAAATGTTCCAACTTTACTCCCCCCAGGGGGGGTGGCTTGACCGAGTTTTTTAATTTTGGCTTCCATTTCTAGTCTTCTTTCTTAATATCTCTCCCAGTGAGCTACTTTAGAGATAAGTCTAAACAAAGCACCTGAGACCTCTAGGATGGTATGGGCACTATCTTCTGCACACTTATTCTGAATCTATTAGGTTTTGAACGCCTGAGTCTGCTCTGACACCAATAATTACCAGTAGTTACTCCTCAAGCTTCAATTTCAAGCAACTCAGACAGAGCAAATTAATATCACTAATACCAATCTCAGCAGCAATAATCAGTAGTCAATAATCAATAATCAGTAGATATTGGTCATAACATAAATCACTAAATCAGTAAATCAATCAATTAATTAATCAATCAACTTATCCAATTATTAATTAGTCGGTAAATTGATTTAGTCTAATTTAGCCCAATTAATCAACTACAGAACCCTAATTATTCAGCCCAAACAGTTCCCACAACCTTATTGCTCAGTATACACTTAATATAAAATGTGCAATCCCCCTCTTAACTTATATTCTTAATTACCTTAAATAAACAAATTATATATATTCTACAATATGTATCCTAATAGAATGCCCAATAGCCAATAATCACCAATAGTCTAATTTTACAATCCCTTTTCTTCTTTCTTCTTCCTTCTTCCTACAAATCTTCTTTCCTTCTGATCTTCTTAAATCTTTCTTTTGTGTCTTTAACCACTCTTCAGGGAAGGTACAGCCGCTGGATACAGCTAAAAACTGTCCCTTCCCCCTTTACACCATCTAAACTCTCCAGCCGACCTTTTCCAGTCAGTTCTCTTACTTATACAGCCTTAGTCCAGATAGTCACCAATAGTCTAATTTTACAATCCCTTTTCTTCTTCCTTCTTCCTACAAATCTTCTTTTCTTCTGATCTTCTTAAATCTTCCTTTTGTGTAAACCGTCTTTAACCACTCTTCAGGGAAGGTACAGCCGCTGAATACAGCTAAAAACTGTCCCTTCCCCCTTTACAGCATCTAAACTCTCCAGCCGACCTTCTCCAGTCAGTTCTCTTACTTATACAGCCTCGGTCTAGTTTTTCGTATTCCGCTGTCTGCTATGCCCTTCTAAGTGCCTTCTTACATAGTTCTCTCTCTGCCGACCGTCGCCATCTTAGCTCTGAGAAGGTGCCAGGGGGGGGGTTCTCTACCGTTCCAATCTGTCGTGCCAAAAGTCCGTTTGTCAGCTCAGTTGTCAGCTAACAGTCTCCTATACTTTTGTTTTAAAGTTTCTGACAAACTTGGCAATATTATAGGCAAAGTTCTGTTCTTGGCTTTATTTACTAGCCCCCCCTTCTTTTCTTAAAGTCCCTGCTAAGCCGCGCGGCTTCCCACGAAATGGCGAATCAAGAAGTTTTCTCCGGAACTTTCTGTTTCGCTTCTCAAACGACCTCACAGTCACTAAGGCTACCACCTTCGTTTCCAACCCCCTCTTATCTGTTCAAGCTTCTCTGTCGAAGTTATTAGAAATTATAGAACAAATAAGGGGAGCCGCCAGATCTCTCCCTTCTGTATCAAACGTACCAAGTCTCACTGTCTCCGCCTCGGCAGCCGTCCGCTGGTGACACCCGGCTTTTTTTCCGCCCGCCGCGTCTCGGCTCTTCGCCTCCGTTCAGACTGGCTGCAAGACTTGAAAGTTTTAAACTCCAATTCAACAAAAAGGTTTAAATTCTTACTTCTTCAATATCTGTTTCGTTATCCAATTGGGCAAAAAGAGAAGTTGGAATTCCGAGTCCTGTCTGCTCCTTCCCGGCGGCCCAGTTAGTCGCACCGGCGTTGGAAGGCTCCTGTCAGCGGGAAAGGCTGAGCTCTCGAGGGAAACCTCCGCTTCCCTCCAGATTCTCTGCCAGCTCCTCAGACTGAGAAGCGTCCCCAGACGCTTCTATTAGGGGGTATACAACAAGGTATCCCCCAGGGAACCTGCCAAAACAGGGTGTTCAACGGAGCTCCGTGAACAAACCCTGCTTCACAGCGCCATCTTGCCCCCTCTTCTTCATGTATCAATCCAATAGATATAACATATCATCAGTCGAAAAAGCGGAAGACTTCTGAAGGAAACAGATAGAGGGACAATCCCAAGACTCTGACTCAACAGAAGATAGAGAAGAAGAAGAAGAGGAGCATAAAGGACAGGATATAACATAAAGGACAGGATATAACATAACATAACATAAAGGACAGGATATAACATATCATCAGTCGAAAAAGCGGAAGACTTCTGAAGGAAACAGATAGAGGGACAATCCCAAGACTCTGACTCAACAGAAGATAGAGAAGAAGAAGAAGAGGAGCATAAAGGACAGGAAGGAAGAGTTCAGCGGGAGAGGGAAAAAGAAAGAATAAAGACAAGATCACAAACCCAAAAAAGACACAAAAAACCGGTAGATGACTATTCAACGGTGAAATGATGACAAAACCTGGAATTCAGATTTTCTCAGTGAATATAAATGGCCTTAACGAACCCAAGAAGAGGAAAAGACTGTTCCTACAACTACAGAAGACTGGAGCTCAAATAATATGCCTACAAGAGACTCATATAAAAGAGGGCGATACAAAATATCTTCAGAACAAGAAACTAGGCCAACTCTATTATTCATGTGACTCAAAGAAGAAAAGAGGAGTAGCCATTTACGTCAAAGAATCAATACCAGCTAAATTGTTATTTAAAGACGAAATCGGAAGAATTATAATGATCGAATTGGAACTAAACGGGGAAAAAATAACTTTGGTTAACATTTATGCCCCGAACAATAATCAAGAACAATTCTTTGCAAAGCTCCATGAAAGATTAATAAACTACAATTTACAGAACTTGTGTATTGTGGGCGACTACAATGCCATATTAGACATTGATAAAGATAAGAAATATGTGAACACCAAGGGGAGGAAAACTCGAACTCAACTCCCGAAATCTTTCTTTAAGCTTGCTGATGAATATAACCTGATTGATGTATGGAGGATGAAAAATCCTCAAACAACTGACTTTACTTACTTCTCCCATGTACATAACAGTTGGTCTAGGCTGGATATGTGTTGGCTATCAGCTTCATTAGGATGGTCGGTTATTGCAGCGAACATCAATCCCAGATCTTATGCCGACCATAACCCTATACAGATTATCCTGAAAGACTCAGTAAATAAACCTCGCTGGACTCTTAATACACAAATCTTAAAGGAAGAAGCATTCTTAGAGAAAGCAAAAAAGGACATCAAGATGTTTTTTGATTGCAACTTAAAGGAGGACACCTCAATACAAATAGTTTGGGATACGTTCAAGGCCTTCTTTAGAGGGATCGCGATCAGCTACACAATTAAAAGGAAAAAAGAACGGATGAAAGCGTATAAGGATTTAGTGGCTGAGCTGGGAAATCTGGAAAAACAACACAAAAATAAAAGTTCTAAAGAAGTATTAGTTAAAATATATAAGACGCAACATGAAATAAACTTGCTATTAATGGAGGAACTTGAGAAGAAAATAACATGGGCCAGACAAAACTATTTTGAGAACGCCAACAAACCGAGCAGATGGTTGGCATACAAATTAAGAAAAGAAAGGGAGAAGAAGGCCATAAGAGTGCTTAGAAATGAAGACAACGAAGAAGTAACCGAAAAAGATCAAATAAATGGAATTGTTCAAAGATTCTATCAAAACCTATATAAAAGACAAGAAATCGCACCTCAGACCCAGGAAGAATTTATTAGCAAGCTCCGGACCAAGAGTATATCAGAAGAACATCGTAAGGACTTGGAAAGTAATATCACAATGCATGAAATAACTGAGGCATTGAAAATGCAGAAACCGAATAAAGCCCCTGGGCCAGATGGTATACCCATTGAAGCTTTCAAAACTTTTGAAGAGAACTTACTCGTCCCCTATAAATACTTGATAGAGGAGATCCAGGAATCTGCCAAACTTCCCCCCTCATGGAATGAGGCTGTGATATCATTAATTTATAAGAGAGATTTGGACCCGATGGATATACGTAATTATAGACCTATTTCACTTTTGAACTCAGATTACAAGATTTTCGCAACAATCCTGGCTAACAGGATGAAGAAGATTATTCACACAGTAATTAATGACGACCAAACGGGATTTGTCCCCGGCAGAGCAATACGGCAAAATACAAGATTTTTTATAGACATATTAGAATACTATCGATTACACCCAGGAAAGCAGTTTGCCGGAATTGCACTTGACGCTGAAAAAGCGTTCGACAATGTAAACTGGAACTTCATCGTAAAGTCTGCCCAGACTATCGGTTGTGGTCCGAACTTTACCAAATTAATTCGAGCTATCTATTCTAATCAAAGTGCGAGAGTTAATATTAATGGAAATCTGTCAGACTCGATCAAAATAGAACGGGGGACAAGGCAGGGATGCCCACTATCCCCCTTACTATTTATACTCACCCTGGAACCATTACTAATAAGAATAAGAGAGGAAGATGCACTCCAAGGGGCCAACATCAAGGGAGAAAGGTACAAGGTTCGGGCTTACGCAGATGATTTACTCCTTACACTTGAAGACCCAATGACCTCAATTGAATATCTGATGAAAGTTTTGGAAGAGTATGGGAAAATCTCCGGATTTAAAGTTAATTTTCATAAATCGAAATTCTTGGTACAGAACATGACCAAGGAAGAGATTGAACTGCTGGAAAAGAAGTCAGGATTTTGTTATGAGAAGAAAATTAAATATTTGGGAGTCCACTTTTCTAATGACTTAAAAACCCTACAAAGGGATAACTACGATAAAATCCTTACAGAAATCAAAACGGATTTAAATAGATGGAAAGACCTACAGATTTCATTGCTTGGGAGAATAGCTACGATTAAAATGACCATCTTACCAAAAGTTCTATACCTCTTCCAAACAATACCGATTATACTATCGCAATCCTTTTTCGTCCAATTGAACAAGCTCATTACTGCATATATATGGCAAAATAAAAAGCCCAGAATAAAATTAAAAATACTGCAAGATAGCGTCTCCAGGGGAGGCTTCGGCCTGCCCGATTGGAATTTATATTACAAGGCATGTTGCCTGACATGGATAGTAGATTGGTTTACATTAGAAAACAAGAGATTATTAATATTAGAGAGCACCGGACTAAGCAGAGGCTGGCATCATTATCTGTGGTATACTCCTCCCAATAGAGAGAATATATTCCATAGACATGAAATCAGAAAATCATTATATAAAGTCTGGATAGAGTATAAAAACATGATCTATCCTAAGACGCCTTTATGGCTATCCCCAGTAGAGGCCTCTTCTCATCCAAACTTATATGACTGGGGTGCCAGTTCCAACTACAGAAACTTATTAGATGTGGACTGTAATTTGATAGTGAATGAAAATGTCAAACTGGACTGGTGGCTCGAAAACCAAACTAAATCGAAATATGGGCGAGACAAAGAAAAGGGTTTTAGTAAAACAAACACAGAATTCGATAACATAATAGAGGACAGACAAAAGCTCATCTCCAGACTATATAAGTGGCTATTAGAAATTAAACTAATGGGAGAAGTGGTAAAGGAAAGTTGGATTAAGTGGCTACGAGACTTTGGATATAGTGTTGAATTGGAACATTGGGAGAAAATTTGGTCTCAAAACTTAAAGTTGACAAGATCGGCCCTCTTTAAAGAAAACATCTATAAGATGGCACATAGGTGGTATTTAACACCAGAAAGACTAAGTAAGATATATCCCAATTACTCTAACGCTTGTTGGAAATGTAAAAAGGTCAAGGGATCGTTATACCACATATGGTGGAACTGTGAAATAGCAAAAAAATACTGGGCTTTAGTAAACACATGGGCACAGAAAATATTAAAAATTAACATTTGCCATACACCAGAGTTGTACCTACTAAATGTATGTAAAGGAAATTTAACTAAACATGATAAAAAACTTCTACTACATATAATCACTACCGCCAGAATTCTTTACGCTAAGTACTGGAAAAATTCCCAAATACCAACCAGGGATGAATTCGTACAGAGGATGTTAGAGGCTGCAGAAATGGATAACCTTACGGTTAGATTAAGAGGAGGCAATCTGCAAGAATTAAGAAAGACTTGGAATAAGTTATACCAATGGATAAATATATTAGAAAGATAAGGAATAAAAATTATGTTAGACATTACCTAGACGCTCCTTGGGGGTGGGGGTGGGGGGATAGGGGGAAGAAATGGCAGGTTAAGAATTTGCTGTGTGAATTATCTGTAAATGGAACTATGAAATGTCTAATAAAACCTGTTTTTAAAAAAAAAAAAAAAAAAAAAAATGAAGGGCAAGCAAGTTTCTAGTCCCCATGGCACCCAGCTGAATTCTAAAGCTAGAGGAAAACACATTTTACAAAACTCCAAAAATGTAACCAGGGCTTTTTTGGGGCAGGAACGCACAGAACTGGTGTCAAGGGTGTGGCCTAATATGCAAATGAGTTCCTGCTGGGCTTTTTCTACAAACAAGCCCTGTGCAAAATAATGGTGATGTCAAGGGGTGTAACCTAATAGGCAACTGAGTTTCTGCTGGCATCCTATGGAAAAAACCCCTGAATATAACCAAGCCCTTACAATATGCTTACAATGAGTTACTAAAGTTACATAACTGGTCATATTAAGTACATAAAAATTAATATGATTTTAGTGGCCACATTTATTTGAAAACCCTGTAACAATTAGGATGCTTAATTTAAAAAAGAAGATTCAATAGGACTAGAGCAGACCATATGCAGAATAGCAGTCAGAAGAAATTGTTTCACACATAATTATATTTTTTATTATGATGCCTCATCTGCCAATTTGTCTATTGATCATATAAAAATAATTTGGGGAAATTAAATTCTTGTTATGGCGTGCTTAAAAACATTGCTACACCATGTAATAGATACAAGAATTGAAACTATTCTGAAAAGCAGGATTTAATTTACAAAGGATACCAGGGGGAGCTACATAAGGGACAAACAAAAGGGAAATAGCCATAGAGCATCACATATAAAATTAAATTACCAAGAGCTGTATTATCAGACGGAAGTAATACTATTTGCAAAACCTATTAACTTTGAAATTATTGTAATGATTCATCTCTTTTCTTCACTCCTTTATAGGCCACTTTGTAGTCTCTACACAATAATAGTTGTTCAACCATAAGCCACACAGTAGGGTGGGTCTGTTTAGATAATGTTGGTGCTTTTCCCTAGTGTAAGGAGTCTTCCCCAATGCCAGAGCTCTTCTATTGCTTCGGGGGAAGACTTCCTGCACCAGAGCTGAACAGAGTCATTGGATCCAACCCAATGCACTTCCACTAAGTTCCCTTTCTGAAAGTTTTGAAATGAGACGTTTGTAGAATTTTGTATGACATTTGAAAAGAGGAACTACCACGAAATTGCTGTCCAGTGACAAATTTGCCCTTCTATACTCCTTCAGCAGTTGCTTCATCAATAGTTCAGGTTGGTCACCAAGGGCTTTTTCAGTTTTTTCACATCCATCACATAAATGACACCAAAGGTTACTCCTTTTCCTTGAGTAAATTGCACTACTTTCCTTGGCCTGGATCTCTGTTGCAAACTGGATTCAAACTAGAGTTTCAGCAGGACTTCTGGAGACAGAAGAGTGTGTGTGAGGGATGAGAGAGAGAGTCTTCTACTTCGACTTTATTGTTACCATTTACAACCAGGGCCACACAAGGAATTCACTTGGGGTTCTCCCTCTCCATATTCTTATTTTTTGAACCACAAGACACTAAACAACATCTCCTTCTTCCTTCTGCTGTGTCCAAAGAGCAGCATCAAGAGGAAGCAAATGTTCTCTTCGCTATTTCTACACCCTAAATACTAATTTTTTTTCCCAAAACAAAACCTTTACTTAGGGACAGAAATAAAACACATAACAAAAAACATGGCTAAAGATCTTTAAAACATCATTTTGAATTAACCAGGGATCTTGGTCCTTTGTTGAAGAAAGGGATGTGGTTTCATGAACAACCTCCGTCCTATCTCTTTACAATGATGGTTTTCATGAGAGATGAAATAATTAGACATTGGACCACCTGTATGCATTCCCCCCCCCCACCTCAAATGGGATCAAGATTCAATTACACAGACCTGTAGCCAAATTAGAAGACAGAAGAGAACAGCTTAAACAGGTGGCTTTACCTTGTTCTTTGCTTTTGTTTAATCATTACATACAGGTAGCCTCCCCTTCCAAAATGCATTTCACCTGCTTTCTTTGTAGAGTGGGTTTAAAAAGAGAAACAAAAACCCTCTGCATATCACTTACTTAGCAGGATCAAAAAAGGAAGGTCAAGAAGGAAATAATATGCTTCCCAGCACACAGACACCCCCCCCCACCCCAAGCAAGCTACAGTGAAAGATCCCCTTCGTTCATGAATCATAGCGGCCCTGTTCTTTCTTTTAGGAGGAAAAACATTTATTCTTGAATTGAACATCACAGGCACAGCTAATCTCATTAAGGCCTATTTGCACATCTCTGGGAGTAAGTCCCATTGAGCACTATGGAAATTATGGCCAAGTAAACATGAAAGTCATTCCGTTCCAGACTGCATGCCTGCAACACTTTCCTATGCTGGCTTCTCAGAGAGCAAAGGCACTGAATTAAGTAGAATGTGACTTCTGACTAAATACAGATTAGGTCAGGTTATAGGACTGCTCTTAGCTGCAGATCTTGATTTAGAGATTTTCAAGACTTCTGGACAGCTTGAAAACTAATAATACTAATAGTACCAATACTAATACTACTAATAATATATCACAATTAATATATCACAAATACAAGCTGCTCCCAACAAGACAGTACTTTACTGGTTCTGTACATTCTTTAACCAAAGATTTTATACCATTATTTTAGAATGTGCCTGGGTAGCATTCCCTTTCTCTCTTAAATTTAAAGAGCATGACTCATTTGTTTCATTTTAAAATATTTGCACCCTGTTTTTCTCTCCAACAACACCCTGCTTTTCTTACAACATTCTCTTCTCCTCCATTCCATTTTCCAAACAACAACCCCGCAAAGCAGGATAGACTGAGAGAAAGAATGACTGGCCCAAGATTACCCAGCAAGTTCCCATGCCAGAAGGAAGATTCAGGGCAGGCCTTGGGCCTAGACTGTGTGGCACCCTAGGTAAGGCTAATGTCTGGCCACCCCCCCCCCCCCACACCAATAACATCACCAAGTCACAAGGGGGGCACCCAATTTTGTTCCCCCAGAAGGCCAGCGCCCTAGGCAATCACCTATTTAGCCTAGTGGATGGGTTGGTCCTGGGGAGATTCAAACCTTGATCTCCCAGGCCCTAGCCCCCAACTGCTACATCACGCTGGGTGTCACTTCCAGCCTGACCCCTATGCAGGTTTACTTAGATGTAAGTCCCAGTGTGTTCTATAGTTCCAAGTAATTGTAGTTTTCTTGGTGGTTGGAGTTGACAAAAGAGGCACTATCTCCATTCTGCAAATACTTGCACAAGCATCCATAAACTGCAACAGATACATTTCATAGCAGTCCTTATGCTGCCCCTGATGGAAGAGATTCACAAACAGACCTATAACTTAGAGATGTAACTTATATGTGCAGCCCAAGCCTATATACATTCATTCAAAAATAAATCCCATTATATTAGCTAGGCTTATTCTCAAGTAGGCATTCATAAAATTGCAATCACACAGCTAAATCTTATGCATGGAAGTAAATCTCACTAAATTCCATGTGGCTTGCTCCCAGGTAAAGGCTCACCTGGCATGAAAGCTGGCCTGAGATAAGTACAGATAAGGAAGGGATCAAAATGGTGCTTCTCATTCCTCTGCCAGGAGCTCCCATAAGAAAGTCAGTAATGGTAAGAAATTGGAGCCGCTTTTACCTGTGGTGTGCACAGGCTGGAACTTTGCATGTTCAACCAACAGGGAAAAAATTTTTACTAGTTATCTTCAGAAAATAATTTAATTGCATGGCAAAAATTCAGAAACTATTTTCTCCAAAGGAATCTAATTGTAGGTTTAAACTATGTGTTCTCAAGATTAAGAGCTTCTGTGACCTCAGGGAAAAGATACTTCATAGCTAATGTTATTCATTATTTAAGATCTGCAAAACACTTTGCGTATCTTAGGGTTAATAGTAAATACAATGAGCTATTATTATGGGCTGCTTTGATGTTTTGCCTTTATTTTATCAAAGCACTCTTTTAAGAACAATTAATGATGTGAAAATAAATGTTTAAAAAGGCACCACACCCGCAAAAAACACCTCCTGAATACTTAAATAAACCATCTTTAAAGTGGGGGGGGGGAAGATACCTATTAGGTGTTATATAATGATTGGAAACGTAACACAGAGAGAATCAGGGACACCCAAAACATTTTGGTAATGATACACACAAGTGATACAGCATCAAAGCACAGTGAATGCACTCTCCATTGAAATGCTCAAGGCAACCACATATTTTATTTTTAACTGCTAGCACCATCCATAGCTATACTTTCTTCCCCCAGGTTCAAATTTGGGCATGATCAGAGGAAGCACACAGAGAAAAACACATACCCATTATTTGGGGGGTGGGGTGGGGGAATCATTTGAGAAAATAAACTAAATGCAGCTGTCGGGGGCGGGGATTAAAATTAAGAGCCTATTGAGCTGAGAACATTTTGGCAAACTATATAATTATCGGATTATTTTACTAGTAAGTATGCAATCCTATGTACACTTCCCTAGGAATAAGTCTCCTCTTGAATGCAACACGTTTTATCATTGGTGAAAAAGAGAGGAAGGGGTCTCCTGCATCCATCAAAAAAGGTTATCCTTGGGATCATAGGACCTTCATGGATAAAAACCATGTAATATGAACAGGAATTGACTGGGATTGAGTGAAAACACTGGCCAGAGGCAACCAACTGAATGTAGAAGAACTTACCATGAAAGATGCTCACCACACACAGGGATGGAATCCTAATAAGCCTTACTACTTCTGTTTCCTCTTTGCCCCTTTCCATTGCAGGGCAGGTTCTCCAGTGTGGTTCTGTGGTACAGTGGTGAAGCTCCTGCTTAGCATGACAGGAGGCTCCCGATTTAATCAGCAACCTCTCCAGTCTGGAGAATCAGGTAGGAGAGGATGTAGAAGGCATCTTCTGAAGATCCTGAAGACTTCCTGCCAAGACAGAGTAGATGATGCTGTCCTCAATAGGCCAAACAATCTGATGCAGTATAAGGCAGCTGTCCACATGCATTCCTATCTTTCAATGAGGTAAAAAGCACCTAGCATGGGAAGAACGTGCACCAGAGCGGAGGACTGCCCTCACAATGGATGAAGCGCCAATTGGTATAATTAAAAAAAACAGCAGGGAGGGGAACAGCAGGGAGTGGAGATTCATGGTAATTTCTTCTGTTTCAGTGCTCACCTGAAAGGTGATGTATACAGGTACACACATGTTTACTCACAGGAGGAAAGGGAGAGAGAGCACAGAAGAGTAATTGCAGCCATTAGAGCATTCAGAGTAGCCATACCCCAATACCTGGTGGTTCAGCTTACCTCCTGCCCACACATCATGAACAGGGAAATAATTGTTCAGTGACCTGATTCAATGTGTCTAAAAGAATTTGAATGTTTCTGTTTGCGTGATCGCACTGTTGTCTTGGTTAGACTTCCTCATCACTGTCCTCCTTCCCACCCATGTGTCTGCTGCTGCCTTCGATTTTTAGAAGAACTTATAATAAATTGGGGGGGGGGATGGGAAGGGGATTTCATTTTGAAATGTTTGAGTTGAGACTTACTCCTGAGTGTCTCAGTGTCTGCCCACAAGCCCAGCTCACTTTGCACCCGGTTCCTGCAATCATTTCTCAAATAAATGCTGCTGACTGCTCAAGCTCAAAAACCAGGCAATGCATTCTGCCTGACATTAGTTATGTTAAGGATGCATCTGGCTGCATAAGTGCAAAGGAGGGACAGACCACAAGAGATTCTGTACTTTATACAAATTGGTCAACGTTCTCAATTTAATCAGCAACATCTCCAGTTAGGAGCATCAGGTAGGAGGGGATATAGAAGACTTCTGACGATCATGAAGACCTCATGTCAGACACAGTACCTCCTGAACAGCATGACCCTGGAGGCTAACATCTCTTCTCCAGCAAATAGTATCCTTTAGTTCTTCAATAAGACAAAAGTGACTGCAAGCTGAAACACCAAGAGGCTACTCTGCAGGTGCAAAGCTGATCAACATGGTACTGCTCTTGTGATGAATTTAGCCAGTAAGTATGCAATCCTATGTACACTTCCCTCCAATTCTCGGGTCCTTGGCGGGCAGGCCGGAGGATGAGCAGATTGCCTTCCTCCTGTCTGACATTCACTCTGATGTTTCAACTAAGATTGCCCGTTTCTGTTATGTTGCTCAGTTGGAAAGGAGGGAAATTGAGAATGTAAATCTTGGCTATGAGTTTTAACAATATGTGTAATAGTTGGTGTGAGGAACTCTGTGTAAGAGGTGATGGGTTTGTTTTTATGATTTTGTTTCTGTTTGTATTAAGCTGGTCGGATGACCGTGAATAAAAGTACTACTACTACTTCCCTAGGAATAAGTCTCCTCTTGAATGCAACACGTTTTATCATTGGTGAAAAAGAGAGGCAGCATCAAGGTGATCCAATCAGGACTTCATCTGGCATATAGCTAATTGAGAGCCTGTTTGGTGTAGTGGTTAAGTGCATGGACTCTAATCTGGGAGAACCGGGTTTGATTCCTCACTTCTCCACATGCACCTGCTGGTGTGGTCAGTCACAGTTCTTGAAAGAGCTCTCTCAGCCCTACCTACCTCACAGAGTGTGGGGGAGAGGAAGGAAAAGGAGATTGTAAACTGCTCTGAGACTCTGAGTGAAGGGCAGGGTACAAATCCAATTTCTTTGTCTGAATGAAGTCATTGAAGAAGTTTGAATGTAGCACGCAGACGTCTCAACATGAATTGTCACATTCTGCCCCCCTCACAGTACACCATGATATTTCACCCCAGTCTTTCAGTCAGAAGCCAAGTGACATACACCAAGCTAATTTTCCAGGGCTGCGGCTAGGTTTTTGGGGTTTTTTTACCAGTGTGTGTGTGTGGGGAGAAGTTCAAAGAAATTATGGAAAATCAATTGTTTCAGCCCTAACAGTCAGAAAATTCTATAACCCTGTCTCCAAAACCAAGTGTTAAGGTGTGTGTTCCTGTCTACAAATGGTTAGTGACAGAAACATAAGCTGAATAAAAAGAGTTATTTTTAACTTCAGATGCTTTCACCTGCTTCTAATAACCACTTTCCTTGAATAAATAATAGATTCCTTCTACCCCTTAGAGTATCCTGCTATGCTCACAAGAATAGTGGCTAGGATCATTTAAGTGTTTTAACAAAACGTACCCTGAGCCAGGGGGAATTGTGGATAGGCGGGCTTCCAATTTTAAAAAGGGTACAGAAAGGAAAAGGAGGGGTGGAAGTTAAGATGTGTGGACTGAGACTTTGCCTTGAGAACCCAGCTAATTTTGTGATCAGTTCTTGCACTCCGTTTTGAATCCATGCAGCGAAGAAAAAAGAAGAGGAGGAGATTGGATTTATACCTCGCCCTTTGCTAACCAAAGGAATTTTAGAGTGCCTTACAAATCTCCTTTCCCTTCCCCTCCCCACAACAGACACCCTGTGAGGTAGGTGGGGCTGAGAGAACTCTCCCAGCACTGCTCTTGAGCAGAACAACCCTGAGAGAACTTGTGGCTGACCAAGGTCACACCAGCAGGCGTATATGGAGGGGTGGGGAATCAAACCCAGTTCTCCCAAGTAAGAGTCTGTGCACTTAACCATATTCCAACATTCTAACAGAGTCTGAGAACCTTTGAGTGACAGGCAGTTCAAATGGAATTCTGTAGAGAGCAATCATTTAAAAAATTACAGTTAGAGACTGATAGCTGAAGAAGAAACTATAGACTGGAAAAGAGGCTGAATGAGTGAATGGATCACAGTGGATCCCCATTTAAGCCAGAAAAAGGACAGAGTTTCTAGTCAAGAGAAGTAATCCTTGGCCAGTGAAAAGGAAATAGCTCTAAAATGAGGAGTGATCCTTGGTCTATATATACAGAAGGATTTGGGGAACTTGTACGTACATTCCTGCATTCTAAACATGAAGTGTCAGTGAAACTCAGACAACTATGCTTATGAGTTACAGCAGAAACTGAAAAAAAACCTCTCTCCTCTTTGAAAATTTCAAGGACTTTCTTGAAAAGCAAAAACACTTACTTGTTGGCAACATATTATCTGGGCTTAGTGTGATTACAAAGTTACCTCAGTTTCTATTATTGGTTCACCTCATACATCCTATCCCTGATTCCATCTGACCTTTTCACTTCCAAGTTTAATACAATATTTTATTTTTGAACTTTCAAAAGCCTCTCGTGTGCCATTAGAGAAGTGGAATATAAGCATGTGGTTTTGTCTTTTCCCTCCAGTCCGTGAGTGGGCCAGCATCAAAATTTATAATAACGTGACAGAGTGGGACAGTCATAGACCAACAAATAAGAAGAAAATAGATATAGGGGCTCATCAGCAAGAAAGAAGAAGCCAAGGGAAAACCCTGTATGCGAGGAAGGGAAGAAGGTGAGATCGCCATACTAACTCTTATGTTGCAAACTGAGACAGGCTGGGAAACAAATCATGCTTGAGCATAACAGGGAGGGTTTTTTTGTTGTTGTTGCAAGCTTCAGTTGCTGAAACTTCACATCAAGACTTGCTTTCGCTACAGAAGGAAACTCCTCCACATATAATACTGCCTTTTACTTTGAAAACAGATCTGTAGATAGTCCTATAAGCATTCTCTGGGGTTTAATACTGCATGGGTGGTTGCAACTCGACTGGCTTATAGCCAGTGTTTGAATAGGACTGATTGCCAAACCAGTCATATCAGGGTGGGGCTTGGCATGCAGAAGGTCCCAGCTTCAGTCTCCAGTTAAAAGACTCAGGTAGGAAGTGATATGAAAGGACTCTGCCAGGTCAATTCTGATCTTATGAGACCAATGGTCTGCCTCAATTAACTTCATGTATATCATGAGGACCATGCCTCAGCAAAGTAAGGGCACAAAGTAAGGGCCAGCCAAAGTTAATACGTCTGGTAAACTTTCATGGAGAAAAGATGAACTAGTTGATGGTTAAAATCGGTATAACAAAGCAGCATCCGTCCTCTGACATCCAGATATGAAACAGGGATGTTCTTGTATCTAAGATCATAAGAGCCTTGCTGGATCAGACCAGTGGTCCATCTAGCCCAGCATCCTGTCTCACACAGTGGCCAATGGTTCTTCTGGAAGTCCAACAACATGCCTGTTCTCTTTGCGAGGATTACTGTCTGAGTTGTTACTATTAAATGATGCTGATGATGGCAATTTTTTGCATGATGTACATTAAACTGGCCATAACAAGTTACTTTTTAAAAATCCTTAATTCTGATTAAAAATTAATCAAGTGTATCTAGTACAAAATGGTGGTAACTCATGCATATTCACAGCTGTTTGCTATCTCAGTTGGGAGGTACTTGAAGCAACATATGTACTGACTTGCATGGGTACTAGACTGAAGTTTCATCTCCATACCCATAATTTTACTTATAGAGATCAAGGAAACAATCAAGCCTGGGGAAAAAAGATTTACCAAACTTACACAGTAGCAACTTTTTAAAAAGCCCCATTAATATCTCCTTGAAAGGTAACATAGGAATAATTATTTACTGGAAATGGCAATAGTGGAAATTTACTTGAAAATAAAGCCTACATTATAAATGCCTTAAGGCTCTGTTACTCCCTCTTCCAAAGGAAACCAACTAAGTAAGTAAGTACTAGTCCCTGGAACTTATCACTACTTGCAGAAGTGGAGAATATACAAAAATGTACTTGCAAACTCAGTAACTTCTGTTTTAATTCTTACCAACCTGCTATAATAGGAAAGCTTACATCTGAAGCACTTAAAGAACCAATAAGAATCAAATATCCTATGAATTACATTTGTTGTGTATGCAGGGCCTAAACCGTATATTTCAAAGTCTGCATTCTAATGAGACAGAAAAGTTTATTCTGCAATTTTATGTACTTTAAAAATACATAATCTCTCTCCAGTTGTTAGTTGAAAAAACTATTTTTAGCTACATCTGTTTATTAATCAGCAGGGCTTTTTAATAGGAAAAGCCCAGCAGGAATTAATTTGCATATTAGGCCATACCTCCTGATGACACCATTGTTTTGCACCAACAGGAACTAATTTGCATATTAGGCTACACCCCCTGACACCAGGCCAGCTGGAACTGCGTTCCTGCTCAAAAAAGCCCTGTTAATTAGTAATCATTAGGGTTGCCAAGTCCAATTCCAGAAATATCTGGGGACTTTGGGGGTGGAGCCAGGAGACACTGGGGTGGAGCTAGGAGCAAGGGTGTGACAAGCACAATTGAACTCCAAAGGGAGTTCTGTCCATCACAATTAAAGGGACCTCACAACTTTTTAAATGCCTTCCTTCCCTCCACCCTCCCCTTCTCTGATTTCACCTCAGAGGCGGAGCGGAGTGGGCGACGCCGCTGTTCTGCTGCCGCCTCTTCTCCGCTTCACTGTAGCTGCTCCTCCGAGATGGGCTCAGGCTGAGCCCATCTCGGAGGATCAGCTACAGTGAAGCGGAGAAAAGGCAGCAGCGCAGCAGCGTCGCCTGCTCTGCCTCTGAGGTGAAATCAGAGAAGGGGAGGGTGGAGGCAGGCCAGGAGTGTGGCGAGCCACGAGTCCGGGTCCTAGAAGGACCCAGATTCGCGGCTCGCCATGCTCCTGGCCTGCCTCCACCCTCCCCTTCTCTGATTTTACCTCAGAGGCAGAGCGGAGCGGGCAATGCCGCTGTGCTGCTGCCGCCTCTTCTCCGCTTCATCTTAGCTGCTCCTCCGAGATGGGCTCAGCCTGAGCCCATCTCGGAGGAGCAGCTACGGTGAAGCGGAGAAGAGGCAGCAGCAGCGCAGTGGCGTCACCCGCTCCGAGATGGGGTGGCTCGCCATGCTCCTTGGCGCCGTTTCCCCCCTCCCCCCGCTTCCGTTTTTTTGGGGAGTGGGGGAAGAGGCTGGAAATCCTGGGGTCCCCCGCCAGGGCGGGAGGGTTGGGAAGCCTAGTAATCATGTTTGTGGCATATCAGTTAACTAGTCCTGAGAAGGAGAAAGCTCAAGCTGAATAAAACTTTAGCTCATACATCCATTCCACTCAGCCTTCTGTTTTCAGCAACGCTTTGGGAGTGTCATGGTATCACTGTTTCCAACAGAGAGGAAAGCCTTATCCACACGGGGCCTCATGAGATTTTATATACTCCACGACCCTTAAATTGCTTTCGAAAACCCACTCACCCAGAAAGCATTCACTGAATTGGGGAAACAGGCTTGATAATTGCTTTAGTTATACACCAGATGAGTAAAGATGGAAGCAGTCTGGTACATCCCTGAAATACGTTTCCAATCAAGCATCCACGTTAGGATTGCCAGATCTGAATCAAGAAATATCTCAGGACTCTGGGGCGCAGTCAGGAAATGGTTGTGACAAGCATGATTGAATTCCAAAGGGAGTTCTGGCCATCACATTTAAAGGGACCACATACCTTTTAAATGCCTCCCATTGGAAATAATGGAGTATAGTGGCACCTTCTTTTGGGACTCATAGAATTGTATCCCCTAGTCCAATCTTTTTGAAACATGGGGGGGGGGGGCGGTTTGAGGAGAGGCACCTGATGCTATGCTGAAAATTTGGTGCCTCTATCTCAAAAAAAACAGCTTCCCCAGAGCTCCAGATACCCACAGATAAATTCTCCATTATACCCTATGGGGACCGTCTCATTCCTCCCCCTTTTCTTCTAACCCTGAAGGGGGGAGAGGGCATCCAAACCAGGGGATCCCCTGTTCCCAGCTGTTTAACAAATATTATGAAAATATTATTCAAGCTGTTGTTTGAATACCCAACTGGGGACTGGCAACCATAATCCGTGTGTATAATTTAGATAGCTCCAGGTTGGGAAGTACTTGGAGATTTGAGAGGTGAAGCCTGAGGAGGGCAGGATTTGGGGAGGGGAGGGACTTGAATGAAGTATAATGCCACAGACTCTACCTTCCAAAGCAGCCATTTTCTCCAAATGAATTACCTGTCACTTGGAGAGAGTTGTAATCCCAGATCTCTAGTCACCACCTGGATGTTGGCAACCTTAATTCAAAGCTACCAGAAGGGAGCCACCACTCCAAAAGTCCCTGTTGGCCAAAGTCATGTCTGGTGCTGATGGTATGATTTATGTGATTCCTTCATTGAAGAGGGATAGAGGTGTTATGGCCAGAAGGCCAGTCTATTGAAAGAAAGGAGTTCTGCATGAGTAGGTCAGAGAAGCAAGCATTTATTGAGCGTGGTTTGGAAAGCACGGAGAAATCAGGGCGAGTAAACCCACAGCCTGCATCGCAGTGCGGCTGATTTTAAGCCTTCCCTGTCCTGCCTAGGCTGGCCCTGTGAACCAATTAGCTCACAGGTTCACAATCTGTTTGCCCTATCCCATTTACTCTAACACGCGCACACCCCGTGTCCCCCCGCCCCCCTTTTCTAAGATATGCTTTGGCGCTTTTACGGCCATTAAACCTCAAGTTTCATTTTCCCAGTTTCGGCTCACATTAAGTTTTGTTTCTTTGTTCCGAAGCATAGGATGTAAGCTCTTATCTATTGGCTGCTAAGTGAAGCTCCCTTCTGCATAACTGCTTGACTATGCCACTTCGTTATGTACATCCAGGTGTCTTATATAACAAAATGAAACATAATTTCCTTTGCTCTTTCAGAGGAAGTGTGATTTTAGGATTCTTAGAGCCTTACACAGAGTTAATGGGAGGATAAAATGCGGGTGGGAGATATACAGTGACAGAAATAGTATGAATAGGTTAATTAGTTAACAGAATGTTATAGACTTTTCATACAATTTTGAGTGATGTAAGGGGGCCTTCCCGTCCACGGGGATCCTTCATCTAGGCCCCTGCAATGGCCCTCAGTGTCCCCAACAGCACTAGCTGCCCTGAGCCTGTTAGGGGAGGGCGGGGTATAAATTTGATAAAATAAATAGCTACAGTTTTGTACAGGGCCTACTGTAAGCTCTAGAGGTTTTTCTACATCAGGGGTATGTGGTATAATATGCAAAGTTGTTCCTGCTACAAAAAAAAGCGCCGATTGGAGGAGCAGTACTTTCTCCTCTAAAAACACTCAAAATCAGGGCTTTTTTTGTAGCAGGAACTCCTTTGCCACCCCCCCCCCCCGATGTAGTCAATCCTCCAAGAGCTTACAGAGACTACTGTAAACTTCAGGAGGACTGGCTACATCAGGGGTGTGTGGTCTAATATGCAAAGGAGTTCCAGCTACAAAAAAAGCCATGCTCAAAATAATTGGGAGGAGCATTATTTTCTTCTCCAAAAACCCACCTAGGCACTACTTGTTTTACTTGAATGTGTTTTGTCATCAACTTATTCCCTCAGTGAAGAGAATGGTTTAAAGGAAAATGCTTGCCCTCCACAGCCTATTCATACCCAAGGCTATTGAAGTGAGCAGCTCTCTGTATAGGGTCAGGAAATGAGTCCTTTTAAATGGGGTGGTGGGCCATCTTTTTTAAAACAGCCATGCACAAGATTATATGACTGACTCCCCCAGAGAAGCTGTGCTCACCCATGCAAATATGGCAGTCTACCCTGAAGGTCTGGCGAATTACCTGAGCTGTAGACCTGAACTGCTCTGACTCCTTGCAAAACTATTAATTTCTTTGCCATTCCCTTTTCCCAGAAAGGAGTCCTCCAGCTGTGGTCCACTTACACGGACATCAGGACACCAAAATGCCCTAACAAAACACAGACCAAATCACTGAAGACTTCCAACTGCACACGCAACTTCCTCATAAGAGAGAGATGCTGTTATTCCTGCCTCAATCTAGCTCTGCTTCCTCCTGTTTTATGGCAATTAACCCTGAATTCCCGCAGACCCATCCTGTTTTCATTCCGCTAAAGGGCTGCCACCTTCTCCTCTTTCCTGGTGGTGAACTCCCATCACTCTTAAGGATGTGCAGGTGAACCTGATCTGCAGCACTGATAGCTGTAGAGGTCGGGAAGGATGTGGTTAGAAAAGGGATCACTTAATAGCTTTTCTCCCTCAAAAGAGCTGCCAGTCATCTCTCTGGGCAGGATCAGCTTTCTTCATTCTGCAGTTAGTAGTTTCCCCCATTTCCTCTCTTCTGGAGTGTCATGAAAAAAACAGTAGCCACAAGTCTCTGGGAAGGAAACTGCATCTTCCTGGGGGAGATAAAGGCCTATGGGGGTGAGGAGTGAGCATGTCACCATCCCTACAAGATAGTGTCACAGCAATGATATTTCCTGTATCCGGATAACATCCTGAGAGAATGTCTGCACAGCAAAGCCCCCTCAAAGTCATTGATTGGAACTTCTGGAGACGAAACCAGATTTGCTTTGGAAAAGGACAGAGGGAGCCAAAGTTGAGATTGTCTGAACAAGAGATGAATACAGAGGAAACCACTAATCCCTCAATAGCATTCTTTGGCTTTAACCAGCAGCTGAAGCATCCTGGCAAACCAAAACATGTTGCAGCCAAGTGATTGATTGGCTTTAAAAGCACATGAAGTGTAGGACAGAAGTGATTCACTAGAGAACTTCAGCAGCTCTATGTAGCTGTAAGAATTTACATATTGCCCAGTAATCAAACATTAATGGATCTACCACTGTCAGATATGACTCCTGTTAATTAGTCTGGTGACTACATGATAACCAAGTCAGCAAACTTGGAAAAAACGGGTTCGCTATTTGGTAAACTTTACATTTTAGCCAGGAGTCAACTGGAAAAATTCGTAAGTTGGGCATCCAGGGCTTTTTTTTGTAGCCAATCCTGGAGCTTACAGTAGACTCTGTACTAAGAGCCCTGTGAGCTCTTGGAGGATTGGCTACATCAGTGGTGTGTGGCCTAATATGCAAAGGAGTTCCTACTACAACAAAAGCCCTGAGGGCACCCAAATCAAAGAGGGTCAGAATCAAGGCTCTAAAAGATGAGAGTGGGCCCTAGTCGTCTATCTATATGCCCAATACACTGGAGGAGAGAAGATAGATTCACCAGATTTAATACTATAATTTGAACTTGTACTGTTCTTGGCATTAGAGATGCAAGTCATAAATCTGTTTAGGAAATTATTTGCCTCAAGTCATGCTGATGGCCAGTGAAACTTGCTTTCAAGAGAGTTCAGAGGCTGGCTGTATGCAATCACACCGTCCAGTAAAGTGCATGAGAAGTTCTACTTTGTCTAATGTTCTGGAGAACAACTCTGACTTCACTGGAATAAGAGATACTACTTTACTCACAACAAACCTTGGGACACCACACACAGCTGTCTTTAAAATAGAGTTAGTAGTGTCTCCCTCACCCCAAAACTTCTAAATGACACTCCAAAGTAAAGCCAAATAAGTGGGAAAATATTCAAGAGGTTACTTGGCCTTTTGCTCTGACCTGGATAGCCCAAGCAAGCCCAGTCTCATCAGATCTCAGAAGCTAAGCAGGGTTGACACTGGTTAGTCCTTGGATGGGAGATCTCCTTGAAATACCAAGTCAGGAGTACAGGGGCAGGCTTTATTCAGTCACCTCTGAACATCCTCCAGGCCCCCAGTAGAGGTCAGTCACCAGAAGTCACTATGAGTTCCAGGTGCACACACACACAAAATACAAAAAGAAAAAAAGGGGGGGGAGTACTTGGCCTTTCCATTTACAGAATTCAGGCAACTGAAACATTCAATATCCTATACAGGTTTATAATATTAAATGTCAACTTTTGTTTTGTTAAACACCCAGTACAATGTCATAATTGAGTATGGAAAGAAACATTTTAAGATAGTACCTTCATACGCTCTGAGGTAATACCACACTATGGAAATGGTGTATGGGTGAGAAGAAACCTTATTTGCTGGGAGCCCCCTCAGCTCACTGCAAGAACCCATAACTAGAAACCACAGAGGGGGCTATGCTGACACTCGGCTCTCATCAATCTGTTTGACTATCAGGAACCCATCTTCCCACCCACAAGTCCCAACACAGCAGGTCATCAAAACATGACACTCTAAAACTTCCCAAGCACCTCCTAATACTAGGATCAAAAGATCTGATCTTTTCCTGTAGATCATGACTACCCTCCTGCACAACAATTCAAATGCTACTAGTTGCTCTGTAAACACAGCACAAGATCAGCAAGGGTCTGGTCATCCAGCCATAATGTCACCAGTTGCGCCAATGCAAGGAACAGAAGCATCAGCAAGTCAAACCGCTATAATGAGAAATTATTTATTTCACTTAGCAAATATCATAAAAACCAGTGTGTACAAAACATGTCACAATAGACGGAATCACGCAGCACTCTAGGAACGAAACAACAACATTGAAATCCCTGCTGATGTACACAAGTGCCGCACCCAAGAATTTACAGACACAGTAATTTACTGTAAATTAGTCACTTGGAAAAAAATAGTTCCCTAAAAGAAACAAGCCTCTTCACTCCAGCTCCAGGAAGGGAGAGTTGCCAGAGTAACTTTAAATGTAAACTCTGAAATATGTCAGTCAGTCTTTGGGAGGTGATCTTCCAGAAGAACAGAAGAGTCCCCACACCTCATTAGAAAGTCTATCAAGTCCATCAGGTCTTCTCAGAAAGCGGCAGCTAATGTCTTTGGCAGCTGTGCAGTCTGGAAGTGTTGCTGTGGTCTTTCTGTAGCCGACATGTCAGCCCATCTGCACAGTAACATCGCTGGAAGATCTCCAAACCATGAGATCCTTTCTTTCGGTGTTTCGTGCACACCTGGCCTTCCTGAAGGACAGGTTTGCAAATCTTGGACCAGAAATGGCGGGCACAGCAGAGCCCTGAGGCGCAATCCGAGGAGCGAAGGCAGATGGCACCTTCTTGGCCTTGGGAAAGAAGGGAGTGGAGAAGAGTTGAGAATACTGTACCCTCATTTATTCACAATCCCCCCTCTTCTTCTTGAGAAAAACCACTGAAAGAGCTAAGTGAGTTAGCCATAATGGAACACTGTCATTCCTTGGAAATTTACCTAGGAATTTCTTTAAGGCAGGCAAGCTTTTCTAGAAACCAGCTTATCATCATGCCTGACCCTCTATAGTGTCTGTGTCTTTACAAAAGATATACATCCTGTTCAAGCTGGACAAAGTCTGGCTAGTGCTTTGCACTCACAAGAAGTGCAACTTCCAAAATCCACAGAACCTTCTGCAAGTGCTCGAAGACAGACATGCAATTTTGGGAAGTGTTTAAACTCATCCCTCTACGTTAAAAACTAGTAGACTAAGTAAGCAAGATATTTTGCCAATTCTGCTACTTAGAACTATTGTTGGCCTCTCACATTAGTGCGAGATCACACATCTACTGGTTTTCCACTGCAAGGACAGCCTTCCTGGAAGAACACATTTCATAAAATGAGTCCCCAGCAGTGTTCCCTCTAAGCTGAGATAGTGTGAGCTAGCTCACAGATTTTTAGCATCCAGCTCACACATTTTTGTCTTAGCTCAGGAAGGATGACCCTAGGAGCACAATAATTTATGCAGGATCTCACAACTTAGAATTTTTGCTCACAAGACTCTGCAGCTTAGAGGGAACATTGGTCCCCAAGTGTTGCAGACAAAGGCACTCTGATTTAAAAATGCACAATGAAACTTAAGGAAAGGAGAACACACCTGTTTAAAGCAGAAAAATGCTGCTGCTATAAAAATAACTATACAAGGATAGATCTAACTATATGTAGAAAATGACCTCTGTCATTATCACTGGATTATAACAAGTCATGCCATTTTCTACAAATCTATCATTTGCAATGAACAGCTACAGTTGTCCTAGCAAAAGTCATACCCTAGCTATACCATTTTAATCTTCATTACTAAAGATCTGTGACCCTCATGTGGTTCCTGAAAATCACATGCTATCCCACCACAGCTTCTAACCAAGAGCACCTTTACCTTTCAGATAGTGTAGCTGTGATGAAGATGTGGTCCTTTTGGAATGTGGGTCGAAAGTGCCATGGTCAAAGTTCTCTAGCATGGTCTCCTCAATATCCCCAGGATGGAAGTGACTATGTTCTGACGGCATACACATTCCTAAACAGAAAAATATATATATATTAATATTTTTTAAAAAGTACAAAAGCACAAACTATGAACACCTACTGACAGCTCTGGTCAAAATAGAAAGGCTGGTAACGTATGGGCAAATGCAGCATATCACAGCTGCTGGAAAAAAGATGACTCCTTTCATAAAAACAAACCACCATCCACCAATTTAAAATGTGTACAAGGTAGGTCGTGTCCTGAAATTTCAGACCCTCTCTATGATCAGTGCTGCTCCTTTAGTTAGTTAATGGTGTTTGGGGACATCTTTCCGCCCCAGTTATTTGAAGTTCCCATTTGAACTGTTATTAAAAGGCAAGACAAGTTAAGAGCCAGGGGCCTATGACAGGTCAACCTTCTTACTGTTCTTTCAAAGTTTTACTCTCCATGCAGCCTTAAACAAAATAAGCACGTACTCGAGTCACCACAGACTCCCCCCCCCCAAAAAAGCTATCATTTCCTTTACACTTTCACTAACACACTCAATGGCCATTTAATGTTAAATACACTTTTTAAAGTTTATATTTGACATAGTTGTGCGGTCTACTCTGGAAGAAAACGATTTTTTTTTTAAAAATCTCTTATTTTGTCTTCAACAGTTTGTGAACATCTTGTCAGTTCAGCAATGGATGGGCCAAGGAAAGGAAAGATCCCCTGTGCAAGCAGCAGTCACTTCTGACTCTGGGGTGACGTTGCTTTCACAACATTTTCATGGCAGACTTTTTACAGCGTTATCTTCCCCAGTCATCTACACGTCCCCCCCAGCAAGTTGGGTACTCATTTTACCGACCTCAGAAGGATAGAAGGCTGAGTCAACCTCGAGCCGGCTATCTGAAAACGCAGCTTCCGCCAGGGATCGAACTCAGGTCGTGAGCAGAGCTTAGGACTGCAGTACTGCAGCCTTTACACTCTGTGCCACAGGGTTCTTTGATGGGCCAAGGGGCACCATTATTAGGCTGTGTTTAGGAAACCAACTGGCATTAATCTGGCACTATTGTCTGACACTCCCCTTCTAGTTCAGCTCAGATACAATTAGGTGTCAGTATATGCCAGGGGTGGCCAAACTGGCTCAGGAGCCACATGTGACTCTTTTACACACAATGTGCGTCTCTCTTATCAGCCAGCTTGGAGAGGGCACTTCTCTCTTTAAACCACTTCTCCAAGGCAAGCCAGATGGCAGTTTGGAGAATACATTTAAAATTGCTTTCTTTCCACCTCTCCCTCCCTACATCTGACATTCATGTCTTGCGGCTCTCAAACATCTGACATTTACTCTATGTGGCTCTTATGTTAAGCAAGGTTGGGCACCCCTGGTATACGCCCACAGGTTGTCTTTTACTTACTGCAGAATTTCCATAAATCACCAACAAGGGCAAGGCTTCCCATTGAGATTAACCTCTATAAATCCGTTTAGTGTATTTTTAATCCCACCATTCCTTAAGAGGGCAGTAGAACATGGTTATTCTGCCCTCCTCCACTTTATCCATGAAATAACCCTGTGAGTAAGTTAGGCTGACTAGCTCAAGTTCTCCCAAGAAGTTTCTCAGAAGAGGGAGGCTTATTTAAATCTGGATGCTCGCAGCCCAACATGCTCCTCTCTGAAGGTGTTACTGGACTCCAATCTCATTGTCCTAGGGCCAAAGCTTCCGACAGAAAAGCGATGGAAACGCCTTCACCTACTGGAACTCTCCCATTTCAATACAACAGAATTCCTTAGCCAAGAGAGACATCTGGCTAAGGAGCCAGCAAGCAGAGGCTCCTTTAGCAGACGTGAACTTCCACCTCCCCAAGGGGTTCATTCATTTCCCCCCCACTCACCGTTATTGCACTGACTGCCCGGGCAGCACATGGCGTCGCGGAGGCAGCGCTTGCGGCGTCTCCGACAGGCGAGGCAGAGTTGGCTTCCGTGGAGGCCGCCGCGGCCGGAGACGGAGCAGAACTCGTCGGGCTTGCAGTCCTCGTCCCCGCCACACGCTGAAGGCTGCAGGGGAGGGAAACGGAGAATAGGGCGGGTGAGCAGAGTCGGGCGTTGGGCAGCGGGAGGAAAGGCCAGCGAACTTCGCCACGCCAGCTACGTACCTGGTGTGCATCGACGGCTGGGTGTTTGTTGCCTGCTTCGCGCAGCCCAGAGTCGCCAAGCTCTACGTTAGCGGGGGAACCCGCGCCCGCCACAGCGCCTCCTGCCGGCACGTTCTTGATGGCGTTAGAATGCACCAGGTTCGAGCTGAAAGCGGCGTTTACGGCAGCCCTGGAAAAACACAGGGCGGCCGCCAGGAACAGAAACAGCGCAGGGAATCTTTCCGCTTGTAACATCTCTGCTTGCTAGGGACAGGAGCAAGGGGGTCACGGGTTCGAATCCAAGTCAAGTTTTTAAAAAGACGACGACAACAACAGCGAAAAAAAAATCAGCTTCGGCTTGCAAGAAACCAGCGTTAATTCCCAGAGAAAGCGTACCTCTTGCAGCTAGTAGCAGCTACAGCAAATCTTAGACCGCCTCGCTGCGCTGACTTTATACTCCCCAGAGACCATGACTATTCCCGCCCCTCGGGGAGGAGGGCAGGGCAGGCAGCACGGCCAAGGATGGGATTTCAAAGGGCTCCCGGGCGGAGGGAGGGGGAGAATGCCACGCTGCACCCGCGCAAGGGGACTCGCTCATTGGATGATTAGCCCAACCGGCAACGGTGATGGATTTCTTACTCAATGCAACAGAATGCATGAATGGATGGATGAATGGCGATCCGGCTTGATTTGATTAAAGCAAACAAACAAAAATTGCTTCAAGACACTGTTGCAATCCACATAAGTTCTGCAGCAATATATCTTATTGCAGTGGGATCATCCTGATATCAAAGGGTTTGTGGATTGGCTCGAAGCTCCCACATAACTTGGCGCGAGGGTTTTGTTTTTTTGTTTTGCATGCACGGTTTCTTTTAAGCAAACACGTCTGCAGCCTGAAGCGCGCTCGAGATAAGTTAACCAGGTTGCGAACTGTCAACATCTGAATTCCTCTTGATGTCCCCCAACCCAATGCAAGCAACCCCTTCCACCCTTATCTTCGGCGAGAGCGCAGAGGGGTCACACAAAGGGAGCCGGCATTTCCACATCAAAAGAGGCGGGCCGAGGGGCGGGGGCCCTTTCTAATTGCTCTTTGATGGGATATTTAGAGGCGAGGCGAGAGACGCTCGTTTTGTTAATTGCAAATCACAGCCGGGAGCGCAGGGCGCCCAGCGGCATCGGAGGGGAAAATGTTTTGAAGGGCCCGATCGACCAGGCCAGCCCTCTTACTCCTCCCAACCCTACGTGCGCCGTTTCCCGCTCAGATTTTCCACCCGGGCGTCGCTGGGGAGGCTGCAGAAACCTCTCTCAAAGGGCTCCCGGCCGCGAGGGGGAGAATTCTCTCCCTCTCACCACACTAGCTAGATTAGGTCCCGGCGATAAGGAGTCCTCTGAACTGCGGCTCCTTTGGCGGCCTGGGGAGCTGTTAATTGCCGCGGGCCCTTTGCGCCCACAGCTGACGCCGCTTCAAAGAAGGAGAAGAGCTATAATTGGAGCTCCCCGGACCATCCTCGACTCAGATGCACAGCCCATTTGGTCTTAAAGGGATGGTCCTGCATATATGGCTAACCAAAGTATAATCTGAGGTTAACACGGTCTCTGCGGAAGCCTTTTTTGGGGGGGGGGGGGGGGGGGAGGGGAGGTGGGAGCGGATTCACGGAATTCATTGGATCGCGTCGGTCTCATTCTGAAACTGCCCTGAAAGGACTGCTACGGCGCTGCCAGCAGTAACCAGGTGTGTTGAAGGACTGAAAGCTCTTTATGATGCCGGGGTTGCCGTCCCAGAAGCTACCCACTGAATCTCTGAATGAGTCCCTGCTGTGGCCTGCCCAATTCTGCTTGACAGTTCAATGCACTCATGCGTCACATGGTTTATCCCGCCATTCTTACAAGGTGCTCCGGTCATGGTTATCTCCCCCTCCCCGACCCCGCCACACCCTTAATTATCAACTCTTTGAGATAGGCTAGGCTGACAGGTCGAGATTGCTAAAGGACAGCTAGGTAAGGTTTATGTCGCAATTTGGGCCGGGGTTGACCATTGTGCTTTCTCCAAGCTCTGATCAGTGTCATGCAGAAAAATGGCACTCTGATCAGTGCCGTGTACAGGTGTGTTCCTGTACAGGTGGAGAATTCTTTCATTCTCTAAAAATCTGAATGCAGGAATGTCCCTTTTTTTGGTGGGGTGGGGAAAGGTCAACTCAGCCATAAGCTATCTGGGAAATGCTGATCTCTGTAAACCAACTCTCTGCCTGATGGGCATGCAAGAAAACCTACCTGAGAGGCAGAGAGGTCTTCTCAGGATTGCAGTATTAATTAAAATACTTTACCAGCAGAGCCTCTAAAGTCCTGAGATTTTATTTCTATTCCTTGTGAAAAGTTTGCAGACTAACAGGTTTTTATTCCAGCATAAAATTTTCAGGAACTAGAGCCCAGGTTGTCAAAATGGGTTCCAGATGCTTATGCTGCAATACTATTTTGTTACTCTGTTGATTCAATTATCTTATTTACAGCTTTTTCAAGTTAAAAAGTCCCTGAGACAGCTTACTACACAATAAATCACAATTAAGCCAATTAAAACCCATTAACACAAAAAATCAAATTAGAATAGGGAAAAAAATCAATACAAATTTGTTTCCCAATAGTGCCTCTACCCCACCACACCTTTTTGTTATTGAGATTTTGTCAGTCAGGTACCACTAGACTTCTGGCTGTTTTTAAGGGTACTACACAGGTGCTGTTGACTCGTGGAAATAAATTATCCCATTAATCAGGATAATATATTATTGAATCAGCTTCCTGTCGGGATTGGGCTAAGGCTGATAGTGAATGACGTTTCTCCAGCAGCTGTTGTTTAACTGGCTGTGGATAGGAACATTGAGCTTTTAATTATAGTCTGTTTCAATGACGTTTCTCCTGCAGTGGAACATCAATTTGAGACCACATGTTGAGCAGCTCTAAGTGTGTCTTCTTAGAAATACGTAAGTAAAATTGTATTCCTAGGCACTCAGTTTTATCAGTCCTTTTCAGCATTCAAGTTTTTTAGCTATTTTGTATGGAGTCTATTATGGTAAATGCAGTTTTTTGTGTCTTTTAAAAGATTTTGTAACATTGGTATCATTGTAGACACACTTGTGCATTGTGTCAACCATTTCTGTGATAAAAATGTATTCCAATTTCCAATTCCAAAAACCTTTGTTGGCATAACAATATTTTTTTTAAAAAAATGGTAGCAGTACAAATCAGCCTATATGCCAACAAGGAGAAAGTATCAAAGTACAACAATTTGTAACATTATGTGTAGTAATAATAGAACAAAGTGATAAAAGTTTGGAACAGTAATCTCAAATATTACAGTAATTAAAAGTTATAATAAAAAGCTTAACAATCCACAATAAAAAATTTATTGTGAGATGTACAGTCTTGAGTTTTTGGGAAAATGTGCATTTGACTCGCCCTCCCGTCTATTTACAAAATGAAAAGACGTACTGACACTTGAACTGTAGCTATTCAGAGGATAAGCTGTGTTGGAATGCATGATTCCTACATGGGCATTGAAAGGGACATTATGATAGAATGGATGGAAGGGAGCAATACTCCCTCTAAGCTGTGGAGTCTTGAGCAAAAATTCTACTCAGTGAACTCCTGGCATTAAAGTTTTGAGCTACTGCATAAATTAGTTTGCTCTGGAGCCATTTTTCCTGAGCTAAGCCAGAAATGTGTGAGCCGCAGGCTGAAAAACTCTGAGCTGACTCACACTAACTCAGCTTAGGGGGAACACTGGAAGGCAGATGGATATAATGACCATGGAGAACAACTCAGAGCAAGGCATGGACTGGAGCCTACCCTGTGGTGGTAGAAGAATCAGTTGATGCCTTCAGACTAAACTAAATAATACATTTTACATCCAGATTTTTACTGTGTAAGAATAGCAAAAAATCTGGATGTAAAACACATTATCTAGTGTAGTGTGAATGCACCAAGTATTGCTCCACCACCATGTTGTGGGTCAGTCAGGAGAGGACTCCTCAAGTGGAGTCCTGCTCTGAATCAGCAGAAGCCAGTAAGCAAGAAAATGAGCTACAGGCTCCTCAAGTGGTCACAGCTGAGAGCTGATGCAGACAGAGCTGCCAGCCCCTTGCAGCCCTCTTTCAACAGATGGAAATCAGGTAGTCCTCACCAGCCCTTCAGTTTCACCCACACCCTTTGAGCACTGGAAACGAAGGCTTAGAACAGAGCTCAGAGAGAAGACAAAGCGCAGCCTCCTGATCCATCGCCAGCTGCTCGCTGCTGATGAGTAGCTGCAGGGTTAATCCTGAGCAGTTGGCTGCAATAAAGTCCTTCCAGCAGAAGCCAGTCAAAGAACTGCTGGATGTGGAAGCAACAACTCATCACTTGGTGAACCCTGCAACCACAGTTCTTGACTCTGCTTTGCTCCAGTGACCTTTGGCCTTAGATCTCAGACCTGCTCCTAGAACCCTGACTTTGGACTGAATGACCCTGCCTTGCCTGTCTTCTGGAACCCTGACTTTAGATTGACATTGGGCTCTGGACTGTGACTGCAGCTAATCCTTCACACACCATTGCATCTGCACAGTGCAAACCTGCTGATCTCTTCTGGGTGGTTAGCATCTGTTGGGTCCCACTCCCAACCTAAGACTGCTCCACAGTCTGATGCAGTTATTTTGCTTAACAGTTTCTAGATAAAAATCTATCACTTGTGCATTAGCAGCAACAGGACTGGAAAATCTCAGGACACTGAGGCACTCACAGCGGTTTCATTTAATTGTTCAAATATTTCAAATATTGCTTTATATTAAAATAAAGCAAATGTGTTTGCTTTATTTTAAAGACTATTTGAATGTGTTGATGCTGAAATGTTCACCACCTTTGGGATCATATTTGAGTGGGAAGGTGGCGTAAACACTTCATATTGGCAAGAGTTTGGCTTGTGAATCTAATTGCATCCATATAGTACCGAATGGGGACCATCATCTTTCCCAGCCCTCCATAACAAAGCAAAATCCTTTGTATGGTGTGTCCTTAATGGAACAGATGAATCAGGATGAGACAGATCATAATAGGACACAAATCAAATGCTGTGGCTAATAATGGCTCACCACCAGGGCTGCAAGTGCTTAGTCAATTAGACCAATTAATTGATTCAAGGAGTCTAATCCAAATTTAAAAGTGTCCCTAATTAATAAGGCACCATTTTTCATTATAAGCCCTTACACAGACACTTAGAAAACAATATCAAGCGAGTCTATGCAGAATCCTAAGCAGATTTATTCAATAGGGCTTGCTCCCAGGAAAGTGTCCTTAGGATTGCACTGTTTGTGTACAAGCTCAGAACTGGCCATGTGTCTTGTGTCTTGAACAGCTTGTGCCAGTGGTGCTGCAATCATTCAATTTTGTCTTCTGGAGCAAGCAGAAGGAAGCTGTGGATACTGGGGCATGTGGATACCAGGGCATGGCCAAACACTATTTCTTACCCTGATTCCAACCCCGTTGCCACCAATACAATAGCTGCCTCCACCACAGTGCTTTGGCAGCCCACCTGCTAGCTGTCGTAATTGGACAGGCAAGCCTGCAAGTCTGAGCCTGGCTGGATTCTTTTCAGTGGGCATCAGAATAACTATGTGACCCAGATGGGTGGAAGCAGAGCACCCTCACTGACAGCAGCAACCGAGCACTCTTTGGCTTGTGCAGGGACAGATGTTGATGGAAGCACAGATGGGATCCTAGCTTGACAGCATACCTACGCAGATTTGATGCTAGCAGTTTTAATAGCTGTAGCAGAAATGGATGATTCTAGTAATACTCATTTGCTTCTTGTACATGCAGGATTATTCCAAGTCCTATAAACACTTTTGCTACTTTAAATGCATTTACTTCCTAATGAATTGTTTTACATACATACATAATGAATTGTTTTACATACACCCTGCTTTGCTCTATCTGTAGCTGTACTTCATTTTTAAAATGAGAACTGTCAAGCTTCTAGCTTGAAGACAAATACTCTCTGCCCTTTCAACGCAAATATCTGTGTATAGATTGGTTGTGACATTTTTTTTAGTGTTGGGAGAGGAGTATTCTTTCCATGCTCAGAGGCTCCATCTTTATTATAATTGCCACCGCTGCCAGATTGGCCTTTTGTCATCTGAGGTGGGTCAGATAGTTGGTTGGTTTTGTATCTCGCCCCCCATGACCTGGCAACAGTGACCCATACAACGGTCACTTCCAGGCTAGATTATTGTAACACTCTCTTTGTGGGGCTGCCCTTGACCCTGCTCTGGAAGCCAGCTGGTGCAGAACACTGCTGCACAGATGTTGACGTTGTCACCTGTGTGGGCATGGATCCATCCTGTGCTGCACGAACTGCACTGGCTACCTATTGAGTACCGGATCTGGTTCAAAGTGCTTCAAAGCCCTATATGGCCAGAGGCCAGCATACCTTTGGGACCACCTCTCCCTGTATGAGCCCCATAGGTCTTTATAATCAGCAATCCAACACCTCTTGGTGATACCCAGCCCCAGAGATATCCAACTGGCCTTGACAAGGGCCTTTTCAGCCCTGGCTCCTGCCTGGTGGAATGAGCTCCCCCTGTAGATCTGGGCCCTGCAGGATAGAATCATATAGTTGGAAGGGACCTCTAGGGTCATCTAGTCCAACGCCCTGCACAATGCACGAAACTCACAAACACCTCCCCCTAAATTCACAGGATCTCCATTGCTGTCAGATGGCCATCTAGCCTCTGTTTTAAAACCTCCAAGGAAGGAGAGCCCACTATCTTCTGAGGAAGCCTGTTCCACTGAGGAATCACTCTGTCAGGAAGTTCTTCCTAATGTTGAGCCGGAAACTCTTTTGATTTAATTTCAACTCATTGGTTCTGCTCCTACCTTCTGGGGCCACAGAAAACAATTCCACACTATCCTCTATATGACAACCTTGACTTGAAGATGGTGATCATATCACCTCTCAGCTGCCTCCTCTACAGGCTAAACATCCCCAGCTCCCTCAACCTTTCCTCATAGGACTTGGTCTCCAGACTCCTCACCATCTTCGTCACCCTGCTCTGGACCCGTTCCAGCTTGTCTATGTCCTTCTTAAAATGTGGTGCCCAAAACTGAACACAATACTCCAGATGAGGTCTTACCAGAGCAGAGCAAAGCGATACCATCATATCACGTGATCTGGACAGTATACTTCTGTTGATGCAGCCCAAAATTGCATTTGCCTTTTTAGCCGCCGCATCACACTGTTGACTCATGTTCAGCGTATGATCCACTAAGACCCCTAGATCCTTTTTGCACATATTACTGCTAAGACAAGTCTCCCCCATCCTATAACCATGCATTGGATTTTTCCTACCTAAATGCAGAACTTTACATTTTTCCCTGTTTGATTTTAGCCCAGTTTTCCAGCCTGTCAAGGTCATCCTGTATTCTGTTTCTGTCTTCTACTGTATTTGCAACCCCTCCAAATTTAGTATCATCGGCAAATTTAATAAGTACTTCAATTCCACAGAGTTCTTTTGCCAGGCTTTCAGCTGAGGCAGCGGACGTCACTTGTTATTGGCCTCCCCCCCTTTCATTCCATCCCAGTGCTGTGGGAACTGCTGGACCTGGACAATAGGCCATGTTTGTGAGGCAGAATTTGTCATTTTAGTCTCCACTGTTTACTTTGTAATTTTGGATCTTATATTATTAATTGGTTTTAACTTGGTTGTCTTTTTATCATGTAGCCCACCTTGAGCCTGCTCTATGGAAAGGGTGGGCTAAAAATAAAATCTAAATAATGTGTTCTAGGGCACAAAACACATTAAAAGGACTCCTTCTGTCGGGTTACAAAATGAATATGTTACTTTGCCATCTTGGTGGCTTCCCAAATCTGCAGTAATCTACTACACAGGCACCAGGAAGGGCTATTATCCAAATCACTGCAGTTGTGGCTTTTTTGCTTTTCTTTTCATGAGGACACAAAGTCAAGGACTTTATTTAGCGATCTTCATACCCAGACAACTCCATCACAAGAGCTTTCTGGCTGGGGACAGCCCAAGAAGCAAGATACAGCATTAATGCAGAGGATGTTCATGTTTATATAAAACAAAGAAAGGCTTTCGAGTGTCACCTAGCTTCTCAAGTACAATGAGAACAAATTACCAAGAGGAAAGATGGAGTGTGTGTGTGTGGGGGGGAATGATTCTGCCAGGTTGAGTGGGCTGGTTTGTACATCAAGGGCTTTGAAACAAAAGGAGATCTCCAATAAGAAGGAATTAAATTCTGGGGGGAGAGAGTTAGAGATAAAGTAATTAGGAGGAATTGTCTGCTTCTTATATAAACTAGGCTATACAGTCCTGGAGAGTGTAATCCACAGCATAAAACAGCCCACCCATCAACACAGTACTATTCAATGCTAATTTTGTAACACTACCTTAATGCAAAAACAACAATAAGCTAATGCCTTTATCAGGGCCAACTAAGACATCACAAAGTCATGAGCCCGCTTTCAAAGGAACCAAAAGTCTTCATCAGGATGTTAAACAAAATGAAAAGGGGGTGTGTGTATGTGTGGAAGAAAAAAAAAAGATCTCACTAGGCATGATGGAAAACTTTAAAAACAGATTTAAGACTAAAATGCAGACTTAATTGAATGAGACCATGCTAAGGACGCAAAAGATTTCAAGTTGCACCAAAAGGACAAAGACACAATGCCTGCTCTCCCTTTGAAAATTCACACATTAGCAGTCATTTGGATTGTGATTAATGATTCTTTCTGTGAATGTGATTTGCCCAGTTAGAGACAACTGTGCCACTGAGTCATTTTCTGGAATATGTTTAATTATTCCATGGTGAAAAGGACCAATATGTCTTCCTTACCTGTATACCTTGAACACTTCTGCTTCTTGCAAACAAAACCCAACTTTATCAATGCTGAAGTGCATTCAATGACCTTCTGGATCCTGCATTAGGAATACTTACAGACTCTGCCCTTAATTCTCCCTGATCCCTTGCATCCATCCCACAGAAGGGGATAAACCCAGTGTGAGCACTGGTTGTGCATTCTGTATATCAACCTGCCTGCCTTCAAAGTGGGGAAAGGCATCTTGTCTTTTGAAGGACATTTCTTTGGCTTCCAGTCCTGCAGCAGTAATAAGATAAAGATCACAACAATGGTCTTACTAAATCATGGGGTCAGTTAACATCCAAACCTAGGGAAACACAATGGCCAGGGCTCCCTGGATTAGACCCTTTTTTGTCAAAACATCAGTGAAAGCCAGAAGCCAAGTAGTGCAATACTGAAGGTCAGCAGAGTCAAATGAGTATGATCACAGGTTGGGTGCTTATTAAATTACGATATTGTTTTAAAATCAAGATGCTTAAAAAGAATCAGGAGTATTGCCAACAGGCAGGGCACATGTACCTGTACTTCTGCATGAGAAGCAGAAATTCAGCTCCTGGGTCTTATAAATACAATTTAGTGCCAGTCATAGAGGTCCTACCCTGTTTAAGACAAGTTTAAGATAAATATAAGCTCTAACAGAAGCAAACAGGTATATTTTTAACATCAATATAAATGTATACTGGGAAATCAGTTCTCCTAGTTTCAGCTGTGTTTCCTCGGCAATAAATCCTAGTGAACTCAGTAAGAATTCCTTCCTCATAAGTGTGGGCTGGGCTCACAGTCCTAACCTAAGCATACCTATCTGGGAATAATTTCCACAAGTATCACCGGAACTTGCGCAAGAGTATTTTTCTCTTCACGAGGCAGTACGGAAGTTAATGTCAGTGAGCCAGTGATGGGTTCCACTATTTTAATGTTTCCTACCTAGTAAACAAATATTTTTACAGTAAGAAAATTACAAATAGTTTTAAAATGTGGCTTCTAAGTAGCTTTTCTCTTTTTAAATGAAAATGTATTCACTGACAAGGGTCGCGTGTGTCTTATGTGTGTCTGAAAGAGGGAGAAAAAGGAGACATACCTTAAAGTCATCATCATCCATTGTGTGCACTACAGCCAGGAGATCTGAAGATTGTCTTGTAGTCCTAAGTTCTAACTCTTCTAATGTTATGCAGCACTACATCACAAGCTAGAATTCAGAGGCATTAACAGATTGTGGCATTAGATGGTTATAATGTTATTCCACTAAAGTGATCTAGTTATTGCTGATTTTAAAAGCCCCCCCTAAATCCCCATGTTGCAGAGAGGAAAACAGCAGCTATGGGGGGAATGAGGCAAGGAATGAGGTAAGCTGCTGCGAGTTTTCATTCGCAGAAGCAACAAGAGCTACATAAAGAATCAGGGAAGCAGCTTGTATGTCTTCAGCGCTTTTTTCGGTGGAAAAAGCCCAGCAGGAACTCATTTGCATATTAGGCCACACCCCCTGACATCACCATTGTTTCACACAGGGCTTTTTTATAGAAAAAGCCCAGCAGGTACTTATTTGCATATTAGGCCACACCCCCTGACATCACCATTGTTTCACACAGGGCTTTTTTAATAGAAAAAGCCCAGCAGGTACTTATTTGCATATTAGGCCACACACCCTGACACCAAGCCAGCCGGAACTGCGTTCCTGCTCAAAAAAAGCCCTGTATGTCTTAAGTGCAACAATGTTTACTGAATATAATGATGTTCTGCTATCAGTGAAGAGTTCAAAGAGCCTCTGAGAGGTTGCACTTCTTGCCTTCTCAGCAAGAATACAACAAAGGGGGAAGAAGACCAAGCTGGTGCTGAGGCCATGGCCAGAGCACGAAGAAGCAGCTTGTGAATTTCCTGCATTGGGCAGGGGGTTGCACTATGGCCCTGGGGAGCCCTTCCAACTCTATGATTCTTCCCTCCATACCAGAAAGAGCTCTGTTCCAGCTTCCAGCTGTGCAGCAGCAAAAGGAAGGTCATGCTGGCTACCAGGAGTGAAAGGAACTGAGATTTCTCACTGGTTGAGATTTCCCAGGCAGAAGAAGAGAAGTACTGTTTAGCTGCTTTCTTACTTATGGTCCATACTAGCTCGTGCCAGCTTCCTTTCTGCCTCACTGACTACTCCTATTGCACAGCAGATCAAGGGGAACAGGGAATGACACCAGCATCACCCTGGAAAAACACCACAAAGGAATGATTAGCCAGAGCCCAACTGAATGTAAATGCCTGTTACAGGGTTGCCAGGTCTGTGCTGGAAAATACCTGGAGACTTTGGGGGTGGAGCCAGGAAAGGACAGGGTTTAGGGAAGGGAGGGGCCTCAGCATGATACAACGCCATAGAATTAGAACAGATAAAAGAAAGTACTTCTTCACCCAAAGGGAGATTAACGTGTGGAATTCACTGCCACAGGAGGTGGTGGCGGCTACAAGCATAGACAGCTTCAAGAGGGGATTAGATACAAATATGGAGCAGAGGTCCATCAGTGGCTATTAGCCACAGCGTATTATTGGAACTGTCTGGGGCAGTGTTCTTGGTGTTTGGGGGGAGGCAAAGTGGAAGGGCTTCTAGACCCATTTGTGAACCTTCTGAGGGCACTTTGGGGTGTTTTTTTTGGGGGGGCCACTGTGTGACACACAGAGTGTTGGACTGGATGGGCCATTGGCCTGATCCAACATGGCTTCTCTTATGTTCAAAGCAGCCATTTTCTTCAGGGGTAAGCAAATGCAAGATAGCAGCAAATACCGCTAGCAGCAAATTAGAGCAGGCATGGATCCATGTTGTAAGGAGTAAAGCTGTGGCTCCGTGTAACGTCCGGAGAAAGAGGTTGAGGAAGAACTATTGAAACCATGAGGAGTCCTTTTAAAAGCGGTTCCTTATTCTCTCTGTACCATCATGAGTGGAACACTAAGAATTTAAAGACTTCACCCACATCTTCATCAAGTCCTATTTGAAGAGGCTATCATTCTTTGTGACTGTTGAGAGACTTTGTGGGGAAAATTTCAAGAATGTTCAGTGTTCCTTAGTTTTGTTTTACTTCACTAAAAATGCATATTTACACGCTTTGTGTGAAAGTTGTATTGCTTCTGGTGATTATCTTGTATTGCTTATCTTCACACCGGCTCCAGTTGTATTTACTATTTTCTTCAGGGGAGCTTATCTCTGCCAGCTGGAGATCAGCTGTTAAAGAGGGAGATATCCAGGCCCCACCTGGGGGCTGGCAACCCTAGCAATTTCACTGTTTTGTTCTGATGCTTTCAAAAACCACCCCCCCCTTCTCTACCTTCTCCCTCCACACTCCCCCTCCTTGTGCGTTTGGTGTTTTAGTTTGTAAGCCTGAGGGCAGTTGTTCATTTATGTTATGTCATTTATGTACGATCTCTGTTGCCAGAATAGTTTTTTAAAAATTAAACTGAACTACTTTGGGAGGGTTTTTTTTTCCTTTTGAAAAGGTAAAATACTAGGAGCCCTGTGGTGCAGAGTGGTAAGCTGCTGTACTGCAGTCCAAGCTCTGCTCACGACCTGAGTTTGATCCCAGCGGAAGCTGAGTTCAGGTAACTGGCTCAAAGTTTCATTCTTCTGAGGTCGGTAAAATGAGTACCCAGCTTGCTTGGGGGTAAAGTGTAGATGACTGGGGAAGGAAATGGCAAACCACCCCATTAAAAAGTCTGCCAGGAAAATGTGAAGTGATGTCACTCCATTGATTGGTAACGACTCGGTATTCTGTACTTTACCTTTAATATGTGTAAATTATAAAGAGATGGCACTTATCTGTTAGGGAAGTTTATGTTAAAAAAACAGGCCCTTGGCATTCAGATCCATGGAAAAGCCATTGATTATATATTTATTTATTTGACTTTCTAGCTTGCCCTTCTCTGCACAGCAGGGCTCAGGGAAGACTACAACAATAAATATATACAATAAGCTAAAACAAAACACAACTTACACAGCATCAAGTAATACATAAGACGGCCATCAGGGACAGTTAGTAAGCAGAGAACTTTCAGTACATCTACCCATAGGCGGAACCAAGTATTGGAGAGGTGGCAGAAAACAACAAACAGGCAGCGCCACACGGATGGTGCAAAGGTGGAGTAGGGGAGGCTGATGGAGTTGGATTTCTGCTGCCTCAGCCATATGCCTGGTGGAACATCTCAGTTCTACAGGCCCTGTGGAACTGCAGCAAGTCCCAAAGGGCCCTGGATCTTGCTTGGGAGAGTGTTCCACCAGGATGGGTTGAGGCTATGTGTATCTCCTTTGGATCAGTGACCACCAGCAGATGTTGATCTGTGGAGTGTAAAGCTCTGAGGGATATATGGAGAGACAATCCTGCAGGTCTGTTGGTCTCAGAGTACACAGGTTAATACCATAACTTTGAACTTGATCTGGTATTCAACTGGGAGCCAATGCAGTTTGTGGAGTCCAGGTTGTATGCGCACTCTTAAAGGTGTCCCAATAAGGACACGCATCGCTGCATTTTGGACCAGCTGAAGTTTCCAGGTCAAACTCAAGGACAGCCCTCCGTAGAGCGAGTTACAGTAATCTAGTCTGGAGGTGACCATTGCATGGATCAGGTAGGTAGCATCTGAGGTATATGTAGTCAGAAGGGTTGGGAAATGTCTTTCCCTAGGGGTTGTTTGGTAGAAAAATAGGTGGTAGAGCTCATTAGTATAACTCATTAGCATATGCTGCCCCTCCCAACCAATACAACCCGATGCAAGAAAGGAGATCTCTGGGCAAGCGAGGCCTGCTTGGGCTGGCTAGACATCCAGCCAGCCCAAGCAGGCCTTGTTCCCCTGGGGTTCTCCTTGGCCACCACCCCACCCAGGCGAAAGGCCAGCAAGCCACCTGCCGCCCAAAATCACATAAGAAGTGGAGAAACGGTAATGTGGACTTCTCCAGGGCTTAATGAGGGCTGCTGGGGGCGTGGCAAAGCCCCTGGTGGCTGGCTGGCTGCCCACTGTCCTGATCCAGGGATAGTTATGCAGCTGCACCTACTATTCAATGGACAAGGTAGGTAGGTGGGGAGGAGGGGGGCATCAGAAAAGTTCAGGATCTGTGCTCCTGAGAGCTCCTGCTGAATTCAAGGCCTGTCTCTCCACACAGTAACTGCCTGAACAGAAGGCAGTAGAAAGCTAGAGTGAGCAAGCTGTGTGGAAAGGTGAGACCGGCAAATCATGTTGTTAAGAAAGAAGCCACATTTATTTATTTAGGTATTTAGAAGACGAGCATGGATTTATATCCCATCCTTCTCTCTGAATCAGAGTCTCAGAGTGGCTTACAACCTCCTTTATCTTCTCCCCCCACAACAGACACCCTGTGAGATGGGTGGGGCTGAGAGAGGGGAAGAGGATAACTCCTGGGAGAGCTATGGCTGACCCAAGTCCATTCCAGCAGCTGCAGGTGGAGGAGTGGGGAATGAAACCCAGTTCTCCCAGATAAGAGTCTGCACACTTAACCACTGCACCAAACCGGCGCTCTATTTATTTATTTGTATTTATTTCTGTAAATTTATAGTCCGCCCTTTCCCATAGTGGGCTCAAGGCAGATTCCAACATGGTAAAACAATTAAAACTAACAATAGACAATCTAACAGATAAATAGCAAAACAGTCAAACAGTTAAAAGTTATACCTTGCTTTTCTCCCCAACAGCCCAAAGCAGTTTACATAATTCTTTTCTCCATTTCATCCTCACAACTAGAGATGCCAACCTCCAAGTGAGGCCTTATGGATCCTCTGGAATTACAGTTCCATCTCTCCCTGGAGACAATAGATGCTTGGGGGGGGGGGTTCTATGGCACAGTATCCCACTGAAGTCCCCATCCTTCATCCCCAAATCTCCACGAGTTTCCCCACTTGGATCAGGAAACCCTCCCCTGCATATCCCACCAATGGCCAGGGTGGGGAGGACATGGCAACCCTACTCACAACAACCCTGTGAGGTAGTTTAAACTGAAAGTGTATGACGGCCCAAGGCCTCCCAAGACCACACTGTCTTGTGGATGCACAGAATACTTTGTCTGCTCAGGCCTCAGATTCAGCAGGAGCTCACAGGAGCACAGCTCCTGAACGTTTCTGAGGGTTCCCCCTCCTCTTCCCCACCTGCTTTGTCCATGGAATAGTAGGTGCAGCTGTATAACAATCCCTGGATTAGGAGAGCAGGCAGGCAGTCAGTCAGTCACCAGGGGCTTTGCCACCCCCCAGCAGCCCCCATTAACCCCTGGAGAAGTCCATGTCACCTTTTCTCCACTTCTTATGTGATTTGGGGCAGCGGGTGGCTTGCTGGCCTTTTTACTGGAGGGGGGTGGGCGAAGGCCCAGGAGAACCCCAGGCAGCAAGGACTGCTTGGGTTGGCTGGATCTCTAGCCAGCCCAAGCAGGCCTCGCTCACCGGGGGCTCTCCTTTCTTGCATCCGGTTCCTTTGGCGGGGGAGGGGGAATGCTAATCAGTTATGCTAATGAGCTCGGCCACCTATTTTTCTACAAAAAGACCCCTGGTTCTGCTCTCAATACCCTAGCAGCTGGTGATTTGGAGAGCCCCTAGAATATTTCTGGAGCTGAAAGCCAGTTCCCAACTGTTGCAGTCACGCGCCCATGGAAACCTGCTCCTAACCGGATCTCTCCACCAGGAAACCCGGCGCAGAGAGGACTGGAGGAGACCGTCCACTTCGGGAAAGGTGGAAAGCAAAGCCGGGACTAAAAGGCAGGCCGTGGGCGCACGAGAGCTCCTCCCCGCAAGCGGCGCTGGAGGCCTTGGCGCCGGCGCTGTTTTCTCAAGCCGTCTCCGGGGGAAGCAAACGGCTTCCAAAGAAGCTTGCTGAGCTCCCCTTTGAAGAGTGGAGATCAAACAGCGTGGGGACCTCCGGCCCCTTAATCAGCCTTTCAGCCTCGCCTTTCCACCCTTTCCCCTTTGCAGACTTTTGCGCTCAGCACAGTCGAGCCCGCCTGCAGATCTGTTCGCAGATCGACGGGCGCGCTTGCTTTGCTCCCGGATCAGTTGTCGGGCAAACGAAACAGTCGATTTCGGCGGCTTGACGAAGATGAAAGCCGGATTCGTCTTCTTCGGGGTTCATTACTTCGGCGAGCTCTAAGGAAACGCACTCGTTTGGCTCCCTCTTGTGGAACCGTTGAGGTTGCGTTTGGGAAGCCTTGCGACGGGTTCCTAGACCCGCGGCACACTTCTTAGTAATACCCTTGCGAAAATCAGCTATAACTGCAGGGCATCTTCAGGCCCCACCTGGAGGCTGGCAACCGTAGGACCCCAAGGTCCACCCCCCCCTCCCCCAGATCTCCAGATATTTCTCAACCCAGAGCTGGTAACCCTATGTGAACTGCCAATACTTAACGCTAGAATAAATTTTGATAAGGTGCCACTGGACTCCTTTGTGTTGTTAAGTCTTTTGTTAGCTTTAATAGCTGGTGCTTAGTTGGTGCGGGGTGATGTGTTGGTGGGTTGTGCACCTTTCTCAGAGGCTCACTTAGTAAGGTGCCTTTCCTCAGAAAGGCCATCTTTTCACACACAAACACACACACACAAAAGATCCCTACGGGTCTGAAAATTAACAGTTGACACTATGGTTGCCAGCCTGCAGGTGGGGCCTGGAGATCTCCTGCTTTTCCAACTGATCTTCAAGGTGGCAGAGATCAGCTGCCCTGGAGAAAATGGCTGTTTTGAAAGGTGGGCTCTATGGCATTGTACCCTGCTGAGGCCCCTCCCCTCCCCTCCACAAACCCTGCCTTCTCCTGGATCCCCCCCCAAAGTCTCCAAATATTTTCCAGCACAGACCTAGCAACCCTACTTGACACTCAGTATCTCCTATTGTGCATTTCAAGTCCTGTGTCAATGTAAGAAATAGAAGTTACTTTTGCTTCTGGGTTTAATAGCACCTGCTTTAAGCAAGTTTGGATTGGGCCATAGCTGCTTTGAGGAGAAAATGACAGCATCAGGAGAGCCAATCCAGTGTGGTGTAGTGGTTACAGTATCAGACTGGGATCTTGGAGACCCAGGTTGAACTCTCCAGCTCTACCATAGAAGCCTGCTGAGACTGGGCAACTCCTACCTAGCAGGGTTCTTGTGGTGATAAACTGGAGGACAGGAGAATGATGTCAGCCACTTTGGGTCGCCATCAGTGTTCCCTCTAAGCTGAGTTAGTGTGAGCTGGCTCATCATTTTTTAGTCTCTGGCTCACACATTTTTGTTTCAGCTCAGGAAAAACAGCCTCAGAGGAAACTAATTTATGCAGGAGCTCCCAACTTTAATTCCAATAGCTCACAAAGTAGAATTTTTGCTCATAAGACTCCACAGCTTAGCGGGAGTATTAGTTGACACTGGGGACAACGACATAAATAAATCTTACATTTTGTCTCCTGGTTTTTCAGTGTTATGCTACTTCAGCCAACCTGAGTCCATGGATTTAAATTGGATTAGACTAAAATAACTGCATAAGACTGCACCGTAATTGTCACTTTGGAGGCCCTGGTTGTGTTGAAAGGTAGGATATAACTCCTGTAAATAAACAAATAAACAAACAAAATCAGGGCTTTTTGTAGAAACAGCCCAGCAGGAACTCATTTGCATACTAGGCCATGCCCCCTGACATCACCAGTGTTCCACATGGCTTTTTTGCAGAAAAAGCTCAGCAGGAACTCATTTGCATATTAGGCCACACCCTGATGCCACGCCAGCTGAAACTGCGTTTCTGTGCATTCCTGCTTTAAAAAAGCCCTGAATAAAATACTTTCCACACAACTCTGCATATCAATAGCCCTTTTAGAACTTTGCACACTCCATCCTGATGTTTCTCTTCTGCCAAACAACTGTAATTAACTTTGTTGTGTTTGTGCGCTTACAGAACGCTTCATTAGGTTCCCCCCCCCCCACTTTTTAAGGGATGCTCAGTTTTATGCATGTTTTCCTATGTGGCATTTCTCAGGATCTTTGCCTAGCTGTGATTTAACAGTTTTAACCAAATCAAAAGTCTAAAGACTTCATTGACTTAGACTTCCAGTTATAACACAGTGAACATGAAGCATGAATTTCATCAAGATTCCAGGGGAAGCAAAGGACCAAACCAAACCAGAATATGAATCGTGATTACTGGAATAGAACAAGTGGGAATTCTCAGCCAAATATTTAAGACTATTTTAAAATCGCTCTTCAGAGTACTTGCACAGTACTTTACCTTTTTACCACAATATTCCCATTTCTCCTTTCCCCTGAGTTTTCCACTGGCATTCACTTCTCCCCTCACTCTCTTTATGCTCTTCATGCCCATATACTTTACCTTTTCTACCTCCACCACTTCTTTCCTCTATTTGCTCTAGCTCCTCCCATTTTGTGAATTTTTAAGTCTCTATAGCGGCCAACCCATGGCTCTTAGATATAAGGTTATAGATAATCTTCCACCTGAGGGTTAAAATGTTTCCAGAGTCTTTAAAATTCCAGTTCTTCAGCCATTTTCTTTCTTTTTTTCTTTTTTTTTTTTTTTAAAAAAAAGGTATGTTACACTCTGCCCACCTCAGGATTTATCCAAGCCCGGATATCGTGTTAAAGCCTATTACTATAAATTCTCAGTATCCTTGATCAGCTTTTTGAAAAAAAAAATTAACTCACTATTTGGCACATATGCATTAACAACCAGTATCTGTAATAACTTCCTTTAATTCACCACTCAATGGTTTTCTTTATGTATTAATTTTTCCTTACATTTCCAAAGTTCTTATTGGATTACAATTAATGTATTAAGTTCCTCCTTCATTTCCAAAGTTCCTATTGGATTGCAATTATCACCCCTTTTGTTTTTATACAGGATACTGTTAATTTACATCTTCCACAATGTTTTTAACATCTTGTCTAGGGGATATTCATCTTTACCCATGAAAACTACACAGCTGCTTACCCCATCTCCTTTGAGGGATAATATAAGCCATTACTATTTGGAGAAATATGTTATTCTCTCGACGAGTTTTCATTTATTTTTAAATTTACAGCAACACTTAATGTTCATCAGGAAGATCTTCCATTTGCTCCAGATATTCCATATATTGAAAGGTTCAGTTAAATTCGTGAATTTCTTTTGAGTACCCTCTGCCATCCTAGTGGAAATCCAGCCCCTTTTATAAAACCTAATGCCTTAAAGGTAAACCTTAATTTACAGTGAACATTGACTTAACTATTCAAAGAATCAGGGTGTATCAAAACATGCTGCCTAATCAAAATAATAGGTCCTAGAGAGAAGACAAGCCTCTCTTGATGCTTGGCAATCAGGCTCGTTAATCAGGACCTCTTCAGCTATTAATCAAAGTACAGCTCAACAAAAGCATCCTGCTATTTTAGCATTACCACCAGTAACAAGCTAGACCTACATTAGCATTTTGCACTAAAAGATTCCTAGTTCAGATTAATCCAGTATGAGTTATTTTAAATTTCCTCTACCCCACAGCTAAATGAAGTGGCTAGACTGACCCTAATAATTCCTTCTCCTGCCCTTGATACCTCCCATCTGCTCTTAATTTGGAACATCATCCTAGGACAGTGCACTCCCTTCTGTTTGTCATTGATGAATCATGAGCCATTTGCGCAAGCACAGCAGACCAAGAGGGAAAAGAAGTTTTTGTTTGAACTCAAGCCTCTGGTCCCGTTGAATAAGCTAGAAATTTCTGCTGAGCTTTGCTCTCGCTTTTCCATATATAATGAGATATGGTGCTCAGCGGTGCCCATATTTCTGCACTTTTTCTCCTACAAGGAGCTTTTGCCTACCCAAGTCTACAAATGTAGTAAGAAGACAGAAATCTTGGGAAATTTCTGCCAGCTGAAAGCGTTCTTGACCAATTCCTCATGAGCAGTTGCTCCGCCCCGGGCTTCTGCTTTCCCATCTCAAGCGATCAATTCCCCAGCAGTTGCTGTATGGGCACATTTTGATCTGTGGCTCCCTCCAATTTCCCTCACAGTTTCTTGCTCTCCCAAAAACAAGAGCAAGAAACTGCAAGGGAAATTGGAGGGAGCTGCGGATCAGAATGTGCCCACGTAGCAACTGGTGGGGGAATTGATTGCTTGAGCCGGGGAAAGCAGAATATTTTTTTTGGGGGGGGGGAGAAGATGGAGCAACTGCTAGTGAGGAATAATAGAATCACAGAGCTGGAAGGGACTCCCAGGGTCATCTAGTCCAACCCCCTTCATAATGCAGGACATTCACAAATATCTAGAATCAGCATTGCTGTCAGATGGCCATCTAGCCTTTGTTTAAAAACCTGCAAAGAAGGAGAGGCCACAACCTCCCAAGGAAGCCTGTTTCACTGAGGAACCGCTCTGTCAGGAAGTTCTTCCTAATGTTGAGCCTGAAACTCTTCTGATTTAATTTCAACCCATAGGTTCTGGTCCTACCTTCTGGGGCCACAAAAAAACAATTCCGCACCATCCTCTATATGACAGCCCTTCAAGTACTTGAAGATGGTCTTCGACTTTCTCTTTTAAGGCTTGGGTGTGGGCGGAAATTCTGCTAGCAGGGACAGAGGAATCTTGGAAACATGTCTGCCAGCTGAGTAAGTGAGATTTGGGTTGAGCTGTATGTTTTCCTATCTGGAGAGCCAGTTTGGTGTAGTGGTTAAGTGTGCAGACTCTTATCTGGGAGAACCGGGTTTGATTCCCCACTCCTCCACTTGCACCTGCTGGCATGGCCTTGGGTCAGCCATAGCTCTGGGAGAGGTTGTCCTTGAAAGGGCAGCTGCTGTGAGCCCTCTCCAGCCCCACCCACCTCACAGGGTGTCTGTTGTGGGGGACGAAGGTAAAGGAGATTGTGAGCCGCTCTGAGACTCTTTGGAGTGGAGGGCGGGATATGAATCCAATATCATCTTCTTCTTTATTGGGAATGAAAGCAGTTTACAACAAAGAAAAATATCAAGTAAATATACAAAAAAGAGACAACACCAAGTTTTATCTTGGGGCCAGTCTAGAATCCAACAGCCCATTTATCCAAGACTAACAGGCTAACATCCCTTTGGCTCACAGCTTCTGGCCACACCTGAAACAAGAAGAGCGAATAAAGGTACCAAGCAGTGTTCCCTCTAAGCTGAGTTAGTGTGAGCTAGCTCACAGATTTTTAGCCTCCAGCGCACACATTTTTGTCTTAGCTCAGGAAGAATGACCCCAGAGCACAATAATTCATTTTTTTGCCAGTAGCTCACAACTTTAATGCCCGTAGCTCACAAAATAGAATATTTGTTCACAAGACTATGCAGCTTAGAGGAAACATTGGCACCAAATACAAATCGGGTGAGTTATAAAACCCAAGATGATAAAAAAAGAGTACTTGTAGCTCTAAAAAAAAAAGACACCATCAGTGGCATTGCTAGGCAACCACAACAGGCTAGTAAAAGGAAGGGGTAGAGGACAGAGCCTTTTCCAGGACTGTTTGGCCTTTGAGGTCTCACTGGGCCAAGCACAGCAGGAACCGCAGGGTGACTTGATAACACATGACTGGCATGATCAACCATGAAAGCAAAGTGAGGTGTAGTCATTAGAGTTTCAGACTAGGATCTCAAATTACTCATTCTGCTCTGAAAACTCATTGGGTAATCTTGGGCCAGTTACACATTCTTAGCTTAACTTACCTTATAGGCAGGGCCAAGATTGACCACCGAGAGCACCTGGATGCCTTGCGCTGGGCTAGTGGACTCCCCACCCCACTCCTGGGCCAGGTAACCCTCTGACAGTAAGGCTGAGCCCTGCACAAGGCAGAAGAGGTGGTATCTATCCATCCAGGGGGAACAGAGCCCAACTTGCCAGAGCCCTGCATGAGAGGTAAGACAATGGAGATGGTGGCACCTGGCTCTGCCTGTGGGAAACCAGGCAGATGATGGCACCCATCTAGGTCAAGCCGTACACAAGGCGAAACAAATGGTGGCACCCTGGTAAGGCAGACAGTGGCACCAAGCCTGGCCCTGAATGAGGTAAGGCAAGGCAGGCAGTGGCAAACAGCCTGGCCCCACTTGAGGCAAGGCAAATGGCAGCATCCAGACTAGCCCCACACACAGTGAGGAAAGACAGATGGGGGGTATGGTCCTGTGTGAGGAAACCCAGAACTGCGGTACCCAGGCGAGGCAGAAAGCAGCGCCTGCCAAGCCTCATGCAAGGCTAGGCAGATGGCGGTGCCCAGCCTGGCCCCTGCATGAGGCAATTTAATCTCCTGCCATAAACTGATCCAGGACATTAATTCAGGGCATGGTGTTAGTAGCTACACGATCAGTTCATGGCACTGCAGCGTAGTTTAAGCTTAGTGCTCAATATGCAGCATGACTTGGCTCTTGGAATCCACAGATTTTGCTCTTACAAAAGCCAAGAGGAACCTATTGTACGTGTGGAGCAGAGGAAGAAAGAATTTATTCAGATGTTGTCTCTGAACACTTGATTTGGAAAACCATGCAATTAAATTTAAATGTGTTTTCTTTGTAGACCAATCCTGTGCAAAGTTAGGCATGCCTAAGCCCATTGAAATGAATAGATCTGCACTCCACTCTCATGCATGTCAATTATGGATTTTTCTATTCAGCTGCAATAAGATAGTTACTCTTGGTTATATGTTCCTGTTCTTCTTTAACATCTTTAAACAGAGGCAGCAGCCATCTAAACTACAAGGAAAGAATGGTCTTAATTTCCCCGTTCTGAGCCAAGTTGCTTAATTCAGTCCGATTCCTTTGAACAGCTTCTCCGTATTCCCAGAGAGTGCAGTCAGTTCATTTCACTGATTTCCTTCAGTGAAGACAGATAAAAATATCATTACGCTTATCGTGACCATGAAAATGGGTTTGGAGGCAGAAAATGGCACACAATAAACCTCCACAAAATTGCACTAGTACCCACTTCATCAAAACTGTACAGATTATAAATGTTAATTTCCCTTAAGGACTGGGTGTTTGTTTCATAAAATGGAATATTTTAGTTACAGAAATATAATAACCCACAGAAAATATTGTTATTATCATTTGGCAGGTAGAATATTGTCAGGTCTGGCAAGGAATGCAAGGCCAGGAGTTAGGCTTCCCAATCCCCAGGTCCCAGCAGGGGATCCCCCATTTTTACAGGCTTCCCCCCACCCTCAGCCAACTGGCTGATGGGGAAGCCCCACCCCCACAGTCATCATGTAGTTTTGGAGCTCCTGCAGGTTTAGAAACCTGCAAACAGGTCCGTTTTTAAAATGTGTGCCTTTAAGGCTGAGCAGGAAGCAGGAAACAGAAAGCGCTTAATGGGAAAGGGTCAGTAACAGTTTCTTTGGAGAACAGCCCCTCCCTTTCTTTTGCTTTCGTTTTCAGAGCAAGTAAAGTTCTGCAGGAACAAGACCCAGTAAATATTTGTATGTGTGTGAGAGAGGGAGGGGACAGGGGATTCCCTGTTTTGGAGACCCTCCCTCCACTTTAGAAAGCATGGTGGGGAGGGAAATGTCTACTGGGCACTCTATTATTCCCTATGGAGAACGATTCCCATAGGGAATAATGGGGAATTGATCTGCTGGTGTTAAGGGCTCGGGGGGGGGCTATCTTTTGAGGTAGAGGGACCAAATTTTTAGTATAGCATCTAGTGCCTCTCCCCAAAATACCCCCCAAGTTTCAAAACGATTGGAGCAGGGGGTCCAATTCTATGAGCCCCCCAAATGGTGCCCCTATCCTTCATTATTTCCTATGGAAGAAAGGCATTTAAAAATGTGATGGCCAGAACTCCCTTGGAGTTCAATTATGCTTGTCACACCCTTATTTCTGGCTCCGCCCCAAAGTCTCCTGGCTCTGCCCCCAAAGTCCCCAGATATTTCTTGAATTGGAATTGGCAACCCTACCAGGAGTTCTGATCTTGGGCCTAGTGTGGCCTAGAGGATGGAGGAGCCTGCCTAGAAGTAGATACAGGGGCCTACATCTCCCAGGATTCCTTCTGTCTCTCTGATTGAGTAGCAGAGTTTTGGAGAGAAAACTAGCTCAGAGGTAGGAGGAGATGAAAGCAATCTAACTTCTAACCCCGTTGTTAGCCTAAATGCCCTCCAAACGAGGTTGGGGAATTAGTTAGGTGGGCGCCTGGCTCACTAGGAATCTTTTACCAATGTATACAAGAATACACGTCCAGAAAAGTGATGCTTAAATAATGGAACTCTAATTTAGTAAAACCAATTATAATTTATTGAGAAAAATATAGTCTTCCATACAAGATAAAAAATACACATCCAATCATACATTCACACAGTCCTAAGAAATATAGATAGATGGATAGGGGAACATATAAGGGTAGACACACAGGGTAATATTACCTATCGTAGTCTTCGAGGAAGGCTCCAATGGCGACAAAAGAGGACGGGGGAAATGGACCCAAAACTGTGGCCAGAATTGGGGATGGATCTATGCAGCGGAAGGTGGGTTGCTGATAGAAGCACACATGAGTGGAGTTGGGTCAGAGGTTATAAGGACTCCCTTGAGCCCTCAAGAGATGGGAGGTAGGAGGGAGGAGAAAGGGGAGGCTCTGCAATGACCAGGAGGGCTGGACTATTGCAGAGCCAGTAGCAAGTTCCTTGGTGGCACCTAATTGGGTACCTGCTTTTGACCAATGAGCTTGCCTGGATCCTGGGTACCTGAAAGAATCTTCCTGATTAGAACAGGCCATGGGGTGGCTCCGAAGTGACAGAATAGAAGTGATTACTGGGTGGGGAGCACTTAAGATTAGATGGACTTATCTGAAAAGGTGACAATAGAGAATCAAATATTGACCTAGGTATCACCCGGTTTAGACAAAAGACTTGGCTCATGCAGGAGGTGGTCTTCCTCTTTCTTAGTCTTCTTCCTGGCACCAATCTTTGTCCTGGGTTTTGTTAGACAAAGGCTTGAGTGGTCTGGCAGGATCCATGCCTGGATAAGCTTGATTGCCTTATGCAAAAGCTGAAGCAGCTGTTGGATATGGAGTCAGGAAAGCAAGATGGATACTGGTGGTGTTAGCCTTTGGTTCATGGAAACAGGCTGGAAATTGTTTGTACAGTTCATGGTGGCATGGCTTCTTTTACTGCAGCGGCCATGACTGGGCACACAAGGAGTAGCTGGAGCACGTCTGTAGTTCTGCATTCTACACCATCCAGAGGTGTAGAATGCTGCTGCAAAGCTGAGGCTTATAGTATCCACATAAGCCTTAGAAACTGTGGACAAAGTCCACTTCTTAGAGCAGATGTGTGAGAGTCAAACTCCAGGCAACCTGGCAACCATACTGGTGATCACGATGTCCATATGTATGAAAAGTAGGGGGCTTTCCTTACACTGTTTCTTTTGCTCCCCATCCCTTCTTAATCCACCCCCCTCTGACAACCTATTTTCTCCATTTCTCTAACCAACAGCTGCCTTTTCAACATACCTTGCCTCCCTCTATCTTGCCCTTCCCTCCCCAGCCCCTCCCCCACCATGGCGCTTGCCCATTGCAAATTTCTAGCACCTGTATTTCTCTTCATAATGGGCCTTATTACTAGTAGAAGTATGAAGAAGAGTACTCATAATTCCATAGAAGTCAGCAAGCTTGCAAGGGTGTGATTCTGTTGTGGATTTTACTGTTAATCACGCTGGAATGTGTGACAAATCCAGGATATGCCCCATTTAAGTATCACTACTTTTAGTAGTATTGTACAGAACGCCAAAGTGACAGGGCTTCTTACTGTGGCTCTGGGCCACATTGGATTTGACCCTGGCAGATCTGGGTGCTTTAAACCAGTAACTGCTGCTATCCTGTGAAAGGGGAGGGATGAAAAGGGGCATGTGAGTAAGAACTCTTGTCAAGTAAATCACACCTCATTTTATCTAGTGGTTTCAATGGGAATCACAATTAATTTAGCTGGACTGGAGAAAATGCCGAGGTAAGTTGACTGTCCCCTCAAACCTCCCAATTACACAGGAAAAGGATTACCATTATAAACATTTAACAATACAGGCCCCAACTCTGCTTTAGGCTGAGGGGAAACCCATGGAGTTCCATGTTTTCTGGAACTAATAATGGCCTTCAATATGGGACGAAAGTAGAATAGAAAAGTGCATCTCTCCCAAAGTATGTCTCTACAGCTTTTGTCATGTAATGTTTTGTTTTGCAGAAAGAAAAAAAAAAAGGTGTGAGAGACATGAAAAGAATCCTACATTTGGATGACAATACTCCAAAAGGTAATAATATTGAAGCACAAAGCAACAATATTCAAAAGTAATTTTTTTTTTAATTTCAACTCTATAAAGTATACAACAGGCACTCGGCAATTACAGTTGCAGGGAAAATACAGAGCAAAACAAAAGCAGCTAGGTTTATGGTAAAAAGGTTTTTCAGTCTACATCAAAAGAGTGCAACTGGTCAATGACCATTCAATGAAAGTGTTTCTTGGACAAACAAAAATCCCCCTCTTTCATGTAGAATTCTTAAGAAGAAAACTAAAGGGGGGGGGGGAAGATAGCCATAAGATTATAAAGGAAACCACCAGTGTAAAAACAGCATACATTGGAATAAGTACGGTAGTAGGCAACTCTGAATCAATTTCCCTTTGCTATTAAAGCCTGAAACATTAATGTCTCAGTGCTGTGGTCTGTTGATGGAGTGGACCATTCACAGAGGAAGAGGACTAAGAACACACTTTCAGTGTTTAGCTTTCTAGGTGTACTGAGAGCTCGTCTCAGAAACGGTTTGCATATACAAGAACTCATAGAAAGCACTGGTCCTGTTTTGTTCAGTGGTGCAACAAGATTCACTCCCTTTGCAGTCATTGGTTTTACAACGAGAAGAATGTGATTCTGTTTGGTGTCAATTTTTTTACAGTCAATTTTGCTAATCATTGGTTTGATTGGAACATTTTTGCAATGGAGCCTATTAGAAAATGTGATATGTTAGAACTTTTACTGCACTACAGTTTTAAAACTTGCACAGCTTAGCAAAACAGGAATACCTGTATACAGACTGATAGTATGTCATATATTAATTTGACCTGCACATACATTTATACATTTCACAGAAATGACGCTGTATCTCATTAACAGATACACAGCTCTGGTACATTTATAACAGAAATAAGAGAACAACTTCATCATTTCTGTAATTCATCAATATTATATAATAAAGGCTTATAAACTGTTAGCCGAAAAAACTGTAAAACGCAGCAAGCTAAGAAAGGACAACATTTTGAGGTGTGTTTGTCTTTGTCATGCAGCATAACACCAAATTTGTTTTTTTTTAAATAGGATGCCATGAATTTAAGGCACTTGCAACAATGCCAAACAACTAGATGATGGTTTAAACTAGGGACAGATGGACAACGGTACAGTTGACATCAGTTTCAGTAATACTGACAATTATGACATTAATTCAAGTCTACTTTGAGCTAAAAACATTACCTTACAAATAAGAAAAATGGAGGAATAATGCCATGAAGTTCTAAATCAAAAGCTTTTATGAGTACCACAAAATATCAACACGAAAAATACCTATTTACATAAATATTTGCTTGTGGTCCTATTATTAAATAAGAATTTTAATGTGAATAAATGCAGCACTGTAATAAGCTACGGCTCGTCTATACTTTTAGAACCCAGTTTTAGCAAAAAAAAGGTGTCTTAAATAGGATAGCAAATTTTCTTCTTATACAAGTACACCATACAAGCAGAAGTCCCAATCTCAAGCACATGATTAGTGAGTAAAGCCTACTGAAGTGGATGGATCTTACTCATGTGAGGACTGCAGCTGTAAGTACATGGGCGGCACGTTATGCTTGCCACATGATGCTGCCATAAATGACAACCCTGCAGTGAATTTTGCACTCCTAGCTGTAACATGAAGCACATTCAAAACATGGATGTGGCAAGTCATCTTTCCCCTGCTAGCAGCCTCAATGGTGTTGAACAGGAAGCAGAGAAACATGGTACCTGGTGACCCAACTTCTCATGGTAAATGTGTACAATGTCACACATTACAGCTAGAGATGCAAAGCAGGGTGCGGTTTTTGGTAGAGCTGGTGTGGAAAGAATAACATGTAGATCAGCTGTAAGAGAAAGTACGTGGAAATGTTGAATGTGTGTTTTATAGATCTTTATATGTAAATAAAATATATTACCTATAAATGCAGGGTTTACGAATATACATATGCTAGATTTAAGTTATTTAAAATACTTTTGGTAAAGAAAATGCAAAGTGAATTAATCATACAACAAAATAAATTGGCATTAAGTGCATGCCACACCAATTACATATGATTGAGTGTGGCTGAAGGACGAACGGAAGAGAATGGAGCATAATAATTCATCGCAAGCTCATTTGGACACTTTCTTTGCATAATTCCCCCCCCCCTTTTGTGTGTGACTTCTTCTGCTGAGTGCCTTGCATGACGCATTAGCATAAGAAGTCTTTAGGATAGAGACAGCATGTTCTTATGCATGGACTACGAAAAGTCAATTAATTAAAATGAACAAGCTTCACATTTCAATTCACTCAGTGTGGCCACATCACTTGCCAAAGATGGAGGTGGGGGGGGGGAGAGTATTATGTGAAAGTGATTCCAGCTTTAATGCAACAACAAGGTGACTTTTGACTAAAGTATTGTTTTAGCCCTCATATCAAATGTCTGCTTCAGACAGTGTTTAAATTCTTCCATTACATGTTTAGAATTAAGTGTTGGACTTGTGGTGTACGAGTAATTCTGTCTTGACAGATGCTGTGCCATGCAGGATTAATGAGCAGCTGACATGATCAACAAGTGATACTATGTGTAGTTTGTTACAGATTGATATTAAAAGCAGCATAAAACTGAGCATTATTTCAGGGGCCTGCATTAAATGTTCTTCGGAAAAATTGTTGACTTGTTCAGCTTAGGCAATCCTATTCCCCCCCCCCCCCCCATGTAGAAAGCTCCATTCAGTTTATGGGTGGGCTCATAGGTGTGAAGAAGAGTCAAACCAAACTGAAAAGAGATAGCTCTGAAGTGGAATAAACCGAAAGTGTGTTTTCCTGCACCTGCAAGCACAGACTGATCCAGTTTAATGGTTTTTGGCAAAGGATGAAATCAAAGCTAATCTCCTCCTTAGCAGAAACAAAGAAAAATCCAGACCCCAGATTCCTCATACACAGGAAGATGAAAAAGAAAAAGCATCCATTACAAAATAGCAATTTGTAAGACAAGATCAAAAATTAATATTTCCCAGCATGATCATGCAGCACTATCCTGGAGTACCACAATGGCTGACTAGATTTTGAACAACACAGATTTACAGCAGTTGACAAATTGTGTATTTTTAAATACTGGTTGCACAAAACATGCCCAGGGGTGGACCAGGGGTGGAATTCTAGCAGGAGCTCCTTTGCATATTAGGCCACACACCCCTGATATAGCCAATCCTCCAAAAGCTTACCAAAAACACCTTGTAAACTCTTGGAGGATTGGCTTCATCGGGTGTGTGGCCTAACATGCAAAGGTGCTAGGGCTGCCAAGCCCCCGGTCTGGGTGGGGGTTTCCCCACCCGGGAGGTTCCCAACCTGCTGGCCCACATTGGGCTGGTTGGGGGAACCTCCCCTGATGCCGTCGGCGTGACCTGGAAGTGACGTCATGCTGCTGGCGCACGGCGACTGCTCTAGGCATTTCGGGAAAACGCTATGGTTTCCCTGGATGCTCTAGCCATTTGGGAGGGAAAACTCTATGGTACAATAGGTTTTTGGCAAAGTGGAGAGCGGAGGGGACTTGGCAACCCTAAAAGGAGCTCCTGCTAGAATTCCACCCCTGGGGGAGACATATGAAGTTGCACCACTGGCATCCAGATCCTTTGGAGTGTATCGAGCAGCAGAAGTTTTGTTCTTACTTGAGTTATTGTTTTCTGTATACTTTTAATTGTGATGTTTATGGTTTTTATGAATCAGAGCAATTTCTAGAAATAAAATGATTGATAGATTTGATACTAAGGAAACAAATAATGACCTGTGTTGGTTCTAGAGACTACCCAATGTTTTGGAAATGGAACATTTCCATCTAGCTGTTCTTCAGTTCGGAAGAAAGAGCCCTGTAGTTCCTGCTTATGCACTCAGTTTTCAGCCAATTCAGCCCTAAATATCTATTAAGAAACTGCAAATGTGAGTTGGGTGTGTATGTGTGTGCACGCATGTGACCTGACCTGCTCTACCGCATGGCTAGTAAGCCTGGTTTCTATTGCCAGTTGGTCCTGTGTGTGCAAGAAACTGCATGTTCTTTCTTATAATGTGATGTCCAATAAGCCACACTCCTGACTGGTGTGGATGAGCAATATGCCATCATATTCTTTTAATACACAAAATACAAAGATATTCAGGGCATGAGAGCTGAATGACAGCATAGAGTGGAAATGAAACCTCGGTCTACTCTAAAGCTTAATCAGGAATGACTCCACAAAGATATATACGACTTGTGATGAGGAAAATTCCAGTCCATTGTACCTCTACTGATGACTAGAAACCTGGTTGCCTTGGTTAACTGAAAATATTGTTCTAAGAAGCTGCTAATTTGTAAGAATCTCGGATTTTGCATTTTAGCCAGGAGTTTTTTTTATTGAGCTACTAAAAAAGTCATTGTACCAAAGTGTCTTGGCTAGGGAAGAATAAAGAGTTATCCCCAGGGCTTTTTTGTAGCAAGAACTCCTTTGCATATTAGGCCACATTCCTTGATGTAGCCAATCCTCCTAGAGCTTACAGTAGGCCTTGTACTAAGAGCCCTGTAAGCTCCAGGAGGATTGACTCCATCAGAGGTGTGTGGCCTAATATGCAAAGGAGTTTCTGCTACAAAAAAAGCCCCAGTTATTCTCAATATATGTAGTTCAGGGAAACAGCATAGCTGGGGAGGATTTGTCATTACACAGACTGTAGAATGGGACTGGTGGACCAAAATACTGGAAAGCAGTAGAGGAGGAGAATGGAAAGAAGCATAGGATTGCTTTCATATGAAAGCTTTCTTCAATCTTGCTCTCCAAACTGGAGGGTGTTTTTGTTTTGTTTTTTGCATTTCTGCATGATGCAATTGTCCTCTTTACAGGTTTTCCCCATCCTCAGTAGGCTTTTCCCAAAAATCTGCTTTACTTTTGGAAAGAATGCTGTCCAAATATGTTGTTGCACCATTTTGGAAGGAAGGGTACCATTTTGCAGTCTGGCAAAAGTCCCACCCATATTGGCACCATTTTCCCACCATCATCTCCTCATGGGTACAGTTTTTTCCTGCTGCATCAAGGTTTTTTTGCAAGACTTAAAAAACCCCTGGTAGTTGCTATTGCACCAGGGTGCAATAAAGATGTAACAATTTCTTTCCACGTTTTTCTTTTTTCTGATTTAAAATAGTAGTTCAGTTCACATTAAAATAATAATAAAAAATCAGCCTCCAGCCCTTTTCATTGTAGAAGTATAAGGGGAAAGGTATAAGCAGCTTAAGTCAAAATTGCCTGGAAAAAAATAGAGAGGAGAAGCAAGATATTTGGAGTCTATCATCACAACCTCTGCATTGGCAGCAACAATGACACCAAAGGATCATCACCGTAGGTTAGGAGAAATGTGGACATACATAAAACTCCCAGAAACTGAATATATGAGTAAAAAAGGGGTAATAATGAGGTGAGAATGGGCTATAACTGGATTCAGAGTAAGGAGAAGGTGGTTAGACTTTGGTGGTGCAGCTGTAACCAGAACGAATGGGCGAATGAATGGGTACTGTTTTAGGGGCATTTAGTATTATGTGATGGCATCTTTGAGCAGACTTCAGAGGATGGTGGAAGACAGGAGGGCCTGGCGTCACTTTGTCCATGGGGTCGCAAAGAGTCGGAATCGACTGTGCAACTGAACAACAACGATGGTACCTAGAAAGTGGGACAATATTTTTTGGAAATAATAAAACATTCCATCATATCTGCAAGGATGCTTTAGCATTTATAATACTTGGCATAAAGGTACAGTTGCTGGTTGATGCCAAACATGATGCCTGCACTAAGATTGCTATCATTGTTTTATGTGTTTGTAATCGATTATTGTCAACACAGTGACATGAGTATGTCAGAAGACTCCTGCCTAGTGAGTATAATCCAGCCAAAGAGGAGCGTTTTCAAGATGCACTGACTCCCACAGAAGAAATTTAAGCCCGTGCTTAACTCTTCCTTTGAGATGAATGGCACTTCAAAGTTCTCCACTCTGGCTGCATTGTACTCCACGTTTTAGACTGAATGATAAAGTCATATTATTATGCTTCACAGGAAGAACTGAGCTACTTAACTTTTGAGAGAAAGGGGAAAAAACACAGCCTGATCGTGGTGGGATTAAGAGGATCAATAAAATAACAAAACAGAAATCATGGCGATGCCGTGGAGCCAAAGCAAAATTGAATATATAAACAATCTTTTTCTGTTCTTTCTCTTGCTACATTGGTTTTTTTTCCTGAAATGACTGTGGATGTTGGTTGTTTCACAGATGAGAAATGTACATAGCACCTCTATAGTATGCAGTGGGGGTTTGCATCTTCCCTCATGGGGCTCTAAAAGGTAAATGTAGTTTTAAGCTCAATGTCTGCGCTCATTAGACCAGATGGCGACTGTCATTTCCTTTCTAAGACATTTCTATAAATGTAGTTCTCTCTCTTTCTCAGTCTCTCGCTGTTTGTGTGTGTGTGTGTAACATAGATGTTTATATATATATATATGTAAAACAAGTAGTTTTAAGAATAATTTTTTACATGCTTTTATGTAGCTGTACCAACAAAATTAAACGTTAGATATACCACGTTCCCAGACACTTTAGAGAACAAACCGACCCATACCTGCCTTAACAGTTCAACGAAAACTGTAGCAGTTGTGCTTTTGTTATCAGTTTGGGGGGGAGGGGAAACACATTAGGAATTAAAAATGGGGAAAAGGTAACATTCATTCTTGTCATGAATACTGCTTGAAAAGAAAGACAACTTATAGCGCTACTCTGACATAAGCTCCTCGACCAATCGCCTTGTGGTCCTCCGAACATTGGTCTCCTTTAGGAGACTCTTCCCCCCCCCCCTCACAGAGTCATTTTGCCATTGGGGAATACCCCAAATTCTAGACTGTAGATTCTACAGCGTAGAATAAACTACAGTACTTAGTATTTCATTATTGAGAATTAAAACAATAAAGAAAAACGATCTTGCAGCTAGAATTATGTGCATCTTACTCAACTTTCAAATTACGACTGGAGCATAGCAAATTCATTACAGTGATAGAAAACACATTTATTTACCAGTGAAAAAGGCTTTGCTTCAGGACCACCATGTCAACTGCTATGGTAAGTTCAAACAGAAAACATGTGAAGAGCACTATTGTCATCTAAGCGATAAGTCCTAATGCCACTGTAGTTACTGTAGCAGCATCAATCAAGGCATCGTGGTGACCCCGAGCACTAATCCTTCCCAATTCCTTCAGGTCTGCTGGCAGCCATGTCTCAGGAAGCTGTCTTCAGCAAGGCAGAAGCAGGTAAGAGAGATACATTAAAAGTCTATGTCCCAGCCTGAGTTGTCATCAGGTGGTGGTTCATCGTTGTCCTCAGGGAAACTATCAAAATTGCTTGTATCTGTGGGAGATGCAACCTGTCCAAGGAAGAAAATGAGGCTTTTGGAACTGGAGCTTTGCCTGAAATCTTTAGAACATTTTTGTTTTTCTGCTTTCTAATATGTGACTTTCTCATGTCCATACATACTGCTTTTTGAGAATTCATGCTAATCAGATAGAATTTCAAACGTCATATTTTAAAAGTTAGGAAATGAACAAGCGTTTCATATGCTACAGTTTCCATTTCCAGTAGTACACTAGCCAAGAGAGAAGGGAAATGACATTCATGAGCTCATGCAATACTAAATAGATTTCAAGATTCTGTACACTTGGAGATAATGCTTATTTGTCATTTCTGAATTTGTAATGTACTGTCAGCTCTTTGGAATTACATGATTTATGGACTGCTTTCCAGTATATTGCACTGTTGGAAGGAGGGCAGGAAAGGTACTGCTTCAGTTTTGTTCAGGAGTGTCACAGTGAATTGCTGAAATCACAAAAGTGAAATATTTATAGTGAAATTTGCAGTAGGTGTGAATCTGAACCTGTCACGCAAAGGGAATTCAAAGCTTATTCATAAATTTTAAAAATTCAGCTTATACGCTATTGTAATGCTGATGCCTGTTTTGGTTAGGTCTGTAATACAGAAAATAATTTTTGAGGGATCTCAGATCACTTAGGTGATCATGTGTTATAAAAAAAAAAACTTATCAAGGGGGGCAATCCTATCACAAACACACAGTTTTTAATATATTTCCATTTCTGGAAAAGCCCACCCCCAAGTGCATCCAGCAGAATACAGTTACTAAGACTAGGCTTAAAAATTGCTTGTGAACCTTTTCAAGGCAAAAGGCAAGTTTTTTTGGGGTGCAAACTGTCCCTTTGAATAACTTGAATGTACCTTATCTAATTTCTTTATGATTGTTCAGAGCCACTGTGTTCCCCCTTTCTGCGCTACTTCATCTTTTTCCCCTGTGTGTCCTAGTGGATCAAAGATCACATAGTGGATAAGACGACACTAGACTGAGGTAGTGTGAAAAGGAGTATTGCCAAGTTGCCCTAGGGAGCTGCTAACACTGCTACTTTTCCGGCACTGTGCTGGGAAAAAGGGCCATTAAACTTCTGAAGCCCAACTTGGAAAGACTGTTTAGGCAAGAGAGAGACACACTCCTTCCTTTCCATGGCTACACTGTAGTGGTTTCATTGATTTTTCTTTAAGTGATATGCTGAAAAATGGATGACAACCTTTCTTCTATGCTATATGAAAATATTTTACCTTTGATTGCGTCAGCATCCCCTGAGCATCATCAAAAGGAAGGGGGTTTCCTTAGTAGCCTACAAACAAGGCTGTGAAATTAGGGAATCCTGTTGGGCTCAGCCCTAATGGTTACAATAGAATTGTGTCCTAATGCTACTTTAGTTACTGTGGGGTGACATGAGAAAGGTTTACAATATTCTGCATGAGATAGAGAAGGTAGAGAAAAAAGTACTTTTCTCCGTTTCTCACAATACAAGAACTCATGAATGGACATTCAATTGAATTTCTGAGCAGTCATGTCAGAACTTATAAAAGGAAGTACTTCTTCACCCAAAGGGTGATTAACACATGGAATTCACTGCCACAGGAGGTGGTGGCAGCTACAAGCATAGACAGCTTCAAGAGGGGATTGGATAAGCATATGGAGCAGAGGTCCATCAGTGCCTACTAGCCACAGCGTATTGTTGGAACTCTCTGTCTGAGGCAGTGATGCTTTGTATTCTTGGTGCTTGTGGGGCGGCACAGTGGGAGGGCTTCTAACCCCACTGGTGGACCTCCTGATGGCACTTGGGGTTTTTTGGCACTGTGTGACACAGAGTGTTGGTCTGGATGGGCCACTGGCCTGACCCAACATGGCTTCTCTTATGTTCTGATGTCCTGGAGTTCATTTGGATGGTTTTCTCCCATCGTGTGTTTTGTTGCAGTGACCGTAGCACTAAACCAAGAAGTGCAAACAAGAACAGGTACACCCTGTTGAGGGAACCTTTGGGTGTAACTACATGATACACCTGATACATGTTGGGTCCTGGGTGTATGACCAGACTCAGTGAGACACACACTGGGGAACTGAATGAGTGCTCTTTAAGGTGTATCCCCTCTGATGTACATCTGACTGAGTTCAGCCGTGCACTTGGGTATATAATGTAGTTTGCCCCAACTTATGTTGGGCGTATCATACAGTTTGCCCCACAGGTTGCTATAATTGTTTTGATACAGCAGTTGCTGTGTCATCTGAGCTGATTCTGACCCCTGACATCAAACTCAAGGGTATCAATCGCAACCCAGCCATGCTGCTGACAACAATGTCAATGGGAAAGCCACTTGAGACTGACACACATGCTACTCGAAGCCATACTCCTTTTCACACTTCCTCAGTCTAGTGCCATCTTGTCCACTAGGTGATCTTTGATCCACTAGGACACACAGTGGAAAAGAATGAAGTAGTTAATCTGGACTAGCAGCACTTGAACATATAGACTACAGGTAACCAGTGGTCCCAAGCACATATCCAATCATTTGCAAGATATGTATTTGGAAGCAGCTTTATTGCAAGCATGCTAAACTCTGAGTATGCATACAGGTGTTACTTTATTAAAAAGACTTTTTGTACTACTGTTTCGGACTGCAACATCAGGTCTGATCAACAATTGGGAATAACAGGGATCATCACCATGGGAATTGGCAGTTGTGCGGCTTATATACTGTGTCAACATGCCTGACACTAAAAAAGCCTTGGCTCTGGAAGCCAAAGCATAGCCTCAGGGACTGGTGTAGGCTTGCAAGAATCTGACAAGTTGCTCACTTTGCCAGATAGGAGCAAAATAAAGATCATGATGGTTAGAGAGAGGAAGTAAGAGCAAAAAAAAGAAACACATAAGAGTTTTAAAAGTTACCTGCCTAAGAAAGGGGGACAGGAAATACGTACTTTAATAAAGAGGAAAAGGGTATTTACAGTTGCATATCAGTTAAGGGCTTCTGCATGTGTAGAATGGATTTATATTCCACCCTCCACCCTGTATCTAAGAGTCTCAGCAATCTCCTTTATCTTTCAATCTCCTTTATCTTTCTCCCCCACAACAGACACCCTGTGAGGTGGGTGGGGCTGAGAGGGCTCTCACAGCAGCTGCCCTTTCAAGGACAACCTCTGCCAGAGCTATGGCTGACCCAAGGCCATGCCAGCAGCTGCAAGTGGGGGAGTGGAAAATCAAACCTGGTTCTCCCAGATAAGAGTCCACACACTTAACCACTACACGAAACTGGCCCCTGTTGTGTCCTGGAGTTCATTTGTTCTGATGCATGATCAAGAGCATTACTCCTGACTTCAAACTCAAGGGCAGCAATTGCAACCCGGCCATGCTGCTGACAACAATGTCAATGGGAAATCCACTTGAGACCAACACACATGCTACTCGAAGCCTAACCTCCTGATGACTTTACAGTGACTGTTCCCAGCCATTTAGCCCATTCATTGGTTTTGCTATTACAATTAGGATGTACAAGCAAACACAGAGGTTAAAAGTGTACTCACACTTGGTATTATAGGAGGCGTCAATGTACCTTTTCTTAAACCTTCCCAGTTAAAGCCTTCAAACCACCTAGAAATAGGAAAATGCTCAGATCAGACAGGGAGACAGACAGTACAGATGCCACTGTAGTAGAATTGGACAGCCTAATAAAAAGCATGTTTCAAATCCTCAAGATACACAGCCATTAATATTTTGGATCTTTTTTTTTTTAACACGATGGATGGAATTCTGCAATGCCAGCAGGAATTACTGGTTTTGTATTTGTTTAGTTTCACTGGTATGCAGAGTGCTGTACAGAATAGAAACTGACATGGGTTTGCAGAGAGGGCTCACAATCTGGCTAGGAAGAGTGGCATAAAGGTGATGGCAATGAAGTTAGGAGGGCAGAAAAATGACTGGCAGGAAGAAAGGAAAGGAAAGTGGTGGCAGTCAGATGGCCTATTCAAAAAGAAGTGTGTTTACAAAAAGAAGTGAGTTTTATGGACAAATATGAAAAAAAAACAAAAAAGCAAGATAACTGCAGGTGTAAAAGATGTACACGCTACAACAGCAACATGCCAAAAGGAGGCAATAGCAAGCGGCCCTGCAAGGAATCAAACAACTCACAAAGTTTGCTTGCATTGCTGGAAGATTTCAGGACTATAGACTAACCCCCCCCCCCCAAGGAGTCTTGTGGCACCTATGGATGCTGGTAACTCTGACGTGCCTGTCATCAATAGCCTTTTGATCACTTTGGCTGGAGAAGTATTCTTTCTTTCTCACAGCGTTCAATTCCAGTTGGTATCCCAGTGATTTGCACCTACTGAAGGACTGCTCGTGATTAACATTCTTCAAGTAAGCAGTCCTGGCTTGTGCAAAAAATACACGTGCATGAAGAAACTGATATTGGATTGATTGCCATAATCACAAGAAATGTTTTTGCATTCATGCTCTGCTAATTCAGGTCCCGTAAGCCTAAGGGCCACTTCCTATGATCAAATGACTGATGAGTCAAATGGATTTTTGTTCAGGTGGAAATTCAACCAGAGTTTGTGAAGCCACCCAGCTTTTGGAAGTTTCTCAGTAATGTGATACATGTGGGCTGAATTTCAAGCTGCGTATGCAGGCAGATGATAGATTCAGCATGTGCCCAGCTGTTATCACTGATCTAGCCAACCTAAACATCACATCCGTTCAGTCTGGTTGAGTGACCTGGAATCAACTGTAGCTCAGGCTGAATAAGGTACAGATTTCCAAGGAAATGTATGAAGTGATATAGGGCTTTTTCTGGGATCTGAGATTTTCAGGTTACAGAGCTCATTCATCAGGTAAAAGGAGATTCATGTCACAGAGAAAGAAGAATTTAATACCGATGTGTGGTTTTGTGCAACATATAGGAACAAAAAACATCTGCCTTTATATGTGGTAAACTTCAAGGAAAACCTGACTTTTTGATGAAAACCACCAATATTGTATATCATCCCTTTATGTTGTATTATGACTGGCGCCTGTTCCTCCATTGGTGGTCCTGTCACTGCGTACTCAGTCAACAGATACCATGGGTTATGCTGTAGGGGTTTTGCTACAAAGGTTCAGTTTACTGTCCTGTCAAAATCCAAGGAGACTACAAAAAATACTTGATCAACTGTACTCTCATTGTACAGAGGTTTATGAATGATGAGTTATGATAAGAGTTTTACTGTTTCTTTACTGAAACAATGCCAGTTACATTACTGTATTTAATATATATATATATATATATATATATATATATATATATATATATATATATATATATATATATATATATATATATATATATATAAAATATAAAACTTTATTTATTCCTGTCCTTTCTCCTCAATGGGGACCCAAAGCAGTTTATTCTCCTTTCCTTCATTTCAGCCTCACGGCAACCCTGTGATGCAGGCTGAGGGAGGCGCAAGTAAGCTTCCATAGCACAGTTGAACCTGGGTCTCCCAGATCCTAGTGTGATACTCTAGCCACTATGCTATGCACATTCTTCCTCATCACTTTTGCCTCAGTTCTTTTCAGACTGCAGGCTCCTGAGGCAGGGCCTTGTTGGTCCCTTATGTGCATAGCTGGTGGGATGACGACGATGATGATAATTTTCCTTTTGGGGAACATACTTACTTGTGCTTTTGAATATCCTTCACTCCGTTTTTCAAGTTCCCTAATCTTTCTGATGGGTTGTCCCTGCAAAAAAGTCAACACAGTAGAGTGACAAACAACATTGTTCCTTGTCGAATGGTACGCATGCTTCCTCTTTCGACAAGACCCAAAATGCATTTAAAGCGTTTACCTGCATAGTTTTTTAATTAGGTTAGCAGCATTTTTGGCAATCTTCTTTGGAAATTCAATCATGTCAATCCCCCTTAATATGATGTTATAGGTTTTCATGGGGTCTGGGCCTGAGAAAGGTGGACTAAAGGAGGAGAAAAAACCCAGAGTTAAAATCTGTTTTTTAAAAAAATGTCATATGAGATTATATAACGAGGCAGCAGAAGCAGTTCATACTTTTGGTAGATAGATGTGCCCTATTGTACCCTAATAATTAAACTTTTCTTTAAATACTCTTTTGCAATATTTTTTTCCCAGTCTGTGTTTGAATAACTGTTCCATTGGCCACAGTTAGTTGGATGAGGTCTGTTCCAGCAAACACAACTAATCATGGATTTATGTACTGCATTATAGACTGGACAGCAATGAAGTTGTACATGGTATTATCAGCCACAGGAATCAACAAGATAAAATTGGTCTCACGAATGTAATAACTGCCCTGCAGTTAGAAGAGTAAATACTTGTGGGACAACCCTGGTAGTGGTTAAGAGCTTCACTGATTCTTGTTTCAAATGCTATTCAACAGACACCATTAACACTAATGAATGGGACACACGCAGGAGTGTGTGTCTTTGCTGTTCTGAATAGACTCCTCATTTCCATCCTCATAAGTACACAGAACAGCATTTTTAGGACCCAAGGAAATCATGCAAAAGGGTCTGTCACGGCAACCTGTCAACTTTAGCTAGAATGATAGGATTTCTCAAACGCTTGTAGCAAGACAGCCACAAGAGTAAAGTTGGATCTAAGGAACAGCAAGTGAAGCTCATGTTGCGCTCTCTCTCTCTCTCTCTTTTTTGCAGCAGCACTCTGTGCCCCCCTCAAAGTTACTCTGATTGGAAGCAGAACAGGATGTACTGTGAAGGAAAAATCAGCCAAAATTCGTTCCTCTCTTCCCAAATGGGACTGTCCGTTTGCTTGTACAAGAGGAGGAGCTAGTTCAGGATTGCGTATTAGATAACTAACCATGCCATTTTGTTTTCAATGAGCCATTTTTCTGGCATCAAGTGTATATATTTGCAACTTTTGACCAAGTGGGATATACGTGTTTTAAAGATTCATGGATGATCATATGTGTATTATTTAAATTGAGAAGGACAGAATGCAGAATGCAACATATACTGCTTTTGTTTACATCAACTGTAATTGCTCATTGAGTAAAAGGGTTTAACTTCATAATCCCTACAACATCATGGCAATTACAGAGATTTAGATGTGTATGCTCTGACCTGGATTGATCACATCAGATCTTGGAAGCTAAACAGGGTTACCTCTGGCTAGTATTTGGATGGGAGACCTCCAAGGAATACCAAGGTCACACTGCAGAGGCAGGCAATGACAAACCACCTCTGAATGTCTCTTTCCTTGAAAACCCAATGGGGTAACCATAAGTCAGCTGTGACTTGATGGCACTTTCCACCACCATAGCTGCCTGTATCATTGTATGCCATGTGACTGATGAATCTTGATTCTGATGATTATAAATCTGGGATAAAATGTCACTTGAATATCTTGCATTTTCCCAGGACAAGACTAGTATTCTAGTGTAATGATTTATTATTCAAACAATCAATTTAGACATCATGGCTATACCTGTATGCAAACAGACACGCTGTCTGAAAGCGGTCTGAAAGTTAGGGGGCAGTCTAAAATTCCGAATGAGGCTTTTGACACTAGCATCCAAACACTTTTAAAACTGTGAATTAAAAAAACAACAACATTTGGCCGCTTCAAACTTTGCAGTATCTTGCAGATCTTAAGATGCAACTATGCTGATAAATCACTCTATGCAGAACTTCTGAATACACTCCTTTTGGGCATGCTTAAAGATTACTGACACAAATAGGAAAGGAGAGCGGGGTTTATGATGCGACAAGTATGAGAAATATTGTCTTACACAGCAATATTTCCTTTAACTTTTATGTCTGTAGTGCCAAATACTCAGCTGTTCTCAACCAGGGGTATTAGTAACAACAGCTACTTGCTAAGAACCACTACTGCACATGCCTATAAGGTTAATTGTTTTAATAGACCATATTGCTCTCTGAAGTCTCCTGATCCTGTAGAGGAAATTGGATTAATAGGAGGCCATAACATATTCATGTTTCAGCAGCAGAGCTCTATTGTCTTAGACACCTATCATAGGTACTCTGGCCACATATGATCCTTGTAAAATATGGCTTCTCTGATTTTACCCCTTAATGCAGAGACCCTCATAACTTCTGACTTTGTCCTTTACTGCTCTGAAAAATAACCTTTGCAAGGACTGGTAGCCTAAGAAAGGCTGTTTATCATGGCCTAAGAAGACTTGGGCGATAATTTCTGTAGCACTGTTTTGTAAATACTTATGGGATAATAGTGGGGACATCACTTCAATTTTGTATAAAGGAAAACAGATAACAGAATCTCTGTATGATTTCTACACATGAAGTGCCACATTTCTAAGCCCACTGACTCTTTAGGATGACACTGTTAATCTTCATGCAATTATTGCCTACTACTAAATCCAATTAAAATGTTTAAATTCTGTATTAGAAGATGCAAGTATTGGATAATATGTGAAGGGTCACCTATTGTTGTTTGCAGCACTTTCTGATATTAGAAGAGCTTTACAAAACTACCCTCCTGTAAGAAAGGTTGATGATGTTCATGCTTTACACATGGGAAATGAGGCTGAGATAAAATGACAAGAATCCTTGGCTGGGAAGGGATTTGAACCCAGGATTAAGTGCTATTAAGCTACCCACTGTGCTACATCTATTCTACACCAATTAATGACCGTATCCCTTCAAGTTAAATCATCTCTGACACTTGCTTATGCAGCCTCTCTTCTCAGAAATCTTCAGGAAAGATAGCGCAATTTCCTGGAGCGATGTATCCCAGTGTCCAGATGGTTCTACAATTATGTACACATTTTTGTTAATAGTTTAAATGCGCACAATTATAGTAAGAATCTCTTGTCTTGTTTCAGATAAAGAGTGGCTTTCCTTCATTCTTTTCACAGCAGCCTGTGAAGTATTGAAAAACAGATGAATTTAACTCTGACCCATGGCTCCTTGATTGTGTGCAGTGGCCACCACACACTGGACCCAACCATTCTGCAGACCACTCTGAGCATTAAGTTTGATGGGTTTGTGACAGTGTGCAAACAGAATGGTTTTTATATGTGGTGTCCAATGTATACTGAAAGCCATAGAATTAAAAATTGCAATCATTCACTGCTTCCATTGAGGATCAGAATGGGCTGCATTGGTCCCTAATCTCTAGGCAAAGGGAGATTAAGGGCCAATACAGATGCTCTCCTAGATAAACTACTATTACAGGTGCTTGAACCTTTATATTGATTGTTTCAAAGCTGTTATACATTAATGTACTGACTAGGAAGCACTGCAAAACAATCATGAACAGACTGAATGGGATAGTTTCCAAACCTTTTTTTAACATCATGGAATATGCCAGTGCTAAACTTCCAGCGCTCCTAATCAAAGTGACAAAGGCAGAAATATACTCTAATTTGCTGATCTATTTTTATCGGCAACTCCAGTTCCAATGCCCATACCTGCCAGTCAAGAGCTCATACATTAAGATTCCCAGTGACCAGTAGTCTGCTGAAATGTCATGACCTTTGTTCAGGATGATCTCTGGGGCTACGTACTCTGGAGTTCCACAAAAAGTCCATGTTTTCTTTCCAAATCCTATTTTTTTTGCAAAGCCAAAATCGACCTGTGAATGAAGGTTCACACACCATCAAGGAAGAAGAAAAAAGACAGAGCAGTTCTATGGGCAGAAAGGCTTGAGGAGATGATCCTGTTTTGATTAGGATAAAGAACATCAGAAGGAAAGTCTCACCATGGGAACATTATCAGAGCAAGAATGCTGGCTGCCCCAGAAACAAAAAGGAAAGCCGTGCAGCTGCATCTTTTCAGAGGTAAGGTTGACAAAGGATTTGTGTATGATGAACAATGACAATTATGCAAAATTTTATCACAGTTCTGTAGTTTATCAAGAACTAAAACATTTAATCATGTGAGGTAGTGGTGTCCCACATGTAGATTGCATTCAGGCCATCAATATTGCAAATGCTGGAATGAGATGGGACCAAATTAATGAAATATCGCTTCTGCCATATATATTTAACCATGATTTACAATACAATTGTAAGCAGGCATCAATCAACTTAGAAGCATATAAGTCTGCCTAGGATGCCAATATAAAATTATTTTGGGGGCTTCTGAATACTATTTTTGCCAGGACTGGACTCTTCTATTTTCTCCCATCAACACACAGTACAGACACTGAAATGTGGCAAACTATCCTCTGCTGGTCACTGAATCCACTATCTGTTCCTCACATATATTTGTAGCCAGGTAATACCTGCAGCTACCATGTTTTGTCCTTCCTACATTCCACCATGCTCCCTCTGTTAATACTTTTCTAGTTTGAGGAAACCCTAAAAATCCAGGGAAATTTTTTTTAAGTGCCATTCTTGATTCCATCCTTATAGATTTTGGGGGATCTGGGTATCATGGTATAAATGCTGCCACTGCTTCCATTGAGGATCAGAATGGTCATTAGGGCTCTTTTTTTGTAGCGGGAACTCCTTTGCATATTAGGCTACCCCAACCCTCCGTTATGTAGTCAATCCTCCTGGAGTTTAAAGTAGGTCCTGTATGAGGAGCCCTGTAAGCTCTTGGAGGGTTGGCTACATCAGGGGTGTGTGGCCTAATATGCAAAGGAGTCCTGCAAAAAAAAAAAAAGCCCTGATGGTCATCTGTTATGGGGAGGTGATGAAGGTGCAGTAGCAATAAACTAGGCCTTGCTAAGCCGAGGCGTGGCTTGCTGTAGTAGCACCAAACACCTGTGCCCAGTTTTAAAGAGGTGAACTGATGCTGAGCCCTCCCAACTATTCCTGGATATGAGTTGGTTTATTCTGCCCTAGGTTCTAACATGTGTCTGCACACGGATACGTTAACATTAGAGATGATTCTAATACATATCAACACAAATGTTGCCTGGGCCTTGCTTCTGTAGCCTGGGGTTTCACTTTCAAGGACAGAATGAGTTTCGTAAGTCTTGTATCTAGCTAGGATTAAGTAGGTTTGAGGTCTAATTCTTTAAAATCAATGAACAATAATACAGCAGATTTTCTGCACGAGAAAAACTGAATGCTGGAGGAAATGACACTGGTGTGTGCTTTCTTTAAAAATGTAATCTAATGAAGAAATGGAAACCATGATCAATCACCAGAAATGGAGGGGGGGTGTCTCTGAAGGCAGTTCTGAGTGAAAGTACACAAGGCCTTTAAAACCAATTACTATAAACTTTAACTTTTGCACTTTTAGAATTCAGAAACAGTGAGATGGATATTTTTATTAGTTTTCTTTCCAAACCAATTTGTCCTGGGACTTCAGTTCTGAATACTGCCTTTCAGCCAGAAGCACTATTTTATGGCTGTTATAAACCCGTGAGAGAAGCTGAACAAAGCAGGAATCAAGTTGTACCTTTAAGACCAACCAATTTTTATTTAGAACGTAAGCGTTCATGTGCTCTTAAACACACTTCATCAGATGAGGAATCCAGCACAGTGAGCAAAGCTGCCACTTTGAGCCTAAGAAATTATAAATTATTATTTTATAAAATGCTCTGGGAGAAGGCATTTAATAATGGAAGAGGAGACAGAGCCTTAACTACAATGCAGCGAGCATGGCATGGTAATATTTCCTTTACTGCTTAGAAGAGAAATGTCTGAGCACTCACCAGTTTGGCATAACCTCGATGATCTAGGATGAGGTTTTCTGGCTTGAGGTCCCTATAAATGATTCCTTTGGAATGCAGATAGGCAAAAGCTTCTACCACACATGCTGTATAAAATCTGGTTGTAGAATCTTCAAATGAACCTCTATATATGGGGGGAAAAGGGATAAGATCTAAGTCCTTTCGTTTTATTCCAAAACAGCACAGAGAAGGAGCCAATTGGATTAGGGCATGTTGTTAAATTTGCTTCACTGGGGAAAAGATACAAGTTTGCTTGGGCATTCACTTCCCAGCTTCATGCAACACCACTCTGACATGACGGGCTCTCTAATATATATCTTTATATCTCATTCCGAACATGGCCCCAGAGTATGGATCAAAAGTCCTCATAGTGGGGCCATGCACAGATTTTTCTATAGACCCAGGGGTATCGCCAAGATTGCCGAAAAACTCTAAAATGTAAAAACCAGGGAACCACAGTTTAACTTCCCCCTCAAAAAACGGGAAAGCAAAATCTGCGCAAGTGAAGTTGCTATCCACAGTTCAAAATGTTATCCCATTAGTTCTGCAAGATCTCAACAGGTTGAGTCTTGAGGGTAGAGTCTTGAAGCAGAAAGTGTGCTCTACCTCCAGACTGCTGGCAAGGTGATGAGTGGGTGTAGTTTAGAGGTGCTTCCCTTCCCATCACTGACGTTGGCAGGGAAAGGCTTAGGGCAGGATGGACTGTCTGCTATGAGCCTCCCCTCATCAGCCAGCAGCTGAGATTGTTAAAGGAGAAAGCACTTCCAACGCAGACCCACCCTTTCACCTGGCCAGTGGGAAGGCTCACTGGTGGCAGTCAGGTGATATATGGGTTTGGGCTGACATGATTATTCCTTCAAAGCCCCTCCCATCAGCTGGTAGTAGCAAGAAGCCTGGAATGATGGGGAGAGTGGAAGAGAAAGAAACTGGTGACCAAGGGGGAAAATAAAATTGTACATGTGTAGTGGGAAAAAAGTGGTTGTAAAATCATGGGGATAAGGAAGAGGGGATGAAGTGGGGCAAATTCTCACAGATCTCCACTTGTGCATCTATAAACATGCAGCCATCTCAGTTGCATAAGCATGCACATGTCTTCCTTTTCAGCTCGTACCAACACAATGAGAGAGGCAGGCAGCTTTTATTAGCCGCAACCCCGAACCCCCTCCCCCACTGGATGCAAGGAGAGGAACTTCTTAATGATCACATTGACCTCATGGGCAGTCTTCAGTCTTACAAACTGAAAGTCACAGTTCAAGCATTTTTAGCACGTTACACCCATGAAACCACCTGAAGGACTTGTCTTGTCAGGACAGCATATTTCATATATTTAATGATGTGACTGTAGAAGCCCACTGGCTGCCAGAGAAAACCATACTGCGAAACAGCTGTAGGGTTATGATGGAATCATATTTCTCTGCTTGTTTGCTTAGTTATGGGAAGCTTATAATTTTTAAGGCCGCAAATAACTTGCCCACATGTTGCACTTCTCCCCCTCCGGTGGGAACAAAGTGGCTCTTTGACATCACTAGTTTATAATGAGCACACTGCAAGGTCTGAAATAATTGCTATCTATTGCAGTCAGCTGCCAGACTAGCGTTGGATATCAGGATCTAGAGTCCTTCCTTTTATTTACAGCCAGAACCATTGAGACTGACATCATGATGATCAGCAATTAAAAATTCCTTAAAACTGCTTATTGAAAAGCTACATAGAGCACTATGCTACACATTTTTCTTGAACTGTCTGGAGAAAAAAAAATCTTAGTCAATCACAGACTTGTTTACAACCACCCTTCTGCTTGCGTATCTCGACATTCATGCCAGAGTAAACACTTCAAGGCTCACGTGAAGCACAGAAAGCATTACAATGTATTAGCGATATATTAAATAGGAATTAATTAATGATTATGGGATTATTAACAGCAGATGCCATTTAGATTATCTTCTGTCTTGCATTTTCCCAATATGCAATGCAGACACCGGCCTCCTACTTTAAATTTTTTTTACAGAATCTGAGTTTCAGACACAGGCCGACATTTCTAACTTAAAGCTGGTAAGCAACCTAAGGAGGCTTTAAAAATCCTTGAAAGCTTTAAAAATCCTTGCAATTGCAATTAAATTTTAACACTATAGTTGTTTCCAACTATAACGCTAACAAACACTACGGCAGTAAAAGATAAATAACATTCAAAGCTAGATGGCAGTAGATACCACGGATATAAGAGGAAAATAACTTTTTTCCAAAGGCTTTCGTAAACTGTTGTTTTTAAATCTAACACTTTGTAAATTGGATTTTGCTTACCTGTTTTTAATGTTTATTAAATACATGGAATTTGATTAAAATTAGAATAAAATATGCTTATTAAAACCCCAAAGAAAAGTGACTATACCAGTAACATATCATAAGATTAACTTATTCCAAATAGTTACCTGGTCCCTTTTTTGCTTTGTCTTGCTGTGCAGGTTGGATCCTGACTAAATTTTTTAATGTCAAAATAGGACTTTCCTGACTTTCCCCTTCCCCTGTAACTCACTGCTGCTTCTGGGTGAGAGAGGACATGGAGGAATGAACACGGGAGAGTTTGCAGCAGGAAGAGGAATTAGTAGAAATTGCCAACATAGTCGGGATCCAAACTATAATTTCATCTGATTTGAGCTATAACTGTCTTCTTTTGTTTCCATGATCCTTTCCTATGGCCGTAAGTTTTAATAGGAGAAAAAAGAAGAATGAGGCACAAGGCAGAGCAGTTTATTAGGCCTTTTAGATCCCAATGCATTTGGCTATGAGCAGGGGATCTTAAGCAAAAATTTCTCTGGCTCCCACCTTGAACAAATGGATATCAAAGCTGGAGTAGTTTTTGCTTAAGATTCCTGAAGAAGCTTATAGCCAAATGCACTGGGATTCAAAAGTTCAAATAGACTGCTCTACTTTGCACCTTGTTCTTTTTTCTTCTACCTACTGGTGCAGCCTTTTTTTCTTATATAACTTGACATCCATTACCATGACCAGGGACACTGATCCCTCCCCATAATAGGGAGGATTCAAAGAGGAGACCTGGGTTTAGGATGTAGTTACGGAAACTGCCATTTCTCTAGAGACTCGGTAGACAATTGCAAGAAGAATCGCAAGAGGCAGGGATTCTGAAATCTGCCCCGGAGCCATCTGTAGCAATGGGAAACCCTCTTCTACCACTATGCCAAGTCGTGAGGCAGCAAGATGATCTTAAGCCTCCTTAAAGGGCTTCCCCTGGAATAGAATGTGTCCCTTTTACTGCTGGGCAGTGGCCTCTCGGGAGGCAAAGCATGACTCACAGGACAATTTCAGATCCCAGCCTAGAGCCTACAACAAGCGTTAGCTCCCTGCTTGCCAGCAATCTTATTTATCTTATTTTATCAAATTTGTATCCCGCCCTCCCCTAACGAGCTCAGGGTGGCTTGCACTAAGCCCTTTCATAGATCTAGTGAGATACTTTGAATGCCTGGTGTATCCTACCAATTAACTAACCAGGGTCTTGATTGACTGCCTAGTTGACCACTCTGATGTCTTACCACCAGGGGTCATTTCATAACAGCCACCCAGAGACCACTGCTCCATATGTTTATCCAGTCGTCTCTTGAAGACGTCCATGCTTGTAGCTGTCACCACATCCTGTGGCAGTGAATCCCATGTGTTTTCAGTTCCCTTCCTATGAAAATTGCCCATTTATACTCCCTTACATTGAAAACACAACCACACAGCACCTGCCTTTATTCCTGGTCACACTGTTGGCAAATCAAAAACCCTGCACAATAGAGTTACTAGGGAATTAAGTGAACATTCTTGGAAACCTGAAAGAGCACCCAAATTTGCAGAAAAAAAGCTGGGGGAAGGTGCTGCCTCAGGATGCCATATATGGGCTTTTTTCAGGTTAGGCCAAAGGATGTGAATGACCAAGACTGACCTGGGTGTTTCATAATCCAAGATTTAACTCAGGTCTCTTTCCATTATGCAGGTGCCCCCTCACTGAAGGTAGGATGTGTGCAGACTACCCAGCTTATACAAGTTTCTTGGCTGTATTTGTCAGCCATGTGCCCAGACAGAGCTGACACCAAGGAGTAAGTGAAGTAGGCTGCTGCCTAGAGCGACCTCTCACCACAGGGGTGGGCTCCCGCCTCCTGCAGTGCTCCTCAGGCATGAAGTGCCAGCAAGGGAGGGAAGGAGGAAGGGAAAGAGGCAACGGTGGCTGGGTGGGCAGCAGGAGAAGGGCTGCTGCTCAGGAAGCCAGTGCCAAGTGGTGGGAGCGTGTGGGGAGGCAGCCACCGCCAGGAGTCAGTCTCAACTGAAGGCCATTCTGTCGTAGGTGAACCCCAACCTGATGCCATGCTTGTGGAAGGCCAACACAAAGGAGGTGGGCATGCACATCAGCCTGTGCCAAGATGCCACTGTCCAGTGTTCGCTGGGGCCCTGGTAGCTGCTGCTGCACTGTTGCACCCCTGCCACCCCCATGCTGCTTGAGGCAGGGCAGCAGAGCAGTCCTGTCAGCCATGTGGCTACCCATGCCATGTGCTTCCCCAGGACGATCACTGTCTACTCACCCCTCACCTCCTGCCTTTCTCAAGGAGTCAAAGCTCCCAGAGGTGCTGCTGCCCCTGCTGTGGGAAGCCAGGGAGGACCAGGGTGAGTAAAGAGGCTGGGCTGGAGAGGCCTTCACGCGAGCAGCAAGAGGAGAAGGTGGCAGCAAGTCCAATGGCGGCAGCTGTGCAGGCGAGGTGCCCTTGCAGGAGCTGCTATGGGACTTGGGTGCCACATTCCTTCCATGATGGAACCAGTGAGGAGGTAGAGGAAGAGCTGAGACAACTCCATGCTGCTGGCACTACTGCTCTGCGCGTGGTAGTGAAGGGCTCTCTGCCTGTTTTCTCCCTGCCCCCTCCTTTGCCTTCTGCCAGAGGTGAACCTGCCTCCCAGTGTTTCCTGGCTGGCACTGGGAACATTTTTGCATGTGGGTTGCTGGGTTTTTTTTTTTCCTGGAGTGGGTGTTCTGAAGGAGGGGGCTGAGAGGGATGTGTGAAACTCAAATTGTGCACAGCTTCCAAAGGGGACCAGTGGACATCGGATCCAGGCAGCCTGGGCAGGCTAGGCACTTCAGCTTGAAATTGACCTCCTTTTGTCAATTTCTAGGGGCAGGGGTGTGGAAATCACCACCTCCCTCCCTCCCTCTGCCTTTGAAGCTCTTCCCCCATCTCTGGTACTCATGCATGCTGCTGGTCTGGCTAGTCATCCTTCTCCCCGCTTACTTCACAAACTGAAGAGGCGAGTTCCCATGGGATAGAAGACAGCTTTGGAGGGTAGACTTTATGACATTATACCTCCCTGAGGTTCCTTTCCTCCTCAAACTTCACCCTCACCTAGGCTCTCCCTTCAAGCCTCCAAGAGTTTCCCAACTGGGAGTTGGCAACCCCAGAAACTGAGAGCCAGTTTGGTTAAGTGTGTGGACTCTTATCTGGGAGAACCGGGTTTGATTCCCCACTCCTCTACTTGCACCTGCTGGAATGGCCTTAGGTCAGCCATAACTCTGGCAGAGGTTGCCCTTGAAAGGGCAGCTGCTGTGAGAGTCCTCTCAGCCCCACCCACCTCACAGGGTGTTTTTGTGGGGGAGGGAGATAAAGGAGATTGTGAGCCACTCTGAGTGGAGGGTGGAATATAAATCCAATGTCGTCTTCTTACTTTTGGCTAGCTGGCCAACAGGGAGACCACTTGTTGCACAGGGTGAGTGCACACTTGGCACCTAGCCAGTTCCCCCCTTCACTCCCCCTCACCTGTGTGTGTGTACAAGTGGCCAGTTCATGTGCCTCTCTCATAGTTCCCAGCAGAGTTTCCTGTTGTATTACGATATTGGAAAGTAAGTGCAAAAGGAGTGTGAGTGTGGATTTACTGGTGTTCAAAATTTTAAGTGCCCCCCCCCCCCCCAAGTACCTGATGTGCATGCTGTGCTTTGGTTGCAACCATTTTTGAAATTTCCATTGAGTTCACATATTTGGGGAGACAATGTAGATATCCATTTCTGGGGTTGCCAACTCCTGGTTGGAAAACTCTTGGAGGTTTGAGGCAGGAGCCTAGGTGAGAGTGAAGTTTGAGGAGGGGAGGAACCTCAGGGAGGTATAACGCCATAGAGTCTACCCTCCAAAGCTGACTTCTATCCCATGGGAACTCACCTCTGTCACCTGGAAATCAGTTGCAAGTCTAGGAGAACTCCAGTCCCAACCTGTCTCATATAGTGCTTCAGCAGGTATGTACACAGAATCATAGAATCATAAAATCATAGAGTTGGAAGGGACCTCTCGGGTCATCTAGTCTAACCCCTAGCACAATGCAGGAAACTCACAAACACTTCCCTAAAATATGGGAGGATTTCCTAAAGGTCAGAAAACCTCACATCCTCTGTACTTTGGTGCTGTTCATTCTTCCTACATTTTTTCTGGTTTTAAAAATTGGTAGTGGGGGGGTCGCCTAGGGCTCCATAAATCCTGGCACCAGCCCTGTGCACAGAGTGTAACACCTTGTGTTGAAACCCTCAGGGCACAAAGACCACAGAGATTAATGCCATATGAATGCATAACATTTTCCATAATAAGACTTGCACAGATGAATCCTGAGAGACACAGAATAACCGAGGAAAGGATTTACTATTCAAAAGGGGGGGAGGGGGGCAACACCTTTTAAAACAAACAAACAATGGAGGCTTAATGAAAAGAAGGTAATTGGAGGCTTCTAATTCTGTGGTATCCTGGTCAGTGATGTTTCTTTTCCTGCTGCATATAAAGCAATGGGATGACTCCCGTGTCTTTGAAAAGACATGCAAATGTTTTATTCAAATGAGTAACACATGCATTTGGTTCTCAGCCAAAGCCCAGAACTTCACACCTCTGGGAAAGAATTTAGAATTTACAGAGTCTAGCTGAAAAGGATGCAGATTGACCATGGGACCATTCTGTATATCATATGAATTTCAATTCGCATTAAGAAGTGAAATCTCTTACCTGTCCCTGAGAATTGTCCAAAGCTCTCCTCCTAAACAAGCTTCCATCAACATATATAAATATTTGCTGTCCTTGAATGTCCTGTATAGCCTATAATGGAGGGCAAAAGAAAAACAGTAATGTGAGTGCTCTGGGATATTAAAACCATGTAATCTCAGTGTAGCAGAATTGTTACTGGATGAAAATGTACCACAATAAATGTACTGCAGTAAAAGAGGGAGTTGCTAGTTTCTAGAGATTCTTGCAATAATATCACCAGATGCATTCAGTGGTAATCTACCTTGACAGAGAACCGGACTATTGGTCCGATGCACCATAGGCAGTTGTGTTGTGATGCTTATTGATTCATTTGTGGCATTTTTATACCACTTAGCAATGATCTAATCTGCAAAGTGGTTTACAACATAACATTAAAACCAGTAGCAATTCAATAGTGAACAGGTCGATAGCAGCAGGTTTTTTTCATCTCAATATGAATCAATTTCAATAAACAAGGTTTTCATGTTTAAAGGCCTAGCAAAACAAAAATGTGTTTGTTTGTTTTTTGCTTTGGAAGCAGGCAAACAATGAAGCCAATCAAACTTTCTTGGTAAAGGTGTTCCACTAAAAACGGGCAACCACTGAAAAGGCCCTGCTCCAGTTGTTTGTAGGTGATGTAAGTCTGGGTGTGGCCAGAAGTGTGAGCCCTTGGACATGAGTCAAAGGGCTCTTGGCTCTTTGCCTGAAGTGTGCAGCCTGGGGCCCATGACAAGCAGCCAAAGTGAAAGAGGAACCACTCTAGGTGTGTGCATTTTGTTTGTTACTTGTTTAATTTATCGTATTATTGAATCTAGAAATGCCCACAAGCTGCTTTGGCTACCCTTTTGAAGAAAAATAAGTAGCATAGAAATGCCTGCATAAATAAATAAATGCTTCCCAAGCCTGTTTGGGTGAGAAGGCAAATGCTTTCTACCCAAGTCCTTAAAATAAGTACACCATGTTATCCTTTACAGAGATGTCAGCAGATGTGCTTTCTTTTCTTTCAGCACTTTCAAAGAAGTGCTGCTAAAAATGCCACAAATAATTGTCTAATCTATTTCACAATTTATTTTTTTAAAAGCTCACTACCATCTGGATATCAAAGGAAAACTTCCTGCCCTTTACCCAAAGGATGAATCTGTAGAAAGATCCATGTAAAGAGACAACTGAGAGCAGGTAACATGGCTCTGACATGCCCTGCAATCTATGGCAGGCTTGGCTTCAGGTCTGCAACAAATGCTAAAGTTTCCATTGCACTCAGTGGCAAAGTTCCCTTTCTGGAAGAATGTTGTAAGGACTCTAACACATGGTGTCTGGAGAAAAGTACTCCTGCAGACAATTTCTTGCCCTTTTTTGGTGTTAGATCATTGCTGTGACTGATCAGATAATCATTCATTAGTTAAGTTATTGGCTCAGAACTGTCATTTCATGTCTCTCAGCGGGTGCTGTCAGTGTTAAAAGATGGTCCCCTGATAACTCTGTCAAGTATCCCTTAGAACAGGGGTGTCAAACATGCAGTCTGGGGGCCAAATCAGGCCCTCGGAGGGCTCCTAACAGGCCCCCGAGCAACTGGTTGTCATCTGCTTCCTTCTTCCTCTGTCTTGCTTCCTTCTCCATAATAGTTTGCTTTGCAAGGCTTGCTCAATCACATGGGAGCTACAGAGCAAAGTCTCTATTTTCTCCATAGGCTGAGGCTTTTCCCTTGGGGAGGAGGTGGGGCGGGGGGAGAACTTGCTTTGCCAGGTTCTCTCAATTGCACAGAGAGCTACTGAGCCAAGCCTCTCTTCTTTCTGTTGGCTGAGGTTCCTCCCCTTCCTGGCCTCCTGGAGAAGGAAGGAAAGAGCCAGAGCTTCCTTTGCTCAGTTCCCTGGATCCCATGGGAGAGATATAAAGAAAGCACCTTTAAGGCCAATGAGTGTTAATGTTTTAAGCATGTTTTAGTCTGAGTTTCTTTAAAAAAAACTTTAATTGTGTTTGTCTGAGTCCTTTATAAAGTTTATATCTCTGCTACCTAATCTTAAATAGGTACACATACGGCCCAGCCCAACATGGCTCGGCCCAACAAGGTCTCATTTATGTCAGAACTGGCCCTCATAACAAATGAGTTTGACACCCCTGCCTTAGAAGATGGAGAAGCTGAGCCCTTTCTGCTGAAGGGAGGTATGTGTACTTGATAGGGACGGTTCTAGAAAGACAGAGGCTGAACCAGTTAAAGGCTTGCTAAGTGTTGCCTGAAGAACCCTGGATATTTCCTCTCTGTGTTGGGATCTGATGCGGGATGATTGCCTTGCAGGAATACTTCTTTGCTTCCACTTGTGCTCTGCTTGTATATTTGTAAATTCAGCAAATATTACAGAAAAGACACAAGTCTCCAATGCTCTCTCCCCCCCCAAAGGCTACCAACCAAAGTAGTTCTGCCTCTGAAATTTTCATTGTTTGGAGAAGCAGGGGTCATGTAACAGAACGGTTATTATTTTGCCTAAAATTGCTTTGCTAGAGAAGTTTGCGGTTTTGATAATCAACTGTCTGGGAAGTAACAGAGAATAATCTTTCCCTGCAATATTAATATTTCATACCTCCTCAGTATAAGGTTTGTATGATCAGTGGCAGCAGTGGCCTAAAGGAGGACAAGAATCCAACCATCTGCAGGCTGTAGAGGCAGGTCAGTATTGTCTTAAGTCACCTTGATGACCTTTTGGTGGAAAGATAAGGTAAAAACCTAAACTATATATTTAACTTTATATAACTAGGAACTAGCTATTCAGTCCCATCATAGTTCTGCCCACTTAGAGGGACAGGGAATGGTTTAATGTGACCTGATGAAGCAAGAGGTCATGCCCACAGGAGTGGTTAGATATGAACAAGTGGTTTGGTTTTCATTATTAAATGAAGCAGAAACCAAAAAAAGCATTTTTGTGCAATGTGTGTATTTTATAGCACCCTGTACAGTTATTTGCAAGTCAGAAAGGTGACATATACATTCATTTACAGAGTTAACTCGATAGATAGATAGATAGACAGACAGACAGATGATGGATGGATGGATGGATGATGGATAGATGGATAGATGGATGAGAGAGTGAGAGAGAGAAAGAAGGATTTACATCTTCCTTGCACACACACACAACATATTTCCCCTCATTCACATTTCTCCTAATTTCTATGCTTGCATTATCAACTTTGTTTTTGAGTTGCTCTGAGAATAGTATAACGTGTGCCAGTATATAAGAATCCATTGTTAAGAATTACAGCTCTAGCACAGTGGCTGCATTCCCACTAAGTCCCCCTGAGAAATTCTAAAAAGTGAACTATAGTGTTTAACAACCTATGCACCAGTTTCATCAATCCTTGTAAGATGTGGGATGCATGCTGCTGTGCATGGGAAAGTGGGTTTTGGCGAGGGAAATGACAGTACCTCACAATAAAATCAGAGTGCGCCCCTTGCATGATCTGCTTCTCTGAGCGTATGTGCTCCTGTTGCCTTGTGTCTACGATGTGGCGCTTCTTTAATATCTTCATTGCAAACGTTTTTGATTCATCACTTTTCAACTGGACCTTGAGTAAAACAGAAAGTTAGATTAAGGGCAATCAGTGAGTGTATGGAATCTCCAAAATAATTACAATTTTGACCTCTGGAATACAGTTGAAAGTAAAAATAAATAGTATTCCTTTTCAAATGCAGAATCCATACTTTCATGAACTAAGTGCAAATATAGTGAAAAGTTGGTTATATTAACGAGCAGAACTTTTAGAGTTCTAGATAATTATATTTGGTCCCTAAATGTCCCCTTATCTGAAAGAACGACAAGCGATCCATTTCACCAGCCTCCTTGCTCTGCCTGTGTTCTGCATCCTCAAACACTCCCCAGTTTTGTGTCTTTTTGCCACCACTAGCCTAATGTTTCCTTGCTTGGAAACCTGCTGCCTTGGAAAAATACTTCAAGTCACCATTCTGTTCTTCACATGAAGCAAACCAAATTCTCCATTGACTTTCGCACTCTGAACAGACATTAAAATATATTTTCAGACCAGGGAAAAAGAAAACTGTAATGCCTGTAACGTTATAAGGGGCACAACTGAAAGAAGTAACCCTTGCAGGCTTTCTTGCAAATTAGACCAATCAAAATTTTCCTCAAATCAGATCAATCACATCTTCTATACTAAAGTACACAAGCTACAAGAATGCAAACCACAAGAAACCCTCCCTTGGATCAACAACATATAATGCTGATCTAATTACTGGAGTGTATTAAAAAGTAGTTTTGAACAGGACTCACTGGAAGAGAGGTTTCTTCCATAAAGCAGCATGCTTTTCTCTCACTCTTCACCAGACATTGGACAGATACATTTATCAGTGCTATGAATGCTAATTCAGTTGTCCAGTTTTCATCTGTTCCTATGCTTCAGTCTGTCTTCCTTTTTTAATGCACCGCATGAAAATTATTGACTTAAGTGTTTCTTCTTTGCTTGGGTTTTTAGAATCAACCTTTAAAAATACTTGGAAAACCTTTCTAGGGGATGAATGGTTGTGATTACACAGGTGCCAGACAATCAGCCCTGTGCACCACTGGCTTTTGCTGTAAATGAGCTTAATCATAGTTAGAAAATGGTTCATTTAATAACAGCACAATGATGTGCTGCCCTAGCAGCTCACCTGCTCAAATGATGTCCATCTGTGTGCAGACACAAATAACATAAAGAGTGATTTGTTTAAAAACTCTAGGTTTGTGAGTGACTGACATTGGCAACCTGCAGCTGAGCAGGGAGTCTTTCAATTTTCTTGCAATTGCCACAGAGAGACAATTTTATCATTTTTTATATTATTCTGCCTAGATTTCTTTTCTTTTTTGTTCAGTCAGCATTTCCTTCAATAGGAGTAAACCACAGCAATTGGTTATAAAGACAAGGATGAAGTAAGATGCACTAAAAGAGTCAAGGAAACTGAGGCAAGAAGGCCATTTTCATTGTCAGTTTTGTGCTGTAAACCAAGCCTGGGAGGGACTGTGATACATATACATAAAAAAAGCCAGAAGACTGTCACAATCACTCTTCACTAAAACATAAATCTCCTCAAAAAGTATACAACAAAGTCTTTATGTGTCACCTTGTACCATATTATAACTAACATATATAACTATTACAACGATGAATGCTCATATTATCTTATATGAACCAGAGTACATGTTATATGTGTCATATATGGATTGAAGACCTCCATAATGATGTTTAAAATCCAAAGTCTTCTTTTAAGAATAATCCAAGAGATCCAGGCAAAGATGTTCTGTAGTCACTGCCAATGAACTCGTCAACCTGTAGTCCGTTCCCTAATGCCTTTTCTAGTCAAGACTTGTTACCCTAAATCTCCTAAAAAACAATGAACATAATACAAACATGCCCCATTAACCTACATGTGAGGGTTGGAACTTTGGCTATTATAAGTAAATGAATACTGCTGGGGTATGTCAGCATTGTGTCCTAAAGATTGCAATGGGTATTTCTGTGATTTTAAAGTTGGAGCTTGGCCTATTGCAAATGGATACTATTGAGGTATGTTACCATTATGCCTTAAAAGACTGTAAAAGGTATTTTTGTAACTTTAAGGTAACATGTAGCTGACTGTTAATACTGTAAGCCACGTGCAGTTCTTTGCATCAGGTGGGGTAGACATTAAAGCTAAAACTAAGTGGTGTTCGTCATCATTGATTTCAATAGTGGAGTATTTTCAAAGAGCTGCTGACTACATAAAGGTTTCTATTTTAAGAGCACATAAGCTGTGAGCCAAGCATCTGTGGAGTTCCTGGAGCAGTCCCCCACATTAAAGTGAATGAGTTGCTGTTTGTGTAGAGTTTCCTATCTGTAATGCCTGTAGTTTGGAGCTGCTGAAGCAGTGACTTCAGAATCTCCCCCAGTACAGAAAAAGAGACGTGTATATCAAACATAACAAGGTTGCTTTCACTGCTCTTAAGAAGTTACATTCGTCTTTAACCTTGAGGCCAAGGAGGGCCTTAGCTTATCTTTAAAGGCTGGGTTTGCTGCTGGGTAAATGTCACGCATGCTGTACATTCAGCATAGGGATGACCTGGGAACTGAAGGTGTGATGGACGGTTTCCATTTCTGCCCTCTAGAAGCCTCAGCCACTGGATTTCAAATGGTGGGAAGGAAGGAAGGAAGGAAGGAAGGAAGGAAGGAAGGAAGGAAGGAAGGAAGGAAGGAAGAAAGAAAGAAAGAAAGAAAGAAAGAAAGAAAGAAAGAAAGAAAGAAAGAAAGAAAGAAAGAAAGAAAGAAAGAAAGAAAGAAAGAAAGAAAGAAAGAAAGAAAGAAAGAAAGAAAGAAAGAAAGAAAGAAAGAAAGAAAGAAAGATTGAATTTTGGTGTGAGAAAGATTAGGAGATCAACTGATTAGGCAGGCAGTTCAATTGGGGACTTCAAGTATTTTTAAGATAGGTAAGGTTTGGGTAGTCCTCCTGGCTAAAACAATTAAAAAGGCAGAAGCCATTATGCTGTGTCTTATAACAGGTTTGGGTGCTGTTCTTAGGAAAAAAAAACAGCTAAAAGAAGTTCTCTTCCAAGTTATAAATCTGGAGTTCTCAAATAAGAAACCTGCTTTCTAAGGCCTCAGCTTTCCAGTAACATTGTTACTATAATATTGAGAAGACTGGAGAAAAGGGAAACAGAAACAACCAAGCCATACATACCACTGAAATAGCCCCTTTTCTTAGTATTTTTCATTAAGCTTCCTGTGTAGTTCCTTCAAGCCTATAATCCCTACATAATGGGCTAAAAGGAGGCCAGGTGGATCTCTGAATCCAAACTAGGCTTCCCAAACCTCCCGCTCTGGCGGGAGACTTCTGGGTTCGCAGCCTCATCTCCAGCTCTTCAAAACTCTGGAAGCGGGGGTGGAGGGAGGGGAGAACATACCTTTAGGCTTCATGTTGTAGAGCTCCTGAGCCGTTTGCAAAATGTCTGCCCCTTTAAGGCTGGGCAGGAAGCAGAAAGGGCTTCTGAGAACGGCCCCTCCCTTTCTTTGCTTTTGTTTTCACAGGAAGTAGAGTTGTCCGGAGGAAGATCTGGTAAGTGTGTGTGTGTGAGAGGGAGGCAGGGGATTCCCTAGTTTGGAAGCCCTCCCCCCCTTTAGAAAGCGGGGGGGGGGGAGGGAAATGTCTACTAGGCACTCTATTATAGGAAATTGATCTGTGGGTATTGGGGGCTCTGGGGGGGCTATTTTTTGAGGTAGAGGCACCAAATTGTTAGTATAGCATCTAGTGCTTCTCCCCAAAATACCCCCCAAGTTTCAAAACGATTGGACCAGAGGGTCCAATTCTATGAGCCCCCAAATATGGTGCCCCTATCCTTAATTATTTCCTATGGAAGAAAGGCATTTTAAAAGGTGTGCTGTCTCTTTAAATGTGATGGCAAGAACTCCCTTGGAGTTCAATTATGCTTGTCACATCCTTGTTCTTGGCTCCACCCCAATGTCTCCTGGCTCCACCCCCAAAGTCTCCTGGCTCCACCCCCAAAGTCCCCAGATTTTTCTTTAATTGGACTTGGCAACCCTAATCCAAACATTGTCGTTACTGAAGACTATAAGACTAACAGTGCAATCCTAAGGAGAGTCACTCCGTTCTAAGCACATTAAAATGAATAGGCTTAGACTGGAGTAACTCTCCATAGGATTGCACCGTAAGTAGTCCCTAAAGCCTCAATTATAAAATTAAAACTATAAAAAAGAAGTTTGTAGGGTGTGAAATTAAAGATCCTCGTTTCTAGATCTAGAGATGGGGTCTTGTCACAGAGGGCTATCCTTAGAACTTTTCTAATACCTTGCTTTCTCTTCAGGAAGGGGCTACTGGATCATGATTAGTTTGCATGTCCATTATAAAATAATTTGCCATTTGTTGATCTGAAAATCACTCACAGATTACTGTTATTTATTATAATTTAGAGGAACAAAATGAGGTTTGGTGGGGATGAGGGATGCACATATCAGAAACCAAAACCATATAGCCCAGTATAACAACCATTTGTAATTCGGATTAGGTGGTTGGTTTTTTTAAAAAATCACATTTTTGAGAGCATTTGTGAATGATTTTCTGTTTATATTTTACTGGGTTGTTGCTGAACTATTCAGCTATAAAAAATAAATGACAAAAGAAAACAAATCCTATTTGTAATGCCTGCATTACTACCATGGATGGTGTACTGGCTTTTGTTTGAAATTATTCATGTTGGCAGCTGTTTTCTCTTTATTGAATGCATAATTCTAAGAGGAGCCTGGGCAATTTGGCAATGCTACATGAATTGTGTAGTAAATGCAGAACTAATTTTGGTTCTATTTTAAAGCTTTGTAAACAAAGTATACCAGTAAGTAGTGATGGGCATGAACTGAGGAAATGGAGGTTTGGGGGATGAACCAGTCTCACAAACCCCTGGTTTGTGCTTCATGAACTGACTTGGTTTTGCTGAACTTGGGTTTGTGAGTTGGCTGCTGCCCATCCTTACCGGTATGGCATAGTAGAAGGTGAATAGTAAAAGCTTGGATAAAACCTTTCTACTGGAGCCTGTAAAATTATGTATTGTCTTATGAGATGCTGTACAAAACTTAGGATAAAAAATGAATTCACATAGAGGCACAGTGAGGAGCAAAGAGCATTCATCTCCAGAACAGGGGCAAGTTTAATGAAGGATGGAAAACCTTAACAGCTGTGGCAAAAATCGAAAGCTGCACACACCAGCACTGAAACCATACTTCAACTGATCTGACAACACACACATATCCGACACACAAAATCCAATAAGAAGCTGGAATCAGACAAACAGCCTTGAGGCAGTTTTATGTGTGTTTGTGATGAAGCTGTCTAACCTAAGTTCATCTGGCTCTGGTCAGTGTCTGTCTAGTAGACTCTGGGCATCTTATATATTCTGTCTTAAGTTTTACAACAGTAAACAAAATCAAGATTTAACTGTAACAAATGATTTTTTTTTCATAGCAGCCCGTATTTCTGCATGTAGGTAGATCAAAAATATTTCAACATCTAAGACATATTCTCCTCCTAGGCCATAGCCCCCCTTTATTACAAATTGGAAAGAGGGACAATTGTTTTAATAGCTGCAGAAATGCTAAGGAATGGTACTTAAGTGTATCAGTGTTATGTCAGGGATAAGAAATACTGTCCATTCACAGCCTTTTCTGGAACAGGGTGCTTTTTCTACCAAAAAAAAAAAAAATCTCAGCACTTTGAAGGAGTGCTATACATCTTCAGCTTCCTGATCTTATTAGAATTCATCAATCTTAAACAGTGTCATACAAATACAAGTCAAGAGCTTTTTCTAAGGAGCAAAGAGTAAAAGTGATTTATATCTCTGACAAACATAACAGACTACTATGCTGTGTCCTGGGTCATTATAGATGGAATCTTTGGAGTAGTCAGTAAACCAGGGTGTTTTATTATACAAATATCTGTTTAGGGTTGCCAGCCTCCAGGTGGGACCTGTAGATCTCCTGCTTTTACAATTGATCTCCAGCTGGCAAAGATCAGCTCCCCTGGATAAAATGGCTGCTTTGAAGGGTGGGTTCTATGGTATTGTAGCATTCTGAGGCCTCATCCCACTCCAAACTCTGCCCTCAAAGTCTCCAGATATTTTCCAACACACATCTGGCAACCCCACATCTGTTTGTGAGGGGGGGGGAATGGAATATTCAGTAGATAAAACATGGTCTTATAAAACTACTCTGAAGGAACTCTGTTCTGCATAGGATTGCCAAGTCCAATTCAAGAAATATCTGGGGACTTTGGGGGTGGAGCAAGGAGACATTAGGGGTGGAGCCAAGATCAAGTCTGTGACAAGCATAATTGAACTCCAAAGGGAGTTCTGGCCATCACATTTAAAGGGACGGCACACCTTTTCAATTCCTTCCTTCCATAGGAAATAATGGATAGGGGCACCTTCTTTTGGGGCTCATAGAATTGGACCCCCTGGTCCAATCATTTTGAAACTTGGGGGGTATTTTGGGGAGAGACACTTGATGCTATATTGAAAATTTGGTGCCTCTACCCCAAAAAGCAGCCCCCCCAGAGCCCCAGATACCCGTGGATCAATTCTCCATGATTTTCTATGGGAATAAATCTCTATAGGGAATAACAGAGTTCCCAGCAGACATCTCCCCCTGCTTTCTGATGACCCTGAAGCAGGGGGAGGGCCTCAAAACCAGGGGATCCCCTGCCCCCACCTGGGGATTGGCAACCCTAATTCTGCACCAAAACATTGCAAACTCAGTGATCACAGGCCCAGATATTCTAGCTGGAGTAAATTATGTAAAACAATAACAAATTAGAAGGTGACCTGCTTGCCTAGTAGCAGCTGTGGGACGATCCCCCCCTCCTGCGTCTAGTATATACAGATATAGTCATTAGAGCAGGCTTCCACACAAGCATTGGTGCCAACTTACTGGGGGCTGTGTTTGTGGCCCAGGGCCTGGAGTGAGCAGGGGAAGGCCATTTGCTGGCTCTTCTTCGACCATTTGGAATTCAGGAGACATGGTCCCTGCAATGACCCCTGGCTGGCCAGTCACATTCTCCCAGGCTGGGCTTGGGAAGGCTAGGGCTCTGGGTGGGCTTGAAGCCCAGTGCTCTTGCTTCAGTCTGTCCCTTCCTTATTTACATAGACTGCAGCAGAGACCTCCTTCTCAGTGGGCTCTGGCTCTCCCTCCATCTTTCCCTCCCTCCCTCTCTCCTTTTTGGTTTTTAATGGGCTGTGTTTCAGTCTATAGCTTTCTTCACTGCTCTTTGTCACAGCTTCTCACACAGTTTGGGCATTGGGATGGATCCTTTTTTTGGGGGAGGCAGCACCCACATGCTTACCTCCCCCATTTTGGGGACTCCTTGAAGAGGTATCGGGGGGTGGAGTCATTCAGCAGCATGCCCAGGTGGCAAGGCAACCATGCAGCAGCTGGTGCCCATGGGGTTTCCCAGGGCTTGCCACTCCACAGTAACCCACCCAGCGGACAGGCCAGCGGGGATGGGCTATATCAGATGACAGGCAGGCTACCTGATGCAGGATCCATTCCCATGCTGTGTGCCAATGCTTCTGTTGTTGATGATGTAGTCAATAAATGTTGTGGCTATTTTCTTCAACTAAATTGGTTTTTGTCTTGGTTCTTCCTTCCTCTCCCTTGCTGTCCCCTTTGCCCCTGGGTCCACAAGTGAACACACATTAATTGGTTGGGGGAATTATCCTGATTCTTTGACGATCACTTTGGCACATTTTTAAACTTCAGCTTGCTATGTTAAGCTTGTGAAAAATCATATTTATATGGTGCCATTTATATGATGCCTCTCCAGAGACCTGGTTCAAGTGGTTCACAGGGCATAAACAATTAAATCATAAAAACAACTAACATAACGTTATCAATATTAAAGCAAGTCATAACAATAAGCCCGAAAAGAACACTAAGCAGCCGAAAACGATATCCATAAAAAGGCAATCTAGAAACATAAAAAAGATGGAGCACTTCAATTAAAAGATAAAGAAAAATGTTTTCGGTCTTGTGCTAAAAAGACAGTAAAACGGGCTAAGTAAAGCTCAAGGGCAGAGGCTTTCCAAAGGTGAGTGTCCACCAGTGAATCAATCCTGGGTCTGGTTGTCACCTGCTGCATTTCTGTAGGTGGGGGCACAGAATGCCAGACTGGGGAAGAGGACTGTAACTGACAAGCTAGACCAGAGATCCCCAGTCTTTTTGAGCCTGGAACTCTCACACAGGGTGTTGGGTGCAACCACGAAATGGGTGCCATAGGAGGCAGAGCCAACTACAAAATGGCTGCCAAAGGAGACAGAGGCAACAACAAATACATAACTCTCCAGCATTTCAGGCATAAATTCTGCTTAATAGGACGCCTTTCAAAATAAGCATATCATTTAAAACATTTTCTTGCATACACACAGTTTACCTTCAATCACACAATGAAGATCCCTGTTTTATTTTTTTTAAATCTGCACAGTCAACCATATTCCTAATAACCAATCAGAAGCCCTGCTGGGTGAGTTCCACATGGTTCCATACAATTTCTAAAACCACTTGGCAGGCACGTGGGAGGGTATCAGCAAGTGCCATGATGCCCATGGCCACCATGTTGAGTATACCTGAGACAGACAATAAGGAAGGAGGTAGTCCTTCAAGTAACTCAGCCCCAAGCTATTCACTGTCACCTTCTACAGCTGCTGAACCAAAAATAACAACTACAGCACAGTGCCACCGATTAGAGTCGGTGCAGGCACCCTACTCCCTTGGATGGGACCATGACAAAGATAAACAGGTTGTATACCTGTAACTGCTGATCTTTGACTGTTCATCTGTGCATTCACACCACCTTCTCCACCACTGTTGGTCCTCCTCCTTAGCTGGATCATACAGCAGTCAGAAGGAACTGGAGGGATGTCTGCACCAGCCCAGTGAGCATGAATGGTGGGAGCTTCTGCACATGCTCACTGGGGTCTCGGCGTTAAAATCCCTGGCTTGCTATGTACTGATCTGAGTTGGTGCAGGGGCCCTACTCCTCCCCCCAACCTGACAAGAAACTCTAAAAAGATAGGATGGTTGATAGTATTGAAAGTGGCCCAGAACTTCAGGAGAATCAACAGAGACTCACTTCCAGAAAAGATTAGCAGACAGGGCAACTAAACCTATTACTGTTCCAAATCCAGGCCTTAATACAGATTGAAAGGACTGTAAATAATCTGCTTGAAGTTGTTAGTTTACTCAATCCTCAAGTGTTTTACCTGAGAATGAAATAGCGGCCACTAGGCCGCTTTTACACTTTCCCCCCAGCAAGCTGGGTACTCATTTACCGACCTTGGAAGGATGGAAGGCTGAGTCAACCTTGGGCCAGTTATCTGAGTCCAGCTTCCGCCGGAATCAAACTCAGGTCGTGAGCAGAGAGTTCAGACCTCAGTACTGCTGCTTTACCACTTTGCACCATGGGGCCGCTTATAATCTAAACATACAAATAAAACATAGAAATCTAAACATATAAATAAAATCTCCCAATTACCAAACCATGTATTTTGTCTGCAGAGAATACAAAATTGAAAGCATATGCCCCTCTATATGCATAGGAACCAGAATGTTCTGGAACAACTCCATGGTTCTCATGGTGGCCATGAAGTCTTGAGCCATGCCTGTTAAGGCTGGCTTAGCGTGCACAACCCCAGGATCCTCAATGCAGCCACCAGATCAGGTGGGGACTATTCTGCCTACACTCCACCAGGATTATTAATTTTAAACATACATATATTTTACTTTCAAATATTGATAAGGGACCCAATTCATGTTCATAGAAGCAAATGACTGCATTTGTACCATATTTAGATAGCACAATTTCTGCTGAAGAACTCCTTGTTGCTCGGACACAAGGTCTATTTCTGCAGGGCATGGACTGAATAATAACATGCAAACAAACAACAGCACTTAATCTGAACTGGACTCTCACAGCACAGGTCTATGCACATCCTCTTAATGTTTCTTGCAAAAGGACATGCTCATGCATAAAGCACCAAAAGTAACCTTTGGGCTTAAGGCCCATGCTAATATCAGTGGCATAAGTATATTTGAAGCATGCAGACAGAAATGGAAGTTTTATTTTATTTTATTTTTGTTTGTTTGTAAATGGGCTGTAGTCTAATGACACAAACTAAATGGGTCCTCAGTTAAAAATAAATTAAGCGACACAAGGCAAAACACAAGGAAAGCTGTGTCCATTTATTTTCCGAAATGCTCTGCTTCATCACACACTATTATACATAAAAGGCTCCATGGGTATTTAGCTAAACCAAATCCTTATTTGGCCACTTAACACAGCCAGTAGCTTGATTTCCTGCTCAGAACGCACCACAGTTGTGGCAGCCAGGTTGGCTGAATCTATTTGACATGACACATAACGAACACAAATCACAATTTCGTATGCTAGGAGGTTAAGAGTGCTGTGCAAAATCATGGCTTGTGCCCACAGTGGGTTATCTTGGCGATTCTATTCACCATTCACATGGTGCAAAGAAGGGATAAAAAGAAGCAGTCAGTGAGGTTCTGGTCAGGAGAAAGAGGCAGACAGGCAGCCCGTGAAGAGCTAACACAGGATCCCTGCTAATAACAATTAACAAATGAGAAGCCAGCCTCTCAAATGCACTATTCTTATTTTTCTTGGTTTTTTTTTTTAAAAAAAATCTTGTTTTTTTAAAAAATTTATTATATCCTTACTAAGGCGGCATTATTTGAGGTGATAGATTACAGTGTTCTTTATTGTAAACTGAAAATCTGTTAATAAAAATCTGATTAATTAAAAAAATGCACTATTCTTTCAAGGAGAACCCCAACCCACCCATCCCAAATATGAACTTCAAGCCCTCATGAAACTGTGTTGTCAGACTCTGATTTGACTGCAAACAAATTGCTCAACTGCAGCTGTGTGTTTGTGTGTGGGTGTGCTTCAGCAGGAGAAAGAGCTCTGGGATAGGAGTGTGTGGTATTGAGACTGACTTCCAATTAGTCAACAGGAATGGACAGGAAACCAGTGTTGTTGTGAGCTGGATCCAGTGTAGCTTTTCCACAGGCAGAAGGATTTCTCATGTCATCTACTTGCAACCCTGAATCATCCCCTTCCAAAAAATATTGTTCCTTCTATCTGTTTAAATGCTCTGGTGGATCCAAGCCTGTGTCTGCACCTGTCAAGAACCAGGAGAGTATTTATTCCAAAATATTTATATTCTGCCTCATCTCCTCAGACTCAATGCTGCTAATAAAGTGGCAAGAGCCCAGACTCCATCACCTGGCCAGTAGAAGCCGGGGGGGTGGGGGTGGGGTAGCATAAAGCATTTTTGTTTCAAGTCTTATAGTCTTACCCAGGAGTGGTTTCTATTGAGATCTTTCTCAATCCAAACATTGCCCCATTCTGTGGACCTTCTGAACCATACCATGAGACTATGGTCAGAATTAGGTACATAGACAATTGGGAGAGTAATGAGTAAGGAGAAATCACATCCCCTTCTCCCGCTGGCTTGCCAGATCCCACTTCTTCTCCACCTGCTGGCCTTCCTACATTACTATTGCCCCTAGAGTTCACATGATAGATGTAGTATCTCCTACTTCTCCCCCACTTGCCAACATTGCTGCCATTCAGCAGCTCACACAGTAGTGTGTGCGGGGCAGCTGCAATAACTCTTAGTCCAATGTTTCCCCAAGCCCCACAGTGTTGTGAGCAGAAATTCTACCTTGTGAGTGAAAAAGGCTAACAGCATTAAATTTGCAAGTCAGTTTACATTTGACTATCACATAAATTAGTTTTTTTAGATTATTTCTATAACCTTGTAAAAAAATCTCAGAATGAATTCTTTTAAACTATTCTTAAACTATATTTTGAGAATAATTTAAAGATTATAAGAGAAAACTGAATAAAGTCAAATTTCATTACAACAAAAGTTGTCCTCTACAGGGATAGACCAGGCCTACCTGCCTTTTCCCACTATATAGGTAGATCTGGCATACAAGTCTACCGCCCCATTTAGGGTTGCCAGGTTCAACTAAAAAAATATCTGGAGACTTTGGGAGCAGAGCCGGGAAACTTTCCCATTTCAAATAAATTTATAAAAAAAATTACAGCAGTGTAGCTCCCCTCATTTCCTCCTCCTCTTTTTTGCATTCAAATAGTTCCACAGTAGCTACACTTTCAGTAAAATGAAAGTGAACTCACACACATGCGTGCACACATACACACACACACTCACTCACAGAGACTCACAAGGCAGCCAAAATAGTTTGCTACCTGGGGCATTTACTCACCAGAATTGCTGAATGTAACCATCTGCTGTATTTCAACCAATTACACACAGAGAGGTTTAGGGGTGGAGTTTTCTTCTATCCCATACTCAGGTTCTAGTTAATTCTTTACTGTCCCTTTTACTGCACAGTTTCTAAAAGAAATGCAAAACTAACACAGGGATTGATTGGGCTCTCTGGCTTCTTCTTTCTCTCTCTCTGGCTGTTCCTGGTCCCCACCCCCTGCAGCTTCAGTCTCACTGAGATTTAAAGGCATACACACACCTTCCAAAACAGAAGCAGTTGCAAACTTCTGAACCTGAGATCTAAAGGCACAAGTTCAAAAAGATTGGACCAGGGGGGCCAATTCTATGGGCCCCAGAAGGAGGTGCCCCCACCCACCATTGTTTCCAATGGAGGGAACAAACACTTGTGAGCTGGAAGCTAAAATCCCTGAGCAATGTTCCCTCCAAGCTGCAAAGTCTTGTAAGCAAAAATTCTATTTTGTGAGCTACTGGTATTAAAGTTGTGATCCACTGGCATTAAAGTTATGAGCTACTGCATAAATTACTGAGCTCTGGGGTCATCCTTCCTGAGCTAAGACAAAAATGTGTGAGCTGGAGGCTAAAAATCTGTGAGCTAGCACATGCTAACTCTGCTTAGAGGGAACACTGGCTGCTTGTTAAAATGGCACCCAGCAGCATCCCCTAGCATAGCTTAAAGGGAACACCGACTCCCCACTATTCCTCTGCCTGTCCACCTTGCCACTGCCTCCTTGGTTCACAGGGTGAAAATTACATACTGATAATAGCCATTTGTATTATTGCAGGCCATGTTAGTTATTGCATCATTTCATGTCACAGAACCAAAGTTTTATGAATGCTTTGTACAAGCCAAAGTTGCTAAGGACCACTGACAACTTGAAGAACCTGATTCTTTTTTTTTTTTTAAAGGAAGTCTTCCAAGCAGTTGGGTGCATGTGTGTGGTGGGACTGGGTCAAGGCCACAGTGCTAGGGGAGGGGTAATTAATCTTTCATCCACACCAGTTGTCCTGCAAATCTTCCCCGCTCCAACTCAGTTGTGGTGTGGAATAAAGACACAGACCCACAATGAAGAAGGTAATTTTCATGGAAAATCAAGGTAGGGATAAAACCTTAATCCCATTCACCATTCACCACACTATGGTCTTCATCTGGGGTCACCAAAACCATGCCATGAACGCCACGCCTAGTGCCTAAGTTGTTTTTAAAAGGGTTTCTAATTGGCTTTGGAATGTTTTATTTTAAATTGCTTTGGCAACAACTACCACCATATCACAGAGGTCTTCACTGTTTGACAATAAGCTATATATATGGAAGGCTATGCTTTTAAAACAAAATGTAAATTTGATTTAATTTAAATCCTATTAAACATCACTTCTGTCTGAAATGCTGTAGAGTACCGTATTTTTCGGTCCATAAGATGCTCCGGACCATAGGACGCACCTTCCTCCTGGGGGGGCGATCCGCTGCCTCCGCCTCCGATCCCGGCGCTTCCCCCGCACCTGCCTGGCTCCAGCTCTGCTTCCAGCAAGTGCTGGGATCGCTCCACGCTGCCCCCACCGCAAACCCAGTGCTTCGCGAGCGCTGGCTGTGGAGGGGGCAGCGTGCTTCCTCCGTGCCTGTCTGCTTGGCTCCAGCTCTTACGCTTACAGCAAGCGCCAGGATCGCTCCCTCCACCCTCCGATCCCGGCGCTTGCTTTAAGCGTCAGAGCTGGAGCCAGGCAGAAAGGCATGGAGGAAGCACCCGCCCCTTCCGCAAACCCAGTGCTTTGTGAGCTCCGGCTGCGGAGGGGGCAGCGTGCTTCCTCCGTGCCTGTCTGCCTGGCTCCAGCTCTCATGCTTAAAGCAAGCACCAGGATCGGAGGGCGGAGGGAGCGATCCTGACGCTTGCTGTAAGCGTCAGAGCTGGAGCCAGGTAGACAGGCACGGAGGAAGCACGCTGCCCCTCCGCAGCCGGCACTCGCGAAGTGCTGGGTTTGCGGTGGGGGCAGCGTGGAGTGATCCCAGCACTTGCTGGAAGCAGAGCTGGAGCCAGGCAGGCACGGGGGAAGCGCCAGGATTGGAGGTGGAGGCAGCGGATCGCCCCCCCCCTCGGGAGGAAGGTACGTCCTATCGTCCCTTCGCTCCATAAGATGCACACACTTTCCCCCCACTTTTTTTGGGGGGGGGGAAGTGCGTCTTATGGTCCGAAAAATACGGTAATTATTAAAATTATGCATAACCTTACTCTTTGATATTTTGTGGCTGGTTCTACTTCATGTGGCACCCATTTAATTTAATTTAATTTATTTGATTTGATTTATATCCTGCCCTTCCCACCAAGGCAGGCTCAGGGCAGCTCACAACATAAAACTTCACATTAGTAAAACAATACATCCTATAAAAATAGTACATTCAGTAAAATTAAACATTCTAATAATTAAAACAGTATTTCATTTCATTTGATACTAAGATCGAAGTATTGTATCATTCCATTTTCCAGTGCAACGACCTTATTTATTTATTTATTGCACATATCCCGCCCTCCCCAGACCTTTCGTCTACTATGCAGGCTCCATGTTAATTGAAGGCCAGCTGGAAGAGGATGGTTTTGCAGGCCCTGCAGAACTGACCAAGATCCCACAAGGCCCGCACTTCCTCTGGCAATTGGTTCCACCAGTGGGGGGCAGTGATCGAAAAGGTAATTTCTCTGGTGACTTTCAATTTGGCCTCCTTCGGCCCAGGGATTACCAATAGGTTTTGGGAACCAGATCGAAGTACCTTCTGGGGAATATATGGGGTGAGATTGTCCCTAAGGTAGACAGGTCCTCGACCATATAGGGCTTTAAAGGTAATGACCAGCACCTTGTAACGAATCCAGTACACTACTGGCAGCCAGTGCAGTTCCCACAGCCCCGGCTGTATACGCTCCCACTTAGGGAGTCCTAATAACAGCCTGGCCACCGTGTTCTGCACTAGCTGCAGCTTCCGGGTTCAGCACAGGGGCAGCCCCATGTAGACGGCATTGCAGTAGTCCAGCCTTGAGGTGACTGTTACATGGATCACTGTTGCAAGTTGTCGCGGTCCAGGAAGGGGACCAACTGTCTCACCCGCCTAAGATGAAAAAAAGCAGATTTAGCAGTGGCTGCCATCTGGGCCTCCATTGTCAGGGCAGGCTCCAGTAGTACCCCCAAGCTCTTGAACTTGTGCACCACTTTCTGTGGTGCACCGTCAAATGCTGGTAGGGGAATTTCCCTTCCCGGACCACCCCAACTCAGGCAAAGGACCTCTATCTTCACTGGATTCAACTTCAACCTGCTCAGACTGAGCCAATGCGCCACAGCCTGCAGCGCCAGATCTAGATTTTCTGGGATACAGTCAGGCCAGCCGTCCATCAGTAGATAGAGCTGGGTGTCATCAGCATATTGGTGACAAACCAACCTACACCTTCGGGCAATCTGGGCAAGGGGGTTCATGTAGATGTTGAATAACATTGGGAAGAGCACCGCCCCCTGAGGCATCCCACAGTCAACCGGGTGCCTCTGGGACAGTTCTCACCCAATCGCCACCCTTTGTCCCCAACCATCAAAGAGAGAGGAAAGCCATTTCAAAGTCAACCCCTGGATCCCCGTGTCAGCAAGGTGGCAGGTCAGTAACCAATGGTCGACCGTATCAAATGCTGCCAATAGGTCTAATAACATCAGCACCGCCGAGCCGCCTCAGTCCAGATGCTGTTGGAGGTCATCCACCAGGGCAACCAGCACTGGCTCCATCCCATGACCTAGGCGGAAGCCGGATTGGTGGGTGTTTAAGACAGAAGCATCATCCAGAAAACTCTGTAACTGTAATGCCACTGCCCTCTCAATAATTTTACCCAAAAAGGGTAAATTCGAGACCAGCCGGTAATTTGCCAATTCGGCTGGGTTTCTGTGTCACTGCTCACATATGAAGCTGCCTTATACTGAATCAGACCCTCGGTCCATCAAAGTCAATATTGTCTACTCATACTGGCAGCGGCTCTCCAGGGTCTCAAGCTGAGGTTTTTCATGCCTACTTGCCTGGACCCTTTTTAGTTGGGAGATGCCAGGGATTGAACCTGGGACCTTCTGCTTACCAAGCAGATGCTCTATCGCTGAGCCGCCGTCCCTCCCCAACTCATCGCCTTATGTCAGAATTTCAAGGCTGCTTGTGGGCTCAGAAATGTTGGGAATCTGCCTCATCCAATTTACACTTACAGAAAAATTACTCGTCACAGATCTCCTGTGTGGCATACTGACTGGCCCTTTAAATGAGTAGCAATGAGTTTTTCACTAGACCAATTATTTATGAATATACACAATAGTGTCTAGTTTTAATTAAATATTGCTATTCAAAATACATGCAATGGTTGAAGCATTTTTCTTTGGCATCCAGGATCTCCAAATGGATATCTTGGAGCTGTAAAATTATAGCTGGGCTGTAATTTTATTTTAAAATCAATTTTGTAAGGGCTAAGGGATTGAGGTAGTGGAAGAATCTATAAAATCAATTAGGCTAGGGGAGCTAAAATTAAGGAAAATACTCTCCCATTTTATCTCCCACATGGTTACTAATGTTCTTATTTCATTTATTTGCTAGCTGACATTTACATGGCTCACACTCAGCTTATAGAAAAGGTTCTTTGCTGGAACAACTTCAAAGGTGCTACTCTTCTTTATGGTGTGTGAATGTCTTAATAGCTTCCAGTACTCATAGTGCATGGTAGCCCTGGTATTTTTCTTTTAAGGTGTCTACCCACACTAATAAAGATATTTAGCTCTTTATTTTTTAAAAAAAAAGGTTTTATGTGTTTTCTAAAAATAATCTTTTGCCTAGAAAATTTAGAAATGATCAAAAGCAGTTTTAAAGTTCCATGTTTGTTTGTTACCTACTGAAATCCTGAAATCTGAAGATGTCGCATACCTTGTCTTACTTTAGGTAGCTGCAGGGAAGATTACTTGGGAACATTAACATATTTCTCAATTTAAAATGCTTCTTTTACACATGCTTTTTATTCTATATCTCTTCCATTGATTTGGACTAACAAAATCTTATGAATGAAAACTAACGGGTACAATCCAGTCAATTGTTTCTAAGTCCCATTGATCTCAATAGAAGGAAAATGTGGGGCATCTCCAATCTCACTCACTGAAATCCATGGGACACCAAGTGATTAACTTTAGGTGGCTCATGCCCTGAATGAATGAGTAAATGGGCACAAAAGGATGCAATTATTTTAGATAGATTTATTTAGAGAAGGATAATGTGGCATGTCAAGCCAAAGATGTTCAAGATCTTCTTGACCTCTGTCACACACCAGTGTTACCCATGAATATTGGATTAGGTGTGGAAAACTGCACTGGTCTCATTAATAATTGTTTATCTCCTTCCTTCAAGAGATGAAGGTCAACTATTCAAGCACATGAATTCAAGTGTTGTTTGTAAGCTTATGGGGTATAGTTAGATGTTCCCCATCCCTAATATATATATTCACTCAGAGAATATGCAGGGTAGCCAAGAGTTTGTCCTGCTCTACCAAAGTAAGAGTCAAATTATGCAGTATGTTTGCAGGGCTGACCATAACAGTTTTCACAGGATACACAGTACCTGGCACATTTATGTCACACTACCGGATCTACGTTTTCTTGAATGTCAAAGATCTTTTTTGTACAGTACAATTCTAAGAAGAGCTATACTTTTCAAATTATTTCTAATTCCACTGGCTTCAACCAGGAATGTCAAATATTCCTTGGCAACCAGCAGGGAGAACTTATCAGCAGCTGGGGGACTACCCTGATTTTTCAGCCATGTTACCAATGACACGGCAATATAATTACATCACAGGCAACATGGGGATGCTCTGCTTTTTGGCAAAAACCTCTATGGTAGAAGCTATTTTTACTATACAGTATTTGCTCAAATATCACGGGCAACACCAGCTTAGGCTCTTTTTACTGTTGGTGCCATGGCACAGGGCAAGGCATCTCCCATTGCCTGTAAGTCTCCCTACTAGCCAGCTGATTGGGGGACATGGACCAGTGATGAGGAATTTCCTGCCCTCAGTGGAGGCCTAAATACCAAATAACTCTCAGTGTGCAAAAATATCTGTTTGTATTGTAGTGCAACTTCCAATACTCTATTCTTCCCAGTACTTTTATTCTTATTCCCAGTGGGGACCTGGCAACCCTAGTTGAGGATGTCACAGATAATGACTCCAGTTTAAAAATGTATTAAAATAATTCAGATTTCCTCGTATTTTCTCTTACGAACACTGCTTCTTAATTGGCATGACACACTGCAATAACTATCTATATTTCTATCTTTTCTTTTTTTTTGACCACTCAAAATTTCCTCCCCAAATTCCTCCCCAAAGTCTTCCTAATGCCCAGGAACAGATTATCTTTTGGAGCTAAAATAACCAGGAGTTTTAGCAGCCCATTAAAGACTAACAAGTCTTAATGCTAGCATAAACTCTAGCAGACTACAGCAAATTTTGTCTGGTTCAGATAACTGATAACTGCTCATGAGTGATCTGCTTGTGTGAACAATGTGATGTTGGAGGAAAGGATTTGTGCAAGATTCAATTACTCCTCCCTGAATATCAAATCAAAATGTAGTTTTATTCTAGTTAAACCCCACCTCAACTCACATGATATATTGTCAGAACTAGACCGATTTCCCGCTCGCCTTACACCACTCTCGCGCTCCTCTTCTCTGCGGGACTTCCGTTCTGGGGCTGCTATTAGTTTCATCTTTTTCATGCAGCAAACAGAAACCTCTAAAAACCAGTTTCTGTTTGCTGCACAAAAAAGGCAAAGCTAGTTGCAGCCCTGGGGCAGATAGTATGAAATCTGATGGAGAAGAGGAGTGTGAGAGCAGCATAAGGCTAGTGGGAAATCAGTCCTAGTTTTAGTAAGGTACATTTTTCCATGACTGCTTGTTTTATCTTACTGTAGTCCTACCAGTTATTTTGTAGAGCAGGGACTGGTTGTAACTAAAGGAAGCTTCCCCATTAGAGGTGTCAACTATGGAACAGGATTCAGGGACGGAGTCAGGCAGAGATGTGATACCCTCTAAACCTGCCATTCCCCCCCCCCCCCCAGAAGGGAACTGATCTCTGCAGTCGGGTAACCAGTAATAACTCTGGAACAACTTCAGAACCTACCTGAAACATGGCAACCAATCCCCATGAGAATGGCAAAATAAACAGTGGGAGAGGGAAGGGATAAAACCAGTGAATTCCTCATAACATAAGAATTGTTCATGTAGATGCATATTTCATTTGGAAACCACAGAACCACCTATATATCCCAAATCATTATTATATTTATGAAATGAAAAATGGTTTTCATACCATAACTATTTTCCAGAATGCTACAATGCAGAAGGGCAAGGTCTTTGCAGAGTTCAAATTCAGTTTTCCTTCTTTTCTTTTTTAAAAGAAGTTTTTAGCCCATACAGCTGTGAAAATAGGTTTGAATGTTTGAGGGGAAAGGTGAATGAAATCTCATAAAATTCCACTCTAATTGGACTTAGAGAAGTGGCTCAGGAACGTCGCTCTTTTAAGACACTGTCACTGCATATTGGTGAACAATGTCAGCAATCTTAAGAAAACTGTTCTGGGCCTAAATTTGATCCAAGTTCTGAGTAGTTATGCTTAGGCTTGCTCCCAACACAGGCAGTTTTCTTTTGATATACAAAAAGGCTATTCCAGAAATTTACTGATTTTACCAATTAAGTTTTGGCAAAGCAATGCAATATTCCCAGGGCTTTCTTTGAGCAGGAATGCAATGCTGGCTACCTTGGCATCAGGGGTGTGTGGCCTAATATGCAAATGAGTTCCTGCTGGGCTTTTTCTACAAAAAAGGCCTTGCGCAAAACAATGGTGACATCAGGAGTATGGCATAATATGCAAATGAGTTCCTGCTGGGTTTTTTCTACAAAAAAAGCCCTGAATATCCCTAGCTTAAAGAAGATATTGGATTTAGAAGAAGACATTGGATTTATATTCCACCCTCCACTCAGAGTCTCAGAATGGCTCACAATCTCCTTTACCTTCCTCCCCCACAACAGACACCCTGTGAGGTGGGTGGGGCTGAGAGGACTCTCACAGCAGCTGCCCTTTCAAGGACAATCTCTGCCAGAGCTATGGCTGACCCAAGGCCATTCCAGCAGCTGCAAGTGGAGGAGTGGGGAATCAAACCCAGTTCTCCCAGATAAGAATCCGCACACTTAACCACTACACCAAACTGGCTCTCTTTAAAAAAAAAAAAAAAGACAAAGGAAAGCTAATCCAAGGAAGCACAGAAGTGAAATGCTGTGTTGGTCCATAGACTGGTGCAAACAATGGGCTTTCATTGGAGATATGTGCTAAGGAAGAAAAACACCATCCCCAAGTAAAAGTAACTGTAGTAATTAATAATGATTTTTTTTCCTTTGTAGCATCTGTTGGTTTTCTATAATCTTGAGTTCAAAGTTTGGGTACTGTGAAATACTCATTCCTGCTGGTCTTGGAAATTTCAATATGACACTCAATTGTACAGTGTTTTTTAATTGTTGTTTTATTTATCACTACTTGGGCAGTGGTTTTTGTTAGATTGTCATGGCCTTCTGCCATTAAATTGGATATACACTGCATACTATACTGTATATTAGGCATTGTGACTATGTGAATGTAGTTGCATTCCCATAAGAGAACAGATCTAAGTGCAATTAATTTCATACAATATGAGCTAAAGTTTGCACAATCAACCTCTAATGTGCTAAAAAAACCTCAGGTGCGTAATATCCAACTAGAGTCTCTAGTAACTGCAGTGTGAGTCCCCTTCACTGTACTTAAAATGCATCTTCTACTTTTATGGGCTTCTAAAATGTATGCATTTAAAATGCCAGAAATAGTAACACCTGTTACATATAGCAGTATGGAGAATGTAGACAGGCTATAAAAATCACATACAGAGTTATATTAATCCCAGCAGCTTAACTACAGCATGCAGTAGTAATAAATATATTTTCCAAGCACAGCAACATCACGTCTGCAAGGTAGTAAATAGACGTATCTGGCTGGAACTCATCTATCATTGCTTTTTTTTTATTTTAAAGACTTGGAAAATGCATACATTCCAATTTAGAGAAAGCATAACTAGTTCATACTTTGTTAGCTCTAACTATTGTGTGTGACTGAAGATGAAAATGTGGGTGGGTGGAGGGGTTAAGCAAGATAGAAGAGGGTCTAAGACGCGGCGGCTAGGCTGATATTGGGGCTCCCGAAGTGGGAGCACATACAGCCGGGGCTACGCAAACTGCACTGGTTGCCAGTTACCTACCGGGTTTGTTACAAAGTGCTGGTTATTACCTTTAAAGCCCTATATGGCCGAGGACCTGCCTACCTGAGGGACCGTCACTCCCCATATGAACCCCAGAGAGCACTGAGGTCAGCAGGGAAGAACCAGCTGACTATCCCTGGACCAAAGGAGGCCAAACTCCAAAACACCCGTACCCGGGCCTTCTCCATCGCAGCTCCACAATTATGGAACCAACTCCCGGAAGAAGTGCGAGCCCTGCGGTGCCTTGACCAGTTCCGCAGGGCCTGCAAGACCACCCTTTTCAGGATGGCCTTTGCTGGCTGAGAGACCGCTGTTGGGTGACTTTCGCTATTATCATTTATAAATGGAATTAGCACCTGAAAACTTGTATAATATTCGATTAATTGGAATGTTTTAAAGCTAATGTGATTTTAAACTATGTATAATTTTTATGAAATGTTGTTAGCCGCCCTGAGCCCACCTCGGCGGGGAGGGCGGGATACAAATAAAATTTTATTATTATTATTATTATTATAAGACCAACTGTAGAGACCTCCAGTCCATTGTGAGTATGTTTGTGTGTGCTAGGGATGAGCATGAACTGAGAAATGAACCAGGGTTTGAGAATGAACCAAGTCAGTTCATGGTTCATTGTCAACCAGTTTGTTTGGTTGCATCATTTCCAAACCAAAAACTGAACCACATTTTCCCCCCATGGTGGTTTGTTTATTTTGTTTTTGCAGTTCATTCTCCAGACAGCCAGGCGCCAAAATCAGTCAATTCCTAGGTAACACTGGGGGTGGACCCAAAGCAGTTGTCATAGCTTGATTGGCAGCTCTGGAGGGCAACCATGGGGCTCCCATTCTGCTCTATGGGAGCAGGTTATATACCAGTGTAATACCACAACCTGACTCAGCTGCTTTCACTTTGCAGCATGAAGAGAGAAGAGTTAGTTCAGTTATTGTTTGCTGCATGGCTGATTTAGGGTAGGCTTTGAGGGACTCCTTTCCTGCCCACACAGTGGGAGAATTCTTTAAACTTATCTCCCAGCTGGAAGGTGTTCCTTGCTGTAGTTTCAGGGACTGAACCTGAAGCTAGAGATGAACTTCCCTGGGGACACCTGCTTGGGGGGGGGGGGCGGTATAACTCAGACATCCCAAATCCAATCTTTGCCAAACTTGGAGGGCTGGTGGAGTAGAGATTGCTGAAGACTTACTGCGAGTTTGGCATCTCTTACTCATGAAGAGGCTGCTTTACCATCTCCCAAACCAAATGAACTAGGAACCGGTTTGAGAAATCAAATGAACCATGAACCACTGGTTCAGGCATCAAATGAATTATAAACCACAGTTTTCTTGGTTCATGCCCATCCTTGCTGTGTGCACACTGGGATGGAAACACTTTTTACAGACCTGGTGTAAATCAGTGATCAGTGTACCTTCATGCAGGGAAGTGTTCAAGCTGCATTCTCCTGAGCCCAATATAATATCTTGTGAATGTCACTCCCTTAAAGAAATACTTGCAGTGCAGTATCTGCATGTTTATTTTGAAGTAAGTCCCATTTTATTCAGTGGAGGTTACTCTCAGGTAAGTGCAGCCATAGCCAAGGATGTTATTGAGACAAGAGATAATCTTGTTACCTTGCAAAATAGTTCTCACTGAACATAAAATTAGGCTTGCTCCATATGCCTAGTCCTGCCCCATCATAGCAAATATGTTACCTATTAATTTATAAAAATTACATATTGAATGTGTGTAGATGAGGACAAATCATCTTTCTCTGGTAATCCCTGTATTCTCACCCAGGAAGAGTTCTGAAAGCGGGATCTGCAAATCTCACTCTCAAATTCCTTATACATCTAGTGAAATGGTTCATAAATGATGATGGATATTGGATTTATATCCTGCCCTCCACTCCGAATTTCAGAGTCTCAGAGTGGGTCACAATCTCCTTTGCCTTCCTTCCCCACAACAGACACCCTGTGAGGTGGGTGGGGCTGGAGAGGGCTCTCACAGCAGCTGCCCTTTCAAGGACAACCTCTGCCAGAGCTATGGCTGACCCAAGGCCATTGCAGCAGATGCAAGTGGAGGAGTGGGGAATCAAACCCGGTTCTCCCAGATAAGAGTTCACACACTTAACCACTACACCAAACTGGTTCCCCAGTTTGTCCTCCTTAGTAGAGATACAGCATGGATAGCCCTAAATGTGGACAGCCCTAGCCTGCTGGTCTTGAACAGGCAGAAGCTTCACAGCCTTGATGTGGTTTGAAAAATCCGCAGAGAGATTCAGAATCTGAAGCGTTTTCGGTAGCCACACATAATCAAGCTGTAAGTTCATAGGATGTTTCTGTCCCTCAGTAATTTCCCATTTCATGAGAACCTGAGCTTTCCCATTCAGTTTCCATCCTAACGTCACCACTGAAATGACTTTTACTCTTGTTTTGTATGAAATTTCAAATTTTAACTCTTTCGAGTTTTTATATGGCCTTTCTGTCACAGTATCTATGTGTTCTTATAAGCTGCCCTAAGCCCTCTTTCAGGAAGGGTGGGATATAAATCAAAGAAATAAAATAATACATAATTATTCTCTCTGGATTTCATGCTGCGTCTTGGTGGCTCTTTGGTAGCTGAGGACAATTTACTCTATCTGCCTATTACATTAGTTCAGTTAGACAAGTATTAGATGCTACAACTATTTTGCACATGCTTTCTTGAATGCAGTTCAATGTTGGTAGCATACTGTTTTAATTCCTTTCCTCAGTGTCCCAAGTACAATGCTTCACTTTTTTCCTATGAGGCTGAATGGAAACTCTGTGACCAAACCACATTACTATGTCCAGCCTGCCTGCTAAGGTTTTACAAGCCCTGCTCTTTGGGACCCCACCTTCAGCGATGACAGCTCACCTATGGAATGCCCTTTTCAATGAAGCACACATGTCACCTATACTATTTTTTTAGGAGTCAGGCCAAAACATTTCTTTTTGCCCAGGCTTTAAATTAGGATTGATCTTTTATGTAATTCCACTTTGGCAGGTTTGCAGAAATCTATACTCTTAGGCAGGTTTTATCTGCTTGAGGGGGATATCCATAGCTATCAGATGTAGATATGAAACGGACTATTACTGTTTAAATAAACTAATAAATTAATAATACATACAATGCAAAGTGGTCTATTTGCTTTACCAGTTACCAAATGCTTCTCTTAAAATATTAGCTCCGGAATATACTGGGCAAAGGTTCCCACAACATATGGGAACAAATGCTCTTCTATTTGTTCTTCCCACACCCCATGATGTCCATGTATTAATACTATAACAGCTTTTAAATGGGGGGTGGGGTGGATGACAATAATAGACACATGGGAATTGATAGTCACAAAGGTACCTGAAATTATAAATGAAATGCTATAGGAAGACAGTCCAAAATCTTGAGCATCAGATACCTACTAAAAATGGATTTTTAAATAAACCATTTACTGATGTATGTCCTTATACATCCTAATAATTCACATCAGGTGCTAGAATCTTTGCTTAAAATAAATGTTTTGGTGTGAAACCTAGGTCTCTGTAACCATTTGCTGAAGAAAATCTATATACGACAAGTCAATAACAGAATGTCTCTGATGGCAATATTTTATGCTTTACAAATCAGGTAGTCCTACAGACTGCTACCATCTAATGTATCCATGAGTACAATGGCAAAAAGGAAGGCTTTTCAGAATCAATAACTTTGACTGACAAGGGACCCCTGGAAAATAGATTATAATTTCAGCCAGCTATCAAACTGGTGAGTCATGTATTTGATTCATGATAAATTACTATTGGTATTTTTAGAAATAACCTAGTTTTAGATTTGTCCTAATATTACTCTCCATCTTTAAAGTGCTTGTTTACTCTTGTTCAGCTGTAACAAGCCAGCAAAGCATTAACTCATTGAGTCAGAAGGAAGGACCTGTAAACTTGATATCCAATTTGGTGAGGAGATCCTTCCTAACTTCTAGATCTACTTTCTAATAAAGTGGGTATCTTTGCCTGCTTAAGTTCTAGCCTGAGCATTTAGGCCAGTGACTATGTCCCTCTATCTTTTGTTCTGACTTCCATTTCAGAGTGTAGGAATAGCAAACAGGAGGTCCTCTGAAATTCAAAAGGACCTCCTCAAGTTATAAGAAGAATCTGGGATGTGTGTGTTCCATTTGCAAGCTTTTAGTTTTAGAATACAATGTTTGGGTGTAGGGTCCTGCAACAGGAAATCTCTAATTAGAGGGAAATGGACGAAAGTTGTGTCAGCTAGTTTTAGGACCCTTACAATGTATGCATGTATGTATGTATGTTTATATTTATTAATCTACCTTTCTCCCCAATGGAAACCAGAAATGGGTGATTCTCCTGTTCTTATATCCTCACAACTTCAGTAGGATGAGTTATCTTGGACTATTTAGCTGAATACAAACTAATGACAAGTAATGAGGAAAAGTCTCTGTATAAATCTGTATGCCAAGGTTATAGATGAGTCTGCGTAACCAAGGTGATAGAGACACATTTATGGATCAGAGATCACATCCTGCACTGCTATAATATAAAATAAACTAAATACTTATGTCATTGGCTAAAACAAAAATATCTACTGATGGCAAACCCAGTGTGCAAAGATGGAGTTCAGAAGGGAAGGACCACTCAAAGAACTACTTGCTGCTGTTGCAAGTGTTTGCTAGGCCATTGTGTTATCTAACAGCACAGATAGCAATTGGCATGACTTGATTTCAGAGGCATCATGGCCAAAGGTGTCTAGATGGGTGACCTAAGGTCCAAGATCCTATTCTCCTTTGATGTCTATGTTATATTTTGCGGCCACATTTTGGCTATTTAAATAGTTCTGTCAACCAACAGTATCAGGAAAGTGTTTGGGGGAAGGGGATTTGAGAATGGTTAGAAGGTCTGGTATGTTGAAAGAGGAATTGGCCCCATGGGGTGACTACATACCATTGTTTGTGTAGACTCTGAATTGGTCGTCCTCCCTAGAAAATTCTGTTGCTTTGCAACATGTACATGAAATCACTGAAGGAAATCACTAGAGATCTGGAGCACAGACTCATCAGTAGGCAGTTGGCACACAACCCAATCTCTCCTTTTCATCCAGACCCAGGGAGGTAGTGGAAATGTGCAGCGATGTTTAGAAACAGCAAGGGACTGAATAAGGGTTTTAATAAATGGAAGCTTAATCCAGACAAGACCAAAGTGCTATGGGAGGGAGCTAACACAGAACTACTACAGTGAACATGAATAAAAAGAGTACAAAGAGGACTCTGGCTGCGTACCTTTTAGTCTTCGTACATATACAAATATTCCTGTAAACAGACATTTTAAACATGCTTATCTTGAACCCAAACATTTTGTGTTGGAACAAACATTTGCCCAAGAATTACTCCCTTTCTTGTTAGTGATTTTTAAGCTGGAATGGTCAAGGTAACTAAGCTGCTTCTTTTTTAAAAAAGGAAAAACTTATTTCTCACAACTGCACCTCTTTGGAAGAGTGACATGCAATGTGCTTCTCTGTCAAGTATTCAATGTTTTCTCCTCCCCTCTCAGTTCAGCTCTCACTTCACATCCCTTCATCATTTAAGAAGCTTATTTTAGTTCTTTTTCCCAATGCCATTCCATAACAATCAGATGCTTCTAACCTTTTCCCCTCACAGAGAATTCCAACCAAAACAAAAAAAGCTTCTCGGCCTCATCAAGGAATGAAAATAAAATAACTAAAAAAAAAAAAAAAACCGATAAAAGCCAAGAGGTTCAGTCAAAGGTCAGCGGAGTAGTACGCATCAGACACAGTGTGAAGTGTGACTATCTGGGCTTTTCTGGTATGCAGGAAGGTGGTGGTGACCTGTCACAGGTGCACAATAGGATAAAGACCTCCATTTCTCTTTGGGATGGTAAATACCAGGTAGAAGCCCTTGAACTTCTGAGAGGGAAGAACTCTTTCTGTGGTATCCTGCCATAAGAGAGCAGGGATCTCTGAAACAACAATATGGTTTGGGAATATCATTTTCAAGTAATGAAGGAATGAGGAAGCCATTATAGTGGGCCTGTATCTTACTCGTGGCGATGCAGGCAGGACTCTGCTCTTTGCTCTTCAAAAGATCTCATAGAACTGGGCAATTTGTTACCACACTACAGGCACTTTTAAAAACTGGACTGCAGTGCCACAAATGTGTCATCCATCTAACAGAGAGAGGAATAACCAGAGAAGAAGTGGGAAGTGGGGAAACTTAAAATTTTAAAAAAGGCAGGGGGGGGTGTGTGGGAAAGGAAAAGTGTAGTTCAACTCCATGAAAAGGACAAAGTCGGCTATGCTGCTGCTACAGTGGCAGTCAACTAACTGAGCTGGAATGAACATGTTCACCACTCATAACATGCATGCTGGTGCCTTCTCCATTGAAGTGGGTGGGGCCAACTTCCAAGTTTCTCTTAGCATCGTTCCTGAAATTTCCAAACAGTGTTGTGGTATTGTAAAATCCCAACAGTATGCTTGCACACAGATGAAGCCACATTCCTCTGGAGTCAGTTTTGCATAGCTTCTGCTCCAAAGTCACACTATTCTGGGGAGAAACTTAGACTGGAGTAATTCTATATGGACTTAGACTGGAGTAATTCTATACTGAACATGGTGTAAGCTCAATATTCACTCAGAATCTATATTGTCCTTATGAGCTTTATGAACTCTGTATAGAAAGTATCTGTATGGTGAGCTGTAGCAGATTAGAGCCAATCTGCATTGATAGCGGAAACAGCCTCCCACAGGACTACAGCAACGGATATAGATCATGCCTTACTCAGGCAAGAATGAGGTTTATTTCTGTTGAGCTGCTGCTGTTAAAACAAGATGTCTGGCTATCTTATATTGCTTCCTTTTATTTTTCTTTGGACAGAAACATGAGACAGACATGTCTTGGAACAACCTCTGCTTACTTGGCAGTCTCCATTGAGATTTATGATAGTTGCTCAGGGGATTGCACCAGGTCTCATAGACATGTAGATTGTGGAGTGCTCAAACTACCCTTCTTATGTATTTCAGGAGGCGGGGACAAGCCACTGCTGGTTATTTTGTCTCATTTATGAAGAGTACTTAAATCTATGAACTTTACATTGGTGGTATGGAAAGAGTTTTGTTATATTCTGCTCAAATAGCTTATGTTTTATCGTTGACCACCAGTCTATTTTTTCAGTGGGTGGAATATGTATATGAAAGGCAGAGGGTTTGTACATTGAAAGTTCCTCCAAAGGGACTGCAGTGCACACATCCCAGCTGAACTCCCACCAGGGACCCAACTCAAGATGTCTCAGGGGTAGGGGGCAGCAATGTCCCTAAGTGCAGCACTTTTTTTTCTCTCCATAGGAATGGATAAAAAATGCTTTCAAAGTGAATGGCAATCATTCGCTTACATGGGAAAAAGTAGAGGTACAATACAACTGTGGTGGGAGCTAAACCTTCTCCCTGTATTCTGTGAACCCAGCTGTTAAAATCCAAGCATGCTCCTGCCTGCAGACTCCATCCTGGGTGTTGTTTCCTGGGTAAAAGCATGACAGAGTGATATGAGAGTAGAATGTTTAGGTCATTGGCTTTTATAAATGATAGATGTAGATTCTGATTTTAATCCATCCCTCTTTGTGGCGAGTGTCTGTATTGGATGCAAGTATTAAGTTGCTTGAATTTACATATAATGTGTATCTCCTTCTACTTTAGTTAGCTTTGCCTTCTATACTTTTATGCTTACACAATTATGTCCATCTTGGATCTAAAGCAGTGGATATTAAAAGATCTTCACCAAGGTTGCCCTGTTTGTTGTAAGAGGGAAAGAAACCAGCAATCCTCTTCTTTTCCCATTGTTCCATTACTTTCCTTCATCGTTCTTACTAACTCTGACCACCTTTGGTAATCCCAAGGTTCAAATATTATAAAACAAATATGGGATCTTTTCATTCTGCAAAGAGATTGAAATGGCAGCAAAAGCCAAGAGTGTTCTCCCTTTCGTTTGCAACAGCAGCTTCCCTCTTGGAGTTGGGTGAGGGCTTAGCGGAGGTGAAACAGGAGCAGAGAGATTTGTAATTTACCCATTCTCAGGCCTGAGCCCTTTGCAGTCTTTTGCATGAAAAATTAACATGGTTCTTCCTCCCTCCCCCTCAACAAGCTTCCTATGGATGAACTGCCCATGAGATGAAGAAAAAGGCAACAATAGTAACCACCAAGAGATAATGAGACTAAGGTCAGGTTTCTTTCAAAAAGCCAGGAAACTCCATGAATAGTAATACTACTAGAAATGTCTGTTAACTTATAAAGACAACCAAATTACAAAGGAGACAACCCCAGTACTGCATATAGCAATTATAATCTCCCATTGTGCACATTTAATGATGTGACTTACAATGATGTGGCTAAAGGAACCCCCCTCCCCCAATGCAAATTCCACTCTAATAATCTCAGAAGTGACAAATATTTAAATATCTGACTGTCTCCTCTAAAGGATGTGTACCTGCATCTAAATCAATTCAGGGAATACAGTCTCAAAAACAACTAAGGTGCCTGAAGCACCATCCATATATTTAGCAGACCACAGCTGAACTCCAGGGCTTTTTTGAAGAAAAAGCCCAGCAGGAACTCATTTGCATATTAGGCCACTCCCCTTGATGCCAAGTCAGTTGGAACTGCTGCATTCCTGTGCATTCCTGCTAAAACGCGCCCCCCCCCCCGTGAACATCTATTCAGATGTGGTGTATCTTTTCCTGATAATCCGCTAGGAAGTATTTACTCTGAATCACAGATCGTTAACCACAGCACTGATTACATTACAACCCTAAAAGTAAGAATATATACAAGTGATGTTTGGTAATTATAGAAATTAGACATTTTGGCAAGCATGACTAAACCCATAAATGTTTTTTTTTCCTTATTTGTGCATGTGTGGAACATTTCAGAAACAGTCCATGGATGAAACACAGGGTCAGTTCCCACATGTGTAAACCTCACATGTGGGAACTGACCCTTTGTTTCATCCATGGACTGTTTCTGAGAGCCAGTTCGCTGTAGTGGTTAACTGTGCGGACTCTTATCTAGGAGAACCGGGTTTGATTCCCCACTCCTCAACTTGCACCTGCTGGAATGGCTTTGGGTCAGCCATAGCTCTGTAGGAGTTGTCCTTGAAAGGGCAACTGCTGTAAGAGCTCTCTCAGCCCCACCCAGGGTGTCTGTTGTGTGTGGGGGAAGGTAAAGGAGATTGTGACCGTTCTGAGACTATGAGATTTAGAGTATAGGGTGGGATATAAATCCAATACCTTCTTCTTCTTCACCAGGCAGCTCTGGGAAAGCAGTCATATTGAGGAAGTAACTTCTGATTCAGCACATCCAAGGTAGCCGTGATTTGTAAGAACCCAGCAGCCCACTCTTCAGCTACCATTGTCATGTCTTCTGGGAAATGGTTACACCATAGCTCCAGGGAGATTCTAAATTGGCCAGTGGGGGCAGTCAGTGCAAATAGGGGTGGGAATGAACTGGTTCACAAGCCAAAATTTGGCATGAACTTGACTTAGTTTGGAGCCCATGAACATTTACTGGACTTTTGTCTGGTTTGGCTGTTAGATTTAAATGGCTGCAAGCTGCTAAACCATCAGATTTGCTCTCCCGCTTCAAAGTGGGGGGAAGCAAAACGGATGGGTTAAATGGCTGCCAGTCATTTAATTCTTCCCGACTGATCCCTCCCCTTTCTTCCAGTCACAGCAAGTCACAGCTGGGAGAAAAGGGATCTGAACTGGCTGGTTCAGTTCAGGTTGTTTTTGGTTCAGTTTGTAGTTTGGTTCGGGGGCTGTCCTGAACCCTGAACCAAACTGGAATTTTTAGGATCATGTCCATTCCCAAGTGCAAACACTGGAGCTCTAGGGATAGCCTCCTCTACATCCTGTAGCTCCTTCCCTGCCTGCAATATGGTTGGAGGAATAATATGGTTGGGAACAGAGGATCAGTGGAAACTGCCAGTTTGGTCTGGATCCAACCAAAGGTCTGTGGTAACGACAATGCCCAGCTTTTGTTGTACAATGCCACAGGTTGGTTGTACAATGCCACAGATTATGGTCCTGCTACGTTGTCACCTTGTGTTTTGCTGTTCAGTCCCAATGACTGACTACCGGCAACTTTCTGACTGCAGCAAATAACATTTTATGTTTATGATTTATATCCCGCCCTCCCCACAAGAGGGCTCGGAGCAGGTCACAACAACAATATCCTACTATCATAGCCAGCCCTTCAATGTTTTTCACAGTAGTTGCCATACAACACAACACTTGTAATTCTAGTTATGAAACACACAAACTGGAAATAAATGGCTATTTATTGCATGCAAACGATAGGTACAGTTCGGAATTTTGTATATGCTCCAGATCAAAGTAGTTTGAGACTTTGTGCCCATCAGCAGCTGTCTTTTGGAAGCACTAAAAAGACTTTTAAAACTTTGCTAATAATACAGTTTGGTATAAGAGATGCTGCCAAAAAAAAAAAAATCACCTAAGGGCAAAAAATAGCATTAACAAAAAGAGACTGGCTGAAATCCAACTAGCTATGGCAGAAAAGTTTGCAGCTATCCATTTTGTGAATTTATCCAGCTCATAATCCTGGTTGTATTACAAGTCAAGCACCATTTGCCTCAAAAGCTCCCCTCTTGATCAGAATATTCAGTGAGGTTCTGTGCAGGCATGTGGTCCCAACCAGCTATACGAGCAGAAGTCCTTCAATATTAATTCTTTAATCTCAACACAGTTCTCATTCATTGCTGTGCGAATGTTTAGAAAGGGACAATGCAAGGCTGCACAAACAAATGAATAGGGGGAGCCACCGTACTGCATCTGGATTTGCTGTAACTTAATCATATGTGTGCTACCAATCCAAGAAACATTTCCCAGGGGGAAATGTGATAACGGCACTAACACCATTAGCACACATATGCCAGGATTAGGGAGAGAATTCTTGGAAACAAACTTTTCCCAAATGCTCATCAAAAGCACTTGAACGGCGCCAAAAGGTGCTTGCTGTTCATTAGACTGGATTTATTTTAGGTACTTGCAAGGGCTTGCACTTTGCTCCTTAGGATTTCTTATTTCTTTTGGCTGAACACCAGGCCCCCAATGCCATACCACAGTCTGTTGAGAATCCTTCTGCTGGTTCAATGAATTAGTTGCACAGGTATTCAAATATTGGCCACGGACTGCTCAAAGAACCTTGCAAGCATTTTGGGTGCGCAGTCTGGATTGTGTCACAACCTGTAAATCTGTTCTGAGCAGATGTGGTTAATATGCCACCTGCTGACTTTCATGGAAGGGATATCCCTTTTTCACTGCACAGGCAGCAGTTAAATGTGTTTACTGCACAGTACATAACTTAAAGGAGTTCCTAGGAGTGCACATGGTGTCATTTACCAGGGAGTCCTTCTTGCTAGTATAAATCTTGCTTGCATGATCTCACAACTGAGGCACTCAGCTAATAATATTACCCATTCCATGTGTTTGTTTTATACACACATCTACCCAGCACAAGAGTTTAATATTTGTTTCCAACAAGATTTGTAATTAGGAAATAATTGTAAAATAATTCAGATTGTAAAATAAGTCTTTTTTATTGTACTAGCAATAATAAACATTTTTATTTCCTCTGAAAATGTATGAGCACCAATGAGGTCTAATATGTTGGTTGTGCAATTTTTTTTCTAGCCACAGCAGCATTTTATATACATTGGAGAGTGCTAAATCCAGAGTTATCAAGCAAATGACAGGGGTTTCCTGAGATTTATTTTTTTTTCATTGATTGGAAAATTTATCACAGCTTTTAAGTAACTGACTTCTATAATCCTGCCTTCAGTAATGTATCTCAGACACAATAACTACAACATGCTATCCCCTCCTCAATATCCCCAACATTCTACAACACCAAAACAGAGATTTAAAATGCATTTTCAAAGAGAACTGTTTACCTACCAGCTCAACTCTTCCAAAACCTCCAACTCCAAGGGTGTCGATAATGTTGAAGTCAGACAGTTTCAGGTTGGCGAAGAAGGCAGCTTCGGCTTCATATCTGGATTTTTTAATGCGAAAAAATGGAAATTTCTTAGAGGTGCAGACATAAGTACCATGCAGTTCTGTCCCCAGGTGGCATGAGCGCTGAACAGGTTTTATCACCTTAATTTCCATCTTCTCCCTTAAAGTTCCTTGTTTTTCTCACCCATTGCTTTAATGGTCCCAGTTTCACAACCAAAATCTGCTTGCATTTTTTTTTTCAAAGCAGGAGACCCAAATGTATCAACAGCATGTCTGTCATGCAATGCTTTGTGCTGTAATTCAGTTTTAGTTATCAGTTGAAAACTACATCTTGACAGTTTCCTTTTAATCTTCTGGTGAGGTTTTTAGGGGGTATTTCTTTTTTCAGTATTTTTGGAAGATAAAGGCTTTCATATGCGTTTCCCTTATCCACAGGCTGGCAGAGTTTCTATAAATGTTTATTGAAAGTGGCAAGATCATTAAGGTCCCTGGAGAGAAATCACAGCCAGATTTTATGAAATTCGATCCAATATACTGAGAACAAGCGTGCAGATGTCCAAAAGAAATTTATTTCAGACAGGCATTAATATTTCCAAAACAGCATTTTCTCCTTCTCCTACATTTAGAAACTCAGCCTGCAGATTCCAAAGCTTGTGGTCCCAAAGTCCAGAAGCTGTTTCTTTAGCCTCTGCAAAGAGCAACTCAAACTAAAAAGTAGACAGTACTATGTGAACCATGGGAACCTGACACATGCACGCATGCCAAACGCAAGATTCCCATCCGCATGGCCATGGATATGAACCTCTTAAAATAGCTTCTTTGGGTGGATTAGAGTATTTTTAGAAAGGTTAAGAGGGGGGGAAACAGAAGAACAGGTTCCACCCACTTACTGAAGTTTGATCTGAGAAGTATTTGGCTTCCAGCGGGGAAAAAAAAAAGACCTGACGTATGCACGACCCCTTCAAGCACAACCTTTGTTCTTCAGACCTGACAGAGCAATGATCACCCTGTAGGGAGAGAGGGGTTCTCCAAGCATTCCAAAATATGCTACTTGTAAGGCCATAGAGGATTAATCAGAGGACACAATTCAGAAAAAGCTAGTAGGGACTTAAAACATTTAGCTGTGACTTCTTTGGCCTAATTTATTTCTGTCGGATTTAAATCCAACTTGCTAGACCCGGCTCAATAGCTGGAATTTGTTTTTGTTTGTTTTTTTTAAAAGAAATCTACCATAGGTGAATCCATGGGCCCAGATGAGTTTTCTCTGCCTAGTGGGATGTTTTAATTAAAAAAACAACAACCCTGCAGACCAGCACCATCCCCTTCTAATTCCAATGCAGTTTGCCCTGAAATTCTGGGGGATGGGGAGACACTAGCTGAGAATTCCCATCAGGCATGTAGAAGTATTTGTAAAAATTATTTTAAAATCCAAGCTGTTGTATAATTTATCACCATTTTTTTAAATGTGGATTTTAACTAATGTTCAAAACTGATGGCATTTTTAAAAAATTATTTATATTATTTTCCAATATGCACACACTGGACAGAGCACAGCAGACAGCCAAATAACCTTCCTGGTTTTGCCAACATGATCAGCAAAATAATGCAAATCTGACATGTTGAAAAACAGCATATAATGCCACCCTAAATTGTTATGTTCAAAGCATAACAGACTAAGGTTTTCAGCTTTTATTAACAGTGCTCCAATTAAAATTAATGACAACAACAACCATTTTAATACTACTATTACTACTACAAGAGGTCATTTTGTAGAAAAATAGGTGGTGGAGCTCATTAGCATAACTCATTAGCATATGCTGCCCCCCACCAGCCCAAAGCAACCTGACACAAGAAAGAAGAGCCCTGGGTGAGTGAGGCCTGCTTGGGCTGGCTAGAGATGAGGGCTGCTGGAGGTGTGGCAAAGTTCTTGGTGGCTGGTTGGCTGCTCTCCTAATCCAGGGGTTGTTATGCAGCTGCACCTACTATTCAATGGACAAGGTAGGTGGGAAGGAGATGGAGGAGGGCCGTCAAAAAGGTTCAGGAGCTGTGCTCTGTGAGTTCCTGCTGAATTCAAGGCCTTACTACTACTACTACAAACCGCCCTCCACAGTGGAATGGGCTGAGGGCGGTGTACAACAAATACATGGATGAAGTATAAGAAGTATGGTGATGAGAGAAAGACATTATGGATAGTGCCAGAAGAAGTGATAAAAATAACAGCTAAGACAGATGAAGAAAGAGGGTTGTCCTACAATCAGCTATTAAAAATACAAAGTGGTAAAATAGAATTGAAATCCGCGGAGGAGTTGAATAACAAATATGATTGGTTTCAAATGCAACAAATAAAGAGCCTGGTGGAAAATGATATTAAAGCTGAAGGAATAAGATGAGAGCAAACAAATGGAGAAAGTTCTGCTTGGAGATAATGAAAAATTAATTTCAAAAATATATGTTACTCTTAAAATGGTCTACGGAAGATGAAGTAGTAAAATCTCAAATGATTAAATGGGCAATCAATGTAAGTAAAGAAATACAGATGGATACATGGGAATATCTTTGGAAGAACTCTATGAAACTTTCAACATGTCAGAGTATTAAAGAGAACTGTTTTAAAATGATGTACAGATGGTATATGACCCCTAAAAAGTTGGCAAAGATGAACAATAAGATGCTAGATAGATGTTGGAAATGTAAAAAACATGAAGGTTCTTTCTACCATATGCGGTGGACTTGTGAAAGAGCAAAAAAGTATTGGCAGATGATTCAACAAGAAATTTCTAAGATCTTGGGATATGAATTTAAGAAAGTAGCAGAAACATTTCTGTTGGGATTACAAATGGAAACATTTCCAAAAGAAAATAGAACTTTGATTTGGTACTTGCTTTCAGCAGCTAGGACATTGTATGCCCAGTTATGGAAGCAAGAAAAAATACCAGAAAAATGGGATTGGATTACAAAAGTAATAACATGGAGTGAGATGGATAAACTAGCAAGAATCTTAAGAGACTATGACTTGGAAGTTTATAGAAAGGAGTGGAAAAAGTTTAGAGGTTATGTAGAAAAACAATGGAAAATAAAAGGACATTGGACAATTTTTTAATAATGATTAAGTATTAGAAAAAAGAAGAACATGAATCTAAGTTTATATGGTTCATATGGTTTAATGGTACCTTTAAGTGTTAATATTTTAAGTTTATAACATCTGTGGGAGTCAAGTAACGGGGGAGGGGGATTTAGAAAATAGCATATGGGGAAGATAAAAAAAAGGTTATTAATGGCTAATGTTACCATATATTATTAATAAAATTCTTTAAACAAAAAAAGGAAGAAAAAGAAAAGTAATGGTAGCTGCTCAGCATAACTAAAAAGACAGTGTACTAGCTGTGAATTCAGCAGCTGCCAGTGAGAGCAAAGGTAGTGCTGAGGAAGATGAGAAGCAACTGCTTAATTCACAGCTAGTACACTGTATTTTTAAATATGCTGAGCAGCTACCATTGCTCTTCTTTTTCTTCCTTCATCCACCACCTTGCCATCTGGAGAAGTCTCCAGCTTTTGTATGAAATCATAGAGTCATAAAATCATAGAGTTGGAAGGGTCCTCCAGGGCCATCTAAGATCTTCTTTGGAGGCTTTTATACAGAAGCTAGATGATCATCTGATAGCAATGCTGACTCAGTGAATTTAGGCAGATCATGAGAAGGAAATTCTCATTTCATGAGCAGAAAATTCACTAACACCTGCCTGCACACCCAGTGACACCTGATCCATGCCCAGAAGATGGCAACCCCCCCCCCCAAAAAAAAACCCCAAAAAACCTTCCAGGATTGCTGCCTGATCTCAAAGTGGAAGACAGCATTCCCCTGGGCATGTAAGAAAAGGTCACAAGAAGCACTGATGCAACCCTTCCTGCCATCCATCTCATGATCTGCCTAAGTTCACTGAGCCAGCATTGCTATCAGATAACCATCTAGCCTCTGTTTAAAAGCCCCAAAGAAGGAGATCCTACCAGTTCCTGAGGAAGCCTGTTGCACCAAGGAACTGCTTTAACTGTCATGAAGTTCTTCCTGATGTTTAGTCAAACATTCTTCTGATTTAATTTCAACCTGTTGGTCTAACCTTCTGGAGCAACAGAAAACAACTCTGTACCTTTCCCTATATGACAGCCCTTCAAGTACTTGAAGAAGGTTATATCATCTCTCAGTTGTCTGCTCTCCAGGCTTAATATACCCAGCTCCTTCAGCCTTTCCTCGTAGGACTAAGTCTTCAGACCCCTCACCGTCATTCTTTCTTTGCTGTCTAAGACAGCTGCACTCCTGTATGAATTCTGGAGCATGTACAGCAAATTAAACAAATCAGTGGAAGCCATCTGTATTTTGAGGGACTCTGGTTCAGGTTGGGCCCTTTGCTGGACAAGAGCTGTGGTAAAGGGCCAACTGTAATGGCCACTGATGCTGTTTTTGGGGTTGTCATGAAGGAAAACACCACATTTTTGCTAGGAATCAAATAACAGGATAAAAAATTCAGTGTTTTTACATGGAAAAACTGCAGAAGGATATTGCAAAATTGGCCAAACTTATTCCAAAAGATTCAGAAGGGAAATGACAGGGAATTTGCTTTTTATTGTTTATATTGTGACTAGGTCTTCCTGATAACCTTGTGTCTGTGACCACTGCGTTGCATCTGATCTTAGAAGCTAATCAGCACTGAGCTTTTGGTAGTTCACGGAATAACCTTGTTTGACACAGTTGCTTATTGATCATTTTACACCTGCCATGATGTGCATATTAAAGGAGGAGAGAGAGCTAAACTGCTGCCAAATGGAAGATCAATTTACAAACCTCTTTATATCTACAGTATAAAGAACACACGGCAGAAAGCTTTGAAATGTAGCAAAGAAGGATGTTTTGTCAATGTACTACATAGTTCTGTTTTTAATTTTGTTGCTGTGCATGCTCTTTTTAAAAGAAGCTTTTGCACGTCCTAACATATTTAATATTTTCTTCTTTCTGTTTGCAATGACACATCAGTCACACAGCTATGCTGAAATTATTAATGTAACTGTGGTCCCTGTCACAGGGAATAAATTAGTTAAATCTCTGATTTGTGTCTCTCAAAACCTAATCTGAAAGCCAGTTTATCAAGTGTGCTCCCTTTTAGTGCTACTTGCTTCCATAATAATCTCTCTGTTTAAGATTACAGTTTCAGGATTAAGAGGTCCACTCTAGACACAGGACAGACACTGCAGCTTTTATCAAATGGTGGCTAAACACAAGAGTGCCTGTTAACTAGCAGAAAGATATTCCCATAAAATTAGATCGCCATCATGTGAATGGATTAAGAAGCTGTCTGAAACCATCCTAAAACCTGCAGTTTATGATACTGTTAATTACCATGATCTACTTTAAAAAATACCACTGAAGACAGTATTACTGTTTATTTTACTTATTAATTCTCTAATGCCACATATTCTGTGCTGCCCACATACAACATCCACATGGATATCCGAGTTCACACAACTACTTCTTCCACACTACTATGACTTTCTGATAGTCCAAGGATAGGCCTAATTCTTAATCTGTTTTTAGGTCCAGGTCAATTGTAGCCATCAGCCCATGGCTGTTATGGAAAAGTCTTTGCCCATGGCAATCACAGGGAATAACATTTTCACTCAGCATCCCATGTATCATTCCAACCAAATGAAGTATTAGCATACCTGAAACTTTGTCAGTTTCTTATCCAAACTCATTATTTACTTTTCATAAATTTGTTTATTCTTAGTAGAAATCCCTAAATTCCTCCTCTTTAGGTGAAATGAAGTAGACCCTCCAGTACAGGACACACAGTGCAAGTGAGAAGCACAAGACACAGGAATGCTTCATTAGTAGCTTGCATTAATACTTCCTGTGTGTTCCAGTAGCGATGAACAGAATCCCACACCATTATAATAAACCTTATTTGACGATCCACCTAATAAGAATCATTAATAACTTCTTTAAAATTTCACATTCTACATTTGGTGACTTTTCTTCTGAACTTTAGATAAACTATGGATAATCTGATAAATATATGTACATCTTTTTAAAATTACTGTGTGTTTCTAAGTTATAGAACATTATATTTGGTGAGGCCTTTTTTCTCCTTTAGATGGTTTGTTCCTTTCCATCGTTTACTCCTTCAGGTCATCCATCTAAACAGGAACAACCTTAACAAAATAAGACCCACTGGGATGTTTAGGGCTGTAAAGGAAGCCGCAAATGCAATCTGTGTGGGTAGATTGTTGTTCAACAGGTATAAGAATGTCTCCTCAGATAGTGCTGTTACTACTGAACCCGACAACACTCCATCCTCTATACGAGCATCTGAGGAAAGCAACCGTTAATGTATTGCTTCAGCAGAAAGAGAACTGCAAGGCAGTTTCTTTGCAAGGGTCTTATCATTGTTAGGTTATCCCTAAAGAGTGGAGGAAAGCATGTGTCTTCCAGGTCTTTTGGCTTACTGAACTTTCTAGGAAAATGTTTCCTTCTTTATGACAGAGGTTTGTTTGAATCCTCTTGTAAAAGGGGATGAAATCTGCAAAGGTCTTAGAGGTCACCTGACCCATTTCAGGAAGAATAAAGTCCTTCTTGGGGCAGACTGAACCCCATAGGGTTGCCAGGTCCCATAGGGTCACAGCTGCCAGATCCATAGGGTAGAGCTGCCTGGAGATTTGTGGGTCAAGCCTGGGAGGGCAGAGACTTCAGTGGGGTACAATGCCATAGAGTGCACCCTCCCAAGCATCCATTTTCACCAGGGAACTGATCTCTGTAGTGTGGAGATCAGTGTTCCCTCGAAGCTGAGTGCATGTGAGCTAGCTCACAGTTTTTTGGCCTCTGGCTCACACATTTTTGTCTTAGCTCAGGAAAAATGGCCCCAGAGCACAATAATTTATGCAGTAGCTCACAACTTTAATGCCAGTTGCTCACAAAGTAGAATTTTTGCTCACAAGACTCCACTGCATAGATGGAGTATTGGTGGAGATGAGCTGTAATTCTGGGGGGTCCTCAGGTCTCTCCTGGAGGCTGACATCCCTAGATTACATACTGGAAACCTATATGGCTGTGAAGTGCCCAAGTTCTGAGAACAAGCTTTGGTGAACAGATTAAGCCAGAGAACCCAATAGCAAACACCCACCTCATGTCCTTCTGCATTCATTCTAGAGAACTGGTCTACTTCCCAACCTTGGATATCATATATAAAACAGTAAGGATGCACAAAGGAATCTGACCACCTTCAGTATTACTCAGAAACAGACTAGCATAGGGTTCGCAGGACAACTGACTGCAAAGTGCTGATAGAGTACAGCTTTCTGTAATGGTGTAATGAAAGAAACCAGACTACCCCCCCCCCCCCCCCTGCACACATACACATTGGTTTGCCAGCTAGCCAGGAAATAAAGTTCTTTCCCTTAATACAGGTTTAACATAGGAGAATGGGCAACTGAAGTTTTCTATTGCCTAGAAGTAAATAACATCACCTGGTATTCACTGCTATGGATGAGCACAAACTGGCTCACAAACTAACATTTGCAATGAATTCTGGGTCATTCTTGAACTAAAATTCGTGGCAGATCAATCAGGACAAACTTTCCATGAATTTTCAAGCAGTTTGTGGTGTTTTGTGGACAGACAGACTGCCTCTACTGAATCAAAATGTTACCAAACTTCAATGCAACATAACTAAAAAGGTATGTAGAGGAGCATCTGAGGAAGTCCCCTCTGAGTTTAATGTCTCGAGCACTCCAGGGGGCCATTCTACCATGCCACGAACTTCACAGGTTCATTTGGCACATAAAAAATTCATGATGGTCCATGGCTCATGAACCAGGCATGCCGCAAACCAAAATGAACCACATTTCCTGGTTCATGCCCATCTGTATTCACTGCAGATCAAACAGATACTAAAGTGACAGCAACAGAGACCAGTCTAAAAGCTGACAACCCTACACACAAAAAAGTGGGAAAAAGCCCAGCCTTTATACTGCACTACTCTGAGAGACTTCAATAGTAGTTGGAGCTACATTGCTGCTACCTGAGCCTCCCTTGGAGCAGAACCTACAATCTGACTGAAGGAAATATCTTTTAAAGAGTCCTAACAAAGTGGAAACAGCTGCTGCAGGGCAGTGCCTATTACTGTGGCCTTTTATCTGGTTTGATACCTGACAGTCCTCTTCGTAGCTGTTTTCTCCTTTTTCTGGTACCAGCTAGACATCAGAAATCCAGCACTGGAGGTGTTAGTCATGGCCTACCATCAGTGGTTCATCAGGGGGTCTCTCAAATGCAGGCTGTAGCTGTAGACATCCTGTTGCCTAGCGATGCCGTTTTGCAGAGGACCAAACCCAGAAGATGCTAATTGCACCGGAGCAACCTGAGTGCCCTGCACATTGTACACTAACACCGTCTTTGAGCAGGAAAGAGAAAAGGTGGGAGGAAGCAGGAGCTGCCATGTGCCAGGAAGAAGAGAGGGAACCACAAAGAGCTACAAGTTGCAGGAAGACTGGCAAGGAAGTGTGATCCCTCCACTGAGGGGGAAAGCCTGTAAATTCTGCATACCCTGAGCACAGAGTGGTTTTTCTAAATTTTGCTCCTCACTTCTGTGATTTCTAGATTTGGTACCCTAGTGCTTGCTATTTTATGTATTTTTATTGGAAATCTGTTCCACTGTGTTTAGGTATGTTGCATTCCCTCTGCTCCTGAGACAAGACCTCTCTTGTTTTCCTGCCATCTTCCTCTTACCAAGCTCTGGAACTGTTACATTTGATTAAAGAAAACCTCTTGATCAGGTCTGGGGTCTTTTCCCCCCATGGAAAATGAGGAGTTTTCCTTTGAGTTCTACAGAAGCAATCTTGGGTGGAGAAAAGCAATCCCATTCATCCCGAATAAGCAAGAGTATAGAAAAATAAGCAAAAAACTACTGCCAGTGATTTCCCCCAGGGATTTGTGCATTTCCTGGCCCTAGAAATCCATATGGACTCTTAAAAAAAAAAAAAAAAGACTGCATCCCAATGCCGTTTACATCAAAGTAAAATCCAAGACACACTGATTATAAAACACATGTGTACTCCAGAGTAACCCTCTGGAGTCAAATAAGTCTTTCCTCACAAGAATGTCTGCATAGGTTTGCAGCAGTGCAACTGGATCCTGCCACTGTTTACACTAAAGCAAGCTTGAGTTTAATAGGGTTTACTCCAAAGTCTGCAAGGTTGATCCTGGGCACACAATAAGGCATGTCTTGTCAAGGTTACTGACCACAACATGGGTTGAACTGGCCCTCTTCACCCAGTTCTTCTCCAAGTCTGTTGGTTACTGCAATGTCTCTATTAACTCTAAAGTTTTACCACTAAAGCAAAGAAATCAGAAATCACCCAAGCCCACAAGTACAGGCCTTATCAAAGGAAGAGGAAGAAATCACACATTTGCTGCTGTTAACATACATAATAACAAATACAGGAAAATTTGGTTTATAGTCTTGATTCTTCTTTTATAAAATTTTGTTCATGATCAATCTGTTGAAACAAAAGCCCCTTAAGAAACCATAGAGGAAATAAGGAGGGCATGCATACATTGGGACTCTTGAGATTAGTATGGTGTTATTAGTTAAATTTAATTTTAAGGTACAACAATACAATACTTTATGGCTATGTAGAGAAAGGAATGTAGCTAAAACAAAAGATGGTTGAACTTAATATTAGGGAATGCAATTGCAAGGACATGCAAAGACTTGAAAGGACTTGCAGAGGTGGGGAATCCCATTTCCCCCTCCTCCACAGATTTCTCCTTCCCTTTTCTGATTCCCTTTCCCACATAGCTTCTTTCCTTTTCCTGCTTCATTTTGTTTCCCACCCACCAGACAACCTAAGTTTATCTGCCCCCCTTCAGCTATACTTCCTTCCCTTCCCCATCACCTTCTGCCAGCCCAGTTGTGTGGTGCAGGGCTAGATCTAGGGGGGGGCAGAGGGTGGTGCTTGCCCCGGGCACCAACGGAGGGGGGGGTGCCAATTTGGACATGGAGTCCCTTGTAGACTATGGGACCATAAGACAGAATGGCCCAAAAGGGGGTGTCATTTTTTTATTTTGCCCCCCCCCCTCAAAAAACATGTAGATCTGGTCTTGGTGTGGTGGGAAACCTGCAAGGACTTGCAGGGAGCACTTTACTTTTTCATGTATTCCTCACTATTTAGTCTTTCTCTCCTCCTTACAACCTCCATGTCTCATCTTCAGATATATCCATTATTATTTTTATTCCATTAATACCTCACCTTTTTCTACAACACGACCCAAAGAAGCTTACATCATTGTCTCCTCCAGTTTATCCTTTTAGCTGTGTGAGGTCAGTTAGGCTGACTGGCCCAAGGTCATACAGTCAGCTTCCATCGCACAGTAGTGATTTGAACCTAAATCTCCACATCTCAGACTGAAACTCTGCAACACAGAACACTGATTTCTGTGCAGTGACTGCTATTGACCTGTAGCAAGCAGCTGGGCCTGTGTGAGTCATGCAATTCACCCTGTGCTTGCTGCTAGGACTGGACTCAGTAAGTTCTCTCTCGATGGCCAAAACTGCCCTGGAAAGGCTGCTGTCGTCCCCTTGCCTTTTACTGGCAGAAAGTAAGGCTTGAATTCTGGGAATACTGTTGTGTCAGTGAGGGTGTTTTCTAAAGCTTCAGGTGCTGCTTCTCTCTCTCTTTTTTTGGGGGGGGGAGGGTGGGGGGCAGCAGAAGTAATCCCCTTTTCCCAGGTTTTAAGAAAGAGCTTTTTGTTCATGACTGCAGTCTCTGGATTTATGTATCCACAGCTTTGACTGCATGGAGAATCAAACATATTAAAAAGCAAACACTGTGAATATTAGGGGATTAATAAAAGTCAAGTAAATATAGCCAATTAGAATTATTCATTTGTTGTTGAGTAGAGCAATAATATTTACCTGAAAGGAAGATGATTTGCCTTCAAATGTTCTACCTAAGCTTTTTTTTTTTTTGCTGTCCATGTTAATAAACTGTATGCAAATATAAGAGAATGCCCTCTTTTTCTTAATGACATACCTGGGGAAAAACTAGTCTTCCTTTTGGGCAAATAAAATATTATCTTCTGCCTTTAGTTCAAAGATCTATGGTCAAAAACTGCTCAAGAATTTTTTTTTTGTTTCAGTAACAAAAGCAACTTTTGCAAGGCTAAGGACAATATGATTAATAAATCTGACTGTGAGTTCAAAAGAGGTTATGCGCAGCCAGATCAGCACCTCACTCCTAATGCTTGGGACAGTGTTAATGAGCTTGTGGTAAATTTCTGGAATAAGACATGCTCCTAAACACTTGTGTTTCAACAGTAGCCACTCATCTATCCACTAACAAAAGCTCTCAATTGTGAATAAATTTCCTCAACCAGCCCTCCTCAGTTCAGAGAGAAACCAAAACATGAGGAAAGAAAACCAAGCCCTTGGCTCTTCATTGTAGAATGCTCCTTTTAACTGCATAATAAGTAATTAGCCTTCTGTCATCTACTGGGATGCAGAAAGGTCTGTTGGCTGGAAGAAAAGGGAGCTCTTCAGAGATTTCCTGAGTTTAGCCTGCCTCTGACAGGCCAAAGTGGACCACTTACCATTGTAGAATGTCATCAGATACAAGAAAGATAACTGTACCTTCTCCTCCTTTATTCTTTCCACAAGGGTGAAAAAAATGGCAAAGCAAGAAACGGTATTCTGATAACACAAAAATGTAACTAGCAGGAAAAGAACAGACCATTTCTAGAGGTAAAAGCAGAACCTTTGAGAAATGAGGGACTACTGTAAGGACTAGTCACTCTCAGGGCCCACATAAAATGAAAATCTCCTAACCCTTTAGGCTTGGGGATGTGAATGGTGAACTAAGAGAGCAACAATGCCATTGTAAGTAGCACTATGTCCTTACAATTGGTTTTGAAGTGATGTTCCCTCTAATTTTCCCTTCCCGAGTGGAGCAGTACTCATCCTAAGAAGAATATAACTGCAGTGATCTTAAAATGGGCCATGGGCAGTGTAAGATCCAGCAAAGCTCCAGATTACTGCTAAAAGGAGCTTCCTATGTTAATGAGCAGCCACTCACATGCACAGCTTAGAAGGAACACTGCTCAGGAGGGTGTTATTCAGATGGCACTGCTAATGTCACCTTGTCGTCTCTTTCTCTGGAACTCAAGCAATCTCTGGGATTCTGAATCAAATTTCCTACTCCCTCCCGCCCCCAAACACCATCTCATCCTTTTCTTAGCTGTGATAGATTTGATTCTGTGAGGTTATTTTTCCTTTGCATACATTCCCATCCAATTGTGCCACAAATACAAAATTCTAGTTTTATAGTACATCTATTATTAAACATAATTTTGAATGGCACTTCAGAGTATAGCTGTTAAAATGGAACACATGTGCAAAAACAACAGAAGACAAAGGCAGGCTAAAAGAATAAGGCAATACAGATCTCTAACAAGTCCCACAGTTCTAATACACAATTATATAACATACAAGACAAAGGGTGGGAGATACAAACACATAACAAGCCCTATGTTTAAATTTTCCATTTTATTTAAGAGGCATCACAGTTCTTCTAATCTCTCATCAGCACAAAATGATAGATGAGAGCTGAGCTTTGTAATTACCCTACTGCTTTAGGTTTATGGATCTAGTTCTAGTAAATAAATGAGATGTGTTGGGAAACATTAGACATCTGTTAGATAGCATCCTCTCAGATAAACAACCAGGCTCAATTCTACCATGTGGTAGACTGCTACCTAGACAGAAATTGGAACCAGCTGGGATAGACCAAAATGAAACACAAAATAACCTAATGTTTAATATCAGAGACCTGTCATTCTAAAGGTCAGTCTCTGTTTCATTTTTTTCCCTGGTTGTTTTTCCTAGTTGTCCAATTAGTGTAAGGGTGTAACTTTGCAGGTCACAAAATACTGCAGGAGCAATCAGGATACGTGGAGGGGGCAAAATACTGCAGGAGCAACCAAGATATGTGGAGGGGGCAAACTGCTTGGGACCCTCAAGGCTGAGCCCCCCCCCCAGGTACCAGTTCTTATTGTCTAAGGAAAGCAAGCCTGTATCTCTGACTTTTCACCTTTAACCTGCAGGGAAGTGGCTAATAAAATAAAACTGGAAACCTATTTGTCTGCCTAGTGAATCAACATTCATAGTTATTGTCATAGACTGTATGATTGCCTGCACCATGAGGGAGGGAAGGTGAGCTAAAATAGCATCTATAGTATCTTTTGGACTTCTCTCCTCCAATGGCCTCTGCTGCTGCCAACAGACGGAAGGCTTTTTTTCTTCTTCTTGGCTGCCTCTACCTAAGAGGCTTTTCATTATAACTGTATAGGTTTCTGATAGCATCCATCCAAACCAAACTACCAGATGGAGAGGATAGCTTTAGGCTTGGGGTGGTAAGCTAAACTTCAGTGACTGAGCTACTTACCCAGCAGAGTCAAATTTCTACTAAAGATTTTTAACAGCAACAATAACATACATAAAAATAGTTGCTAAGCAGCATATACAAAACCATAAGTGCATTTAAGATAAGAACATAAAAAGGGGAAATGCATCCAGTTAAACCTAACGAGAGGGGCAAATTTTAAACATTTCTTTTAGTTCAACCTGGTTCCCTTCCCCCAAGCTCTTCAACAAAGGCTTCTTGGCCTCTAGTTCCTCTTGATTAGACAGCTTAGATCTTGATTGGTCAGGTTTTGAGCAATCCACATGGTCATGCCTAAATTGAAGTTCTCAAAAACTATATTTTTAATTTGTTTATCCAGACTCAGGTGATGTCCTTATTATTGTTTTGCTTTCCTAGGCTAAACTCGTGAACTGCTCAGTTTAAACAGATCAGTCCCCCTCCCCAAAGATGACTATTATAACAAGAGCCAAAGACAAATGGGTGAAAACAGTTCCATTTCCTCATCTCAATTAATTTATCATTTAAATACTACATATTCAGTATTAAAATATGGATTTAAGTATGTTGATATTTGTATTATCTATTGATATTCTGAGGATGCAGGAGTAAATTAGGGGGACCCTAAGATAGCATTTTGCTTTGGAGCATTGGTTACCTTTCTGCGGCCCTGACAGCATCTTCCTTATCCGTTAGGCACATTCGGGAGATCCCATGATCACTGGTATCCTGCTCCCATCATCTCTGAGTCATCAGCACATAGTCTGTTAATGTGAGTCAACTAAAAGGGGGGGGGGCAATCTGCAGAAAATGCAGCCTGTGAATCAGCCTCCTGCAACTCTGGCACTGGTTTTTCTTAGATTTGCCTAGTTAAATTTTTATTGACTTTTGTTAGATTTTATCAGGTTTTATTAGGTTAGGAAAGAATCTGGAGTTTCCCCACTGTATGATGTTTTATTTATGTGCTATAAGCTGCCTTGGGAAAAGAAGGGGGTATACATATTTAAATAAATGCCTCATTAATTCAGCAGGCTGGTGGGAGGGCTTTATCTGCCTTCAGTTTGGGCTAAATCCCCATATTAAAGACACTGGGGGCAAAAGCTCCAGCTTCTTTTAGTTCTTTCCTTTTCCTCACCCTCACAGGAGGGCAAGGTCTGTATTGTTAATTTATTGCATGCATTAAGGCCCAATAAAATATAAAACTATAGCTTATTTTATATATGGCCTGGTTGTGAACTAGGGTTGCCAATCCCCAGTTCCATTCATGCAAGCCAGAGTCATTAAGCAATGCATAAGAGAGCTGTCGCCTTAGCATGGGGTAAGATGTGTTTTGAATTTTGTTGTGATTAATTTATTTCATGTATTAAATACTGTACATTAATTTTATGTTAATTGTTAGTTCCTATCTAAGCATTTGCAGCCAGTGGAAGTAGAAATGAAACACGAGCTATACCCAGGAATTGTGCAGCTGCACTGGTTGAATAGAGCAGGGGTCCCCAACCTCTGGGCCATGGACTGGTAACAGTCTGTTGCCTGCTAGCAACTGGGCCTTGAGTTGTATAATTATTTCATTATATATTACAATGTAGTAATAATAATAAGACAACATTGGATTTATATCCCGCCCTCCACTCCAAATCTCAGAGTGGCTCACAATCTCCTTTACCTTCCTTCCCCACAACAGACATCCTGTGAATTGGGTGGGGCTGAGAGAGCTCTTACAGAGCAGCTGCCCTTTCAAGGACAGCTCTGTGAGAGCTATGCCTGATCCAAGGCCATTCCAGCAGCTGCAAGTGGAGGAGTGAGGAATTAAACCCAGTTCTCCCAGATAAGACTCTGCACACTTAACCATTACACCAAACTAATAGAAATAAAGTGCATAATTGTATCATCCTGAAACCACCCCCCCCCCCCCCGAGTGTTCCATGGAAAAATTGTCTTTAAAATGACTTTAAAATCTGGTTTGCTTAGGACAAGTGCTAGGTTCTTTACCTTTGCTTTGGTCAGACATCTATGTAGACACTGGGCAGGGAGTGTATGAAGGTGGCATCAGGGAACAAACAAAGATGCCCACAAAATCACTTATTAAAAAAGTGGAATACACTAACTTTAGATTATGGTTTCAGATCATAGTTTGATGGATCTGAACTAATCAGATTTGTACATTTATGCAAAACCTCTGATTAATTAAACTGTGGTTAGTGTTTAATTAAACAACAGTTCTTTGTAATGTCTGAACCAAACCAGTATCTCTTACCATTACAATACAGAACTTGGCTTTTTCCTAACACACACACACACACACATTATTCTAATCTATCTTGTTGTGGGTGCTTGTGGACATACCCAACTTCTTTACTTTTAAAATGTGTAGCTCCCAGAGGTCTGTATATTGCAACAGAGAAAAAAGCTGCTAAATGTTTGCCCTAAAATGCTTAATAAATTGCAGGAAAGATGGTTAGGCAGACATAATTTATTCTGGAAGAGTGAAGTTGTACATTTTGGTGTAGAGCTTCTTTCAGACAAAACTGAACACTTTCAAAACAAGAGTGGGGTTCTGAATTAAAAGGAATACAAGGCAATGGCATCTAAAGCAGGAATTATAACCTCTCCTGATCTCAGAAGACCGGAGGAGATGATAATTCTTGCTTTAGATGCTATGGCTGTGTTTTACTTTTAATTCAGAAGACCCTTCCATAGAGAGGAACAAAAACCGTTTTCCTAGGTAGTTCCAATAGTACTTCAAGGAGATTGTGCTGAGGGAAAAAAATGTTCCGAAGCCCATAATGCTCATATTTGCGTAAAGCATTCAGAAACGAGCTTCTTATGCCAATAACAAACATGCAGTCTCCAGCTGCACAAACAATGGCATTACAAACTCTATTTTCTTTTTCCTTGTTCAAAATACTGATGATGTGACTAAGTTTGGGTTTAGTTTTTAACTTAAGGAAAGTGGAAGAAAGGATTCCTGTCCAGACTCTGCTGCCAAGAGTTAGTTAAACCCTGGCTGGGGCTAGTCGGAAAGAGATCTCAGCCAAAACGTTATCTAAGCCAATGGGAGGTGAGTTATAACAGGCTTTGGAAGAGGCATTTGCTTTAGTCCTGGCTGAATGCAGGTGTAGGTTATAAAAAGGAAGCCAGTAGGAAGCTGCCAAGTATGAGGCTTTGTTACTCAGGAGCCTCAAAGGAAAATGAAAGAGGAAAAGCCAAGGGCTGGCAATGTATACTTTCTGCAGTTGGCCATGATAGATATCCTGCCAACGCACAAACCAATTCTGTGTCAATGGCTTGTGTTCTCACATTTTTCTCAGTGCAGGAGGTAAGGTGTCTCAAATCACTCAGCCAAAGAAAATCAAGGATAGTGAATACAAAAGACTCTTTACTTGCAGGTCTTGTAGCTTTTTCATCCACCTTAATTTCAAACTGAACACTAAGCCAGCCATCCTGGACTTAGATCCTTTAGCAGCCTAGCAAGTGATACAAGAACTGTCTTAGGGATGCCAGCCTCCAGGTGGGACCTGGGGATCTCCTGTAATTATGACTCATCTCCAGACTAGAGAGATCGGATTTCCCTGGAGAATGAGGATGCTTTGGAGGGTGGACCGTATGCATTATACCTCACTGAGGTCCCCTGTCCTCCCCAGGCTCCATCCCCAAATCTCCAGAAGTTTCCCAACTTGATCTTGTAACCTTCCCCACCCGCCCCCCCCATCCCCCACCAGTGGCCAGGGAGACCTGGCAACTCTATTTAACAGTCCAAAAAAAAAAAAAAAGAAAAGGCAGAAGGAGAATCTCATAGTCTCTGATAATTTGCACTCTTATATTGGGAAATATTGATCTGCGATTCATCTGAACAGAAGCACACCTCTCTGCATGTTTGCTATTAAATTAGTTCCACTCAATTTCTACCTTCAGTTTAGATTAGAATCTTACTGAGGCTCTTTGTTCAAGGGTCTTTGAATATACCATGATTTCTCAAAAGAACAGCCAGCCAACTCTCTCCTGAAGAGTAGTGAATAATATGAAGGGCCCAGCAGTACCTTAATATAGGAGAATGCTTCCTGCACATCAGCTTATCGTTGAGACCTGTGAGCTTCTCAAGACAACCTAAAATCTGCCCAGGTTCCCATGAAGGTTCATGAGATCCTACATTTTCCACACTTGATGGACTATCTGAGTCTTATCTGCACCTTTTTGTAATGACAGCCATAAGGACTCTATATCAAATTGTTAGTCAGAAGACAGCCTTCAAACACCCTAGCCCAGCATGCCCTACATACAATTCTCCCTTGGGTTTCCCTCTTGCCTAAGCATAATTCTAAAAAATGGTCAGCTTTCTTTTACATGTCTACTTATGTAAGAAGAGGCAGCAACTGCTGCTGCAGCAGAAGCTTCTGAGAGTCAGAAAGCAACTTTTGCCAGATGTGTCTCCTTCCACGACAGTCCTGCAGCAGTGACACACTGGGTGGCTTTAAGAACAGTGGCCAGGGAGAAGACCAAGCTAGTCCCCAAGTGACTGCTAACCATTAACTGTTGTGGTTGTATCCTTAAAAAAAACTATGGCAGCCATCTGAGTTCGGGATGAAGGATTTTGCCATCTTTGAACCTCCTTTGGTAATGGTGCAAGGATAAACAGTAGTTGTTTGGACTCATCCTTTTCCTCCCAAAAATATAATTTGTACTACTTTTTGCGTTCAGAACTTAACATTTAGAACTTAACCAAGGCATTTAGAACTTAAAGATATTTCCACAACACAATATGTTATACATACATGAGATGAAATGAACTGGGACCAGATATATGTCTATGTTGCCTGTACATATTGATTCAGATACATACACATAAACATTTAGGAATGTCATTTTGTTCCATTAAGTATTCTTGAATTAGGAACCAGACTGCACTAAAGTTTGATGCTGAGGCCAGATGTTCAGTATTGTCTGTTAACTTAGCCATAATATAAGCATCCCACGTCTTTTTGTGCCAAAAGAGTCAAGTCAGAAGGTAGCTCCAACTTCCAGTTTGGACTTCTCCTTGGTAAATAAAGGTCTTCTGTATGCAAAAGAACTTGCAAATATTTATTGAAGAATAGTTTCTACTAGCCAGTCAATGGGGGTAGTGCACAGATGTGATAATATTGGCAAACAGCATGTAATTGGTTACCTGAACTAATTTTGTACCATAAATTCCAGCCTACCTCTTTCCCAAGTCTCAGGGCATATGAATGTATTGCACATTTTTAATGAGAGTCCATGAACTTAAAAGTGTGATCATCTAAGCATGTAAATACTTAAAGAGCTTGTTATCACTGACTCTGAGACTCTGCCATGCATAGAACCCACTAGATTATAACAGCAATAGCAACGCTCTGATGATTAACTCCATTGTACTTATGGTTTTTTATTTAAGAAAAAAATAGAGAAGCAAAAAATGAAAAGAAAGGAGGGGAATCACATACCATCCGTCTGTTGCGCATAACCTGTTGGCATGGTGCATATTTATTTGTCCCATGCTGCATGTACTTTAATAGCTATGTATTGATTGAAATCACAGCAGGGAACAAGTCATATTGCATTGCTCAGATCTTTTGCTCTTGGGAAACACTCAAATTAACCTGTTCTTTGTTCAAAGATTTCCCTTCAAAATCAATTGGAACTATTCCCTTGACAAAAATACCAAATTCATTGTAAGTTCAAGACTTGGTGACAAGAGATTTTATTATCATGCAGCATGTGTGATGTCCTTAAGGACAACTGTTACATTTATGTTTTATTTAGGGCATTCTGCCAAAACCAAAAAAGCAATTTTATGTGCTCATCAAATATAAAAATGCAAACATCACTTTTGATAGTACTCGAGTTTAAAAGCCTTTTACAAATCCTTTAGATTTATTTCTGTGCCCTGACAGCAGAATTCCCTAATGTATAAAGAACAAATACAGAATTATTTCTTGCCATCTATATATTTTTTTATCTGATTAACTGGTATTTCAAAATTGTTATCAAGGGCTTCAAGTCTTTTTTCTTACCTTGAAGTATACAGGATGTATCTATAAATAACGGTGATTTTCATCACCTGTAATGCTAAACAAATAACTATCTGTCTTAACAAGTGGTCTTCATCCTTTCCAGACTCAGGACTGAATTGAGCATAGGACTTATTGAGAAGGAAGCACATGATAGGAAGTCATGTGACAAGAAACAGTGGAATCAGAGTTATGACAACCCCAAAGGTCTAGGCCACAGTCTTAGGCAGCCCAAGAGAACTGGGAACTGAAAACACAAATAAAGCTGCAGGAGATGTACCCTAATTAAGAAGTCAAAGGTCACATCCATGCAGGGCCCCTCTCCTCCACTGTGTAACCATGCCTCACTGTGGCATGATGTTCCTCTCAGGCTGCAGTCACACATACTGAATAATGCATTTTCCAACTGGATGTGGCAGCTCACACAGTAAAATCCAGTTGGAATGTGCACTGAAAGTGCATTATTTAGTGATCACAGCATCAGTGCTGGTCTTCTTAGTGTGTATGAAAAGAGAGAAAATAGGTCTTGATTGCTTTTGACACCTTGCTTTTGACACATGCAAACAAGTAGCATATCCTACTCAAATGTAGTATTTATTTATTTTATTTATTCTTCGTACTTATATCCCACCCTCCCTGCCGAAGCAACAAAAAAGGATGCTCTCAACTCAACCTAGTAGGTGTGGCCCTTCTGAGGTCCCATGGGTTGAAGAACACTCTACTATAGATAACAAGTCAAGCTTTAATCAGTGCTGTTATCACACAAGCAGTGAGAGTGCTGTGCCTGAACCATAACTGTAAGAACCAGTCCAATCCAGGAGCCAGAACTTCACATATGTAGCTCTTAAAATTAAAAAAAAAAAATCAATTAATCAATGTGAGAACTGGGAAAAGTGCAGAAAAGGCAACCAAGATGTTTAAGGGGCTGGAGCACCTTAACTATTAAGAAAAGCTGAAGATTCTGGAGCTTTTCAGTTTAGCAGGAAAAGGTTGGTAGGGGATATAATAGAGTTCTATAAAATTATTAGTGAGGTATAAAAAGTGGATAGAGAGAACTATTTCTCTCTTTCCCTTGATATCAGAACTCCCAATGAAGTAGGTGGACAATAGATTCAGGATGGACCAAAAGTACTACTTTATTCCATGATCTGCTTCAAGCAAAACTTCTAGAAAGGAAGCATATTAATTCCCTACATAAATAAATTTGGGGATTTACTGGGAGTGGATGTAGTGATGGCCATGAGCATAGATGGCTTCAAGAGGACATTAGAAAGATTCAAATTATGGGGCAATAAACTAAAATGCAAGTGCTGTGAAACAATATCAGGCATCTATGTTCTGCTGGATCTCCAAGCCAATGGGATAGCCACAGTGTAAAACAGGACACTGGACCAGATAAGATCCCTGGTATGATCTTGAAGAGTTCTTACATTCTTATGCCAATTAACTGCTCAGAAGATCAAACAATAAAGACCCACTTCTTCAGATTACCATTTCCTGCTAAATAATTGCTTGGTGGGATTTAAAAACAAAACAAAACAGAGCTACATGTGTTCAGCATTAGAAACAGAAGAGTTGCAAAAGGCTCCAGTCATGTAGGTCTAACATTGGCCTGTTTTATAGACCCTGTTTCTGAGCAAATGAATGGCCATATATACAAGGGTAACATTAAACTGCATTAAATGACCCATTGGCAGCAGGGATAACTGCAAATGTACAGCAAAGCATAGTAGTTAAAACAATAATCTGAGAGCTCTGAAATACTCTTTGCGTGTTCTCAGATGGGAGATTTCCATCACCCAATAAAAGCTCCTATGAAGTACTTTTCTATACCTCCACTGGGGGGCAAACACGTTCTAGGCTTCTAGAATGGAAAACCCCTTCTTGTGTGTTTTCATCATGGTAAGTTTCTTCAGTGTGAACTGTGATAGACTTTGATTTGACAAACATTTTTTATAGATCAATAAGATATGGCTCTTGTTCTACATTTCTTCCCAATCAAGATTTCTCTTAAAAACTAGGCTGGCCAGGAAATCACTATTCTCTAGGTTTTGATGTATGAAACTGCTATGTTTTCGTATATGTCACAGCACAAGTTAGCTCAGATCATGGAGTTATCTCTACTTTTTGATATTTTTCAACAGATCCCCTCATAATTCTGCCATACAGTATGGCATTCAGTCTTCATTTTAAAATATTTCATGGGGAAACAATTGGGGAAAGTAACAATTGGGGAAAGTAACAATTGAAGGGGCACTGGGAATCAGAGGTGGACCAGCCATTTTACATCCAAGGACATTTCCTGATGGGCCACAGTTTTAGAGGACTCCTGGCAGCCAGGGGCAAGTAGCTGGTCCCCAGGAATTTCGCTAGTGCCTGAGTGGCTACTCTGCTTGGAACCTTCATTGGCAATGATGATTGGTGTCACTTTGCCAATTGTGTCTTCCTGTACTATTGCTGGTTTGTGGGATGAAGCAGTGGGCGAGCAAAAGCACCACTACAGTCATGGCTCATATCACCCTACGGGTCACTCAGTTTGGCTAAGGGTGTGAAAAAAATTAGGGTTTTTTTTTCGGGGAGGGGGGCTTGGCTATATTGTACTAGAAAAATACTGGTAGTTCCTGATATTTCTGAATCCCAATATTGGTATGGTATTACGATTGGGGATTTTCCAGGGATCCTGAACTTTTTCAATTCCATTATACGAGATGATGATCATTATAGTTAATGTAAAATCTATCTGTGGGTGCAGAGGGCATATGGGGGGTGTGGTCTGTTTTTTGAAGCAGAGATACCATATTTGCAGCATAGCTGATGGTACCTCTCCTCAGAAGAAGTCTGAAGTTTCAAAAAGATTGGATTGGGGGTTCAATTTTATTGCCCTTCCAAAGAAGGTGCCCCATCCGCCGTTGTTTCCAAAGCAAAAAAACAAAACAAAATAACAAGAGCAGTAGAAGTCCAGCAGAATAGAATCGAAGTTCCAGAGAATCTCTGCAGTAGAAACAGGGGGAGGGAGCATTTTTGCAAGTCCAGAAGAACCAGCACTGCTGTGGCAATGCAAACCCAATAGGAGTAAGGTCAAATCAGAGAATCTCTGCAGTAGAAATGGAAGTGGAAAGGAATTTTTGCAAGCCCAGCAGTGCCAGCACAATCACAGAGTGCTCAGAGGTACTGGTGTAATAACAAAGTACTTAACAGAATCCACTGCCATCGTGGCAATGCCAACTCAACAGGCCGATGTAAAGCACAGAAGCACACTCAAGGCAAAGTGTTTCTTTTTTTTCAATGGTGTGGGGGAGATCAGCAATACCAGTGGAATCACAGAATGCCCGGCACAACCCAATGCCATTATGGCAATGCCAGCTCTACAGGACAGATGTGAAGCTCAGAATCACAATCTAAGCAGGAGGGTTAGAAGTTCAACCAAACTTAGTGCAATGTACAGTGCTCAGCAGAACACAGTGCCACTGTGGCAATGCCAGCTCAACAGGACTAATGTGAAGCACAGAATCACAGTCTAAGCAAGAGGTGTGCGTGCAAGCCATCAGAATCAGTTCAGTGTACAGAATGCCTTCCAGAACTCAGTGCCACTGTGGTAATACAAGCAAAAGAGAATGAATGCCAAACCAGAGAATCCCAGCAGTACAAACTGAAGGGAAGGCATTTTTTCAAACCTAGCACAACCAGTTCCAGTGTACAGAAAACGCAGCAGAATCAAGTGCCACTGTGGAACTGCAAGCTGAAAAGGACTGATCTCAAAGTAGAGTATCACAAGAAATCCAAGCAAGGAGGGGGATTTTGCAAGGCCAGCACAACCAGTTACAGTGTGCAGAATGCCCAGTAGAACCCAGTGCCACAGGTATTTCATGCTTAAAAGGACTGATCTCAAAGCACAGAGTTACAACTAATCCAAGCAAAGGGGGGGGGGTGATTTTGCAAGCTTTGTTCAAGAAAAAGAGAACACAAAGGATTGTGGGCAAGGAGAAAAGAAAGGAAACCTCTTGAAATTGACAAGACTAGTTTGAAAGTGACAAGAGCAGAGAGGGGAAGCGCATTAAAACCCCAGAGAGACAGAAGCAACAAAAGGAGGGGGGGGGGGTGGCATCCCTGGGAGCCTGCAAAGCTGAGTCCTGATCTTCCTGGAAAATCTCAAAAATATTCAGGATTTTTTCATGATCCTCCCCCACCTTTTTCTTAAAAATTCCAGATATCTTTGGGATGCTGAAATAGAACCGAAAAATACATATAAGGTATTTTGGGGGTATATTTTTGGCTCAGGTATATTGGAATGCACACCCCTAGTTTGGCTTGCTCCAGGACCATTTGAACTTCCCAGTCTATTTTTTCTTTAAAAATAGTACTAATTTTTTTTTAGCCTTCCAGCTGCTCTTCTAATCCACTTGTGTTCAATTGTCTGTTTCTTTTGCCTTGTCCCATCCTCACTCTCCACAGTCTGCTCAGCTCTCTGATCATAGCTGTCACCCTGATTCAGCAGACGCAGCCCATACCATAGCTTGTCCCCTGAGATCTCCGAAATGAGGATCTGTCACAGCTTGAATCTTACCTATTTATTCTGATGATCCCTCCAGGTCTAGTGCTGTTGTTTACTAAACTGAATCTTACAATTATTAAGGTTCATGCTGTGCCCTTCAGGACAACATGTCACAAAATATCACCTCACCTAAGATTGGATGAAAATACTTGTGGGAGAATGCTAAAACAGTCCGCTTAATACTGAAAAATCTATTTCGTTTGAATGGAGAGTCTGGGTGCAGGAAGCAAGTTCTGTTTTAAGAGAAACCTGTCTGTGTAGAAAACTGTTTTTCTTATGAAACTCTTCCTCCACCTTCTTTTAAACCCAAGGCAAGCAGGGCTACTATTAGCAGTCATACGGTGCAGTCCATCCCGAGCATCACGAAACTGATATGGAAAGGAAGTTATTGCATAACTTTTATCAATTCAAAAGGACCTACAATGGAGATTTTCTCAGTTCCAGGTTTTTGTTGCTTTTGTGTTCTATGGATCACAGAATACAACTTGTCCAAAATAAGCAGGCCTCATTTTGGACAGGAGCTCACAGGAGTGCAGCTCTGGAACCCCTAAATTTTATTGTGCTCTTTCTTTCTATTCTCCATTGTTTGAACCCCCTGTAAGAATTTTGCTGAACTCTAAGATTTGACAAGCTTTCTAATATTTCCCCCCACAAAAAATGGGGGAAATAACCAAAGCATATAAAGCAGACACATGGCCACATAGGAGAAGTAATTTAAAAGGTATGATGGAAGTAAGGTTTTATTATGACAATTATAATTCAAGAAGCATTTTAAGGTAGATGCTGAGCTGATATAATTTAGTACACCTTCCAGTGATGTCAGGGGTGTGTGGCATATGCAAATGAGCTGTGCTAATGAGCTCCGGCACCTCTTTTTCTATAAAATGACCTTGGAAAATAAGGTCACCTTTTCCTAATGGCCAAACTACACAGATGATTGGATCTGCCAACTTGCTTTCAAAGCTAAAATGCAGTTCAGCTGCCAATTTGATCACAGGAATTATGATAAATTTATCCTCTTCCCAGTTGCTGTTAAGATCCACAAGATATTTAAAAAATTACCATTTCCTTGTGTTATTTTCCCTGTCTCATTCATCTCTCCCCACTGGCATTAGACCTGCTAGGAAAAACTTCTTAGCCAAAGGTAAAAGATGACTTTGGGAGGGAAAGATTATTTACCCTTACATTGGGTTTCCTTCTGGAGATCATCTTTCTACATTTCCTCTCCATTAATGGACACATCGTCAATTGAAACTCCCAGCAGAGCCCTAATGGCTTCTTTGTTTCCGGATATTAGCATTAGTGGTTTTAAATTAGTATCTATTTCTATCATGTAGAACTGGAAATGTGTTTGAAAAGTCCAAACATCTAACTGCTGAAGAAACTGGGCATTTTAATGTATATCATTTTACTATAAAGCACGTGACTGTCTGATTAATGGTGCAAAAATACTACAGCCTAGCTCTGGCTACAATAATTACAGGGGATTACAAAAACACTTTATATTTTTATTTCAGATATTTGTGCATCATTTATCATTGCTTTCTATAATATATACTATATTCTGTAGAAAGAACAGAGATCATGCAAAGCCATCAGAGAAAAACAGATACTGCATTCCCTCCTCTGGATTCCAACAATGGATGATTCCACGCGATATTTTATTCTGTGATGATCATGTTCAGGGGTCCTTTTTGTAGAAAAATAGGTGGTGGAGCTCATTAGCATAACTCATTAGCATATACTGCCTTCCCAACTGCCAAATGCAACCCAATGCAAGAAAAGAGAGCCCCAGGTGAGCAAGGCCTGCTTGGGCTGACTAGTGATCCAGCCAGCCCAAGCAGGCCTCACTTGCCTGGGACTCTCCTGGGCTGTCCCTCCCCCATTCAAAGGCCAACAAGCCGCCTGCCACTCAAAATCATATAAGAAGTGGAGAAAAGGTGGCGTGGCCTTCTCCAGGGGTTAATGAGGACTGCTGCAAGTGTGGCAAAGCTCCTGGTGGCTGGCTGGCTAGCTGCCTGCTCTCCTAATGCAGAGATTGTTATGCACTATGCAATGGACAAGATTGGTGGGGAGGAGAAGGGGGAGTGTCAGAAAAGCTGCACTCCTGTGAGCTCCTGCTGAATCTGAGGCCTGATCATGTTGCTAGTGCAATTGCTGCTTAACTTCCATTTGCTACTGAGATCCCATATGGTTCACGGTAACCCAGTTTTCCAGTCTTGTTAGCTGTGGTTTCCCGTTCAACACCAGATATGGGTTACATTGTTCCCCCTGCTGTTGTCATGTTGCTATCACGATTCTCCACCCACCTTTTAAATATAATTTTGATGCATGCATAGTGCTGCTCAAGAATAGCATAAAATTACACTTTAAAAAATCAGTATATTTGCATAGCACTGCTCCAGAACCACACAAAGGATGGTTCACTTGAATCCTTTGGTAATGTTAAACACTTGAATCCTTTGGTAATGTTAATTGCTGGAAGGTCCTAGGTATACCATTGTTGTCATTTACACTCAAAAGACCAATCGAGCTCCTACTGCTTGGGAGAAGGGAAGAGAGCACTTCAGAAACTTTTCAAACACTATCAAGGGAGCAGAGGAAAAACACTTGTCACTTGTTTTGTTGTAATGTGTAACAACCACATTCAGACACTGGGCCAGGACAGAGACATTTAGGGTAATATTTAGCTGAGTGTCACCAGCATACTGATGACAACCTTCTCCAAAACTCTGAACTCCCTCATTAAAGGGGACTCGCATAGATATTAAACAACATGGGAGAAACATGGCACTTCCTAAAGGGACCTTTCTGCATTTTCCACAACAATCTTCTGCTGAGGGATTGTGAGATCTAACTCCCTATGTCTATAATCTTCCTGCATTTTCAATGAGGTATGAAGTAACTACAACAAACTTGTTTAAAAAGCTCTTCTTTATGCAATTAATTCTTCAACATATTCAAGACCTTTCAGTCTTGCTACCCCTTTACTTAAAATCCTTTAATTCCTTGCCAGGGCCAGTGCATGGGAGTAGAAGATGAAGATGAAGAAGATATTGGATTTATATCCTGCCCTCCACTCCGAAGAGCTCAGAGCGGCTCACAGTCTCCTTTACCTTCCTCCCCACAACAGACACCCTGTGTGGTGGGTGGGGCTGGAGAGGGCTCTCACAGCAGCTGCCTTTTCAAGGACAACCTCTACCAGAGGTATGGCTGACCCAAGGCCATGCTAGCAGGTGCAAGTGGAGGAGAGGGGAATCAAACCTGGTTCTCCTAGATAAGAGTCCACACACTTAACCACTACACCAAACTGGCTCTCCAAGTAGGCCAAGTAGGTGGCTGCCTAGGGCACCACCTGACCTAGGGGTGCCACGAGGCACCCCCTCTCCTCACACCCTGTGCCTGCTGCCTTCCAGACTTTGCCAAGGCCTCCAAGGCTCAGGAAGGCTTGGTGAAGTTGGGTGTGTGTGGCAGCAAGCGCACTCAGAGCCTGGCTCTGAGCATGCTCACTGCCTTCCGGAATTCGCCGAGGCCTCCCAAAACTCAGGAAGCCTCGGCAAAGTTGGGAGGCATGGCAGTGAAGTCATTGGTGATGTCATTGGGGCGTGTGTGTGCTTTGCGTATGAGAATACACAGCTTGGGGGAGCGGAGGCGTGGGGTTCAGCCTGGGGTGCAAGAACCCCTAACACTGGGCTTGTTCCTTGCATCAGCTGAAAACTGAACTAAGTGCCACCCAAAGTCCTATGTGCCTATGGAAGAACCTCCACACTAAGAGAAAAATATATTACAAGAATTATAAAACACAAGAAGTTTAAGATTAGAGGATGGAGATGACTAGGAATTATCCCAACAAGCATTTTTTTTGTCTCAGCCCCAAACTGCACTTCATCTATTTGATGTCTCCATAACCAACAGGAAAGATGAGATATGAATGTCTTCATAATTAACTAACTGATTAAATAAATAACCATTTTTATTCTGGATAGTCCATAGTGCTTCCTGCATTAAATTCATTTTCCTACACCTTCCAAAGCAGATGAAAAGCAAGCTATAGGTATAGAGTTATGGCATACAGGTATTGAGTTATGGCAAGCTACAATTATCCTTCACCCTTTCTATTTCTATACAGTGAAATAATGTGCTATCCAAAACTCGTTTATCAGGGATTGTGTATTAATATGCTGCAGGAAAAAATGATACAGTGAAGAAAGCTATAACACTTCTATTGCAATAAAAAGAATTCTCAAAAGTAATTCCATAATCCAAAAAGGCGCCACAACGGGCATCTCACCATCGATTACTATGGCCTCTTTTTTCATTTCACTACAAAGCCATTACAGAGCCACTTTTCGGCCACTTTTCAAAATGGAATGTAACCACCGTACAGGATTTCTTCAAGGTATACACAGTAAATGTTAATAGAAGATGGAAGATAACACTCTAAGACCCTGACATTCTCCTCCTGACACTTAAAGCCCAAAGGGACACATACACAACTATTGCTCAGTTCACTTCACTTACAAAGCTGCTTTCAAGACTAACCCTCTCAAAGCTGAGTCTGACTCAGACAATCTCTCTCTTCTTTCCCTGAAGATATATAACCCCATTTTCCTCTTCTCTCTGATCTCATGAGGGAAAGTAAAGATCCAAACCATGCTTAATACACACCAATGGCACTTATACTGGGGCTGTTCTGCAGTAAATGGGCTTGGATTAAACAGTGTGTTTCTGTGGGTGGAAGACTTTCCGTCTGTTGAATGTGACCTTTTCACCTCCCTCCCTCCAAATGTAGCCCAAAAGAGCTCCCAGGATTCCACAGGGCAGCAACTTTGCTTGCAGTGGGAGGCAAGAATGTCATGCTGTGTGAAGTGTTTCCTTCTCCTGGAAATCCACTGTTGGATCCAACCCACTGAGAGTGTCATGATACAAACTTGGTAAGACTGTTCCATGTAATCTATTTTGTACTCAGGCACACATTATGTGCAGGAGGCACACACCTTTGGCAGGTCCGAAGGTCCATGTTTATGTCAAATGAACATTTGCTTATAAAAAAAACCGCAGGGAGCTCCTTGGGCTGAACAGGCGCCATATTTTGAAAGGAAAAGCCATGCTTGAACAAATGCATGCATCCTTCATAAAGGATAGCATACATTCATATTTTGTATTTGGGATTTTCTTTTCTTTTTTTGGGACCACACACCACAGAAAAACTCTAATCAGACACTGAAGGATGTCTCACATCAGGGATGCCCTCTCCTTCCAGGGACCTTTGAATTGCAGGGATGCTCTGAGCTACCACTTTTGTTTGAAACCATGGGTCTTCTGTAAAAAAATTCTCTCTTTAGTATAGTATTACTCTTGATTCAGTCTTTGTTGCTGCTATAATTCTTCCTGTTCCCACATCATGGGTGGAGTTTGAGTCACAGATGGAACTCAAAGCAAGCAAGATGTAAAGCCCAGAGATTTTTGACTGGGGTGCAGAAGAAGATAGACCATCTGTTAATCTTAGGTGTACATGGAGTTGCCATATTCAAGATTCTGCAAATCTGTATAACCTAATTTGCAGATCATGTAAACTGTTTGCTAATTATGCAAATCAAGAACGTTAATTGCTGTGCTATCTGACAGTTGCTTTACATCTCCGCCTGTTAACAACGATAAAGTTGGAAAAGGATCACAAAAAACCATCTCTTTCCCTGACCCTTTGCACATACCAGGATTTGCTTAGCACCGCTTCTGAGACAACACCAAAGCTTGTCTGATAGAGAAAGGCAGAGCAAAGCAGTATGCCATATGGTCTCCAGTTTTGTCATTTCAGCAGTAAATGGTTCGTTTGCTTGGTTTTTTCTTTCAATTAACATGCATGTAGAAGTTTCCATGAAAGAGGTTCTTATTTTTCCTCAGCTAAATACTAAAGCACGACACACACACTTTACATTGTATCATTTAGCCTCAGTGAGTAGACATGGAAAGGCCTCTTAACTGAAGTAAGATTTGGGATGCTTATATGCACAACGGCCTCCTATTGATTTCAGTGGCATTTCACTGCTTTACATGAAACTTAGTGTCAGTGAAGCATGAATAAAACCACAGCCTTAAAGTCTAATCCTAACTTCCTCAGAAGGAAGCCCCATCCATTTAAATAGGAATAATTTCCAGACATGTGTGTATAGTATTGCAGCCTTAAACACTCCAAATATCACATAATATTATACAGTTATACTAAGAAATTTCTTTGCACATTTAAGAAACTAATTATAAAGCTCAATAGATCAGTCCAACATCGCAGCCAGTTAACTGGACCCCAGTAAGAGCTGTCACAGATTCCTTGCTGACACCTCAGTCTCAGTGCCAAACCAGACAACCCATTTTACCATGAGAATTCCCTCAATTTACCAATGCCACAGGGGTCCAACCCCGCTGTGGACCATGGCAGCAGGGGGGAGGGGCTCCTGTCTCCCTTTCCCCATGCTATTTCAAAAGCCTAAACCCACCAAGCTGCAGTCCTGAGCAAGACCAGCCCCTTGCAATATTTGTAAAGTGATGGAATTCCGCCGGTAAAATGGTGGTGGCATCCTCAGAGATACTATATCATTTAGTTTGGTCCTAAGTACAGTGCCATTCCACCCCTACCCCAGAACTTGAGCGAGCTATTTATTGACATACCCAATAAATCATACTGCTGAAAATCATTCGATGGAAGACAGGGTTAATACTCTACACAACCAGAAAGAAAAGAGTTCTGCTGTGCAGAAGGGGTTCGTTTGGACCATGCCAGTTTTCTGAACATTCAGATTGCTCCTCAGTCCTGGACACAAAAAAGGTTTGAAACTGGATTGTGTAAAAGGAAAATAATTACCAACTAGTCACTAAATTCACTCACCATAGCTGCCAAAGACAAAGGACTAATTGCATGCCCTCTATTCACTAGGTATTGCTGCCCAGCTTGGCTTCTTTTGACTTTGTAGTGCATCATTTAAAATCATTTTCATTTTCAAAACTATGTATTTTTAAAGAGATGCAATTTTTTGTCACATTATTGTTGTGAGGGTTTCTTAGAGGTGGCAGTGGTGATTTAATTGGGAAAGTCAAAAGAAGGCATGAAATACCTTTCCTTAAACTTACTTTTAGAAGCTGTTAAACCCTAAAAAGCAAAAAAAAAACCCCAACAACCCATAGACTGTACTGCAGGCCATCAACAATACCCAAAGCAGGAGCTCCAGGAACTGGGGAAGCAAAATGTTCCTTGGCAGGGCTGGATTAACAAATAGGCCAAGTAGGCACTGGCCTATGGGCACCCACAACTTTAGGGGCCCTGGGCTGGCTTCCCTCCCTCCGCCGGTTTCCCCCCTGCTTGCAGCCCTTGGAGCCTGCCACACAGCCAGCAACTGAGCTGCTCTTTGCCTGTTTTGCCTAGTGTGGCTGCTCCTAGTGTCATCACCAAGTTTGCCTGTCTCTGCCTCTCCACTGCAGCTTTGTCAAAGGGGATTTTGAGAAAGTGCCTGCAGGCTGCAGCAGGGGCCATGGGCATCAGGGTAGGCACTCTGACTCTGAGATAATTTTCAAGGGGGCTCCCGAGATTTTGACTGCCTAGGGGCCTCCACAGGGTTTAATCCAGCAGTGTTCCTTGGGCTTCCTATACCTGTCAATCGTAGCTGCGAATTCCCTCATTGGCCGGAATAAAGAGAAGGTGGAGCAGGTGCATTTTCACTAATAAACAAGGCAAAAAAACACATGCCTGCACATTTTGATTTATATATTTGGAGATGGAAGGACTAAACACCTCCTTTAAAAAGAAAAGAGCTGGGAATTTCAACTAGTTCAGAAGCATGCCTAATCTGAAGAATTAAATAACAAATATGATTGGTTTTAAATGCAATGAATAAGAAAATGAAGGAATAAGAAAAGAGCAAACTGAGCTGGAAAAAGTTCTGCTTGGGGATAATGATAAGTTAATTTCAAGAATATATAAATTACTATTGAAATGGTCTACAGAAGATGACGTAGTAAAATCACAAATGATAAAGTGGGCAATTAATATAAATAGAGAAATACAAATGGAATCATGGGAATACTTATGGAAGAACTCTATGAAGATATCGACGTGCTATAATATTAAAGAAAATTGTTTTAAAATGATGTACAGATGGTATATGACACCCAAAAAACTGGCAAAAATGAACAATAAGGTGTCAGATAGATGTTGGAAATGTAAAAAAACATGAGGGTTCTTTCTACAATATGTGGTGGACTTGTGAAAAAGCAAAACATTTTTGGCAAATGATTCAACAAGAGATTTCAAAAAATTTGGGATATGAGTTCAAGAAAATTCCAGAAACTTTTTTATTGGGATTACAAATGGAAAATTTTCTAAAACAAGACAGAACAATAATTTGGTACTTACTTTCAGATGCTAGGACATTGTATGCGCAGTTGTGGAAGCAAGATAAATTACCAGAAAAATGGGACTGGATTTTAAAAGTTATGTCCTGGAGTGAAATGGATAAACTTACAAGAATTTTAAAGGACTATGAGTTGGAGAGTTTTAAAATGGAGTGGGAGAAGTTCAGAAGATATGTGGAAAAAGAATGGAAAATAAAAGGACATTGGGTGATTTTTGATAATAATTGAATAATGAAAATGGACTAAAATAACTGTTGGTTTATATAGGTTTTGTTTACTCTCTTGCAGGATGATATGCAGTTTTCTTTTTAAGGAAATTCTTTAAATGATAGGTTACCTTTTTTATTAGTATTTTAGGTAACTGACACCGGCAGGAGTCTTGATATGGGGGGAGGGGAGGATAAAATTGAGTAATGTATGGGATAGGTATAGAGTGTTTTTCTTTTTATGTTATTGGATATTATTACCATATGTTACTAAATAAAAATTGTTTTAACACAGAAGCATGCCTAATCAGGTGTACTTGGGAAATTGAATAAAATATGACTTACTTCTGTTTCCACTCATGAAACTTCTGCTAAAGGAATAGCTCTTCATTTCCGGTCAGTTGGCAATCCTGATCCCTGATCTTTTCTCTGAGAGGCCCTAACCTTAGGCAACTTCTGCTAAGTGTGTCAGTAACTTAAATACAAAATGCCTCATGAGAATGACCAGAAGGCTTCAGGTTACACAAACCAAACACCAAGGGTGAAAATGCTAGTCTGCATGATTGCAGCTAAAACAGCAATGCAGCAACCACTGACTAAGGAGCAGGCCTTCCCTTCTTCTAGCTGGAATACCTTTTGAATACGGTTCCATCACCAAGAAAGCAACAGGAGTGCAGCATTCTCTTGCCTAGCAGGCTTTCATATGATAAGAGGATAGCAATCTATTGCCTTCCCGCCCCCCCCAGAAAAAACAAAACAAAAAAACCCAGTGATGTTTCTCAGTGCAGAGTTAGCCATTGCAAAATGCAATGAAATTCATAAAGGGTTTGGGTGCTGGCTTTTCGTTTGTTCTCTTCTCAGTTCCACAGCTGATCTTATTTCTACATTTCTGATCTGCTTTTTTTTTTAGAGACAATGGGCATCTGTTATGGATGAACTCATGCAAGAAAACAAGCAGGTGTTAAAACTGGCAGTTGTGGAGGTGGAGGAGGACAACCTGGATGAACAGAACAGCATGTGGATGACAACACATTAGATAAATATGTTGAAAGCTCTCTTTAAGTGGAAGTGCAGAAAAGCAGACGGCAGCATCACTGAACATGGAGGAGCCAATATATGAAAGACCTGAGGATGTTTTAGGATGCTAACCCATATTCAACCTAATAATTCAAGCAGGGTAACCATGTTACAGTGCACAGTGACATTCTTCTAAGTCCACTGACATCAATGGACTTAGAGGATCATAACTCTGTTTAGGAGTTCACTCGCACTCTGCTGCAGCAAAAGTCCAGCAGCCCCTAAACTGCAAGCAAAATTTATTTAAACATAGGCTTTTGTGAGGCAGAGTTCATCATATGTATGGCATGTACATCCCTAAGAGGTGTGTTTATACTTAAAGTTATAGACAACAAAAAAAGAAGGAATTGGGAAACTGGCAAGTTAGAGGCAACAATCAAAGAGCAAATATGGATGTACGTACCATGCATCTGATGAAGTAAGATCTGCCTTACAGATGCTTATGATGAAATGACTGTGGTCCTCTTTCAAAGGTGCCAGTTTGGTGTAGTGGTTAAGTGCACGTACTCTTATCTGGGAGAACTGGGTTTGATTCCCGCTGCTCCTCATGCAATTGCTGGTGTGACTTAGGGTCAGTCATAACTCTGTCAGAGCTGTTCTGGGAAGAGCAGTTTCTGTCAGAGTTCTCAGCCCCACCTACTTCACAGGGTGCCTGTTGTGGGGAGGGGAAGGGAAAGGAGATTGTAAACCACTCTGAGACTCTTGTGTAGTGAAGGACAGGGTATAAATCCAATCTCTTCTTCTTCACTGGACTTCTGTTTGATTTCATATCAACCAAAGGCCTTTCCAGTTTATGCCTAAAGGTGCAAATGATGATCTATACATGTAAATCCAATGTTGTGACTTGCATATAAAGGTGACCTAATATGGCTGGACACATAGGCATCCCAGTTCTGAATTAACAAGGGTTCCCTAAGGCATTGCTCCAAGTCAGTGCACTGTCCTAAAAAAGGACACAGATGAAATCATGAGCATTAGCCTGGCAGGCTGTGAGACAGCAAAACCTTTGTCTCTTCTAAGGGTACTCTTCACCCCCCCTCCACCCCAGGTAAGAGACATGCATTCCTGCATGTCCCACTATGTAGATCTGCTGCCCTTAAACTTCTTCTGTTTTCTGAAGTGTAAATTCCACTTCACTGTAAAGCACTTGTATGGCTTCCTCTTTCAAGTAGAAAAAGTAGATATATCTGTCACCTATGGTCATCTTCCTGAGCTATTGTACTGGTTACCAAGGAAACATTAGTTTTGATACCAATAATCAATCTATTAGATACATACAAGGCTTGCCCCATTATGGTACCAATCACACCTTTTGTTTAAGGTCTGGGAAGCCTCACAGTCTTTGGGATCAGATCCCTCCCAAATGAAGGGTATAAAACATGCTGCCTCACACCAACTCAGTGTGATTCTTGTGGGCACCTGGGTCTCACCCCCAAGCTTTTGTTTGGGTTACTGGATCTGGTACACTGGTCATACCCAACTCAACTCCACGGACTTCTGAACATTTGGAATGGTAATTATGTCCCAAATTTCCCTTATATGTCTCTGAATTTGATCCTTTCTCTGTAGTCTTAACTGAATGTTAGATTTGATTATTCTCTCTCTCTGTGTTTAATCAATATTTCTCCAATAAGGCAACTATTTCCTTTTAAATTGGTCTCAGTTATTGAAGAGTTTCCTTCTGAAAGTAACTTTAGTATATATAGGTTAAAAGATCCCTCTGTACCTTTTTGTCAGCCTAGTCTCTTATTAATTCCTCATCCCAAGTGAGACAGGCGGTGAGGGTAACATGTGCACATCTGACCCACAAAATGTGCTGAAATAGGTATGTCTCTGACCTCTAGAATTTCCTGAGTTTTCACTGCTCCCAATTTGTGCAGTCGTATCCAGTAGGGTAAATATAATGTGGCAATGCCCAGATAATGTATTGTTCGTTTAAATATATTTTTTCATTGCCCGAGAACTTCATTAAGTAAATCTGTCTCACTTACTATCTTCTAGACAGCCGCTTCCGAAGAGAAAAAACAAAGAAAAATGTTCTGTGACAGTTTTCTACCCTAATTGAATAGGAGGAAGGGAACAAAAACAAATAATAATGATTGTATACAAGCTAGAGACATCAAGAGAGCGCTAGAAAATAATGCAGAACAATATGTCAGATGAATAGAAAAACAAATAGCATGGGAGACAAAAGACATGCAATAACAGGGAAAGGATGGTGGTACAAGATCACCTGAAGGACACTCACAGACATTACTTTAGGAGGTCATTTTATGCATCATGCAGAGGCAAACCAAGGCTCGCCACCAAGTGCTCAATCAAAAGGGATGTAGCCATCTGCGTCTCCACTCTGAATGTCCCACATGATACATATGTTTGAATCATTCTCCACACTACAAATCAGGCTAAGCAAAGATCAATATGTTGAAAAATGGCACACCTAAAGCAACCATAAAGCAGTTTAGGTAAGTATTAAACAGACATATCCAATCGGTTAAATCTCACATAATTTTAACACATCTATTTATCAACACTTACAACCAAGGCAGCCTCTCTGCCAAATCATTTTGGACTGGCTCAGTGACTGCCAAATGCATAAAACAATGGATTCTCTTGGAATCTATTCAACCTCTCCAAACTTCTGTCATCTTCACAGAGGGATGGGGAGATATAGATTTATTATTCTTTGCATAATCAAATTTTCATGATGACTAGGATGACTATTTTCATGATGACAATTGGTTGCCCATGGGGATTTCACAGCTATCGAGACTCTAATTTCATAAACTGAGTTCTTTCAGTAGTTCCCATTATGGGAGGATATTTTATGTTCATGAAAATTTATAAAACAATCCTGAGAGCTGCTGCAGTAGAGGCAGCCTGCTGGTGGTGCAGGAGCAGAGCTGCTGACCCATTCCCTAAGGAGAAACTGCACAGGCCTGGGATGTCCCCCCATCCATTGCATTGTCAATTTATGCTGAACCCCTGTTGACCTGCAAGGATAACAAGATGGGTGTGTGATTACCAGCAAGGTTAATGTCATTTAAGAAAGGCTCAGGTGTTCCATTTGAGGTGTGGAAAAAACCAATTTTTTAAAAGATGCTGGGAAAAAAACCTAAATTTGGGGAGGCACTGGAAAATAAACTCCTCTGAAATATCTTCTCTTTTAGAATGTGTGAATTATAGCTGTTTTCTATTTTTGACACACACACACCTCACCTTTCAGCAGGCAAAAACTGACCGATTTCGCACTAGGCTTGTTCCGTGTGGAGAGCCCTTTCACTCCCGGTGCTTCTCTCCATTTTCACACAAGCTGCCCTGGAGCTGCAAGTGGGTGCGCTGCTTTTCCACAGCAAGCAAGATCCTCTTACAAGTGGTGGGCCAGCTCGCAGCTCCAGGGCAGCTTGTGTGAAAACCGAGAGAAGCATCAGGGGCAAAAGGGCTCTCCACCCAGAACAAGCCCTAGTGTGAAATTGGTCTCCAACATACATGTTAGAACAGGGCACAGCAGTTTGCATCTTTCTCTCTCTGTTTCTCCAGTACTGGGTTTGTCCTGCAACTTGCTAGAAAACTCACTAGAAAACTAAGGTAAGGCATTTACCCTTTAAATGCCATAAACATAAATGCATCAATGCTATAATTTTATATGTCAGCTACAGCCTAAATAGTGCAGTTTATGTTGTTAAAATATTAACCTAAGGCTTAGAGATGGGAAGACTGGGGGGGGGGGGGGGGCTAGAAAAGTGGAGGGGAAGGTTTCCCCCCTATTTTCTTTTCTGATAGAAAAATTGGACATTTGGGAGAGCACTGAAAAGAAAACTTTCCTATGAAATATTTTCTCCTTTAGAAAGAGTGAAATGCTTTTAAATGCAAGGTTGCATGAGGTAGACAAAAACAGCTCTTAAATCCAAGATGTAGAGTTGTCAGACCCCATTGTGGAGGTAGAGGTCCCCCACTACCAGTCCCACCCCCCAACTGTCCCACTGGGGGGGACTTACCTGGAAAAAAGTTCTGTCTATGTCACTGCCAATGTGATAACTTCCAATGGGATCTCTGTTTATATCTAGTTTGGCCCTCAGTTATGTGAGGAAACTTCTAGTTGGCAATGACTTTCTGGCTCATTCACGGGAGTAGTCACTGCACTGGGGGCATGTTGTCCCACATGTTTTTAGAAATCTCAGGAGAGGGGTTCTGCTGCCCCCTGCCAGGCTCCCAGGGTCGCCTCAGCTTCCCTTGCACAGTTGTTGTGACCCCACGTGCATCCCTGACTCTTTGGAGACACTGACTGGGCAAAATGTGCCTGTGCTGTTGGGGTGAGTGGATGCTGTCTTAGCTCATCTTATCTAAGTTACTATAAACTAAGAAGAAGACGACTGCAGATTTATACCCCGCCCTTCTCTCTGAATCAGAGATCAGAGCAGCTTATAATCTCCTATATCTTCTCCCCCCACAACAGACATTCTGTGAGGTGCGTGGTGCTGAGAGGGGTCTCACAGCAGCTGCCCTTTCAAGGACAACTCCTGCAATAGCTATGGCTAACCCAAGGCCATTTCAGCAGCTGTAAGTGGAGGAGTGGGGAATCAAACCCGGTTCTCCCAGATAAGAGTCCGCACACTTAACCGCTACACCAAACTAAATAACAGAAATAAATAGTCTTTAGCCAGCATAGCTAAATGGTACTGGTGTGTGGAATGCCAGATACCGGGGGAGTACCTAGAGCAGAGGGCATCAGTGGCTATTAGCCACAAGGTATAGATGGAACCTTCTCTCTTGGGCAATGATGTTCTGTATTCTTGGTGTTTGGGGGGCTTGTGGAGTTCTGGCCTCACCGCTGGACCCCCTGATGACCCTTGTGTTTTGGCCACTGTGTGGCACAGAGTTGGATGGGCCACTGGCCTGATCCAACACAGCTTCTCTTATGTTCCTAAACATTGCCCTTTGAACATTACAGAAAGGGCACTGTTAACCTATGGTAGAAATAGGATACATTCATTGTATAATGTGTGAAGCAGCCCCAGGAGTTAGATAAAGCATTAAGCATTGTATTTTTTAAAAAGGACCAGATCACTTTTTTACTCAGCCAAAAATCATCTCCTTACCAAAGAGGGCATACTTCCACTCCCATTTCTGTAGCAATTTTCTGTTTCATGGTTCTTATTTATCCTCCTAACATTATCATGGGCAGGTTGCCTGATGGTCAGAAACCTGTCCAGAGCACTTTCTGAGCATGGATGAAGTCTTTCCTACTACTCAGTCACATCAGATCAGGGATAAAAACAACATTTATCATCAAACTCACATTTGTGTTCTATTCAGGGAGCTCAGTGTGCCAAATATGTATAGTTTCATCCCTATAACAACACTATGACCTAGGTTAAATTGAGATAATGGTTGACACAAGGTGAGCTTCAAGGATGAGCAAGATAACTGCTCAGGACACTGTCATCTTCTTAATCTTCTTTATCGCAATGACAGAGACGCCACACTGGCAGCTGCCAAATAGATATATCTGCAGCTCTGATACTTTGTAATACTTATTTAAATATAGGTTTATTTGATGATCGATATATTTCTAGTCTTTTTAGATTACTCTATTTTTGGAAAGTTTGAAAATTTTTCATTCATTTGAGTTTTTAGTCACTTGGTTTTTCTATTGTTAATTATAAATTATATAGATTGGGGGTTTGGTTCTATTACATTTTTTTAAAAGCCTCTGTACAAAATTCATGGGGGTTGTCCAAACCCCCATGAATTATACACAGATGTGTTAAACGGAAGGATGAGCAAGGATTTCAATTGAAATCTCCTAGCATTTGAACCCAGATTTGCTGCTTTTCCAATTACACTATACTCAGCGTGCAATCCTAAACAGAGTTGATCAGCTTAGAAGGATACAACTGTGCACTACCACTTATGATAACTTATCCATCAGCAAGACTATATTATTGATAATAGTGACAGTTTTGAATTGCCAAAGAAGCTATAAAACTGAAATAGAAAATACTGACAAGGAACATCAGCCTTGGAAACAATGACTCACCCCTATAACATTGTTCAAAAAATAAACTTTGAAACCTGCTATTAATCATAATTATCTCATCTTTCTTGACAATAATTTCAAGTGGTCAATTTCCTCAGAAGAAGCATAAGAACATAAAAACATAAGTAGGGTTGCCAAGTCCAATTCAAGAAATATCTGGGGACTTTGGGGGCAGAACCAGGAACAAGGGTGTGACAAGCATAATTGAACTCCAAGGGAGTTCTGGCCATCACATTTAAAGGGACAGCACACCTTTTTTAAATGTCTTCCTTCCATAGGAAATAATGAAAGATAGGGGCACCTTCTTTTGGGGCTCATAGAATTGGATCCCCTGGCCCAATCGTTTTGAAACTTGGGAGGCATTTTGCGGAAAGGCACTAGATACTATACTGAAAATTTGGTGCCTCTATCTCAAAAAACAGCTTCCCCAGAGCCCCTGAAACCTCCAGATCAATTCCCCATTATACCCTATGAGAATCGATCTCCACATAGGGAATAATGAAGTGCTCAGCAGACATCTGCCCCTCCCCCCATTTTCTGGTGACTCTGAAGTGAGGGATTGGCCTCTCTACTCACAAGTTGCACCCAACTCCTTCCAAGTAACACAGACACCACATCCCAAGAGGAAGACTTTCCAATCGGAGACTGGAGCCTCCGGAGGGGGAAAGTCACATGGTGGCTTTGGGGGCGGGGCTTCCCACCGCCAGCCAGCTGACTGGAGGTGGGAAGGAGCCTGGGAAAGTGGAAGAACCCCCCGCTGGGACCTGGGGATTGCAAGCCTAAACATAAGAGAAGCCGTGTTGGATCAGGCCAATGGCCCATCCAGTCCAACACTCTGTGTCACACAGTGGCCAAAAAATCAAGTGCCATCAAGAGATCCACCAGTGGGGTTAGAAGCTCTCCCGCTGTGCACTAAGCAGATTACTAGCTTGTTAAGAGCATGCCTTTATTTGAAATTATTCATGTGTTTAAGGCTAGACTGCAACTTCTTCCAAGGTCACTTTGAAAATTTGACTGACCTAGATAGAATTTTCTGTATTAAAAAAAATCCTTACATTGTGCTTCTACTAATACTATATTTTAGCTAGTATTAATTATTGTACTTTGAGTCACAGATATTGTTTATATGGGTATTGAAAGGCATAACTGGAATCACCAACATGGAAAAACAGTATGAGATAAACATGAAGTTGTCTAGGTCTTATTTATTTTCAGGATAAGAGGCACTAAAATCTATGCAGCTGCTATCAAAAGCCTCAAGAAAGAACTGAGGCTTGGGCCCATATGGGAATTTCTAGCAGTACTGATAGGATATATTTAGTACCAGACCAGAAGTGCTGACAAGTACTGGAGAAAACATAGCAGAAAGTTGCTTGGGGAGAATGCATCATTTGGACTGAGCCGTTCATAGAGGCTCTGCTAATCTCCAGTTTGCCATTTAGACTAAGGGAATGTAAATCCTCATGAGAATCCAGTGTGGAAGGTCACACACCCTCTCACAAGAGTGCACACATGTCCTTTATGATTTTTTTTTGTTTCAATAATTTTTTTTGTTTATAATCATATGCATGTATTCTTTCTATTTTGCTCACCCAGTATACACAAGTCTTTTTTGAATCTAGGTGGGTGAATTACTAATAAAAATAGACTAGCAAATTAGGCCATGCTCCTTTTTTCAGCTCCTCTACAAAATTTGCAGTGCAGCGTTGAGAATACACACAGCTCAAGAGCTAATACCTAGATTGTTTCTGACGGGTATATAATCCATGGAATTCTATACTGAGATCATTTATATCCTTGAAGAACTGTTTTCATGTCTTTATTCTCTGTTGTCATACTAATTCAGGTTTCCATAGAAACTGAGACGAAAAAGGGAAATTGTACAATCCAAATGAACAGGCCTAAGTCGACAATGTTATGATTCATTATACATCAAAATGCAAACAAACGAAGAACTTACAAAATGAACAAACTGGATATCCACTAAAATATGGTTACAAAGTAAAATGCGGTATTGCCATTTCACAATAAAGCTAGATGGCATTGTTAAGGGGCTTAATAGCAACACTTGTATTAAATGAAATTACAGATTAACACAAAACTGAGAACTCTGAATCATGCAAAGATTGTCGCTTTATTATAGCTGGAATTTTGGTTCTTCAGCACTGTGGCATTTGTCTCATTGTTTCCCACAGTGGCTTGGAACAGTGTTTGATTAAACCAGATCCATTGTTAGTAATTTTCAATAAATCAAAACAACTCCACAGAAGGAGACAAACAACCATACTGGTGGAAAACACACATAACAGTTTCTTGCTATTTATAAAGCTCATATAAGTACTTAGTGCACACATGGCTAATCCATATTATGGAAATAGACAGAGGCCGTTTTCCCACTCACGTTTTACTGGCGCCACGACCATCCTGACGCCGGCGAATCTGCCTGGATTTCGCATCAGAAGCTCCGGCGCTCCCAGAAGCGCCGGCTACTTCCGTCGCTAAGCCAGCGCAAACGGAAATCGCAAAGATGCAGGAAAACGTTTGCGCTGGCTTAGCGACGGAAAGCGCCGGCGCTTCTGGGAGCGCCGGCGCTTCTGTTGCGAAATCCAGGCAGATTCGCCGGCGTCAGGATGGTCGTGGCGCCAGTAAAACGTGAGTGGGAAAACGGCCAGTGCCATCAAGTCACAGCTCATTTATGGTGACCCCATGGGGTTTCCAAGGCAAGAAATGTTCAGAAGTGGTTTCCATTGCCTGCTTCCATGTCACTACCCTGGTATTTCTTGGTATTCTCCCTTTCAAATATCAGCCAGGGCTGACCCTGCTTAGCTCCTAAATTCTGACGAGATCAGTCTCACCTGGGCTATCCAAGTCAGAGCATTCCATCTCATACATACAGCATGTTTATTTAATAGCACTGATAGTTGGCAAAAACATCTGATAACCTGCCTATATCCTGGGAGCTGCCATACTTTTTTTCTATCAGGACTCAACCAAAACAACTTTTGCTTCATGTTCATTTAGCATCAAAAAGTATCTTCTGCTCTTGACATACGTTTCAAAAATATTTGTCTTGTTTTGCTGTGGACATGTGTACCATGTTCTCAAAACTGCTCCTCCTCCTCAGTGTCATTTTTCCTTCTACTTTATCACTCTTGCTATTTTTTAAATGATTGGCTCTGTGACATCTCACAAAATGTTGCTGATGATGCTGTGATGCTACTTTAAATGCTATGAAGCTAATGAAAAAAACCACGTGACATCACAGCCAATAAGGTTAAACAGCAGTGAAGATGTAGCAACCAAGGGAACAAAAATGTATTGATTAGCATAAAAGAAAGATGCAGATGGGGGGGGGGGTTGTAGCAGGAACTCCTTTGCATATTAGGCCACACACCCCTGATGTAGCCAATCCTCCAAGAGCTTACAGGGCTCTTAGTGCAGGGCTCTTAGCCTACTGTAAACTCTAGGAGGATTGGCTACATCAGGGGTCTGTGGCCCTGCAAAGGAGTTCCTGCTACAAAAAAAGCCCTGGATGCATATGTTCAGCAAGGAGAGTATTTTTCTGCAATTGATCAGAAGTACTGAATATGCAAATCCAAAGTGATTGCCCAAATATTTGGTAAATATCAAGCAATTATTACACTAGGGTTGCCAATCCCCAGGTAGGAGAAAGGGATCCCTCAGTTTGAAGGCCCTCCCCTTGCTTTAGGTTTATTAGAAAGTGGGGGGAGGGGGAGAGAAAATGTCTGTTGGGCACTCCATTATTCCCTATGGAGACCGATTCCAATAGGGCAGGGGTGGCCAACGGTAGCTCTCCAGATGTTTTTTGCCTACAACTCCCATCAGCCCCAGCCATTAGCCATGCTGGCTGGGGCTGATGGGAGTTGTAGGCAAAAAACATCTGGAGAGCTATCAGCCACCCCTGCAATAGGGTATAATTGAAAATTGATCTGTGGGTGTCTGGGGTTCTTGGGGGACTGTTTTTTATAGATAGAGGCACCCAATTTTCAGCATAGTATCTGCAGCCTCTTTTCAAAACACCCCCCCCCCAAGTTTCAAAAAGATTGGACCATGGGGTCTAATTCTATGAGCCCCAAAAGAAGGTGCCCCCATCCTTCATTATTTCATGTTGAGGGAAATATGTGTATGGTCCCTTTAAATGTGATTACCAGAACTCCCTTCAGAGTTAAATCGTGCTTGTCACACCCTTGCTCCTGGCTCCACCCCCAAAGTCCCCAGATATTTCTTGAGTCAGATGGCAACCCTATATTATACCTATAGCACCACCTTAGGATACATTCAGATGTAACAATAAGCTACAATTTACTCCTGTTGGACATAATTTGCTGCTAGAGAGCATATATGTAGGGTGGATGTCCCTTATAATTCACATCTAACCTGCCGCATTATTTGAGATCACACATTCAACTTTTGCTTGGAGATAACTAATGCACAGTCAACTTGAAAGCATTCATAATTTAAAAAATCTGGGTTCAGGTTGCAGTGATAAAGCTAATCACTACTCAAGCATTTCATTGACTTCAACACAATTTCTCATGAGTAAGTACTTTAAGGATCAGAGATGTTTAGAGAAATAGATGCAAAGACAATCAAGTTGCTAGGAAAGTTAGTTGGCAGACATACATACTGCTTCAATTATTCTGGTACATTAAAGAGCTATTTTGAGTAAGGAAACCACTTTCATTTCTCACGACAGAATTTCTGAATGAAATTTATCCCAGGATCTCTCCTGGTGGTACTGCTAACATGCATGCTTCTCCCTACCAAGGGAAGTGTGATGGGATGCTGTGAGTATAATGACTTTGGAAAATGAGGCATGTTGGGATATTAAAGACGCTGAGATCTGAAGATATTTAGCAATTTAGATTGGCACTGATATTTACACCTTTCAGAGGAGACCACTCACTTGATAAACAAGTTATGGAAAACAGATGGTAATGAGAACCCAGATAGTTGGAGACAGGAAGCCTAAAGTAAACAAATGTAAATTGTGTTAAGGAATAATTTAAAATGAACCACAAATCCACTTTTTTGTAAAATATTTCCTTGTAAAATATCAGAGTACTTTCTCAATGATATACATTTTATTCTCTCCATCTTTTTACAACAAAGGGTGATTTTTTTTTAAGTATAGCTGTTTTGAAAGTTGCTTTACTGGATTAAAATAGTGTCAGAAAACTCTAAATTTACATCTTAGACTCTGCAGCAGCTTGGACACTATAGGTGAAGTGTAATCGTTCAGAGCACACGCTATGAGCAGGGTGCTCTTAAAAGAAAACTCAGCAATGAATTAAATGAGTGGTCTCAACCATGCCATGTTCTGATGGTCTCAGTTCTCACATACAATATGGCACTAATGATACTAGACGACCTTACTGGACTATTGCAAGGATCAATGAAATGTAGAAGAAGAAGAGTTGATTTTTATACCTTGCTTTTCTCTACTTTAAGGAGTCTCAAAGTGGCTTATACAGACAGGTATAAGAAAACAGGTATAAGAAAAGGCCCGCATGGTTAACAAAGTAATGGAAGCTGTAAAAGGTAAGAAAGACTCCTTTAAGTGGTGGAAAGCTAGTCCAAGTGAGATTAATAAAAGGGAGCACAGGCTGTGGCAAATCAAATGCAAGACTGTGATCAGGCAGGCAAAAAGGGACTATGAGGAGCATATTGCAAAAAACATAAAGACCAACAATAAAAATTTCTTCAAGTATATTAGAAGCAGGAAACCAGCCAGGGAGGCAGTGGGGCCCTTGGATGACCAAGGGTAAAAGCATTACTGAAGGAGGATAGAGAAATGGCTGAGAAGCTGAATGCATTTTTTTTGCTTCTGTCTTCACTGTGGAAGTATGTAAGAAAAGGCCACAAGAACTAAGCATGAGAAAAACACTTTACAAGCACTCATGGGATTGAACTGATTTTTGTGCCGTTATTAAGAACATAAGAGAAGCCATGTTAGATCAGGCCAGTGGCCCATCCAGTCCAACACTCTGTGTCACACAGTGGCAAAAAATTTTATATATACACACACACTGTGGCTAATAGCCACTGATGGACCTCTGCTCCCTATTTTTGTCTAAACCCCTCTTGAAGGTGGCTATGCTTGTGGCCGCCACCACCTCCTGTGGCAGTGAATTCCACATATTAATCACCCTTTGGGTGAAGAAGTACTTCCTTTTATCCATTTTAAACTGTCTGCTCAGCAATTTCATTGAATGCCCACGAGTTCTTGTATTGTGAGAAAGGGAGAAAAGTACCTCTTTCTCTACTTTCTCCATCCCATGCATTATCTTGTAAACCTCTATCATGTCACCCCGCAGTCGACGTTTCTCCAAGCTAAAGAGTCCCAAGTGTTTCAGCCTTTCTTCATAGGGAAAGTGTTCCAGACCTTTAATCATTCTAGTTGCCCTTCTCTGGACTTTTTCCAATGCTATAATATCCTTTTAGAGGTGCGGCGACCAGAACTGCACACAGTACTCCAAATGAGACCGCACCATCGATTTATACAGGGGCATTATGATACTGGCTGATTTGTTTTCAATTCCCTTCCTAATAATTCCCAGCATGGCGTTGGCCTTTTTTATTGCAAACACACACTGTCTTGACATTTTCAGTGAGTTATCTACCACGACCCCAAGATCTCTCTCTTGGTCAGTCTCTGCCAGTTCACACCCCATCAACTTGTATTTGTAGCTGGGATTCTTGGCCCCAATGTGCATTACTTTGCACTTGGCCACATTGAACCGCATCTGCCACGTTGACGCCCACTCACCCAGCCTCAACAGATCCCTTTGGAGTTCCTCACAATCCTCTCTGGTTCTCACCACCCTGAACAATTTAGTGTCATCAGCAAACTTGGCCACTTCCCTGCTAACTCCCAACTCTAAATCATTTATGAACACGTTAAAGAGCATGGGACCCAGTACCGAGCCCTGCGGCACCGCACTGCTTACCGTCCTCCACTGCGAAGATTGCCCATTTATACTCACTCTCTGCTTCCTATTACTCAGCCTGTTTTTGATCCACAAGAGGACCTGTCCTTTTACTCCATGACTCTCAAGCTTTCTAAGGAGCCTTTGATGAGGAACTTTATCAAAAGTTTTCTGGAAGTCAAGGTAAACAACATCTATCGGGTCTCCTTTGTCCACATGTTTGTTCACCCCCTCAAAGAAATGTAACAGGTTAGTGAGGCAAGATCTTCTCTTACAGAACCCATGCTGAGTCTTCCTCAATAACCCATGTCCATCAATGTGCCTACTCATTCTGTCCTTGATAATGCTTTCTACCAACTTTCCTGGTATTGAAGTCAGACTGACTGGCCTGTAATTTCCCGGATCTCCTCTGGAACCCTTTTTAAAAATGGGCGTGACATTTGCTACCTTCCAGTCCTCAGGAACGGAGGCAGATTTCAATGAAAGATTACAGATTTTTGTTAGAAGATCCACAAGTTTAACTTTGAGTTCTTTCAGAACTCTGGGATGTATGCCATCCGGACCCGGTGACTTATTAGTTTTTAATTTGTCTATCACTTGTAGGACCTCCTCTTTTGTCACCTCAATCTGACTCAGGTATTTCAACACCCCTTCCAAAATTAGTGGTTCTGGAGCGGGCAAAAAGTTCTCATCTTCCACAGTGAAGACGGAGGCAAAAAATGCATTCAGCTTCTCAGCCATTTCCCTATCCTCCTTTAGTAATCCTTTTACCCCATGGTCATCCAAGGGCCCCACTGCCTCCCTGGCTGGTTTCCTACTTCTAATATATTTGAAGAAATTTTTATTGTTGGTCTCTATGTTTTTTGCAATATGCTCCTCATAGTCCCTTTTTGCCTGCCTGATCAGTCTTGCATTTGATTTGCCACAGCCTGTGTTCCCTTTTACTAATCTCACTTGGACTGGTTTTCCACCGCTTAAAGGAGTCCTTTTTACCTTTTACAGCTTCCATTACTTTGTTTGTTAACTATGCAGGCCTTTTCTTATGCCTGTTTGTGCCTTTCCTAACTTGTGGTATGTATTTTATCTGAGCTTCTAGGATTATAGTTTTAAATAGTCTCCAAGCCTCCCCATTGTTAGAGCTAATGAATGTATCTCAATGAAATCACCATCAGCATTTTCATATATTATGGATACTATGGCTTTTACATGGACTTAAAGGTTATTTGCATGGATTCTTGGCATACTGAAACTGGGAATCTAAGCATCAAAGAAAACCTAGTGTAACTTCAAGGAAGAACCTTTCACGTATCAGTCCACTATAGAGATACTATCACTATCATTCTAAGAAAAGTTATACACTTTTGTCTTCAGTGGATTTAGAACAGTGTAACTCTGCTTACAATCCATGCCATTGTGTGCTCTACTGATTTAGAATAGGCAAGGAAAAAATAGCAGAGTAGTCCATTGCATTAGGCTTAAAAGGTTTACACTGGCAGAAGTTTGGAGGGCTAGCTGGATACACATAGTCCTATCAGCTAAAAGAAATTCAGGCAAGTGTTTTTTTTTTTTTTGTATTTTATTACACACAAGTTGTGGTAACCCTACATAATGTTTTCTTGGGAGTAGGGCCCTAGAAAGGAAGATCCTCACCAGGGCACTCAGACTGCAGTGCTTTTTGCTCTTCAAAGCATTTGAATGAACATTGTTATCCAAGGTCTTCCTTGCTGCTCAACCACACCATCTGTTTTTTTTTAAATGCATATAAATTACAAGCTTGACAGTCAACACTTGATTGGCACCAAAAGTGGAATTAATTAATGGATAGTTAGTGTTCCTTCTCTCCAGAGTTTGCTTCCCATAGAATGCCTTAAAGCTAGACTTTTAAATATCAGGCTGTAAAGTTCAGCGGAGCAGCCAATGCTTGCTAGTTTGACAAACATTTTGATTCAATTTCCCCAAGCACCAAGGTAGTCAGAAAGAAATAATAGAGATGTTACATTCTATTGGATAGATATCACTGGGTTGCTTTCTTGGCCTCACAGTGCCCCATCCCCAAAGAGAATCTACACTAGTATTGACTTGGTTACACTTTATCTTCAGTTTGGGTAAAACTGCCCTCCAGGCCAGCTTGACTTCAGTTCCTCTTCCTCTTTTCATATAATCATAGACTCACAGAGTTGGAAGGGACTGCCAGGGTCATCTAGTCCAACTCCCTGCACAATGAAGGAAATTCACAAATACTTTTCCCCATGGCTCTTTTTCTAGCAGGAGCTCCTCTGCAAGCCCCCCCCCCGATGTAGCCAATCTTCTTGGAGCTTACAGTAGGTCCTATACTAAGATCCCTCTAAGCTCTTGGAGGATTGGCTACATCAAGGGGGCATGGCTAATATGCAGAGGAGCTCCTGCTAGAAAAAGAGCCCTGCCTTCCCCTAAATTCACAGGATCAACATTGTTGTCAGATGGACATCTTGCTTCTGTTTAAAAACCTCCAAGAAAGGAGAGCCTATCACCTCCCAAGAAAGCCTATTCCACTGAGAAACCACTTTAACTGTCAGGAAGTTCTTCTAATGTTTAGCCGAAAACTCTATAATTTCACCTTGTTGGTTCTGGTCCTATGTTCTGGGGCAACAGAAAACAATTCCTCGCCATCCTCTATATGAAAGGCCTTCAAGTACTTGAGACCTCCCTTCTGTTCCCAAAATAACACACAACTCCTCTCCAAGCATGCCTTCCACTGAGGAAGACACTGCTTAAGAGAGCAGTTTGACACAATATTGGATTTTTATAAAAATCGTAACCAGTTCTGCAAAGGTTGCAGCGTCCAGAGGATTGTAAATCCCATATTTCCTATGACACTTTCTTCCTCCCTCGCGTATTCTATTAATGTCCCCAACATTATATATTTATTAACTATTTATTTACTTTATTCATACCCTGCTTTTCTCATAAAGTGACCCAAAGCAACCTACATCATTCTCCTCTCCTCCATTTTATCCCCACAACAACCCTGTCATGTAGGTTGGGCCCACCGTGTCATGACATGAAAGCTTTCATGACAGGGATTCAACCTGGGTTTCCCAGATCTTGTCTGACACTTTAACCACTACACCATGCTGGTATTCCCATTCTCCCTTCATCTCTGGATACAAAACTTTATGAAGAATGAAAAATCTAAAATTCTTCAGAAACTATGAATAAATCAGACTGAACAAACCTTAATTGATTTCGTAATCTGAGCACAGCTCTCCTAGCATGAAGCAGAAACAGTTTTGCACACAGATAGAAGCCTTATCACTTTTCAGGGTTGTCTTTTTTTAGTATAGCTCTCCTTCAGGAAAGGATTCAACCTTTCTTTCATATGTCATCCTCAGTTTTAAACATTTGCAATAGCACAGACTGATCTAATGCCTGTACTACAGGCATTTAGGACCACACTGTCTCACTGCAAAAGTGTGCCATGTCAGTACAGCAGCATCTATCCCAAGCATTGCTTCTTATCCCATTTGAAAATATAAAAATTCAACCTAAACCTACTTATCGAGTCTAGGTTATGTTGCTCTAAGAGATGTGATAGTGGTGGTAGTGAAGCCTCAGACTGTGATTGGCTGAACTTCCATTAATACCAGAGAGATATGGCAGTTGTGTAGCCTTTCCTTCTGTCATCCCTGGTTCTCCCTCACTCTCACGCTCCCATAGCCTTGAAAATGATGACGATGATACATTTTTACTGTGTAACAGCTATGGAGACTAATCAGAAGAGGAAGGGGAGAGGCAGTTTTCCCTGCTAGCCGAGTTTCACTTTTATTTAAAAAAGACCCCAATCTTCTGTTTGTCTTTCCTCTCACCATGAAAAAGGATATAAATTTCCATGTATATACTCATGCAGATAAAAAAGAAAGCAGCTGGGCGGCTTAATTTTGAGAGGAAAACTGATTGTCAGGAACACTTCCCTCCTCCTTACATGGTGGTTGTTTTTTGTACGCTTCTGATTGTAGTCTTCAAAGATTGCTTTTTATTTATTTATTTTTTAAATTCTGGGAAGTTCTACAGAATTCTGCATAAATGTATAGTTTTGCCTTCTGCTACAAAGTCAAGTCAGGGAAATCAACATTGTGGCATCTTCTATGATGCTGAGGTGAATGAGAAACTCTTACTTAAGCTGGACTTTTGTTTTGGGGCTTTAGATTGAGGTTTTTTATGTTTAGTCTATGCAACGCTTAGGAGTAATTTGTGACTGGTGAGTCAGATTCTTTCTGGCTGGATACAGACATGCAGCTTGGGGAAGCAGCCACCCTTTGCAGAAGTAAGCTGGCATGATGTAAAGTGCCCGGGGCTGTCAGGTGATGTGTGGCTGCTCGAATGGGGATGGAGGAGTGACCACACGTTCATGCACTTGAACGCCACATCCCTGGTGCTTCCCAGCCATTCAGACAGCTGGGAAAGGAGCCCCGGAAGTGCTTGGCATTTTGCTACCACTTCTGACATAGTAGCTTTTTGGAGTGGTATGGCAATGATGGTGAATGAGGTGAAGGTGGGAGAGGGGGCCCAGATGTGCATGTTTGAAAGTGCCTTTTTGATCCGGATGTGGGCTGTTTCTGTTGTGGCTTATACTGGCCATCTGTATCTAGCCTCTGATTAACTACCTCCTACTTTTAGCACATATGTACACACCCCAAAAAGTATTTTATTTTTAAAACTAAATGTGACTTCTCTGATTTTCAATGGCTTATGTTGATAGCCTCCATTAGCAGTTGTAACTCTCCCTTCCTCCCTCTGTCTTCTCATTATAAGATGATTTATGAAAATCTGATAAGATTTGCCTTGTGTTTCTTGGTACAATAGACCTGTTAACCTTGTAACTTTGGCACAGAAACTGCAGCTACATTGTTGGAAACAGACGCAGAGTTTGCTGCATGATAGATCACCATGGATCACCAGATATGAGCCATTAGTGATTTGGAATTTCCAGATGTAGCGGTAAGAGTTTGGAATAGACATGAAGAAAACAGACATTGATGGTTTCCTTCCTGTTGGAAAAAATGTATTTAGAACAAATACCCACCCTTGTCATAAACATATGAGAAAATAATATGGAAGGACAGAGAGCAAATACACACACACAAAAGAATGGATGTAAGGATTAGATAAGAAGAGAGGCATGATTTATAATGAAAATATTAAAGTTCTGAGAAAATTTGCTAATCACAATGAATTTCTACTAGTTTATCGATTTTGAGGGATATTTTGTACAATTGGGATCGCTCCTCCACAATCAATCAAATTTCACTGTTGACAAAATTCAGTCGTAGAAATATTTAAGGCTGTCTGTCTCTTATCAAATTAGGCAATAGTCTGTCTGGCTCAATATTTCTATTCTGTCTGACATCAGCCCCCCAGGATACCAGGGGCAAAAACACCTGCATCCTTTTACTGGACAGGCAAAGGGCTGAACTTGGAACCTACTGAATGCAAAACATGCTCTGTTGCTTAGCCACACTTCTCTTCATAAACTGGAACCACATGGAGCCCCTTTGAAAAGTTTGCTAATCTTTTAAAAATTACTTTTAAAAATACCCTCCCCCTTCTTCTAAGAACAAATTTGGATCTGAACTTCATTTAAGATGAAATTCAGCACAAGTCAAAGGGGGGGGAGGAAGAGTAGATTAACTGTCATTGTTGGTCTCTGAGTACCTACTCACTAATTGAATGCTCCTGAGTAGGCCTGTATGTCAAAAGAGTTTAGACTGTGAAGTAAGAGTGCTTACCTTGTTTCTTCCTGATCTTAGCCTGAGTATGCATGCCAGGCAGCAAGATTACTGCACAGGTTGTCTCAAACACTGCAAGGGTTAGAACACTTGTTCTGAAGTTCTGGTATTTGCCCCACTTCTCTGGGAGTATCGAGCAAGTGGGAGAGAAGCATGCCATACCACAAAGCTGAAATGTTACTAAACTTTGAGCTAAAGTTACCACCACCAAGAGCAGTACCTTGAAGGAATACTAAAAGCAATTTCCTTGCGCTACAAAATGGCCCCTTGGCAATGCAGGCCCATTCTTTGACAGATAGCTTTGACAGAAGGCATGCCTATGTAGGAGGTAGGTAGGGCAGCAACCTGATTATTTGATTTTGGTCTTGGTGCTATGAGTTCAGCACACAGTAATGATCAAATCAGAATATAAGAAATGGTTTCCCAAAACCTATTCCAGATTATTTTTACACACACACACAAACCGTGGTCACATCCATCGAACTAGTCATTGCACAGACAAAGAAGTTGCTCTGAAGGACGCTGTGCAATTACTCATCCCACCCAACTGCTGTAGAGAAACTAGTGTCCCCCCCCCCCCCCCCCAGTTTGTTCATCTATCCAGTTTAAGAGTTTCTGAGCAGACACATTGTGTTAAGAGGATCACAGCAAACCAACCTGACAACTTGCTCTGCAATTTTGTGCGATTCAGGGAGAGCACCTGGTATATTTGATGACTGCTATCATTCTGCTGTTCAGGAAAGAATACAGGCAATTTGGACAGTGTGCTCATGCAGAAGATGTAGCTCCTGTAGCTCCAATTGAGATGTAGCTCCTATTTGGCTGCAGCTCCTACTGTGCATGCACTTTATGAAAAAATCAGATTTGTCTCTGCCTAATGTGTGAAATGGCCATGAAACGGTGCTTGCTCCTCAATGTTTGTATGTATTTATAGATATATTGAAATGGAAAATAAAACAAAAACTTGTTCAGTCTTAACCGATGGGACAGTCCTATACTTTAGGTTGCAGAGGTGAAAACAGCATGGCATTACTTTACAAGCAGGCCGTGAAAGATAGAGCAAGTTTACAACTGAGTCCTACTTCAAGTAGTTGGAGAAGTACTGCCCTAGGGCAAAGCAAGAGTTCTGGTATTTGCCCCACTTCTCTGGGGGTATCGAGTAAGTGGGAGAGAAGCATGCCATACCACAAAGCTGAAATGTTACTAAACTTTGAGCTAAAGTGACCACCACCAAGAGCAGTACCTTGAAGGAAAACAGCAGTCAAAGATCAAGAGACTTTTCTGTCAATATTGAAGAAAACAGCATGAAAACCAAAGACAAATTCTACTGGAACGATTTCTTTGCTAAGGGATGAGCCTGGTTCCCTTTCTCACCTCTAGAACATACTGAATTCAGGCCTGCCTACATACATTCCCAAAGGTGAGACAGCAAAACATGCATAAGAGAGAAGCAAATCCATAAAACTGTGGTGACTTGAGGGAGGGGATTGCCCATGGTCAAGGTGAAATATAAAAGAAACTGGGAAACCTTAAAAGACAGATGGAGGGGAAGGGGTTTCTACTGTCATCAGACATATAATGCTTTTGGACACACACACAAAATGTACAAGGATCCATCCAGGACCCTGGACAGTGGTCTTTATGAGAACAGGCAGAAAGGCAGGAATACAATCTAGGATGGAATGTTAACCCTTTCCTTATGTCTCAATATTAGCTGTGCTAACAGCCCTCTGGACAAGCACACAAAACAAACATACCACAGCCTGTTAAGTCCTCTAAAAAGAGATAAACTAAACTAAAGAAAGCTATCAGCTAACTCTTTATATGCCTCATGTGAGTAAGCTTGGGTGATAGAGAGGTAGGAAAAAAAAGAAAGAGAAAAAGGAAAGAGCTAATACTGTTAATAAAATTTGAAAGCAAAGATAAGAACTTGAGTGAACTTCAGTGAGATAGCAGCACAAAATCTGAACAAAACACAACAGCCGGGGTATCCTTTATACAGATTTTTTGTAACGTGGTGTCTAGCCATTCTGAGGGTGATCCAGGAGAGGATACACATGTCATATATGCACTGAAATGATTATACTTTAGTATAATCTGAGTGGGAACTAGAAGTCCTGATAGAGGGCAAAACATCCTTCATGTTAGGAACCTTTGTTCTTCAGAGGCAATCTGTTATGTTTACATATTAAACGGTAATGAAAATCTCTTCAATGGCACATTTACATTAACTAGCATGGTCCAGTAAGGTACCTTCCACTTCACTTATTTTAAAGCACTAACTAAACTATAAGTGCTGCTCATGTGACCCTGACAGCCTTTGTTGCGCTTCGCATCCATTTCATGCCTTCTGGCATTTCTGCATTGCCTACAGCAATACTTAAAATGGCTTCTACTGCCAGCTAATCACAAGCCAGTCAAACTCAGGGGGATAAGATGGCAGCTTCTTCAACCTACTCGACCATTTGCATTCATGGAAGCCAGGGGAAAAAAAATACTTTTTTTGTAAAGAAAAGCAAAGCAAAGCTGTTCTGTTATTTTCAACCGTTAACATAATGAGCAGCCCCATTATTTTCTGGAAAGAGGTTTAATTTGGGAATAAAGGGCCAATAAACACATTCAGCTTCTCATTATAGCTTTCCATTGAACTAGTGTAATTGGCTTTTTTCCCCCTCATTGGTGAATTTAGTGAAGTTTCATGGGTAAAAGAGAAAACATTTTCAGGCTTAAAGATATGTCTTGAGCGCCTGGTGCTTTTAGAATGCAAAAATTGCTCATTTGATTATTTCCTTCATTTAAAGATTGAAACAAAATCATTGTGCTTCTACTCATTGCCTCTTGGGCTTCCTTTCCGTCTACCCTACCTTGCTCTTGGGGACACTGAAACAGAATGCCATTTATGCTAAGGAAAAACAGCCTAATGCTATACAGATGAGGAGCCAATGAAGTATAGCGGATACAGACTAGATACAGATGTGGGAGACCTTTGTTTGGCCATAAGTCTCACCAGATGACCTTGGTCATTTCACCATCTCTCACCGAACTTCAGAGAATTCTTGTGAATATAAACACAAAACATGAGAAAAAATAAGGGTGGAGTAACAGTGCTTAGGTTCAGAAGGAAGGTATCTTTGGTTATGGAGAATGAGTTCCCTGCCTTCCTACTCCTGCTGAAGTACAAAATGCCTCACCAAAGGCTGCTCCTGAGGGAAAGAGGCCATCCAGTATAGCATGAGCGGGGAGTCAGAGGTCTGCTGCAGGAGAAAAAAATCAGCAAATCCCTCATTCACATGCATGGAAATTATCTAATCAAGCCATACTAGGATGCAATTTATTTTAAAAAATCTTAAAAATAACTAGAAATGCAATGATAGCAAACAATCACAATTGCATGGGGCTGATGCTAAGTATTTGGAGCCATACATAACTTATGGAAAAGGAACAGCCACATAGCAGCTGCATTCAGATAATAACAACCAACCACAGCTTGCCATGAGAATGAGCCTTGGAATTGCTCAGGCTTGTGCACTCTCTTATCCCTTCCCAACCCCCTTTTGTGTGCCACTGAGGAACAGATGATTTCCTATCTCTCAGCTACTATGTGGTTTGCTTCCTGCCTACAAATCAGAATTTCCAACCAGGATTCAAGTTCTTGTAATACTCTTAAGAAAAGACACAATGTCAAGGGAAGGAGCAGCATGGCAGGGAAGAGGGAGAACATTTTTACCACCAGCTGTTTCTCTGCTTAACATTCTTCTTCCCATAGCTGCTTTCCCATGTATGGGAGAAAAGACACAGACACTGGAAAGGAAAGTGTTACACCCCTTCACCTTTTGCTGGTGTGCCTCATAAGATCCTAAGCTCCTGTAAGGTGCTTTAAAAAAATATTTTTTAAAAAATCAAGAAAATCAATTGTATAAATACTATGTATCTTGTGAGACAGAATGAAGGGGTAAAGAAAGAGCGCAGAGGATTTCATATTGAAGTATACAGAATAAGAATGATGTTGCAAAAGAGGTATTATAGGAAGAAAGCCCTAAACAGCAGATGGCCATCTGGAAACAAAAGAGGAGTTATTGCAAACTTGTTTTAGTTTAACAAAACCATGCTGCCTTGTTTTTATGCGCTTTCCCCACACCCTCCAAAGAAGTGCTTGTGCTCGCAAGCTGTGCTTCTGTTGAAGCCACAGAAAATGGTAGTAATAAATCCAGGCCAGCCCGTCCCTTTGTGAGCGGCTCATAAAATGAAAGCATGGCACGCATTAGTCAACCATATTTGCTCAAATGACACAAGTGTTTCTGAAATAGCAATGCCTGCCGAGAAACCCGACATTAATGCTCCAGGAAATATAAAGGGCAGAGCTGTGGAGAGAATGTTTAGTAAGATGAAACCCAATCAGCTAAAAATGTCAAAAGGTGTACTGAGAACTCATTCGTCATTTTAATACCTGCAGATCATGCTTCCCATAATAGTAAATGAAGAATGTTATTTTTTCATTTAAAAGTGTGGCCAAATAAGAAGGAATGTGATTATATTTTGGTAAAATTCCCACAGTGTTGGTATCTTTGACCAAGACAGTTGTCCTAAGCAGTTGCGGGGGGGGGGGGAGGAGCAGCTCAACCAGCTGTTCTTGTTAGCAGCAGCCCAAGGGAAATGGCTGAGGCCCTTCTAGGCAGGCATCACTGAGATTCAGAGGAAGGTTGAAGCTGGGCTATGTGTCTCCCAGCTGTTGGATGTCCAGTGTATCATAGGCTTTTAACACTATATAACAGGCAGAAATTCATCTGGCACAGCTGTTCTCTTCATATGGTTGAAAACATGGAGCCTCGGTCATGAAAAAGGGACCAAATCTAGGCTTACATACATCCTAGCAGAAGACAACTGATAGCGCTTTCCTACACATTCTGCTTCCAATAAAAAGCAATAAAAAGCATTTTGAAAAAGGCTGAAAGGTGATAGATAGCCTTATGCAAAATTAGTATCCAAGGTCTCAAACAAATGTATTTATTTAATTCATTTATACCTTACCTTTCTAACTCAGCGTTTCCCATTTTCTGGGTCCTGACCTGGTAATGGGCTGTGGACGGCTTTTTGCTAGACCATGGATGCCTCACTGTGCTGCCCATGCCCTCTCTCCCATTGCTGCATCCCTCTCCCTCTTGGCCTTTGCCCCACCCCCGGGCCAGCCCTGCTATCCTTTCACTCCAGCCAGGCACAGGCTGCTGGGGACGTCGGGGCTGCTGCTGCTTCAGCCACTCAGTCCTGGGTGTTGCTCCTCTCCCCTCCCACTGGGCTCGAGCGAGGGATGGGGATGGTGTGTGCCCAGTGGAGCCCCAATGCAACAACAAGGAGCAGCAGCAAAGCCAGTCCCGTCCAACATGTCCTCCCGGCACAGCCTCCCTGGCCGGCTCAGCAGCGCCCAATGACAGCAGCGCCGGAAGAGCTGTGGTCAGTCCCGATGGTCTCCATGATGGCGGGGGGGGGGGGGGGTAGAGGAGCGACACCCAAAGGATAGCAGGAGGAGGTCTGGCCCAGGAGGGGCAAAGGCAGAGGGGGAAGGGAGAGGGATGCAACAACTAGAGGGCTGAGAGACAGGCAGAGGGGTGAGTGGGGAAGGGAGAAGGCACATGGGACAGAGGTGTGGGGCAATAAAGGGGAAAAGACGGCGGCCAGAGGGAAGCTTTATTTCCCACTCCCCCCCTCTCTGCCAATCAGGCCTTCCTTCCTTCCTTCCTTCCTTCCTTCCTTCCTTCCTTCCTTCCTTCCTTCCTTCCTTCCTTCCTTCCTTCCTTCCTTCCTTCCTTCCTTCCTTCCTTCCTTTCTCTCTCTCTCTCTCTTTCTCTCTCTCTTTCTGTCATTCAGTCTTTTCTCATCTTCTTTCTCTCTCTCTTTGTCAGTCAATCTCTTCCTTCCTGCCTTCCTTCCCCCTGGGGGGGGGGGGGGAGGAAAAGCTTCTTCCAGCCCAGGCTGAGAGCATTATATATTTTTAATTTTCTGTGTGTGAGAGCATTATATATTTTTAGTTTTTCTGTGTGTGATCCTTGTGCTTTTTCTCGATATTTTATTTTTAAGATTGCATTGCAAAATCCCACTATTCTCCTACCTTTCCTAAACAAAATATTGCAAGAATTTTAAGCATGTTTGTACTTTCCAATCTCCCGGTTCCACTCCCAAAGACTCCTGGCTTCACCCCCAAATTTTAGTGGGTCACAAAGGAAAAGTGTAGAAATAACCAGGTCATGGGTGGGTGGGTGGGTTGGGAAACCCTGTTCTAACTAATGGGTATCCCAAAGCCCCCATCATTCTCCTCTCCTCCATTTTATGCTCACAAGAATTTTGTGAGATAGGTTAGGCTGAGAGAGTGTGACTTTCCCAAGTTCACCCAGTGAGCTTCCACAGCACAAGTGGGGATTTATATATATATGTAGCTGCCTTCTACTGAATCAGACCTTTGGCCCATCAAAGTCAGTATTGTCTACTCAGACTGGCAGCGGCTCTCCAGGGTCTCAAGCTGAGGTTTCACACCTATTCACCTGGACCCTTTTTAGTTGGCGATGCCAGGGATTGAACCTGGGACCTTCTGCTTACGAAGCAGATGCTCTACCACTGAGCCACTGTCCCTCCTAACCTGTATTTGAACCTGTATTTTCTGTATACTAGTCTGACACTTCTGACCATCACCCCATAGAGCAGGGGTGGGGAACCTCTGTCCCGAGGGCTGTATACGGTCCTCAAGGTCACTTGGTGTGGCCCTCGGGGATTGCTGGGCCGAACCGAGCCATGGGGGCTTGGCTGGCCAGCGAGGATCATGGGGCCCAGCCACACTGTACAGCAGCCTCCCCAGGGCCAGGCAAGGATCACAGGGCCCAGATGTACTGTGCAGCAGCCTCCCTGGGGCCTGACTGGCCGGCCAGAATTGCTGCAGGGCCTGGAAAAGTTACTGTCACGGTTCACTTTGCACTTTATTATCCCAGATGGTGTGGCTTAATATGCTAATGAGTGTATGACCTAATATGCTAATATTAGGGAATGTGGTCTAATATGCTACTGAATTCCTGCTGGGCTTTTTCTACAAAAAAGCCCTGGACCTATGCACTTGCCTAGGGTGGCGGGCCGGGTGTGTGTTCCAGATTAGGCTCTCCCCAGAAATAGAAAAACAACTATTTGTATTAATTTTGCTGGCACTATTTTTTAAGTTGACATTTTTTTATGGTCCATGAATGATGTTATAAATATCCATTTGGCCCTTGGCAGAAAAAAAGTTCCCCACCCCTGCCATAGAGGCTTTAAGGAATTCAGAATTGGGACAGATTCACACTGTTGGAGCAAGAATCTACATAAACCCAGTCTGACAGCTACAGTATGACAGCTGGTGATCTAGCTGCCAGGCTAGGTCACAGTGACCTGATCAGCAGACCGGCTTGAGCCGGCAGAAGCCAAGTGATGCAATCTGCTGAGTCAGCATGGCCAGGATTGGCTGCTTGGACTATATATGATCTGTGTGTGCATCACACAGGTCTCTCCCTGTGAGATGGTGGTTAGGCGAAGCACTTTGTCCGTGGAGGTGATATTGTATAGACTGCACAAGAGAGCACTTGTCGTGTATATATGTTAATACACCTTTTGGCACTAGTTGCACGTGTCTGCCTGATTTTCTCTCCTGAAGCCCTGTGTCGGGCAAGTCATCTCCCTCACTCTGCTACTCCCGCTCCGACAGGGTTATGGGCCCAGGGCGGTTCCGCTGCGCGGAGGAGAGAGTTGAGAGTTGAGCTGACTGTGAGTTTGGAAAGAGCCGGAGGCGAGGAACGCCGGTGAAGGACACAGAAGCACCACCGTTCTCTGTTTGAGAGCCAGAGGGACGTCGGCAGCCAGCCGTGAGGAGGAGTCGGCACGATGGCTCAGCAACAGCTTGGAGTAGCCGTTGAGAAGCTCACCTCAGCCAACTACGCGGTGTGGAGCCTGAGAATGCAACACTACCTCAAGCGTGAAGGGCAATGGCTGTTCGTGAGTAACCCCCCTGCTGACTTATCTCCTGCCGAGACTGTGTTATCGGATAAGGCACTGGCCAACATAGCGCTATCTATAGGAGATGACCAGCTGGTTTATGTGCGAGGGCAGGACACTCCCAAGGCTGCCTGGGACGCGTTGAGTGCGGTGCATGTTAGCACCACTGCTGGTTCCCTCATGGCCTTGACAAGGAGGATGTTCCGCACCGTTATGCCGGCTGGAGGGTGTGTGAAAGATCACATCAAACGGCTAACGGACTGTTTCGTTGAGCTGGAGGCAAGAGGCAAGACTGTAGCTCCAGACGACAGAGTGTACATTTTGCTGTCGTCGTTGCCACCTGAGTACACTCCCCTGATAACTTCTCTGGAGACGGTGGACGTAGCGACCCTGACCATGGAATACGTCTGTGCCCACCTGCTTGACTTCCAAGAGAGAATTGCGGCCGTGAGCTGTCCGGGGGTGTCGGCCGGGCAGCGTGCTGTTATCGGTGTGTCCGGGAAGACAGCCAAGAATGAGCCAGCTTCTGCTGCTGGCAGGCGTCCGAAGGTGGAGGAAGTGGAGCCGACTGCGTTCGCAGTCCGTCGCTGCTATGGATGCGGGTCGTCGCAGCACCTGCTCCGAGCTTGCCCTGAGAGGGAGAAGAGGCGGGGGCGTGTGCGGCGAGAGCGGAGGACCGCCAGCCCGTGTGAGGAAGCAACCCGGCTGGTCACGTCTGCAGTAGAGAGCACAGGGTCTGCTTGGATTTTAGACTCCGGGGCAACGAGCCATCTCTGCTGCGAGAAGGAGTTGTTGAAAAACATTGACAGTCCTGAGCATAAGTATGTGAGATTGGCTGATGGGATCACTGCCAATTCTGTTTGCTCAGGCAATGTGGAATTTCCTGCACTGAAATGTATGTTGCAAAATGTGTTGTATGTACCCTCACTGCAGTCTAACCTGTTGAGTGTTAGCACACTGTTTGACCAGGGATACCAGGTGAGATTTGAGAAAACCTGCTGCAAAATCCTGGGAGGTGGGGGAAAGTTGCTTGTGACAGGAAAGAGGGAAGGTAAACTGTATGTGGTCCAGAGTGATTGTGCCCAGGTGGCTCAGGTGTCGAATGAGCCTGTGCACAATAATTGTATACATTTGCTCCATAGGAGACTTGGGCACTGCGGATTTAGGGCGTTAAAGAAAACCCTGGAGCTTGTGCCTAGTTTGAAAGTAAATCCTTGCAAATGTTACTTGGATTGCCAGGTCTGCAAGAAGACCAAAAGCAAGGCGTGTGCTGTTGCTAAAGAAAGCTCAAGGGAAAGCACACGAGCCCTGGAACTAGTCCATTTAGACGTTATTGGCCCATTGCCAAAGAGTCTGTCGGGGAGGAGATACTGCTTGGTGGCCACCGACGACCACACGAGGTACGCGTGGGTTTTCACCATGGTGCATAAGTCTGAGGTGTATAAGACATTCACCAAGTGGGTCAAAGCAGCGGAGAGACAATTAGGGGTTAATCTCCTAGCTGTACAAACCGACAGAGGGGGGGAATTCTTATCTAACCAGATGAAACGTTGGCTGGAGAACAAGGGCATTGCCCACCGTCTGACGAACCCGGCAACGCCCCGAGAAAATGGGCATGGGGCTGTATTGCAGAATGTGATGTATTGCATGTTAGAGGATGCACAACTGCCAATGACCTATTGGGCAGAAACCATACATGCAGCTGTTTTTTTGCAAAACAGGGTTTGGTGTAATACTGTGAAAAATGTGCCTTACAGGTTACTGCTGAACAAGACCCCAGATTTGAGTTCTTTAAAAGTCTTTGGGTCACGGGCTCGGGTTGGCATCCACTCCACGAGTAGCGGGGAGGGGGATGTCCGGGCAGAGAGCCTAATTTTTCTGGGCTACAAGCCAAGGGCCAGGTGTTATCGTTTCTGCAATAGCAAAAGCAAGATAACACTTAGTCAGAGTGCCCAGTTCAATGAAGAAAGCAGCTGGCCAAGGTTGCACTCCTTGCAGAAACAATTTGTCCTGCTGCCAAGTAGCGATAACGATGTTGGAGCGCAGCCCAGAACTCCAGCCCAGGAGGTGGCACCCAGTGGGGCTGGAGAAGGTGAGCCGAATGCTGGCACAGAGCCTGACGAGCAGAGTCAGGAGGCAGAGCCTCAAATGCAGGAACTGGAGGTAAAGTGTGAGAGTCAGGAGGTTCAACACCCAATTACAGGGGCAGAGCAACCAGCCCAGGAGGTGGGAACAGAGCAACCCGAAGAAGACAAAGCTGGTCCAAGCACAGGGCCACGGGTGTCTGCCAGGTCCACCAAAGGCCAACGTCCCGCTAGGTACAAGTGTCCCTATGTCACTCTGACTGTCAATCCAGACCCACCCGGATTTGAGGAAATGTTAAAAGAAAAGGCTAAGGAATGGAAAGCCTGGGTGGCAGAGTGCGAGGCAAGGGAGAAGGAGGCTGAAGCCAAGCGTCTGAAAGAGCTGGCTGAACAGGAACACGATGATGTGTTTTACAATCATGATGAGTTCCTGAACCAATTCCGGAAAGGGTTCCGAGCTACGTAAATATGAACTGTAATGTTGCTGGTGGACATGTATGTAAACTGTGTAAAGTGTTTTGGTGCACTGGGTTTAAATAGATTAGGAGGTGTGTTGGAGCAAGAATCTACATAAACCCAGTCTGACAGCTACAGTATGACAGCTGGTGATCTAGCTGCCAGGCTAGGTCACAGTGACCTGATCAGCAGACCGGCTTGAGCCGGCAGAAGCCAAGTGATGCAATCTGCTGAGTCAGCATGGCCAGGATTGGCTGCTTGGACTATATATGATCTGTGTGTGCATCACACAGGTCTCTCCCTGTGAGATGGTGGTTAGGCGAAGCACTTTGTCCGTGGAGGTGATATTGTATAGACTGCACAAGAGAGCACTTGTCGTGTATATATGTTAATACACCTTTTGGCACTAGTTGCACGTGTCTGCCTGATTTTCTCTCCTGAAGCCCTGTGTCGGGCAAGTCATCTCCCTCACTCTGCTACTCCCGCTCCGACACACACAGCCATGTTGTCAAATCATAACCATTTCACAAATTTTTATGCAGTTTGTGAAGAGCTCTTTACCAAAAACAGCTTTTTGGTTTAAGTGGCTGGAGGCCATTTTGGCTTCCCCTGAAAAGGCATGGGGAGCAGCAAGCAGGAGTTTAAATGGCACCAAGTCTGGGGCTGGATGCCTAAGAAAGTCCCTTTAAACAGCTGAGCTGCACAGCTGTGGCTCAGCTGTTTTAGGCTTGGTTCGTATGCAATCCAACTGGGTTCATGGGGTTTGTGGTTCATGCCCATCCCTATCTGAGACTATTCAATGTCTCTAAACCCACTTTATTTCACCAAGTTTCTGTGAGAGAAAACAATGGGGTAAGCTCAAATAGATGAACATCAATATACATTTTGCATTTTTAATTAGATGTGGGGAACTGACTATATTATTGCTGCTATTAAACCAAATGAACTCCTAGAACCAGATTCTTGGACTATCATTTTAGCACTTTTTGCTGGATTTAGATTATATATGGCTCATGTGGAAATAATATTTTAAAGATTTATATGGATTCCACCAGTTTCCCCTAACACAAAGGGAAAGAGAAGACCCCTTTGACTCTCAAAAAGACGACAATAGAGATTGTGGGATCCATATGTCATATGTACAAAAACCTAAGTGAAATGGGCTACAAGAAGAGGGGAATGAAGAATGATCTCCACTCCTCTCTCTGGTACAACCCTACTCCATATATTTTTAAAATGCATTATGCTTATATTCACGTATGTGCCATACACCTGTGGCATGTTTGGCTGAGTTCTTTGAAGGGAGAATAGAACACAAATATAAGAGCTATACTGCAACTTCTCTTCATTTGGAAGTAGGGGTGTACAGGTTGTTTTTTTTTTACCAGTTGGGGGTCTACTGGACTGGTATTGTCTTCAGATCCGGGTTTTTCCAGAAATCCTAATTTTTTGGAGGGGGTGGGGTGGGGTCCAATAGACATGGAAAGGAATACAATGGAAGAAAAGTAGTGGGAAAGCCACAAAAAACAGCTGACAGGTGGAACAGATTGCTCCTCTTTATCTGTTCTTGGGCTTTCAACTGCACACCCTTTAAACAGGGGTCATTTAAAGGGCCTGCAGAAGTCAGCCCAACAAACAGCTGACTGGTGGCTGCACTTGAAGCCAGCCCAAACCTGACCTGGTGGGGAGTGCTCTGCTTTCCACCGGCTCAGTTGAGGTTATGGCTGGCTTCCTGTGCAGCCTCATTTAAACAAGGCTGCATGAGAAACCAGCTCAAAGCTGACCCAGCTCCACGCTGCTTCCCACTGCCTCAGCTGAGCTTAGGGCTGGCTTCCTGTGTAGAGCAGCCAGCCCAAAGCTGATCCAGGTGGGCAGGGATGGCACCCTAGGCAAGGCTATCTTCTGGCAACCCCCCCCCCCCCCCACACACACTGATAACGTCACAGAGTCACATGCCTAGTCTGCCTAGTGGCAGGGCCGGCCCTGCAGGCAGGAGCACTCTGATTCCCACCAGGTCTGCTGAACTTCAGGTTGGCTTCTCCTGTAGTCCATTTAAATTAGGCTGCACGAGAAGCCAGCACAAAACTGACCCAGTGGGGAACAATCTGCTTCCTGCTGGCTCAGCTGGTTTTAGGGCTGGCTTCCCGTGCAGCCTCAGTTAACATACAATGAGAAAAGACTTCATCTGTATTTTCTATTACCATCTGTTATTAATATATTCTGATAAAGTGTTCTGCTTACTGCATAATGAATATGTCAATAACATTACATTTATATTTTAAGGAAATGTGGCATATTTAAGCAAACACTGAGACTGTTATTGTTAGGAGGACCATATTTCCTTTTTTTGTTTTTGTAACGCAAATTAATTCTGACAAAAGTAAAATATTATCTGCAGTTCAATTGATTAAAAAACTGCTTCGAAATGTCTGATTGTAAGAAATACTGATCAAAATGAATTATTTTAAAATGTATTGCAACAGTGTAATCTTTGTTCATATCATACTCAAACAAATATTTATATTTGAATTTGGGTAACTTGCTGTTCAGTGTAATCCTTGATGAATGGGCTGCAATCTTACACCCCTTTACTGATACATATACATTTTGGGGGAAATTTGTATATGTACTTAACACCCTAAAGGTGTTACATATTTTGGTTTGTATGTGCAACAAGTGGGGACCTACAAGGAAATCAGGGAAATTCTCTCACTGTTCTCCATTTTCTCCTTTGGCTTCTAACTATGGCCTTACAGTCACTTTCCTCCTCCTCCTCCACCACCACCACCCTCACTCTGTCTTTTTCTTCTACACTGTCCTCCTCCTCCTTTCCTCCTAACACTGGGTCCCCACCTCCTTATTTGCTTATTATTATTTGCCTCATTTTATCCACCTCACTCTTCCACTGCTTCCTCTTTTCTCCAGCACCTCCTCTTCTTCCTCTCCACCAGGAAGGAAAAACAGTCAACAGTAGACAGGGAAGATAAGCTCTGGTGTTATTTGGGCTTGGAGAGGCTCCCTCCCAGGCTGAACAGTGCCAATGGTTGGTCTCCACCTCTCAACAGCATCTCCCACATCTGAGAGAAGCACAAATTGTCACTACTCTGGGAAAATGTTCTCCCAGATGAGAGAATTGGGAACATCAAAGTCAGCTGAATGAGGCCTGGACTGCATATCTGTTTCTCTCTTTCTGCAGGTAGTTTAAAACCTGGATGTTATATTGGCTGACTTGCCAGCTTCTGATATCAGGTTACAATGTCTCTTTAATTTCCAAAAATAACAAGGCCAGAGGAGGTTCCAGAAGTCCAGTGTCATTCCATCAGGGGTCAGGATTCAAGGAATAAATCAAAGTAGTGTTCAAAGTTCAACATTACATCCACACCAAAAGTGTCTCTCGGAATATCAAGATGTCATACATACAGCCAGCTTATCAGGGACAATCCTGCAAAGACTCATCTCCCCTATCAGCAGGTAGCTGCCATTGAGCCAGGAGACATGCACTTTGCCTCCTAGCCTTTAAATCCATTATCTCCCTTCTTCTGTGGCATTCTGAGGGTGCAGGTAATCCTGGTGGGCTGTGGGCAGGCAACTGACTTTTGCCTGCTGAATTAGAACTGGAGGATGGAGGTGATTCTGAACCAGTTCTTGGCTGCAAGTCTGGGTATGCCTGCACCTCAATTTCCTGCTGATTGGCTTCTTCAACTCTAGGCTGGCAAAACAGGGCTCCTCTGAGGAGTCCTCATTGTTGGTGAGCTCTGGCTGCTCCATGACAGACATGGCCAGAAGTGCAAGCTTTTGCCATGAGCCAAAAGACTCTTGTTACTTTAACTCTTAGCCTGTGGCTCTCAACTGTCACCCTGTGTAAGTCATGGCAGTATAACCAGCACCAGAGTGGGTTGACCATGTGGCTTATCACATGCTTTAAGGTACACTGAAGGTCTTTGAGGTTGTACTTCAGGCTGTAAGTCTTTACATAAACTGTATGTTATTTTATGTAGCTTGTTTGGTAATCTGATTTGAGTACCCAGATTGGGAGAAAATTGGAGCAAAAATATTGAAAGAAAATGTGATAAAGAAGTGCAAAAGCTGAAAATCCTGGGATCTTATATTCAAGGTGACCTGGATTCAAGCCTGCTTTGTAATAAAAGTCCTTTGACTCTGGGCTAGATACTATTTGTCAGACAAAGCTACCTCTCAGGAGTTGTTGTGAAGATAAAATGGGGAGGGAAACCACATTTTGCCATCTTCTGGGCATGGTCAGGGGTCACTGGGGATGTGGCGGGAGGTATTTATGAATTTCCTGCATTGTGCAGGGGGTTGGATTTTATGTTGATCCTTGCATCCTATTCCTCTCCAGTCCTATTATATCCAAAGCCACTAGTTTGGTCAAGCTACAAATAGAGTACTTTGGCGACTTTGATATTAACAGATCATCTCATAATGAGAACATGATAAAATACATTTTTTGTATTGCTGCCACAAAGATTAAGCCAGGAAATACAGATAGCAGAAAGCATGGTTGGGAACGGAAGAAACGGTGAAAGAAAAGCCATTGTTAGATAATAAAAAATTTAACATCATTGGAAAAGAAAAGAAAAAAAGGAAAGCCATTGTTGTGTGATCCAGCAATTCCTTCTGATAAACATGCTGAGAAACCTTCTCGCTTCCTCTTCTCTAAGCAGGATGTTGCAGCTGAAGCAGAACTTTTCACCTCATGGAAGAAAATGCAAAGGTCCTGCACATGCAGGGGGCTTCAGATAAGATCTGCTTCAGGACCCAGTCCCCAAGTCAGCTACTGAGTTCAGGAAGAAGTACACCCTATTAATTCGAACCCCTTCTTGAATCCCCAGTGCTTTGTGCTCGATAACATGATGCCTCCCAGAGTCAGGTGACAAACAGAGAAGAATAATATTATGCCACTTAGCTTATTAGCAAATGAGCACCTTGCACAGGCAGAACTGTGTCTCCTGCTGTCACTTCACAGTCTGATACCTTGAAAAGATATTCCCTTGAAGGGCAATTAGTGGAAGTCAATTAGAGCAACACGAGAAACCAGCGCAGAGGAGCTCTGCTGTGTGTGGTAGGGAAGAAGGAACTGCTGAGTGCTGTACCTTTATGATACATCATTATTGGCAGCTTTCCCATTCTTTTTATTTTGTCCCAGTTCTGCCTTTTCTCATGCAGTTGCTTTCAAAAAGTCAAGGAAATATATCGGGTGTTCTTGACTAGTAAAGCTCATTTCTTTTCCTGAATAGCTGCCTGGCTGTTGTGGTTAATTGGCTAAAAGTGAACAAATTGAGACTGAACTCTGGAAAGCCAGAGGTAATGCTGATTGGGAAGGGGGAGGTCTTGAAGGACATCATTCTCTTCACTTTTGATGGCGTTCAGCTGACCCTTGCTGACTCAGTTAAAAGCCTTGGGGCACACTGAATCCAGCTTTATTACTGGAGACACAAGCTAATATAACTGCAAAAAAAATGGTTTTTAGCCTGCAAGATGGCCCTTTACCTAGATCTGGCTGATATGGCTGCCTGGTTTTGTGCCACTATAACATGGAGAATAGACTACTGTAAGGCACTGTGCATTGGTCCCCCCTCAAACTCCATTTGTAAATTCCAGCTGGCGCAGAATGCTGCAGCTCAACTATTAGTGATAGCTCGATGGAGCATGCATACTACTATTCTGTAGATGCTCCACTGGCTGCCCATTTGTTTAGAGTATTGGCTATCACATACAACAGCTCTTCATGGCTTTGATCCCTTTTATCTGCAGGGCTGCTTCTTCCTCATGCTGCACCACAACAGCTTCTTAGGGTTGCCAGGTCCTACTGTCTTTCCAGAGGGGGATTTCTGGACCTTCCTGGGATCTTATGCCATGCGCGCAAAGCACGCTGGTACAGCAACAGGATCTGGAAGTGATATCATCACGCCACCTGCACTGCATGGCAATACTCTAGTTGTTGGGCAAATCTCTATGGTTTGAGCCCAAATTTTCCCAAAAGCTAGAGTGTCACTGTATGACATCAGTGGTGTGATAACATCATGTCTGTTTGACATTATTGTGCCATGTTTCAGGGCATTTGCAGGTGAGGTAGTAGGGAGGAACCCATAAAAGCAGGGGAACCCCCGCCCGAACTGAGGGGCTGGCACCCTTGTCGGCAGGCAGGTGGCAATCAGCAAATGGGCAAAGTCAACGACTGTCCATACACATGGTTTCTCAGGAGGTGCTACTGTTGACACAGGCGATGCTACTGATCCCTCACAGGCAGGGCCACACCTCCACAAAGCTTCTGGGTTGAGGGAGGCCATTGGGCATGCCCCCGGCCTGACTAGGGCCTTCAAAAGTCTTGGAATAGGAGGCCAAGGAAGACAGACCAGCTCCAGCTCCCAGTTCAGAAAGGATTAAAGCTAGGAGAGAGGAGGTGGATTAGGGTGGCACCCAACCCCTGTCCTTCTTTGTCTGAGACCAAGGGAAGGTCCACCAGCCAAATTAAGTCCTGGTACCTGACAGTTGGGGGTTAGGATTCCTACAAAGCTGACAATGCACATAAGTATCTGTTAGTTATCCACTAACTGATTTTATAATATTCAACCTTCAAATAAAACTGTCATATCAAAGGACTACATGTTTATGAAATAAGTTAATCAGGGCTCTGACTCAAAAACAGCCCTTTCAAATAAAGCGGAAATCCACCAATCAACTGATTTACAAACATTTACATCCTATTCCTCAACCAGCAAACAGGTTCCCACAGTAGTTAACAACAATTAAAATCACAATAAAACATTAACCAACATTACAGAGCACAAAACCCACTAAAATTCCTACACCAAGCAGTATTAAAACCAGAAATTAAGTAGCGGTGGGCAGTGAATCCAGGTCCTTCTTCCTTGATGAAATAGCCAACCCAATAGGACTATAGCTGCATTTAGAGGGATACATGGTACAGCCCTGGCTGTTGTATAAAAAGGGGGGGGGGTTATATACACAGCTCCTATTTATATGTACAATTCACCATCCATGCAGGACTCAGTATCAGTTCAACACTCACAATGCTCTAATTTGATAGAACATATCCAACTCTCCTAACCCAGATAAATGCTACAGCTTTATCAACAATACCCCGGAGAAGCTATGAATACAATAAAGAGTTACTATGCCAAATTTAAACTATTTAAATACCTTCCCAATTTGTGTCCCTAGAGAATCTTTGATTCTGTCTGCTTACTGCAAAAATTATGAAAGTCATTCCTCGTTTCATACATAATATTAAACTATTATGCATAGTTGTAAAACTTTCTATTAAGACCACTCAGGCAGAAGAATGTCTAAGTGGCAATTATAGGAGCCCTTATCATTGATTTGCCAGAATGTGGATTATTTTTACATTTTTTTGTTAGAAGCAAGAACAAATTCCCAAATAATAGGATTGGCATATCCAGCCAATATATACTGGTAAGACTCCTGTGTGTGCTCTGTGCATGCTTACTGAAACACTAGCCAAGTTTTATTGTTGGTTTGGTGCCATTAGACTCAAACTTTGTTCTGCTGCTTCAGACCAACACTGAATTTGAAACACTAGCCAGCATTTTAAAACATAGTTCCCATTTTGTTATTCTCTTTTACATGTTAGAGTTCTACTTTGCTCAATAAACCACGTGAAGAAAATCTAAAATACATACGAAATAACAGTGGATGGAGGTGACCATCCACTACTCTTTCCTTCCTGTGTGCCGTGAACCTATGGACAGAAGGATCCATCTGTTGATATCACTGTCTGGGCCTGGTGTTGGGGGTTCTGCTGCTCCACGCAGAGCTCTGCCCCCCACCCCTGACTTACAGCAGGGGGAGAGGCATGGCAGCAGGCTTCTAGGAGCTTGGCTTCCAGCATACCCACCGCGATGCTGTCCCCGACCTCGCCCAGGCTTCCCCGGACCCCGGAAGCCTGGGTGAGGTTGGGGTGGTACCAGGCATGCTCAGAGGCAGGCTCCAAGCACACTCGCTGCCACACCTCCCCCTGACCTCACTCAGGCTTTCTGAGTCTCAGTGCTTGGGTGCTCTGCTGACCCTTCTCAGCCTTCCTGCAGCCTGGAAAGACTGGGTAGGGTTGGGGTGCAACCATCTTCACATTCCCTGGGTCTGACACAGGGAATGCAAAAGCGGCCAGTGTGGTCCTCAGAGCCTGTGAGGCTCCGAGGAGCACACTGCACAGGTTCTGCTGGGAGGCGCCTGCACAGTGCACTGCACAGGCACCCCCACTTTCATGTTCCACAGGTCTGTAACAGACCCAGTTGGGGAAGGCAGGCTCCAAGGAGCACACACGCTGCACATGGGGAGAGGGGGTGCCTGACAGTGGCCCGTAGGTCAGGTGGTGCCTTAGGTGGCCACCTACTTGGCCTACTCCCACACACTGACCACGTCATTGTCCAACAATTATAGAACTTGAGATTCAGCAAAAATGAGCCCTCCTGCTTTTTGGTTTTGTGGGGTTGATTTGCAGAAAAATCCTTGTTGATACCTTAGGCTGACAGAGACCAAGCTGGCCCCACCTGCCCCTGCCCACTCCATGCTAGATCCCCTTTTCTCCCTGGGCCTCTCTCTTCTCGCATATGACAAGCAATGCAAACTAGTGAAGTTGTAGCAACCAACTCAGGCCTGTATAACCTCTGGCCCACCAAGCCAAATGCAACCCATCGCTACTGTTTTGTTGCCTGTGTGGTTCTTGGATTTGTTTTTATTTATATTGTTCTACAAAACCATCTAATCTGCTCTCTGCCTTTGGGTGGAATTGGAATTTTTTTTTTAAAAAAAACATCAGTAGCAGAAAGATGATCATTTTATTTTACCCTTCTAATAAATTTTTTATGCCATCAAAGCAAGAATGCTTACAACATACATATCTATTGAAAAAATGTAGCATGCTGGCAAGAACACTGAGAAGGATAAAAAAAAGACGGAAGGACTTACTTTGCTTTTGCTTCAGCATCCTCATATGCTTTGTTGGAAACATCATCCAGGCCCCCAATCAAATGTTTGAATGAGCTGTAAAATAAAAGCATGTTTTAAATAAAAGATCTTTATTTGCATAAATACTTAAAGGCTAAAAAAAAAAAATCCTTAATTAGCAACTGAAGGAAGAACTGTGCCTCAATGGAAGAACACTTGCTTGAGATGCAAGAAGTGCCAGGTTCAATCCCTGGCATTTACAATTAAAAGGATCAGGTCACAGGTGATGCAAAAGATCTCTATCGGATATTCTGGAGAGCTGCTAAGTGGACAGTACTGACGATGTACCAATGGTCTGACTCACTCACTATAAGACAATTTTGTATGCTTCCGAAAATATTGTGGGGAGCCAAATGGCATAAAGAACCAGCAACCAACTTCTATATCATTAATAACCAGTGGAAGATAGATAGCAATGATTAAATTGACAACTATACAAAAAGGCGTACAACTACAAAAAGGCTGGTTTTAAGGACAGCTCTTAAAGACAGAACAGAATTTTAGTGTTAAGTGAGGTATCGTCCTCAGGATAAATGTCTATGCTACAACCTCAGCATGAGCCAAAGCTATTGTTTCTACTTTCTTCATAATAGTGGCTCTTAAACTGTTTATAAGAAATTCACATTAACTTGCCTGCTTTATAAGAAACTCTGAATACTGGCTATCAAACCTGTGCATTCTGCAAAAGGACTTAAGGACTGCTCTAGGGCAAACAGTCAGTTCATAAATATCTCAACCATCCTCAGTGGATAGGGTTGCCTGGTCCTCTTGTCACTCTGGCGGGGGGATTGGGGGGGCATTCCAGAGTGGGTAGAGACATCACATGTGTCACCTGGAAGTGACATAATTGCATTGGCGACAGCAGGGGCAACACTCTGGTTTTAGGCAAAACTCTATGGTAAATTCATCTTCAAATGTAATGACATCACTTCCGAGTGACATCATCACATCACTGTTTAGGGGTAAGGAACCCCCCACTTGGACCTAGGGACTGGCAAGAGCTCTTATCACTCCTGTTAAGTTATACGAGTAGATGGTCCAAGGTCACTCAGTAAATTTTGTGTCCAAATAGGGATTTGAACATGGGCCTCTCAGATCTTAGGTGGAGACAAGCACTACACCATGCATGGTATGTTAACAAGGTCATTTATAGTCACTTATGCTATAGAGCTAGAGTTCCCAGCCTCCAGGTGATGGCTGGAAATCTCCTAGCATTATAATTTATCTCCAGCCAGCAGAGATCACTTCCCCTGGTGAAAATGGCTGCTTTGCAAGGTGGACTCTAGGCATTGTACCCCACTGAAGTCCCTCCCCTCCCCAAACCCCACCCTCCTCAGACTCCATCCTCAAAATCTCCAGGTATTTCCCACCTGAAGTTGGCAACCCTATTAGAGCAATCCCAACACTCCCTTGTAGCTATGCACTGCAAAGGAAGATCAGTCATGGTAGGAAAGTTGCCACGGCTGGTCTTTTTGCAGAGGAACCTCTGGGAGTTCCTGAGGAAAAGTTTCCTAGACTGAAAACCAATTTGCTATAACATCAAAACACGACTTGTGGAAGAACAGTGAACACATAGCTCAGACAGCAATAATAATCTATCTGGATCTGTCATCACTTTCCCTAGAGAAATCCAGGAAATATTTTGCCCACAAAGAAACCTGACTTGTCCCAGAATTAGAGATTTGATCTTAGAGTCTGAAAGACATTGCTTCATGATCAGTAATTCCACATAGGTATGTAATACTCATGCCCTAGGTACCCCTGATAATACCCCAGTTCTGTTCCAGTGGTAGCAATGTATGTTTAATTGGTATCTGGGAACAGCCCTTGAAAGAAAGGTCCTGTATCTTTGAGACTGCAAAAGCCAATTTCCTATTACAGCCCAATTCTTTCCCATAGCCATGTTCAGTTTTCACTAAGAATCCCTACCTTGATATGAGTTTTGTAGTCTTGCATTCTCTTCTCCCCCCCCCCCTCAAAAAAAAAAAACATCAGGAGGAAGCAGCAATTCAATAGGTTGTACCCATATTTATTTTAATGTAGCATCTCCCTATCTGATCTGTCCTGAGGAAAAAAGTGGTTTTGAACAAGTTGCTAGAAAGATGACATGACATGGTAAAAACTAGTTCACCCTGTACTGTGCCCAGATGGGCAGGAAAAAGACGCATACGCTCATGAGCCTGAGATTCATTGTGGTTGACAATTCTGTCTGGAATATCTCTACGAAGGCCAATCATTCTCTATTGCCAGTATAAAAACTACTTTCCTACTTAAAATCAGCATGAACCTGCATGATTCTAGGAAGGACTGAAAGGGATTGCAAACAAAGATCAAATCTGTTTCTGGGGTAACAAGGAAAGAATAGCAACAGTATTCTGGGCAACGGAAATACAGAAATCTATGATTCTATGATTCTCCTGTGCTAGGTGAACCAAAAATGCTTAGGTAAAATTGGTACACTATATGAAGAACATTGCCATGGACTGGATATCTTGGATGATTGCTTGCGAAAGCCTATTGCAAAGCAGGCCCAGGATATTAGATTATTTTTTTTCCTCTGGAGGCTTCTGCCTCATTTACTCATCAAAGCAAATAATGGATAAGTCTTCTGACATAATCAGAGTAGCTCATCTGGTATCATGGAGACCTTGCCCTAAGAGTCCCAGTACATTGCTGAGACAAGCAAAAGATGATTGCTAGAATGTTAACAGGATCAAATTTTATTTCTCATGTTTTTAATTAGTGAGACAGAGTGGAGAAGGGAATCGCTGGTTCTCACTGACTAAAATTGTATTTTGGTTGTAGTCTTGCTCACTCAAATCACCTTCTGGGAATGGGTTCTAGTACGAAAAGGGTACGTCTGTGCTCAAACTAGGAAGAAACCTCCCTCAAACAGTAAACATAGGCTTAATACCAAGACTCCCCTAGTTATCAGGCTTTGTGGGATACACAACAAGGAGGTGGCACAGACAGGCCTCAGATCCAGCAGGAGCTCACAGGACCACAGATCCTGAACCTTTCTGAGGCTTCCCTGTCTTCCTCCCCACCTACCTTGTCCACTGACTAGTAGGTGCAGCTGCATAACAATTCCTGGATTAGGAGAGCGGGCAGCTAGCCAGCCACCAGGAGTTTTGCCACACCCCAAGCAGCCCTCATTAACCCCTGGAGAAGCCTGTTCCACCCTTCTCCACTTCTTATATGATTTTGGGTGGCGGGTGGCTTGCTGGCCTTTTGACTGGGAGGGGGTGCCCCAAGGAGAACCCCAGGCAAGTGAGGCCTGCTTCAGCTGGCTGGATCTCTAGCCACCCAAGCAGGCCTCGCTCACCTGGGGCTCTCCTTTCTTGCATCAGGTTGTTTTTGGCTGTGGGGGGGCCAGCATATGCTAATGAGTTATGCTAATGAGCTCCACCACCTATTTTTCTACAAAACAACCCCTGGGCACAGACATTACTGCAGGCAGCATTCCAATTTAATCGACTGCTCACGTGTGCCATGTAACATTAGAGAAGGGGACTCATGGAGGATCCCTTATACTGAATCATTGGTTTATCCACTGTAGTTTGCTTTGAATGGCAGTGGCACTCCAAGGTTTTGCCTAAAACCTTTTGATGAGAGCAGCTGGAGATTCTAACTAGGAGCTTCTGCATGAAAAGCATGTGCTGTACTATGGCACTTCTCCAAGGATTTTTCTACCGTGATTTTTAAAACTACATTTTTAAACAACGCAGAGATGGAGACATATCATATCCCAAGAGACTCCTGTGCAGATGTAACAATGCTCATGTGAGTAGACCACTCACATCACAGTTATATCCACAGGTGAGCCAGCTGCAGTTACATTATTTCAGTTTTATGTATTTTGATAAGATTGAGTAAAACCACTTTGAATGCTGGAAAAACTGAAGAAAAAAAAATAAAGCAACATTCAGTACCAGCTTTGCATTAATTTTATTTCTAAACACCACTGACTCAGTCAGCCTGACTGATACGGGGTGCACTGTGTTGCTGAGTAGACAAAAGGCAGCCAATCTGCGTGAGCCTGAAGTAGAATGCTACTTCTTTAGAGAAGTAATGACTCCAGGAAACACATTACAACATACCATTTAGTTACGTGTATTTAATTCCCATTGGAGCTTGATGGAGCATTACCGTGTCTTTTATGTACTTTGCTAACTGCAAGCTGCTGGTACAGAAAAGCCCAGAAAGTCCCTCCACTGTAAAATTTCCTTTATCCTTAAAACATTAAATTATTTCACAAAAATCAATGAAAAGGATATAAGTGACAAGGCTGAAAAAGAAACACAAGACAACAAGATTCTTCTGGAGTATTAAGTATAAATTGTCTAAGATAACACAAAATTTTAGCAATCAATACTTTGTAAAGTAAAAAGGTAAAACATAAAGGACTTGTTTTCTCTATGTGATTTGTTAACACTGCATTCTACCATCACTTTTGGAATCTATGGGCACAACTCAATTTATGAATGTAGGGAAGGGAAGCTCTAAAGCAGGGGTGGCCAAACTGTGGCTCTTTCACACATGCTGTGTGGCTCTCAAAGCCCTCCCCCACTCCATTGGCTGGCTCGGAGAAGGCATTTCTCTCTTTAAATCACTTCTCCAAGCTAAGCCAGCTGGAGGCTTAGAGAATGCATTTAAAGTTAAAAGTTGCTTTCTTTCCACCTCTCTCTCAGTCCCTCCTTTCCCATCTATTTGCCTTCCTTCTGTCCATCCATCTTGCGGCTCTCAAACATGACATTCATATCTAGTAGCTCTCAAACATCTGACATTTATTCTTTGTGGCTCTCACATTAAGCAAATTAGGCCACCCATGCTCTAAAGGGAATTTCTAAAGGGAACTTGTTGCATCTTGGGCTTGTTCCTGCTGCAGTCCATGAGAATTCTAGTCCATGCTGGAAGGAAGGGTGGGGGGAATGCCACTCTCTTCCTCAGTGCTACATATGAGTGGTGGGATTCAAGCAATGGCTACCTGGATCCAACAACCAAAGTATGGTTGCTAGAAGTGGCATGCATTTTGGACAGCCCTGGGTGATGAGTTACTCCCAATAAGAGCAGAGGCAAAAACGTCCTTTGGTATGTCTGCCTACAACATGCTCTCTCACCGTGACAATGCTCCTGAGTAACTGCAAACTGGTTGCAGCCAGAGTCTTGTTGCAAACTAAGGAAGAGTAGGAAAAGGAAAGGTTCCCTGTGCAAGCACCAGTCGTTTCTGACTCGGGGGTGACGTTGCTTTCACAACGTTTTCACGGCAGACTTTTTATGGGATGGTTTGCCATTGCCTTCCCCAATCATCTACACTTTCCCCCCAGCAAGCTGGGTACTCATTTTACTGACCTCGGAAGGATGGAAGGCTGAGTCAACCTCGAGCGGGCTACCTGAAAACCCAGCTTCTGTCGGGGATTGAACTCAGGTCGTGAGCAGAGTTTAGGATTGCAGTACTGCAGCTTTAACACTCTGCGCCATGGGGCATGCAAATGCCAGGCCTGTATGTAGGCAAGTAGCTGTTATTTGGGGAGGAGTTAAGGTTGCAACTACCAGAAGACTGAATGGGGTAGACATTCATCATAACAGTATCCCACAACATCTTGACATCAATTTTGGCTGTGTAACCGGAAGTGACATCACTGTGTCACTGGGCAGTTTAACATTATCTGAAACTCTATGGTTTTACAATACAGTTTTGAGTGAATGCTAGAGCATCCTGCAGTGTGGCAATGCCATTTCCTTTTATGTAGCTAAAAAAGATACTAAGACATTATGAGATGCTGTTCTGGCTTCCACATTTCCCCCCAGCCATTTGCCAAAGTGAAGATAGGCAGCAAGGGAGTGGGACTTCTTCCACTCTCACCTAGTAAATAACCACTGCAGGTGGGGTATGATGGGTTTAAATCACTGCACGGGGCACAGCTTTGCTACTGGGGCAATGCAAGAGTGCACTGATTGCAGCTACTGCATGCTCACCTCCTTGGGATAATTTTCTATACTTACAGTGCAATCCAATGTAGTTACTCCAGTAGGCTTCCCAACCCTCCCGCTCTGGCGGGAGTCCCCTGGGTTTGCAGCCTCATCTCCCGGTCTTCAAGAAGTGGGAAGCGGGGGGTGGGGGGTGGAGGGGGGGGAACATACCTGTAGGCTTCATTATAGAGCTCCTGAGCCGTTTGTAAAATGTCTGCCCCTTTAAGGCTGGGCAGGGAGCAGGAAGGGCTTGGGAGAACAGCCCCGCCCTTTCTTTTGCTTTCACTTTCACAGCAAGAGTTCTCCGGAAGAAGATCTGGTAAGTGTGTATGTGTGTGTGAGAGGGAGGGGGCAGGGGATTCCCTGGTTTGGAGGCCCTCCCCCCTTTTAGAAAGCGTGGGGGGGGAGGGAAATGTCTACTGGGCATTCTATTATTCCCTATGGAGAACGATTCCCATAGGGAATAATAGGGAATTCATCCATTGGTATTGGGGGCTCTGGGGGGGCTATTTTTTGAGGTAGAGGCACCAAATTTTTAGTATAACATCTAGTGCCTCTCCCCAAAATAACCCCCAAGTTTCAAAACGATTGGACCAGAGGGTCCAATTCTATGAGCCCCAAAAGATGGTGCCCCTATACTTCATTATTTCCTATGGAAGAAAGGAATTTTAAAAGGTGTGCTGTCCCTTTAAATGTGATGGCCAGAACTCCCTTGGAGTTCAATTATGCTTGTCACATCCTTGTTCTTGGCTCCACCCCAATGTCTCCTGGCTCCACCCCCAAAGTCTCCTGGCTCCACCCCCAAAGTCCCCAGATTTTTCTTTAATTGGACTTGGCAACCCTATACTCCAGTCTGACCTCATTGGCATTAGTGGGCTTAGAATGGAGTACATTTAAACAGGATTACACTACTAACAGTACTATCCTAAACAGAGCTATACCCTTCTGTGCAGGGGTCGTTTTGCAGAAAAATAGGTGGTGGAGCTCTTTAGCATATGCCACCCCTCCCACCAGCCAAAAGCAACCCAATGCTAGAAAGGAGAGTCCCAGGTGATCAAGGCCTGCTTGGGCTGGCTAGAGATCCAGCCAGCCAAGCAGGCCTCACTCTCCTGGGGCTCTCCTGGGCTGCCCCCCCCCCATTCAAAAGGCCAGCAAGCCACCTGCCACCCAAAATCACATAAAAAGTGGAGAAAGGGTGTTAATCAGGGTTGCAGGGCTGCTGTGTGTGTGGCAAAGCTCCTGGTGACTGGCTGGATGCCTGCTCTCCTGATCCTGCAGCTGCACCTACTATTCAATGAAGAGAGTAGGTGGGAGGAGGAGTGGGGTCATCAGAAAGGTTCAGGATCTGTGCTCTTGGGAGCTCCTGCTGAATTCAAGGCCTTCTTCTATGGTTATTTAAGTCAATAGGCTTAGAATGGTGCAACTCTGCTTAGGATGGCACTGTCAAAGGTTGTGCATCTTGTGCCAGGAAAACAGGATCTTCTTCAATTTAGTAACTTTTTTTTTTTACTAATGCCGAATCAAAGCTCTGTACGAATGGGCATGTTTGATAAAAAAAAAACCCACTTCATTAAAAACAGTTGCTTCCAATTCGTTAAAACAGCAGGAACAGACATAATTCAAAGGGAGAAATTAAGAAATCACAGCACAAATTCCCTGTCCTCTTTCACAGAAGTAATACAATACTTTAAGTATTCCCAAGGTAATGAGATTTATGAGGTTATAATTTTATTCAATAACATGAACACTACTAAACTAAAACTTGTTTTCAAAACAGGTAATTCTAAAAGTTATAGAATGTTATTTAAAGGCTGAGAAATGACTTTGCGAATCCTGGTCACATTTCTGTATCAGCATAATTTGGATTATAGTAATGTGATCAGTAAACCAACTAGATAGCAAGTAAATGTTTCACTACATGGGTTCAAGATGAGTAGCTTTCCTCTGATTAGAAAGTCATTTGGGGGGGGGGGGACTTTAGGTATAAATTTAATGTTAATAAAAACACCACAAGGATAAAATGACTCATTCATAAAGTCTGTCAGCTCTGTGAACTACATGGAAGCTAATCCTAACTCTGAACAATGAAACCTGCCTCTTCTGCCTAAAGCTTTGGGAAAAATACCTTTCACAGCCTAGCATTTGTACCATGTGAGCACCAAGTTTTAGTCATCTGAAGTCCAAGAAACTGAGCAATGTATGAAAAGGAGACATGGGGAAAGAAGCAATGGGTCTATGTAAATTGCTGATCCAAATCCAAATGTTAGCAGGTACAAAAGAGCAAGAGGACCTACCTTCTGTAACGTCTTTGGCAGGTAGTGAAGTCTGTAGCCTCCAATGTAATACACATTTCTAGAACACCAGATCATGCTGAACTTCTAGGTCACTAACTTCTAAGCATGGCTGGTGGATGGTGAGGAAAGTGAGGTAGGCAGCTGCTTCGGATGCCACTTTGCCTACAGGGCACCTTCAGGCTCCCTCTTGCACCGCTCCGCCACTCTCGGCTTCCCAGATCACAGACCTGGGAAGCTGTGAGCGGCGGGACTGTGTGCCAGTGTGTGCTCCTCTCCTTAGAGGAGAGTGGCCCTGCTCTGAGGCTGCCTACTCTTGCAGGGGAGGCAGCCTCAGAGTGAAGCACACCAGCCCCACCACTGCTTTCACCCGCCCGGAACCCAGGCAGATGAAAGAGGCAGTGTGGCCTCACTCCTAGCTGCCTCCCCTGCAAGAGTGAGGCACAGCAGCCCTGCCATCCCTTTTACCTGCCCAGCACCCAGCACCTTTCACCTCCCAGCACCCCAGCAGACGAAGGACCCAGTGCAGCCCCTGCTTCTAGGTCACTAAGTTTTGCAATTGCAGATTTTGTTTCATTTCTGTCTTTTTATTCCTTTCTTTGGGACTTGGTAGTAGGTAGCATAAGGAGACTCAGGACTCAATCCTGACTTATCTGTAAACTGTTGCTGGGCAGTTGCAAAGGTCAATAAGAAATACCCATTTGAGAATAACTATCCCATTCTACTTTTACTATACACACACTTCTCTTATGTGTTGGAAAGCCAGTGCTACTCAAGTTCATTTTTTCTCCACCCCAATAAAACTGCTGTATGATATATCTCCACTATAACTGAATGGCATAATTGTATTAAAGATTTAAAGAGGAACATTAAGCCACCAGCAAATTCATACCTACAAAAAGCATGACAACAACTAATGGATCAAGCAATGCATTTGCATTCATTCCTGTTACCCACAGGAGATGGTGAAAGGATCTGTTTGGTCAGGTGATGATGCAGGCACTACACAGGAAAACTAATATTCTGATTTGTGAAAGATTTATTGCTATTTTTGGCATTCCCGGTGTCAGAATGACATATGTTTCTCCTGCAAGAACAAATCAGCTTTATGTCTTCTTTTCATCAAAGATATTGCCCATTGATCACCGACAGTATGGCCAGGCCATACCTGCCATTTAGAGGGACACCAGATACTTTTGCTATCCTCAGTGGGACATGCTAATCAATGGAAGTAATGCAAGCAGACCAAGAGCCAAGGCTCCTGATGGCTGCTTTAATTTTCTGCTATGTATTTTTATCCTGCTTTTCTCTTCAAAGCACCTTATAGCATGGTTCTCCCCTTCTTCATGTTACCCTCACAACAACCTTTTGAGGTAGGTTAAGCTGAGAGAAAGTGGCTGGTCAAAGGTCACCCAGTAAGCTTTCATGGAAGAGTGAGGATCTGAACCTGGGTTTCCAGGATCCTGGTTCAACACTCTGCTATCCAAAGCTGTGTTCTGCTCATCTTTTAACCTGATCCTATGAGGTACTGCTATATACCAAGCCATACTTGTATTTCAGCCCACTACAGACCTACATTTATGTGGGTCTGTACTGGTGTGCAAGTAGTCCAACACTGCAAGTTAAAGTTGTTTCACAAGAGTTTCACAAGAGTTGTTTCATCCTTCTGGGAAGGATGGAGGCTCAGTGGTAGAGCATTTGCTTGGGAAGCAGAAGGTCCCAGGTTCAATCCCCGGCATCTCCAAAAAAGGGTCCAGGCAAATAGGTGTGAAAAACCTCAGCTTGAGACCCTGGAGAGCCGCTGCCAGTCTGAGAAGACAATACTGACTTCGATGGACCAAAGGTCTGATTCAGTATAAGGCAGCTTCATATCTATCTATATCTAAGAGTAAAGGTAAAGGTAGTTCCCTGTGCAAGCACCAGTCATTTCCGACTCTGGGGTGACATCACATCACGACGTTTTCATGGCAGACTTTTTTACGGGGTGGTTTGCATTGCCTTCCCAAGTCAACGACACTTTCCCCCCTGCAAGCTGGGTACTCATTTTACTGACCCTGGAAGGATGGAAGGCTGAATCAACCTTGAGCCAGCTACCTGAACCCAGCTTCTGCCGGGATCAAAATCACGTCGTGAGCAGAGCTTAGGACTGCAGTACTGCAGCTTTATCACTCTGCGCCATGGGACTCCTATTCACAAGAATAGTTTCCCATAAACTGGAAGACAGCAGGTGAGCAAAGATAAAGCAGCCACTGCCTCATTGTGTGTTTGTGGGTGTGGGTTGGAAGAGATTTCTGTTTAGAAATCATTCCTGGGAAGATAATTCAGAGGCAGCCATGGAATCTCAGCACCCCTAGGTTGCCAATTCCATTCTGGGGGATCCTGGAGATTTGGGGATTGTGCTTGGGGAAGGAGGAGTTTGGAGAGCAGAGACAGCTCAGGAGGGATGGGATGCCAAAGAATCCACCCTCTGTAGCTATTATTTCCTCCAGCAGAAATGGTATCTGTAGTTTGGAAATCAGTTGTAATTCCAAGAGAGCTCCAGGCCACACTTAGAAGTCGGTCACCCTAACTCTCCCAGGTTTTCACCTATGTTTCTGTATTTCCTTGTGCTGAAATGCAAACTTGCTTCTAAAAACTCTCCTACATATACTAAACAACAATATGGCTTTGTACAGTAGGGCAGTCAAGCAAGCAGAAGAAAACAACATACCTGGCAGCCAGGGAAAAAAGGTGCTAGTGAGCTCATTGCCAGAAATTCAAGGGTCAAGACCTTCTCAACCCAAACCATTTACTAGCTGCTGCAGGAAGAGGGGTCACAGAAGCAGCCTGGAGTGCACTGGGTTTGTTGGGCTTTGCCTGCTTCCTTTTTCACTTTCAGATTTGCAACAACAAACATGTTTCAGCAAAGCAACAATGTATTTCTGATGCTCTGCTCCAAAGGAAACCAACCCTGAAAATGTTGCTCTAAATGTCCCACTGCTTGGGGGAACAGCAGCTAAAGAATTCCATTATTGTGATGCACTATCCTGCAGAGTCAAATAAATTCGTGTGATGATACCATAGTAAGTTGCAAAGAGAGAAGGAACTGTGATACTATAATTGAGTTCACTGCAAAATGAAATAGAGAAAAGGAGGTTCTGTTCTTGCTCCAGTGGGAACAAAAATGATATACAGATTAGGAATTTAAGAAAACATGATTATTGGCTTAAACTGTTGCTACATTTGTGCTCACGTTAATGGAAATTTTACAGATTAAAATGGAAATTAACTGAGATTTACATATCTGTTCACAGATTTACATATCTGTTCACAGATTTACATATCTGTTCACAGATTTACATATCTGTTCACAGAATAGTTTTTGCTCTTTCAGTTTTCCACATATGTGCAGGCATACCAATTAGACAGGCATAGACTATGGATGTGCAAAAAGAAAAAAAATAGTAAAATTCAGATTTGGGGTATTCGGGGGCAAAAATATTTGGGGGACCGAATATCCCCAAATATCAGATTCAGTTGCTGAATATGATTCAGAGATATTTGACTATTTCCAAATAGATGGCTCCATTATACCCCATGGGCTATTAAAGTCAATGGCAAAGCATTGGGTATAATGTATGAAGGCTGAGGGTGGGGGGGAAGGGATTTGAGGGAGAGGCACCAAATTTGCAAGGCATCTGTGGGAACCTCTTCCCCACAGAACCCCCAAGTTTCAAAAATATTGAACCAGGGAGTCCAAGTCTAGGGGCACCCAAAGAGGGCATCCCCATTGTTCCCTATAGGCCATTGAAGTCAATGGCAAAACATAGGGTATAATGTATGGGGGCTGGGGGGGAGAGGGTTTGAGGTAGAGGCGCCAAATTTGCAGTGTAGCTGGAGGAGCCTTTCCCCCCAGAGAACCCCCATGTTCCAAAAAACGTTGGACCAGAGGTTCCTATTCTATGGGACCCCAAATTGGTCGCCTCCATTCCTCATTGTTTCCTATGATGGGAAAAACAAACACAGGCAACAGATTCCCCTAGAGAATCTCTGCAGTGGAAAGTCAACTGTGGTGAGGATGCTTGTTTGCAGGGAGCATAACAGCGCTATGGGCCCAGCAGAACAAATGCCACTATGGCAGTGCCAGAACCTCCCCGCCCAAGACCTTAGTTCAAATAATAGAATGAACCTGGGGGGGGGGGCGCATTTACTTTCTGCAAGGACTGCAGCACAGAAACAGTACATCGAATACATTGGGGCTAAGCAGCAAAGTCCTTTGCCAACCTAATAGTGACCAGTTCAGTGGCACGATCCTACTAACTACTGCCCAGTAGCTGAACCCAGTGCCCTGTGGCCTGGGTATACCAAAAGATGAATGGACACAAATCTGAAATCAAGGTTCATAAAGCTGAGCAACCTCTTTTACTGCAACATCATTTCAGAAACAGACTAGAACAGGAGATTGCCGGGGGTCCGTTGTCCTGAGTTCTGTAATGAGTGTAAAGATTGCAATTCAGCAATATCCTGTTGCAATCTGTTTTTGAAATGACGTTGCAGTGAAACAGGTTGCTCAGCTTTGTGAATCTTGATTTCATATTTGTGTTCAGCATTTTCCGTCCCTTTGCAAGTAATCAGTAGTGAACACCCATCAAAGAATAACAACTGTCTAAGATTGTGAAGAGCTTTAGGAGCTTCCCTCATTCCACAGAACTCTGTGTACTGTAGCTATATAAGGATAGCTAGGGATACTGGACATTTTCAGATTCTTTCCAACTACAATGCTCAGGAATTTTTGGTGGGGGGGGGGACTATGACAAACTTGCATAAAACAAACACAGGCTTTCAGGCTGGAGTGGGGGGGCTGTGACAATTAAACAAAATTAATGGTGTTGGTGGGGAACAATGACAATTAAACTTGCATAAAACAAATACAGGCTTGCAGGCTGGATGGAACCAGAATGTGATATAGTACAGGAATGAAGTACTGGCACTCATTGGGCCAGATGTGGACCCTGAAACATTTCCCCCCCCCCCAAGCCCAGTAACCCTATCTGATGTTCTGAAGTTAAAAAAAAAGAGATTCCAGACTTTAATGGTTCATTTTCTTTTTTTAAAAAAATCTGTTTTATGTAGATGTAGAATAGATTATAATATTTTCTTATAATGCTGTGCCTAAACAGATGAGATCTATTCTCTGTGAAGGCACTATTGCTAGAAGATGTATTCATTAGCTGACCACTCCTAACCCTGAATGCAGATATGAAGAATAGCCTTAAGACAAGATTACTAAAGTTACCCATCCTGAATGTAACAAACACTTCAAAGCAAAAAACTCTTGATTTCTCTAGCAAGTCTTTTTTTTTTAAAGAGCTCTAGGAACTTCAGCACTTCTTATAGGCTGAAGTAGAAAAATATATATGTTGGCAGTGACCTCTCTGTCATGTGGAGAGCTAAGATTCTATAATCGCCCACTGTTGACTTAAACCTTTAAAGAGCTTGAGGGGAAAAATGATTTATAGAAAGCAGTGAAATGAAGCCACATTTGAATTCTAAATCTATGAAGACCATGTTATAGTGATAAAAATTTGTTTGGTATTCCAACTATCAGTGAATTTAAGCATTCAGACTGAAGAGACTATAAACGTGACAGGAGTAAATGCTATTGAAAGTAGATGGAATAAGTAAGCCAATAAAAAAAACTGAGTCAGAGCATCTGGCAAAGCAGTCTTGTAATGATGTAAAACTAGTTGGCATATCCATTAACACAATGATAGATTCTCCCTTTGATTTGACAGGATGTCGTATAAAATGTAACATCTCTTCAATGAGTCTGTGCCATAAATTTGACTGCATTTGCGAAAATCTTATGCCATTAACCACCATGATATTTTAGGTAGAAACAGCCAGCTTGCTTCCCCTGAGAGCAGACAGGATGAGAGGGTGAGGGAAATTGGGGTATCAGCACCTACAACTTCAGAACACAGAGTTACAGAAAAACCTTCAACAGTCTCTCTCTGTCACTGAGAGCAGCATTGGATGTTATGGTGAGTGTCTGATCCTGCTTACCACACTTCCACTATAATGTCTAAAAAAGAAACGGTGTCAAGGGAATGTACAATTTCTGGGTGTGAAAATGGTTCACACATTCTCTCCACTTAGCTTTTCACTTTGGACTTTCCATTGGTAAAAGCACCTGTAAAGCCTCTGGCCATAATATCTAATACAATTTCACAGGGAAGTTGTTGATAGTGTGGTGTGATAGCTGAAGTAATACCTAGCAGAATCAAGTTTGAATTTCCACTCTGTTATGGAAGCTTGCTAGATGACCTTGGGCCAGTTGCAAAATCTCAGCCTAATCTATCTTCACAGCATTCTTGTATGCATAAACTGAAATGGAGAACATGTTGTAAACCACTCTGGATCCCCATTGGGAGCAAAGAAGTTTACTAATGAAGTAAATAAAAATGAAGAAACACTGTAATGCCTGTACCTCCTGCCATTCTAGAAATACACTGCAAAAACCTGACTCGAAAGCAGCAATTATTATTAATTCCCCCTGATTTTACGGCCTCTGCTATCATAAAGACCCAAGGAAAACTATCTGCACTTGAAAAAGCATGAGAATTGTAATGTAAAGCTTGCCTTAACTTCTATACATTGTTAAGCAGGAAACATACAGGCAGATGATCACCCAATACTAGTTTATCTCAGCAAATCCTGGTTACAGAGCATTCTTGTTTTCTTTAAAAGCTGGTTGCTATCCCAGCCTGTGTGTTTCAGTGCAACTCTGTTAACAGGGTCACAAATTCATGCCTCCTTTTCTCTGACATCAGTCCTTTCCTCATACCAAATTAGAAGACATCTCAATTAAATGGAACCACACACATAGAACTTCCAAGAATCCATCCCCCACCAATTCTCACCCAAATTCTATCCCACTGTGGGCAACAATATTATACTTCTACTGCTGCAACTTGTCTTATATGCAGTGGCTTCCTTTATTGAGGGCTGACACATTTCCTAGACCCTGCTGGCAGTAGCAAAGGTCACAGGAATGAGGCACACACCTTCCAGACCTGTGTCCTTGCCATTGGGCTGCCTGTGGAAGTTGCAGCCATGGATTCTGCTGGTGATGGTACAAGTAACAGGCATGAGTGGCCCAAGGTATTTAGCAACCTTAGACATCTTCCTCTCATTCCTGCTGGCTCAGGTGGGCTACAGAAGCAGAGTGGTTTCCAAGCAGGTTTTTCTGTAGCCAGGATGAGTGTGGAAACTGGGCAGGATTAAGCCAGGCTACTGTATCTGTATGTAACAAGAAACCACCATTGAGACTAACTCGGGTTAATAAACCAACCACACCCTGACTTCAGATCCTGGTCTGAGAGGCCCAAACTAATCATAATTGGTATAAAGGGCCACAGTCACATGAACAATTAACTGTGAATAGTTTAATTAAACCATAGATTTGCATTATGTCTGCACTTAGCCATTCTTTAACATGTGACTGCTCACAAATGAGGCTCCATGCACATATGCACACTTTGTCTTTGTTTTCAGCTCAATAATGGGCTTCAGAGATGTGTCAGCTGGTACAGCTTTCCAAACTCTTGCTTTTCTCCTATTCTTGTTTACTTGGCAAGTGTCTTTCCCCCTTTTTCTTTTCCTTTCTTTCCTTGGTTGCAACAGGTCTCCCCATTACTTTAGCAGATCACGTGGATTGCTGGAGACACCCCATTGACAGATAAACATTCTGGCTCAGTATACTTTCACTTCTCAGAATGCATCACTGATATTCTGTCGGCACTGATGAGACTTTTCTGCTTTGAAAAGAAACCAGACCAACAGGTTCATCTAAACTAAAACAGAGTGAATGTTGACAATTGTTGATAGATCCATTACTATCAGGGCTTTTTATTTCTGGAAAAAGGAGCCAAACTCTCAAGAGGGAAATGAAGAAGAAACCATGGGTGCCCCCACATTAACTTAAAAACATTTTTTTTTTGAGAATTTTGTTTCCATGAAGATGTTTCAGAACTCTGTTCCCCCAGAAAAAAAAAGTCTTGATTACTATTACATTTTGTCTGCTGCCCTGTGTATGTGTTATGTCCTACAAGACATTTCTGATTTATGGCAACCCTATGAATTAATGACTTACAAAACAGCCTTGATCATGTCTTGCAAGCTGAAGACCATGGCTTCCTTTATTGAGTCAATCCATCTCACATTAGGTCTTCCCTTTGTCCTGCTGCCTTCAACTTTTCTAGCATTATTGTTTCCTACAGTGAGCTTTGTCTCCTCATGATGCAATCAAAGCACAATAGCCTTAGCTTAGAGATTTTAGCTTCTAGGGAAAATTCAGGCTCAATTTAATATAGAAGCCATTTATTTGTCTTTCTGATGGCCCATCATATCTGTAAAACTCTCCTCCAGCGCCACAAATTAAATGAATCAATTTTCTTCCTGTCAGCTTTGTGCATTGTCCAACTTTCACATCCATACATAATAATGGGAAATACCATAGCATGAATTATTTTGATCTTAGTCAGCAATGACACACAGTAATACATACTAATGGGAAATAACATAGTATGAATTATTTTGATCTTGGTCTGCAGTGACACTTCCTTACACTTAAGGATCTTTTCTAGTTCCTTCATGGCTGCTCTTCCAAGTCTCAACGTTCTGATTTCTTGGTATCAATCCCCCTTTTGGTTGATGATTGAGCCAAGGAACAGAACGCCTTTAACTATTTCAATTTCTTCTTTATGAACTTTAAAGTTGTGCAATTCCTCGGTAGTCATTATTTTTTTCTTCTTCTTGATTTTCGGCTATAATCCTGCTTTAGCAGTTTTCTTTTTAAGCTTCATTAACAGTTGTTTCAGGTCTTCACTATTTTCTGCCAATATTGTGATATCAACTGCATATCTCAAATGCCTAAAGTTCCTTCCATCAATTTGCACCACACCATCTAAATCTAATCCAGTTTAATTCCTATCCTGTCACAAACATCTGTTGCTAACATGAGGTGGTTTCTGTTCACCAAGTTTTGTGCTACCATCCTTATCCTTAAATTTCTTAATATTGATTAACTATGGGTCTCTGTGACAAAACAGGCCCTTCTTTGCACCAGAAGAAACTTCAGTTGTAACTTCCAGGTCTATGCTGAAGTGTGAAGGGGGTCATGGTTTAGTGGCAGTATATTTGTCTTGCATGTAAAAGATCCCAGCATCTCCAGTAAAAGTATCAGGTGTGAAAGATTTCATTACCTAAATCCCCAGACAGAATCAGCATTGCTGCCAGGTGGCCACTGAGGATTTTAAACAGAGGTTTTAAAGCATATGACCACAATGCTGATTCTATGAACTTAGGCAGTTCATGTGAAGGAAGGCAGGAAGGGTTTCATCAGTGCTTAGTTCTTGTGGCCCTTTCTTACATGCCCAGGGAATGCTGTTCACCACTTTGGGGTCAGGCAGCAATTTTTCTCTGGGCCAGTTTGGCCAGGGATCCTGGAGGTTTTGGGGTGCTTTTTTTTGTCATCTTCTGGGCATGCAGCAGGTATCACTGGGGGTGTGGGGCAAAAATATTTGTGAATTTCCTGCATTGTGCAGGGGTTGGGTTAGATGACTCTGGAGATCTCTTTAAACTCTATGATTCTATGAACTTCTACCAGTGCGGAGTGGTTAAAGTTTGGCAAAGTCACAAGCAATTAAAAGGTAAACATCCCTCTGCTAATTGTGTCTACAGCATAACCAAGGTGTCTGTTAATGTCAACACAAAGATACAATTGAGAGATCTGCTTGGCTAGCTCTGGAACAGGAAAGTTTTGAACTCAGAGGTCTTTCAAAAGCAAGCTGCTATGTGCCAGGGGATTACTGTTTGAGAAAGAAGAAGTGGAGCTTGGTGGAACATGAAAACATCCTCTAAACCTAAACTGGGTTCACTGAATCACAGTTAAACCTAAAATGCTTTTTTATGCAGACTGTGGTCTTCATTTGTCCATATACTGCATTTACAAAAACCTTTTCAAGCTATTAAAACCACCAGATAGTAGTCATGCTTGGACTTGAAAAAAAGAAACTATCATTGGTCCTTCAGAGTCAGCATTGTCTACTCAGACCAAAGGCCAGGGTCTCAAGGAGAGGCCTTTCACATCATCTCCTACCTGATCTTTGTACTTGCAAATGCCAGGCATTGAACCTTGGACATTCTGTATACCAAGCAAAAGTACTAACACTAAGCCATGACCATTCCCCATGCACAATACTAATTGTTTTGAACCTCCATAAACTTTTTTTTTTTAAAGACAGAAGTCTTGTTCAGAATCTCTAACATTTTCTATTTGGAACCACTTTAACAACATCTAGAATACACATTTGCCCTCCTGCTTATATTGGAAATAACAACTTATTATACATCACAGTTTAGTAGTAAATGAAAAATATAGTTGTGTATTAAACATTGATGGAACAGAATAATGTGAAATTAAAAGAAGCCCCTTGCTCCTTTCTACTTTTCAAAGAAAGACAGCTTCAAACCATGGTGACTATTGCTCCTAATCAAATTCTTACTGTCAAATTGTCCACAGTACATGCGTTGCCCAAAGTAACAGGGACAAAAAGCAATCCTAAATGGGCTGAGGAAGCCCAGCTAAACCTGCAATCCACCGTACTGTAGAAGAAAGGTTAGTTGAGGTCAATGTAAGTTCCCTATAAGTAGGATTTTGGATGGAACTGCAAGGTTTGCAGATGCAACCCTGTATCTGGTTGGGCCATAATACTCAAGAGTTGATGTGGAAGTCATCTCTTTTGAAGTGGGAGATATTTGTGTTCTAAAAATACCCACAGAATGACTTTATTCTAGGGAAATGTGTCTGCTGTCAGACCCCATTATAGACTCTGGGAGCTTGGCAAGTAAAAGCTGTGCCTTATAAAACTGATCATATGAATACAAAATTGAAGCTTAAGAATTCATTTCTCTCCTTCCAGAGGGCTCCCGGTCCATTCAATTCTTCATGATCTGATTTGTTCACTCAACACAGGCCATGCTATTATACATTATTGTGGCTGCTTTTCTAATGAAATAATTGGCCTGTTAATTTCTGTCAACCTTGGTTGTTTTGGAATTTGCTGATTAATATAATCAACACAAGGTCCTGCGTTCCCTCGCGCAGACCCAAAGGGCATTTTTCTTGAGGGGAGGCCTACAATTTTCATCAGTTCCCTCCACAAAAAAAGCAGCTCAATGAACCTCACAACCTACAACCTCCTGAGTAGACCAGGAGCAAAATATTGGTCTACAGAAGGAAGGCGGAATCAGTAGAAATCAATGCCACCTCTTTCAAAAACTGAAGTGCCTTTAAGGCTTTGGAAATGCATGGATGGATGGTGGTTAATGTTTTTTAAAAGCTGATGATAGGAACGTTTCCACTGGCCCTTCCTGAATCCAGCTGCTAGAGTCTAGCAGGTAGGGTTTTTCCCCCTTCATCTTTTAGCTCAGAAGAGAATCCCAAATTCTCCTGCAAAACTGACACAGTGCTACAGAACAGGTCTGCTTCTTGGAAGAAAAAAGAAAGAAATCCCAACCATGTGCACATCACAGCCAAAAGAATTAAGAATATTAAGGATGCTTTCACATATGCAACTGTCAACTTTTTTGTGCCTATATAATTTTGTGATAGGAATATAACACTGACAATGTAACCTACATCATAAAAGGAAAGTATGCTGCTCATTCAGATTGGTAATTGAGAAATACCTATCTTATGCACTCTATTTAAGTCAATATAGTTTAGTGGTTAGAATGTCAGGCTAGGACTGGGAGTATCTAGATTTAGCTCTACACCGTGCCCATGAGGCTTACAAAGTAACCAAGAGCCAGTATCACTATGGTCTAACTTATCTCAGTGGGTTGTTGTGAAGATAAAATGGAAAAGGGCAGAACCTTGTATTTCACCTTGAACTTTTGGAGGAAGAGTGAGATAAAAATGTGACAGATAGAAAGATAAATAATTTGGGAGAGGATCCAAAATTATTTAAACCTCAGGTTTCAAAACTTGCTTAAGTGTCACTGACTAGGGCTCTGACTCCTTCTTTGCCAGCTGGAGAAGCAGAAGACTCTTGATAAGGAGAGGCGGTCCTGACACTATGCTACAAGGAAGCATCTAGGATGTCTCTATTTTGTGCCTAGGAGACTGTGTCAGCTCTCCTGACCTGAGATACAGTTCTGTCTTCCTCTGCATGCTCAGACTCCAAACCCTGCACCTCAGAGCCTACAAAAGCCCCTGAAGTCTCTCCCAACTGATCACTGATGCCTATAAGGACATCCCAATCCAATCAGAGCAGTCACTGCCATACCCAAGCATTACATCCATAAGACTTGATAGCCTGTTCCTAAAAAGGTGTAGCTTGCATCTCTAGCTCCTTGCAGGAGTATTTAAGGCCCCACTCCACCCTTCAGCCTTTCCTAGAGCAACATCTGAGCTATCTGAACTATTAGGACCTTCCCAAGTGACTCCTGATGTTGACTTTGGGAAGTCACAATTGATCAGGACAATAAATTGAAATCAATGGAATTTTGAGGATTAAGATGCTTATTATTAATCTTCTCTTGACAGCATGCAAAGCTCCCAGCCCAGAGTTCCTCTGGCAATTGGCTTCCTCAGTCGCTTCAGTAGGAAGGTAGCTGATTGGGTACACCCCACTTTTTCCTCTGCTGAACTTCCCTTCCCTAGAAGTTACAGGGAACCTTTATGAACATATTCAAGTGCTACTCACAAGATTATGTCCATGGATTGAGTATGGAGTAAGCATATAGAGTAAGCAAGATATAAATAGCCAAAAAGCCTGCATCCCTAATGTGCAGCTTGAATAATCTGTGAGGACCCATCTTGAAAGTATTGATGTAAACTATTAACAGAGGCATGTACTTTTTTATAAAGCCTAATAGTTTTCCACTAATCTAAAACAACTTTCTCCACTTAGCTTTCTGCACGTAATTAACTGAAAGGTAGAAACAGGTAGGCCAACAACAAAATCAAATTCTCCAGGGTCACAATGCGACTAAGTACATATCTGGATATAAATAGCGTAAACTGAGTCACACTCAGCTGCACAACACTGCTGAAATTCTCTGGTATGCTGTGGATGAGCTGCAAGACTTCAGAGTTCTATTTGCACCTCTCACTACTTTCAAGGGCACTGTCAGCAGCAAAAGAAAAACATATTAAGTGGCTGCCACAAAAATCATAAATAATTACTTGATGATTAAAGGCTAATTTTTGGATTAATTCCACCCATTTATTTTAATTATGATTAAGCTCCAATGACAAAATGTTTGTACAGGATCGTTCAGATAAAATATGAGTAATCATTTAGTGGGTTTTCCTCACTGAATATCTGCCGAAAGTGTCTAATTGGGTTCATTAATTTCCATCTTCCCCTATGGATTGGTAACAGCGCAATGGTTATTTTATGTAACATGAAACCTTTCTTGCAAATGTGTCACAGAAGTGACTTAGCTGACATTCTTACATCCTCCATCTGCTTCTATTGGACATAACCCCAGTGAAATTTCAATGGGTCATAAATTTAAAATGGACTACATATTTCCTTGGAACTGGGATTTTCTTACCATTCAATAACGCATTGTAAAATTTCTCATTGTTTGGAACTTTTCAACCTTCCGAATTTGTGGTCATGACTAAACTCAGAAGGACATCTGGAATACCTAATCAATTTTTCCCCTAACTGGTGCCCACTTTATACTCCATGTATTCTCCTACTATACTAAAGTCAACTACTCTTTAGTGCTTCATCCTTTTGTGTGCGTGTTTTTTTTAAACCATGATTCAAGCCAGTTATAAGAGTAGAAGGAAACATAGTACATCCAAGCAATGTTCCCTCTAAGCTGCAGAGTCTTGTGAACAAAAATTCTGTTTTGTGAGCTACTGGCATCAAAGTTGTGAGCTACTGCATGGATTAGTTTGCTCTGGGGCCATTTTTCCTAAGCTAAGACAAAAATGTGTGAGCCAGAGGCTAAGGATCTGTGAGCTAGCTCACGCTAACTCAGCTTACAGGGAACACTGCATCCAAGTTGTTGGGGGTGCAGATGACCCCAACACACTGAAATTTCACAATAAATGCTCATGCAGCTAATATTCTCTGTGGTGTGTAGGGGTTATTCTTGCTGGACGGAACTGCCCTCAGGTCACAGCCAACTTATAGCAGCCCCATAGGGTTTTCATGGCAACAGATGAACAGAGGTGGATTGCCATTGTCTACCTCTGCTTAGCAACCCTGGCTTTCCTTGGTGGTCTCCCATCCAAATACTGACCAGGAATAACCCTGCTTAGCTTCTGAGATGTGATGAGATCAAGCTAGCCTGGACCATCCAGATCCAGGCAGGATTTAGTCTAACGTACCTACATTTCACTACACCCTTCAGCCCTGCCCTTGCTTCCAACTAGAAGAGGACATTTACTAATGTGTATCCCAAGCATGCACTCAGAGGTCCTTCCATACATGTCTTGTAGAGAGAAGGAAATTAGCTGTTGTAGTCTCACTCTAATACACATGACTACACTATAGTGTTGACCTGACAGCTGATGTAAAGAGGTGGTAGTCTGCTTCGGCAGGGGAGGGCGGGGTACAAATAAAATTTATTATTATTATTATTATTATTATTATTAGTCACTCAGAAATGCTGTTTAGAAATGGAGGCATGCACACCTCCAGGGGCTTTGGAATGGAAGGAAAAGAATGTATCAGAAGTCGGAGATCACAAACGGAATTGCATTGGGGATAATTTCATATCCTAGATGTTACATATAAACCATAATCCTGACATAAATTGGAGTTTGTGGTGGAGAAGTCTTTCTCTGCCCTGCTGGTCTGGTTCCACCCCACCCTCCTGGGTTTACTCAACTCCAGGAGGAGATTTTCTCTCTCTTTCTGTTTAACCCCTGCGACTACCTGACTAGGAATGCCAGCTCTACTTACTCAGTTGGCAGGGGATGGGAGAGAGCCTTCTAGGAGTGGGGGGTGGGTGGGAGGGTGTGACTGCACATGATGCTATTGGTGTGCTGACATCACATGGAAGTGATGCCATCATTCTGATATGTTGCATGGCAGTGCTCTAGCACTTTGGCCAAAACTCTATGGTTACCATATCAACTTGTGAAGGAGCAGTTTGGGGGTAAGGCTTCCCCCACCAGCCAGCTGGCTGGTAGCTGATTGGAGCCTCCAAAATTGGAGGAGCCCCTGCCTGGACCTGGGATCTGGCAGCCCTACACCTGACCTTTCTCCACTGGGAAGGTCAGGACTTTCAGCTTCCCTTTTAGGTTGTAAGGCCTTGCTTTTGTGTCTCCTGCTACCCAGAGTCTGGTTACCACCAGGACAGCTTGTTGCCTTCCGAACCACCAGGAGAGTAGCCACTTACCAAATGACCTCCCTATCCTTCCTCCTGGCTCCCCTTTTAAAATAGAATTTCCAAGATGGAGGACAGAGAATCACAAGTTTTAAGGCATTTATTAAAAAGAAAATGTTTACAGACACACTCTTACCACAGCACCAGATTGAGCAAGGGATTCAAAAGAAAAGGGTAACACACAATTTCTCTGTCCCTCTCTGTATACATGCCCTGTCAGCTGTTAAATATAAGGCAGGCTCCTTAGCTTAGAGAGTTACCAAAAAGTTACCAGATGTTCTACAGAGTTACCATTACCTTGAAGCCTTCTTCAGGTGTGCAGGCCAGCACATAATAATAATAATAATAATAAATTTATTCTTATATCCCGCCCTCCCCCACCAAAGCGGGCTCAGGGTGGCTCACATGACATGGTTTACACCATGATTACACTAAAATCCATCAATACATTAAAACAATTAAAATAGTTAGATACAATTCAGATTAAGTTAATTAACAATTAAAATTTATCAAATATAAGTGAAGTGAAGTGAAGTGAAGTGAAGTGAAGTGAAGTGAAGTGAAGTGGTAACGGCCGCCACCTCCAGCTCTCAGTTTTTTTTTTTTTTTAAAGACCTTCCTTTTTGCTTCCAGGACTTTTAGCATCTATCTTTTCCTCACCCACTGACCAGGTCAAGACTGGGTCAAAGAAGCTTTTCCTGATGTCTCCAAAAGAATCTTCCTAAAGTCCTTCTAATACTTAACACCTCCAAATCTCTGTTCCTTGCTGAGGGGGAGGACATGAGCTTGACCATCCCATTGTCTCTCACTAGATTACTTAGCATCTAAAAATGGTGGCTGAGGCTTGAGACTGGAAAGCAACTGAACTATCTTCCCTCCCCCAACCTGTCCTCTGCCCAGAGAGAGAGAGAAAAAAACTTTTAAAATGCAAAGTGAAGGTTTTGCTCAGTTCCAACCTCTCCCACCCCCCCAAAAACGTATTTTTTTACAGAGTCATTCCAAAATACATCCCACTTTTAAACAGTGACATAATTGAGGACTATTTGACTGCAATACAAATGTTAAAAGGTTAAACAATGTCAGCTCCTAATGGATAACTGAACATCAGTATCAGACCATTTGTATCATATGCTAAAAAATGGTTTACTTACTCTCTGTCGATGACAAGACACGTTACAGCTTCAGCAGCAATTACATTGGCTGTCCTGACATCTTCCCTGAAGGAGCAATAACATATATTTTAGACAGAACATTCCACTAATTGTCTCAACCATGCTATAAAAACACTTGAGTATTGACGCACCTTGCAAATGAGAATGATCTTTTAGTAATTTATTACATTTTAGAACATAGGCAATAATGTGATTTTTTTTTTATCCTGCAGCTCTGCAAAAATAAAAAATGTTCACAAAACAGCATTTACATACAAAGTTGTTTTCTCAACAACTAGGTTGCTCAGTCATTTAGGTCCCCCCCACACACAAAAATAATTTTTCCTGATTTTTGGTGTGTGTTATTTTCTGATTCGGCTTGGCAGAAGCAGGCAACTTATTTAGTGTTCTGGGCTACATCAGAAGCATGAATACTTAGCTGAGTGCCAATAACGTAATTTTGATGCAATTTTAACATGAACATAGCAGGTAACGAGCAGGTTGGTGGAAAGGTTGTGGGCTATATGAAGACAGCAGGCCTGTCTATTGAGGTGCAGCTCTACTCTGTTCAGGGTTGAAATGAGGATATGTTTTAATGTGTTAGAGTGGAACACAGGTATGCTGAACTATCCTTCTCTAAACTATCTCCCTACCCATAACTTTTGCCCTTCATTCCTTACCCTCTGACCAAGGTCTTATTGCCCAATTCACTGATTTGCCACTGGATAGAACACCAGACTGTGGAGGTAAGAGTGACCGATGGGATTTAAACATGGGGTTTCTCTGTCTTTTTTTTTTTTGCTACTGTTATTCCAAAAATATTGTTCTCAGATTTGAGAAGTATATAGTTCTTTTATGAATCATGAAATAGCAAGAGATTTATATTTTTTCCAAAATGTATACAGTTTTATTCTGTGTAGAACTCCACACTAACATCAATCAAATGCTGCTTGAAATTCAATTTGCAACATTTCTCTAAAGATACATCCAAACCTAAGTGATGACAGCCTCCTAGCTGGCTTAAGGAATCATTTGAGGATCCTGCAGATAAAAATCATAACATCGGTTGGGCATGTGATTGTCATTGAAGTCAATGGTATTAGAAGGGTGCATCTGCTTACAACAGCACTTTTGAACTTAACCCTTAAAACGAAAGATTTCTGGAGACCACTGGATTGCTTAGGTCAGTTGGTGAACAAGAATGCCTCCATCCCCACAGGGGTGGGCTGTCTTTCACTGTAGATTCCCATCCACTCTAATAATTCCCATAGGCTATAATGGAAAATAGAAAAACATCCAAAATTTCTCCCCATGAGAAGTATACCTTTCAGTATGATATGAAAAATACTTCTTACTCAACCCTAAACCTAACCCCAACTTTAACCAGAACTTAACTGTGACACGAATTGTAACCCTAAACCTAACTCTTACCCTATTGGTCGATTCACTGTAATGATTCTCATACGCTAAAATGCAAAGTGGAAAAAAATGCATAATTCTTCCCCATCAATGGTATACCTTTCAGTATGATATGAAAGATATGTCTTACCTAAACCCTAAATTTAATCCGAACTTAACTGCGACTTGAACCGTAACCCTAACCATAACTCTAACCCTATGGGCCCATTCACTGTAATGATTTTCATGAGCAGCCATAGGCTTCCTGTGAGCCGAGTGACCGAAGCAATTGAAAGGTCTCCAAAATAAACCTTCAGAGTTACGGAACCCTTCAAACAACAGATTTTTGGAGACCGCTGGATTGTTTCAGTCCCTCGGCGCACAGGAGGGCCTCCATCCCCAAAGGAGTGGGCTACCTTTCCCGGCAGTGCCAAAAGCTTGCTCAGCAGGGGATTCCAACGTTCTCCTGAAATCAAACGTTTTAAGGGTTAAGTAACCCTTCAGGTGGGTTGCCTTTTACTGTAGATTCTCATTCACTGTAATGGTTTCCTTAGGCGATAATGGAAAATAGAAAAACTTCCAAAATTTCTCCTCATCAAGAGAATAACTTTCAGTATGATATGTAGGATACTTATTACCAGGGTTCATTTTGTATAAAAAAAGGTGGTGGAGCTCATCCAGGGATTGTTATGCAGCTGCACATACCATTTAATGGACAAGGAGGTGGAACTTTCAGAAGGAGGAGGAGGAACTCTCAGAAAGGTTCAGGAGCTGTGCTCCTGTGAGCTCCCACTGAATCTGAGGCCTGTTTCTTACCCAACCTTAAACCTAACCCTAACTTTAACCCCAACCTAACTGTGACTCAACCCATAATCCTAACCCTAACCCTATGTGCCCATTCACTGTAATGATTCCCATGAGCAACAATGGACTTCCTGCGAGCCGAGTGACAGAACCAATCGAAAGATCTCTAAAATAACCCTACAGAGTTAGTTAACCCTTTAAACAACAGATTTTTGGAAACTGCTGCATTGCTTCAGCCCCTTGGCGCACAGGAGGGCCTCCATCCTCAAAGGAGTGGGCTACCTTTTCCAGCAGTGCCAAAAGCTTGCTCAGCAGGGGATTCCAACATTCTCCTGAAATCAAACATTTTAAGGGTTATGTAACCCTTCAGGGTTACATAACCCTTAAAACGTCTGATTTTTGGAGACCGTTGGATTGCTTCGGTCCGTCGACACACGGGAGTGCCTCCATCCCTGCTGAGGTGGGCTGCCTTTCACCGTAGATTCTCATTCACTGTAATGATTTCTATAGACTATAAAGGAAAATAGAAAAACATCCAAAATTTCTCCCCCTCAAGAGAATACCTTTTAGTATGATATGAAAGATACTTCTTACACAACCCTAAACCTAACCATAACTTTAACCCCAACCTAACTGTGACTCGAATCATAACTCTAACCCTATCGGTCCATTCACTGTAATGATTCCCATATGCTAAAATGGAGCGTGAAAAAATATGCATAATTCTTTCCCATCAACAGTATGTCTTTCAGTATGATATGAAAGATACATCTTCCCAATCCCTAAACTTTACCGTAACTTTAATCTGAACCTAACTGTTATTAGAACCATAACCCTAACTCTAACGCTATGGGCCAATTCACTGTAATGATTTCCATGAGCAAGAATGGGCTTCATGTGAGCTGAGTGACAGAAGCAATAGAAAGGACTCCAAAATAACTCTTCAGGGTTACTTAACCTTTCAAACAACAGATTTTTGGAGACCACTGGATTGCTTCAGTTCCTCGGTGAACAGGAGGGCCTCCATCACCAAAGGAGTGGGCTACCTTTCCCGGCAGTGCCAAAAGCTTGCTCAGCAGGGGATTCCAACGTTCTCCTGAAATCAAACATTTTAAGAGTTAAATAACCCTTCAGGGTTACTTAACCTTTAAAACATCCGATTTTTTGAGACCGTTGGATTGCCTCCATCCATGCTGCAGTGGCCGCCTTTTACTGTATATTCTCATTCACTGTAATGGTTTCATAAGCTATAATGGAAAATAGAAAAGTATCCAAAATTTCTCCCCATCAAGAGAATAACTATCAGTCTGATATGTAGGATACTTCTTACCCAACCTTAAACCTAACTCTAACTTTAACCCCAACCTAACTGTGATACGACCCGAAACCCTAACCCTAACTCTAACTCTATTGGTCTATTTACTGTAATGATTCCCATACGCTAAAATGGAGCGTGGAAAAACATGCATAATTCTTCCCCATCAACAATATACCTTTCAGTATGATATGAAAGATACGACTTACCCAACCCTAAACCTAATCTTAACTTTAATCCAAACCTAACTGTGACTCGAATCGTAAACCAACTCTAACTCTAATCCTTTGGGCACATTCACTGTAATGATTTCCATGAACAACAAATGGCTTCCTGTGAGCCAAGCAACCAAAACAATCCAACGGTCTCCAAAATAACCCTTCAGGATTACTTAACCCTTAAAAAATCAGATTTTTGGAGACTGCCGAATTGCTTCAGTCCTTCGGCACACAGAAGAGCCCGTATCCCCATAGGAGTGGGTTACCTTTCCCGGCAGTGCCAAAAGCTTGGTCAGCTTTTGGCACTGCAGACATCTCAAGTTGAGACGAACATTACAGTACTGGAAATGTTTCAACTGGAGACAACCAGTACGGGACTGCAGGTCACTTCTCCTTCAGTTAGCCAGGGTAAAGCACAAGCAGAAGGAATCATCTGCATTCATACAAGAATCCTAGAATAATAGAATCATAGAGACTGAAGGTACCTCCAGGGTCATTTAGCCCAACCCCCTGCATAATGCAGGAAAATCAGAAACACCCCCCTCCCAAATGTCACAGGATCTTCATTGCTCGCAGATGGTCATCTAGCCTCTGTTTAAAAACCTCCAAGGAAGGAGAGCCTACCACCTCCTGAGGAAGCCTGCTCTACTGAGGAATCACGCTAACTGTCAGGTAGTTCTTCCTAACGTTGAGCCGGAAACTCTTTTGATTTAATTTCAACCAATTGGTTTTGGTCCTACCTTTTGGGGCCACAGAAAACAATTCCACGCCAACCTCTATATGACAGTTCTTCAAGTACTTGAAGATGGTGATCATATCACCTCTCAGCCACCTCCTTTCCAGGCTAAACACCCCCAGCTCCTTTAACCTTTCCTCATAGGACTTGGTCTCCAGACTCTTCACCATCTTCATCACCGTCCTCTGGACCCATTGCAGCTTGTCTATACCCTTCTTAAAATGTGGTGCCCAAAACTGAACATAATACTCCAGGTGAGGTCTTACCAGAGCTGAGTAAAGTGATACCATCACGTCACGTGATCTGGACACTATACTTCTGTTGATACACCCCAAAACTGCATTTGCCTTTTTAGCCACCGCATCACGCTGTTGATTCATGTTCAGCGTATGATCTACTAAGACCCCTATGTCCTTTTCGCACATACTATTGCTAAGACAAGTCTCCCCCATCCTATAACCATGTATTGGATTTTTCCTACCTAAATGCAGAACTTTACATTTAACCTTGTTAAAATTCATTTTATTGATTTTTGCCCAGTTTTCCAGCCTGTCAAGGTCATCCTGTATCCTGTTTCTGTCTTCTACTGTATTTGCAATCCCTCCCAATTTAGTATCATCGGCAAATTTAATAAGCATTCCCTCTATTCCTTCATCCAAATCATTTATAAAGATGTTGAACAAAACACGTCCCAGAACAGATCATTGAGGCGTTCCACTTTCCACTCCTCTCCAAGAATATAAGGAACCATTCACAAGCACTCTTTGGGTGCAATCTGTCAACCAATTACAGATCCACCTAATGGTAACAGGATCCAAACCACATTTTAGCAACTTGTCAACAAGGACAGTGTGTGGAACCTTATCAAAAGCCTTACTGAAATCAAGATAAACGATGTCTACAGCATTCCCCTGATCCAGCAAGGCAGTCACTTTCTCAAAAAAAGAGATCAGGTTAGTCTGACATGGCTTGTTCTTGAGAAATCCATGCTGGCTCTTAGTAACCACAGCCATCCTTTCTAAATGTTCCAGGTCCGACTGTTGATGATTTGTTCTAAAACTTTTCCAGGTATAGATGTCAAGCTGACCGGTTGGTAGTTATCCGGATCCTCTTTTTTCCCTTTCTTGAAGATGGGGACAACATTCACCTGCTCTTCCGGCACCTCTCCTGTTCTCCAAGAATTCTCAAAATTAATAGCCAGAGGCTCAGAAATTACATCTGCAAGCTCTTTTAGAACCCTTGGATGCAATTCATCTGGCCCTGAGGACTTAGTTTCATTTTAAAAAACTAGGTGTTTATGTACTACCTCTAAGCTGATCCTAGGTTGGAACTTCATACCCTCCTTATATGTTCTGTTTTTGCCATGTTGAGCACCATTTCCCTCAGAAGAGAAGATTGAGGAAAAGTAGGAATTGAGCAGTTCCACCCTCTCTTCATTATCTACCCTGCACTGCACAGTGCATCCCCCCCGCCCCCCACACACATACAGTGTATAGCTTAGGTCCTAAACTCACATGTTCTTGTGATAAACAGGCTGGTTTCATATAGTGATTTTTCCCTGCACGGAATGCAAGAAGCTCCTGGGTTAAGAAACATCCACATAATGTTTTGCTAGGTAGACCTCCTGGAATTCCTGGAGCTTTCTGCTTTAAACCAGAGGGGAAATTTCTCTGTTCAAACTCCAGTTTAGGGGGGCACTGTGGGGTGGAGAATCCATATGCACACTCCACCCATCACTGCTCCTGAAGGGAGCATAGCTAAGCTCCAAGTACAAATTGTTATGGAGCAGCTTCACTATTGCACACCATTCCCCCCACTTTGGCCCTTTAAAGGGCTTTTCTCAGTTCTCTGCTGACCTGTGCTGTAGTTTGACAGTGTGGCTCAGCAGGGAAAGGGGGGTTCTGGGGCCACAGAGATGACAGCACAATTTCTATAATTTTTGCCCAGGGGCATGAAGCGTTGAGGGTGGCAGTAGCAGCAGCAAGGGAATAGGAGTGTATGGATACCATTCCTGCCTGCTCCCACACCACCTGCTGCTGTGATTCCATCTGGAAGTAGCCTAATAAGGGACAGAATCTTTGTAAAGTTACAATGATGTACAATACAATGATGTACAATGGGAAATCAAAGTAATTAAAAACAGTGTGTGTATACACTAATTATTAATGTGAAATATTAAAGTCAACTACTCACAGTTCAACAGGATGCATGTATTGTTTGGCTGCATGCTAAGTAACACAAGGAAAGTTATTCCTCAGTAAAATCATAGTCTAGACCAGATGCCATAATTATCCCAAAGAATGGGAACTGTTTGTCATGTCACTTTCTAAAGAGAAAGTGTGCAAACAAGTGGGATTCTGCTCTCTTTCTGATTAAAAAAAAATACTAATTTCACTTGATGCCCAAGTAAAATCAATGCTTGTCATTATAAATTAGCATAAGTTGAGATGCCCTTATATCATCACTGAGCAGATAATGCAAACACCCACCCAGACTGTGTATTAGTAACATTTGGTGCAAGAGAATGGTTAACTGCAAAGCATTGTGCTTGTTTTCAGCATTGCATGTTAACCTCAATGCTTCCTTTTAGTTATCCATGTTAGTAGTACAATATATATGCTGCCTAGAGAACATTAGTACAATATATATGCTGCCTAGAGAACATTAATATGCTGCCTAGAGAACAGAATTCACATTTGTGGTTTTTTTTTAAAAAAAAATTAAAATGTTACGATACAAAGTGGAATGCCCCTAGTGTTTCTAGAGTGTCAAGTGCACAGCAAAAACTCTTATACAATAGCACTAAGTTTAGAACTTAACTCAAGCTTAAATTCCGGCTAAAAAAGAATAAATACTTTAACATTCCTATATTGCCATTTAAGAATATTAACCCAAAAGATACTATTTGCAGTTCATTATTATATATCACTATCTTCAGTTCAATGTGTGGGGTTTTATTTTGTTCCATAACATCATTAGTCTAATGCAACTTGATAAAAATTAAAGGTTATGATTTCAGAAACTACATTAATTCAAACATGCAACAAGTTAATAAACCTTGTGTATTAGTCTAAACCAAATGTTCACTATAATGCAA